>NC_044559.1:133290898-133890898 GCF_007565055.1 Rhinopithecus roxellana | reverse complement strand
CACTAGAACACACTGTGATTTATAGGGCACAGAACCTTTGCTCATACCCACGCAGCACCCCATGTGGCACAGGTCAATTTCAAATCAATGCTTCCAATACTTCTAAGGAAACTGAGGCTCAGGTGAAATCACAGAGTCACATCAGTACATCAGGGAGCTGGGTGGGACAGAGAAACGAACGCCTCACCCACTTCTGAAGGCACGCCCACACTGAACTGTTCACCTGCGCTTCCTCTGGCTCCCAGGCATGTTAACGACGTACCACCATGCCAAAGTCAATCTTCTGATTGGCACTAAGGCCCCCATCTGGACTAGGGGCCATGGAAATTCTAGTTGGTACCTGCAGCCATTGGGGAAGAATGCCCAGGCTCCCTTCTTGATGTCAACCAACTTTTCACCCATGGAAAAGAAACATGTCTGGGTGAGACTGAGGAATACCTATGAATTTAGCTGCCTTTAGAGAAACCGATTTGAACCTAGTCAGGCTAATACAGTCATCCTTTGGTATCTGAGGGAGTATCAATTCCAGGACCCCCGTGGACACCCAAACCCCAGGATGCTCAAGTTCCACAGACAGCCCTCAATATCTGTGGAAACAGAGGGTCAAGGGTACCATGCGTGGAACCATAACAAGAGAGGGCCAGGCTGGGTGCAATGGCTCACGCCTATAATCCCAACACTTTGTGAGGCCAAGGTGGGTAGATCACGAGTTCAGGAGTTCGAGACCAGCCTGACCAACATGGTGAAAACCCTGTCTCTACTAAAAATACAAAAATTAGCCAGGCATGGTGGTGTGCACCTGTAATCCCAGCTACTCTGGAGGCTGAGGCAGGAGAATTGCTTGAACCCAGGAGGCGGAGCTTGCAGTTAGCCAAGATCGCGCCACTGCACTCCAGCCTGGGCGACAAAATGAGACTCCGTCTCAAAAAAAAACAAAACAAACAAACAAAAAAAAAACAGAAGGCCGGGCCATGACAAGACCAGCCAATGAAGGAAGTTTTAAAGTCCTTACTGGACACACGTTAAACCTGGAAACAGGAACTAGTATTAAAAAACAAGATGGAAAGCAAATTAGAAATCAAATCTGAAAAGAGTTTCAGACCAGTCGTGGTAGCCCACACCTGTAATCACAGCACTATGGGAGGCAGGAGGATGACCTCAGCCCAGGAGTTCAAGACCAGCCTGGGCAACATGGTAAAAACCTTATCTCTACAAAAAATCCAAAAATTAGCCGGGCATGCTGGTGTGCATCTGTGGTTCCAGTACTCAGGAGGCTGAGGTGGGAGGATTGCTTGAGCCTAGGAGGTTGAGGTTGCAGTGAGCCATGATTGTACCACTGCACTCCGGCCTAGGTGACAGAGCCATACCCTGTCTCCAAAAAAAAGGGCAAGTATGGCCACAGAAGGCAGTTTTCCAGTGAATAATTCACAAACTGCTTCTAAAATAATGGTGCTAAGTTTTCTTCTCTCACTGAAGGAGCACTAGTGGCCCCCCGAAGTCCACTCAGTCAAACATAGCCCATACCATATGATGGCCGGCACAGCCCCAAGTGAGCCCAGGGCAGCAGCTCTGCGTTCAGCTGGCACAGTCGGCAGAGCATCTCCTGAGAGGGCTTGGGACCGTGAGGAACGCACCCATGGCTTGTCGCCTTAGACCACGCCCCACATTAATATGCTATATTTAGCATCGGTTAGATGAAAAATCAGTGCTAGCTTCCTCAGTGTGGTTACAGCTGGAAATCAATTTTAAACTGCAACCGCGCTCCAGGATCTCAATCAGCAGTTTGCCTGTTTGAGAGGAGTGAGGAGAGAACAAAATATGAAACAGGCAGAAAGTACCTGAAAAGCTCAGCATGTACTTTGTGGAGTGAGTGACCAAGCATAGAGCCATGCCCATGTGCCCAGTGGTGGGAATGGGCACTGCCAACCCACTGGCCTCTTATCTAAGGTGAGAAGTGGGATCTGCACAGAGGCCCGGGAGGCAGTGTGGGGCACCTGGAGCTGCAGGCATGAAGACCTCATCCTGTCTGCCACAAGAGACCAGGCAGCCTCAGGGGAAGGAAACCTTAACCTCTCTGAGCCTCCATCTCCTCTGCTGTAAAATGGGTACATTCACCAATAGGTCCTGCCTCCCACACAGGGTCACAGTGAGAAGCAAACAAAACCAGGCAAGAGAAAGTGCTCTGTCAATATGGTGGTGAGTTACAGCTGCTCTAAGGGGACCCCAGAGGAGTGCTGGGGCTGGGACTGGAGGGCAGCAGCACTCACCACTGTTGGCTTGTTCCAAATGGTCTGCAGGCAGTGCTTCACTGCCCCACAGTCGGATGCCGTCTTCACATTCTGGCACCACACTGCCGAGCCTCTGGTGCATTCTTTCAGTCCGAGGACTGGGCTGGCTAGAGCTAAAATGAAAACCAATGTGAGGAGGCGGCCCGTTTTGCAGCAAACCAGGTCGACCTGACTTATTTCGCCAGGGCTGAGGGCGAGCCCTGTCCTTGAGCTGGATGCCCTTACTCGGCCCCTCACCCAGCTGTATGGGGCACCAGCCACACAGATGCACCCCTGTCCCAGTCAAGAAGCTGGCTTGTCAGTCACAGGGCTGGAAGGGACTCATTTATCTGGTTCACTTTCATTGGCTCCAACTACCTTTAAACAGTATCAGGGAGTAGCAGAACTTTAAATCCTCATAACCTTAAAATGTTTCCATAAGTAGCAAAAGAAACCATAGGAGAAAAGACTGACAAATTCAAATACAGGGAAGATTTGTGACTTCTGTAGAATGAATAACAGCAGTAGAATGAAGGGTTTTTTTAAAAAAGAAAAACAGGCTAGACACGGTAGCTCATGCCTATAATCCCAGCACGTTGGGAGGCCAAGGTGGATCACGACGTCAGGAGATTGAGACCATCCTGGCTAACACGGTGAAACCCTGTCTCTACTAAAAATACAAAAAAAACAATCAGCCAGGCGTGGTGGCGGGCACCTGTAGTCCCAGCTACTCAGGAGGCTGAGGCAGGAGAATGGCATGAACCCAGGAGGCGCAGCTTGCAGTGAGCCAAGACTGCGCCACTGTACTCCAGCCCAGGTGACAGAGCGAGACTCCATCTCAAAAAATAATAATAAAATAAAATAAAATAAATTCATATCCTTATAACATAAAACAATTGTCAGCTGCAGCAGCTCACGCCTATAATCCCAGCACTCTGAGAGGCCAAGGTGGGGGATCACTGGAGTCCAGGAGTTCAAGACCAGCCTGGGCAACATGGCAAAACCTCATCTCTACAAAAAATTAGCCAGGTATGGTGGCACGCACCTGTGATCCCAACTACTTGAGAGGCTGAGGTGGGAGGATAGCTTAAGCCCAGGAGGCAGAGGCTGTAGTAAGCCAAGATCTCACCACTGCACTCCAGTTGTGAGCTACCATACTCAGCCCTAAAAACGTTTTATCAACTGCCTTGAGAGTGCCTATGTTTCCTGAAACAGGTCCTTGATTTTAGAACCAAAAAATGGCGAAAAAAATCCTCAGATTCACATCTCACTTCTAGGCCAACTATTCAGCTAGGAAACAAGATTACATCAGACTACACATAGAGGATGGCGGCGTGAGGGTCAAACTCCAACAGGCATCTCAGTAGGGTTGAACCAACTTTAATTGCAATAGATACTTGGCCCAAGTCTAAGAAAAAAAAAAAAAAAAACACACAATCACCTGAGAAACATACTTAGAACCTCAGGAGTCTTGCTGTATGCTGCTTCCCTCTGTAAGCCAATTCCACGTATGTGTGTAACACACATAGGAAACACGTGTTATATAGGTCAGCACCCATTCTTCCTCCAGGAGAGGGAAAGGAATGAAGTGCTTTCTTTCATTACTACCTCCACAAGCTACTCACACAAAGACTGAGTCCCCCAAAGCTCGAGCCAGATCACCGGTAGCCCTTCAGACACAAGAAAATGAATTATTCATCTGCTGTCCAGGTTATAGCCTTCCCTGTCCCCAGAAGCAAAATCACAAACACGTCCAGTTCACAATCTCAACCAAGCTGGCCACATTCCAGAGGCTGCTGGTTTGGACTCTAGTTTCCAGGGGAAAACATATGCCAGATGGGAATCAGTACCGAGCTCCCCAGATGGCTCACAAAAGCTTAGCCCACAGTGTAGCCAAGCATGGCTGGCGTCAGCCTCAGTTATAAATCTCAGGGGAGCGGTGGAGGGGAGGGAGAAATTGAGTCATGAGGGTAAGGGCTCTGAGGACTGTGCGGCCACAGAAACAGCTCAAATAGGAGCCCCAGACCTGATGACTCCCACCACACCCTAGCAGGACCTGGGCCCCTAGGGCTCTGAAAAGGACCCATGATGACACCATGATACACACTGCCTAGCCCTACCTCCAAATCAAGAGAGGGCCCAAGTGATGAACAGGTGGCTACCACCAAAATGAGTCTCTAGGCAGAGGAAGGCAGAGTGATACACAGGGAAGCCAGAAGAGGATGGGCTCAGACCTCAGGAGACCAGAGCCAAGCGGAGGAGTCACCACCAAAAGCAGGGGCAAGTGAACGGCATTCCCCATTCTTAAAAATGCCCATCCAGTGTAATATCCACCCAGCTACTTTCTCCAGCCTTCTCAGCAGGGAACTAGCTACAGCTGACCAAAATCTAGAGTGTTTCTGGAACACAACTCACTCCCACAGGCCCACAGGAGAATACTTTGTAGGTTGCCTACTTCCTCTAGGAATGTGAAACAATAAGTTTTCCATGATGACTTTGTTACTTGTTTTGGTCCGGCCAACCTGGAATGAAAATAATCTCACGCAGCCCCTTGTATCTGAAACTGGCCCAGCTAATACAAACTGTCACTTCCCAATCCATGACCTACTGAATGGCAGCAGACCTCTTCCTCAGACCTGGAGGGAAAAAGGTACGCATGGTGGAGAATTCGGTACGCCTATAAAGTCATCAAGTTCCAGCGTAAAACAGATTTCCATGGACACAGGAAGTAACACGTAAATTCCAACTCCTAGAAACTCCCTTCTTAGCGAGACAGCCTCTTCTACCTCCAACCACAAGCCAAACATAAAGGTGCGTATTACAAAAACGGCCTGTGGTATGCAATGGATTTCATCTCCCAGGATGACCGACATGATGACACATGTTCATAGAGACTGCGTGTCCTCAGGGCAGGCACTGCTGGGTGGTGCTGGGGAGCTCCCGGCTGCCGAGAGGTGCAAAGCCCATTCTCAGAGCCTATCTCCTAAGAGGGTATCAAACAGTGGGTCAGAACCTTTTGGGGACATGGATCCCTTTCCCAGAAACTTTATTATACATAAAATTCTCCTAGCACTTGAGGAACTTCTCAGGCCCCAGCTGTGGATTAATCACAAAGCTCTACAGGCGAGGGTGGTTCCTCTCCACACAAGCAGGTAAACAACCCAGATGGTCACCAGCTCCACCGACTGTGCAGAGCCCAAGGCCCTCATGCCAGAGACCAAATGAACAGTCACAACTTTTTTTACCCCCAAGAGCGGGAGGAACAGACATCTAAGTAATGGTGTGTGATCCCACACATCCGTGGGAATGGGAGCGGCAAGGCAATGCTAACGGAGTCTTCCTCAAAACGAAATTGGAATTGGCACCTGCAAAATGGTGACAGAAAGGGCTGGCTACGTGGAGAGGGGATGGGAAATTCAAGAACATTCCAAAGGAGTCCAGTTATCTGTGGGGAAGGGAAGAAACTGTCCTGCCTTTTCAGGAGCGAAGCCAAGGAAGTAGTGGCAGCCAGGCTGCAAAGGCAGACAGGTCTCAGGTGCGTGGGGAATGGTCTCACCTGCCACACACACCCCAAGGTGAGGGCTCAACCCCGTGGGCGATGCTGCAGGAAGCTCCAGGGATTTCTGGGTGGGACAGGACAGGTATGCTCATGTGTGGGTCTCAATCACCCAGGTACGAGGTGGCAGAACTGAAGAGGAGGCAGGAGATACCAACACCAGGCGCCTAACTGGAAGGCGAATTCAAAAATGTGCACATGAGAAATGGAGGCAGCGAGAGCCGAGAGAGGCTAACACAGACTCCAAGAGATCAAGATGGGCAAATGGCACTAACTGGGTTCCATGAGAAGTCGGGAGGCTCAAAGGGAAAGCAGAACAGCAAGGGCCAACAGCACCAGGAGAGACACGCCCATGAGCACCGTGAGCTGCTCAGCAGAGGCCAGGGAGGGGAGGGCCGGGCCCCACCCAGAGAGTCCCCTGGAGGACTGGGGATGAGTGACGGGAGAAGGAATGTTTCAGAGACATGCATGGTCATCTCCAAGTAGGGGGAGAATCCCTTGCACCTTCCACCCGGGTGTGGAGCTGGTATGAGTGGCTCCAGCCCACAGACCTCTGAACAATGGGCGGAGAACTGCAGCTCCAGGTAAAGAACGCATTTAACATCCACCCAGGGACATAAAAAGAGAAAGGATTAGCCAGGCTTGGTGGTGCACACCTCCATAGTCCCAGTTACTGGGGAGGCTAAGGTGGGAGGATCACTTATGCCCGGGGAAGGAGGTTGCACTCTAGGGCCCCAGCGTCACCGCACTCCAGCCTGGGCAATAAAGCCAGAACCTGTCTCAGAAAAAAAAGAGAGAATGAGTGGCATCATCAGGTGATGACCTCACCAACAGTGGAAGCAACCAAGCAGAAACAACACATAACCTATGAGCAATGCTACGTAAGAGGGATCCTTTCAGTGGTGGGCTGAACTAAAAGAGCTCCCAGGAGCTCCGAGTCTTCATTCCAACAAGGCAGATGACATTTTCAGCATTTATAACTAATAAAAACTACTCAAAACTGCTTTCTGGTGAGTTATTTCTCAAAACAAGTTGCCCAGCAAAGCCTTTCATCTCTATTATCCTCCCACACCCTACCTCCAAATACCAGTTTCCTTCTCTGAGGCAGTATGCTGAACTCCAAGAAAGTTCTTAGAATGTTTGATCTCCTGGAGATTTCTGATTAAACGTGTCATAAAGACATGAACAGCACTCGGAGCAAATCGAGCGCTTCACGTCTTAGTTCAAGGGCCTGACAAGAGAGCTGGGAACAATGGGCCCTTTTTATTATTTATTTATTTATTTTTTGAGACAGAGTCTTGCTCTTGTCACCCAGGCTGGAGTGCACAATCTTGGCTTACTGCAGCCTCCGCCTCCTGGGTTCAAGTGATTCTCCTGCCTCAGCCTCCCAAGTAGCTGGGATTATAGGCGTCCACCACCACACCCAACTAATTTTTGTATTTTTAGTAGGTACAGGGTTTTGCCACTTTGGCCAGGCTGGTCTCAAACTCCTGACCTTGTGATACGCCCGCCTCGGCCTCCCAAAGTGCTGGGATTACAAGTGTGAGCCACCATGCTCGGCCCACAACAGGACTTTTTTAAAGACAGATTTCAGGGCCATGTGTGGTGGCTCACGCCTGTAATCCCAGCACTTTGGGAAGCTAAGGCGGGAGAATCACTTTGAGCTCAAGAATCAAGACCAGCCTGGTAACACGGCAAAACCCCATCTCTACAAAAAATACAAAAATAGCCAGGCGAGGTGGCGGTGCCTGTAGTCCCAGCTACTCGGGAGGCTGAGGCAGGAGAATCGCTTGAATCCAGGAGGCAGAGGTTGCAGTGAGCTGAGATCGTGCCACTGCACTCCTGCTGGGCGACACAGCGAGACTCCATCAAAAAAAGAAAAAAAAAAGAAAAGAAAAAGAAATAAGTCATTATTATTCTATGTTGTTTACAGTCAAACCTCAGCCCAACTAATATACACATTTAATCAACGACCTCGCTTACAAGAAAGGTCTCCCAACAATGAGTGTTTCCGGGGGTACTCCAGTGAGGACACTGAAAAGCCCAGTACACAACATAACCAAAGATTTTCCGAAGCAACCTCAGAATGACAGGATAACCCTTCCTAGAAGGTTACAGTCAGTCTCATTATTTTAGCCATACAACATATGCTTTGCCTTTTAAATATTTTAGTAACATGCTAAAATACAATTTGAGTCTAGCTACCAAAAAAAAAAAAAAGTAACAGAAAATGCATGCAGCCTCCCAGTGCTGACAATCAGAGCCTACATTCCACAGGGCAGCAGATCTGCTGCCTGGGTAAGGCGGCACCATGGCAACAGGCAGGTTGCTAGGAAACCAAGAGAGGATAACCCCAGGAGGGGCAGCTTCTACCGCAGGTCCCCCACATTCAGGCATTTCTCAGAGGAATTCATATACTTCCATCCCCTAGAAGCAGGAGATAACGCAATGCACTCAACACTAACTACTCAAACAGCTAGTGCCACAAATATCTTCTATGGCAAACAGCACTTGTCTCTTCTTCATAGATAATCCTGCCTTTGGAAAACAGTCTGCAAAGCAGAATAACACAGCTCACTGAATCATTCAGAATAGTATACACTCAGAGGTAGTCTCCCTTGATTTGGAGGAAGTAAGGTCCAAGAATCCTCTTATCACATAACACATCAATGGCAATAAAGCTCTTAAGCTCGCTAGGCTGATATCCCATCACCTCTGGCCTCAAAGTGTTAAGACAAAGGTCCTTTCTTCCCTGCTTCTCCTCTGCTGCTACAGCCTGGCTTCTTAATTTTCCTCCCAAGCCAGATCATTCCAGGGCAGGACATTATCTACACAAAGTGATAAAGTCCTCAGGGAAATTACCTTGTGCAATAATGACTGAGGCTGGGGACAAGAATGCAATCTACTCAGACTGTATAAGAGTGACGGAATGGAGGCTTAACTAATTTGGGGACAACTCCTAACTAGTTCATTCAAGAGCACTGTAGTCCAATAAAAACTCCTAACAAAGCTTTTCTTCCAAAGTGTTAACATATCAGGTGATGATCAAAGAAGAACTTAGATCATCTTAGATAAGATTACACGGCAATCCATGACTGAAAAATGAGCCCTTGGCAGGACTAGATTCCAGGCAAGTGAGCAAGCGGAGGCAGGGGTCAGAGGGGGGTTCTGCATGGCTCCCCATCCTCAAGAAAGTTCCGCTGCAGATCCAGCATGCTGCACGGCAGTCGGTGCAGGCACCCACACAAACTGGTGCTGGCTCCCACACTGAGCCTTGCTAACCAGCTGCATGGTCTCTGCACATTTGCAGAAGATAATCATATGCTAAAAAAGGTTTCATGCAAACCTCATTAAAGAAATTCAGTATTCTGAACTTGTCTCATACACTGTTTACTAACTAAAAAAGTTCCAGATATATGTGAGTCTACTATAAATGTCACTTTTGGCTTACTTCAGTTAATACTTTATAGGAATACTGCCTTCATTTGAAATCTAAACTGTTCAGACCACAGTATGGGTCACGGCAGGATATCAGACTGACCCAGAATTCTGATTTAGTTGCTTTCACCACAGAGGGTTGTTATGAGAATTAAATGAACTAATGTTCAATAAAAAGCAGGATGGGCCGGGCGTGGTGGCTCACGCCTGTAATCCCAGCACTTTGGGAGGCTGAGGCGGGCGGATCACGAGGTCAGGAGATCAAGACCATCCTGGCTAACACAGTGAAACCCTGTCTCTACTAAAAATACAAAAAATTAGCCGGGCGTGGTGGTGCGCGCCTGTAGTCCCAGCTACTTGGAGGCTGAGGCAGGAGGATGGCGTGAATCCGGGAGGCGGAGCTTGCAGTGAGCTGAGATCGCGCCACTGCACTCCAGCCTGGGCGACAAAGCGAGACTCCATCTCAAAAAAAAAAAAAAAAAAAAAAAAGCAGAATGGGCCAGGCACAGTGGCTCACATCTGTAATCCCAGCACTGTGGGAGGCAGAGGCGGGCAGATCACCTGAGCTCAGGAGTTCGAGACCAGTCTGCCCAACATGGTGAAACCCCCATCTCTACTAAAAATACAAAAAATGGCTGGGTGCGGTGGCTCATGCCTGTAACTCCAGCACTTTGGGAGGCCAAGGCGAGTGGATTACTTGAGGTCAGGAGCTCGAGACCAGCCTGGTCAACATAGTGAAACCTGGTCTCTACTATATATATATAAATAAAATAGCCAGGCATGGTGGCACACACCTGTGGTCCCAGCTACTCAAGAGGCTGAGGCAGGAGAATCACTTGAACCCGTGAGGCAGAGGATGCAGTGAGCCGAGATCATGCCACTGCCCTCTGGCCTAGGTGACATTGTGAGACTCCGTCTTTAAAAAAAAAAAAAAGCAGAATGTCTCCTTCTGGGTTAGCTATTAAATATCTGTAGGTTCTGCAAATCAGCTAAACCAGTGGTTCTCAAAGTGTGGTCCAAAACCCTAAGGGTCCCAGGGACTCTTTCAGGGGGTCTGTGAGGGAAAAATCCTCATAATAAAAACAAGACATCAGTTGCCATTTTGCTCACTCACAAATGTCCAGTCAAGTTTCTGCGGAGGCATGTGACATGACATTGCAACAGACTGAATGGCCAAGCAGCTAAGAATCCAGCCAGGTGTTAAAAGGATTGCAAAAATGTAAAACAGGCTGCTCACTAAATATCTGTGTTTTGGAAAATATTTTTTCATTAAAAATATAATACATACAATAAATATATATATATGTTAACATATAATAGGTTTATCAATATTTCAAAGCATTACTTTTTAAACACTGACAGTTTAACTTATAAGATGTATAGATATAGCCCACATAAGCAAAAGCTCTTTGGGGTCCTCAATAACTAAGGAGTATATAGGGATCCTGCAACCAAAAGTTTGAGAACCTCCAAGCTAAACATCTAGAGAACCAACTTCTGAAACCAAAAGTGGGGGGGATAATTTCCTCAACTTATAGCTGCTTTCTTTTTCAGATTTACCTCAAATCAGAGCCCCCATTAACATCTAAATTATATTAGGCTCCCCTGTTCCTATCACCTACATAGAAGCCTCCCCAAAAGGTTTGGGAGGGGCGGGTCCCAAACTATCCTCAACTATTATAAAGGGCAACACTTCATTTGTGCTCAAAGTCACTCTCAATTTCGTAACTCTTAAAAATAATTTCTTAACATTAATTTCAGAAAAATAGAAGATAATATTCTATCTAATCATGATAAAGACTCAGCACTATGAAGTAATGAAGTTTCAAGCACACTAGCCTACACTTCCGCAGCTGAAGTCTACCTGGCTACACCTCACGGCACTCATCAACGCTGAGCACCTGTTACGTGCCCAAACTGCTCCACATGCTGCAGACACAGCAAGTGATCAAGACAACACACACATCACAACGCCAGGTAGCGGTGAGTGCTACAAATACAGCAAGGTGGGGTGGGGCAGCTATTTCAGACAGATCCGTGGGGAACTCTGATAAGGCAACATCAACCAGGGACCTGAATGCATACAGAGAGGAAGCCCCATGGGTTACCCAGGGAGGAAGATGTTCCAGAGAGGTGGAATTCAAAATGGAAAATCTATGAACACCAACAAGGAAGGAGCCAGGAGCCTGGACAGCAGGCCAGACAGAAGACAGGGGGAGGAACTGAGAGGTGGCCAATCACCAGGTGACAGGTGACCTTGCCAACACACTCTGAGTTTTATTCCTAGTGCTATAGGAAGCCACATGGCCTTCTGGTATCAATGCCTGAAGAACAGACTTATTCATACAGAACGGCATCCCATCACAGCTACTGAAAGAGTCGTAAGTAACGTGACAAATACTGGCCAAAAGAACTTTCTCTGCATCTTCTTCAATCTTAGTCATGTTGTTTCCTCTCATGTAAATAATTTTTCAAAGGCTGTATCTGTCCAAATGTGGCCAGAATTTACAATTTCTACATTTACAAGTCTCATTAGAATTCACCTCACATTTTATTAGATGTCGATGTCCATCAATAGGCATTAAATAGACACATCCATACAATGAAATACTCGGCTGGGAAGTGGGAAGAGATTAAGGAGACCTGACAGCCTGAGGGCAATGTGGCATAGCCGGTTGGACCCAGGTACCAAAAAATGAGATTAGTGGGAAAACTGGTAAAAATCCAAATGAAGTTTGCAATCTAGATAGTGACCGTGTCCTGATATTAATTCCTTGCTTTTGGCAAACGTATCATGGTTATACAACACGTTGACAGTATGGGAAGCTAGGTAAAGGGCATACAGGAACTCAGTATACTACCTTTGTAACTTTTCTGTAAATCTAACATTATCTCAAATTTTAAAATTTAAGTACATCTATCTGTGTTAGCATGAAGTGACCTCTAGGATATACTGTTTAAGAAAACAAAAGGAGAAATGCAAATGAAACCACTAAGTCATTTTACTCCTATCAAATTAGCAAAATTTAAAGTTTTAACAATATCAAATGTTAACAAGGGCACACAGTAACTGGAAATTGAATATGTTATGGAATGGCAACTGCCAAGATTATCTGAGAGCACTTCTACAATTGTTAGTTACTCCACAACTCAGCAATTCTGCTCATAGACAAATAACCTAGAGAAATGTTTTTCACGTGCACAAGGAGACATGTACAAGAATTTTTACAGAAGCAGGCTGTAACAGAAAAAAACTAGAAATTATCTAAATGTCTATCACTGGAATAGAAATGATATAGACCGGGCTCAGTAGCTCACACCTGTAATCCCAGCACTTTGGGGGGCTGAGATGGGCAGATCACCTGAGGTCAGGAGTTCGAGACCAGCCTGGCCAATGTGGTGAAACCCTGTGTGTACTAAAAATACAACCATTAGCCAGGCGTGGTGGCATGCACCCATAATCCCAGCTACTCGAGAGGATGAGACAGGAGAATCACTTGAACCCAAGAGGTGGAGGTTGCAGTGAGCCAAGATCACGCCACTGCACTCCAGCCTGGGTGACAGAGCAAGACTCCGTCTCAAAAAAAAAAAAAAAAAAGAAATTCTATAATTTGAATACTATATTGTAGTGAAAATGAAATAGATCTACGCATTTTCTTTTTTGTGGAGGGCTTTCCAGTAAAAACCAGAAAGCCTTCTAGACAAATTCTAAAAGGCATAAAAGTAATCTACACATTTTCAGTGTAGATAAACCTTCCTAGCAAAAAACTAACCCAACAATATAGAGTGGTCCCTCTTTAACCATAGCTTCCTTGTCTACCATTTCGGTTTCCCACGGTCAAATGTGGTCTGAAAATATGTTCTGAGAGACAAAGACCACATTCACATAATTTTTATTACAGATTGTTTTAATTGTTCTGTATTACTAGTTGTTGTTAATCCCTTACTGTGCCTAATTTATAAACTAAACTTTATCACAGGTATGTATGCATAAGAAAAAACATATTATATATAAATAAGGTTTGGTCCCATCCACAGCTTCTGGCATCCCCTGGGGGTCTTGGGACACATCCCCCAAGGATAAAGGGAAAGACTGTTGGATACAATATTTGCAAAATGTTTAAAATATCCAAAACAATACTCTATACACACTGCTGAAGCTTCCAGTCACATGTAGGGGAGGAAAAAGACCTAAGGGGGAGGAAAAACAAGTCCAGGAAGGTGGCTGTCTATGGCGGCAGCTGGGTTGTCAGCTTCCATTTCTTAACCTAGGCGTTGCATACACATGTGTTCATGATAATCTTCCACTTTTAAAATGTTTCACAATTTAAGGAGCAACAGGCAAAACAGTCAGTAAAATATACTATTATGTGTGTTAAAAAGAAAAAAGGCAGAAGGAACTCACACATAGGGTGTACCTCTGCAGGCTCCTAAGGGAGCTGCTACCAGGCTGTCTGAGGAGGGCCTGGGGACAGCAGTGGCGGGGACAAACCTTGTACTCTACACTCCATTCTACTGACTGACCTGGCTTCCCATGTCCATCTATTATCCACTCTAAACAGCTCACCTCCATTTATGAATGGGGAAACCGAACTAGGGGGTGGAACAGACTACCTCAGGTCCAGGGTTAGTGACAACAGGTCTAGACCCAAGCATTCAGGTTACCAGGAACCAGCTCTGATCTGCTGGGCTGCTCTGATGTCAAGATCACCTAGCAGCTAAACCTCGTTTGGCTACCTAGAGTATGAACTGCCTACCAACTCCCTCCTAACTGCTGTGTACCTACCATAGCTTGTTTTCCTGACTCACTAATTATACCCAGCATGTATGTTTTTAATAAGTCAATTTAATTTTGTTAAGGTCACAACGTCCTTTGAAACGAAAGATGCCAAGGGAAATCACAAAATCAAGGGCAGAAAATAGGTCGCTGTGCTGGGGGGACAAAGATATTGACAATACATTATTTGTATTAGTGGTACAGCAACAAACAATACTAACTAAACCCTTTTCTGTATTCACCTAATTTATTAAAGGTAAACAGCAGCCCAGTGAAATAGGAATGATTAATGCCACTTTACAAATGATGAAATACGGGAGACTTTAAGCAACTTGCCCAAGGTCATATGGCTACTGTCAGCAATGAGATAATGTGAAACTTCTACTCCACATTGTCATCTTCTCCCAACATACAAAATTACAAATGCCATAAAGTTATTTTTTGGAACCTCATGTAATAAAAAAATAAAGCAATTAGTACTTTTGCAACAGTCAAAATCTTCATCCCAGTCACTGTATTTATCATCACTGTTTTAAAGCATTTAAAAAAAAAAAAAGGCCAGGTGTGGTGACTCACACCTGTAATCCCAACACTTTGGGAGGCCAAGTCAGGCAGATCACTTGAGGTCATGAGTTTGAGACCAGCCTGGCCAACATGGCAAAACCCCATCTCTACTAAAAATACAAAAATTAGCCAGCATGGTGGTGGGTGCCTATAATCCTAGCTACTCGGGAGGCAGAGGCGGGAAAATCGCTTGAACCCAGGAGGCGGAAGTGGCAGTGAGCCAAGATCGCACCACTGCACTCCAGCTTGGGGACAGAGCAAGACTCCATCTCAAAAACAACCTGTCAGGTTTTTCCCTTTCGGACGCCTCTCTCTCACAAGAGAGAGCTGCTCTCCTCTCTCCTTTCTTCTGCCTATTAAACTTTCTGCTCCAAAAAAAAAAAAAAAGAAACAAAACAACCTGTCAAATGTACTTCAAGGACGTGACAAATCACTGATTTGTTAAAACAAATAAACCCTTCTTTCTTCAGGAATTATACTCTTATTTTCACAGAATAAAACTGATTTACTATTGACAAACAGGAGATTTATCCAAAATCCCTGACAGGCCAAGACCTGAAGTTCCTACTGATATTCAGCAGGCCAGGCTATAAATTCATATGTTATTGAAATAAAATATATAATACCTTCTAGCATGCCCAGAAAACACACCTGTCTTAGTATGGGGTAGACAACATTCAGCTGGCTAGCCACCACACAGCTGACAGCTATCAGAGCATCTAAGCTTCAGGGAGCACCTGCCACGCTTCAGGGAGCACCTGCCACATTCCAGGCACCACCTGCCACATTCCAGGCACCATCCCTCATGCCTTACACCTAGCTCATGAACACGCTCCTTTTTCCACCAGAGGACTCACCCAACAGCAATAGCCTCCATGATCCCATTTGTAAAATTCGAAACTGCAGCCTTTACATCTATGTGTTCAAAGGTTAACAAAAATGTTTCCTTTGGGGCAAGTGGGACAGGGCAGTGAATGGGTGAACAGGGGCCTCTGGATGCCTGGATGCCACTGCTCTGCTCCCCAACCTCGGGGGCTGCTTACACGGGCGGGCTCACTTTGTGGTAATTCATCAAGTTGTCTACTTAATCTTCCATGTATGTAACTTACACTAAGTTTTTAAATGTTAAGAGGTCCATGTTGACAGAGGGATACGGAAAAAGCGAGCACTGTAGAGTCTTGGGTTCTGGTCCTGGCATCCCCAGTAAATGGTCTGTGATTTGGGAGAATCACCTCTGGGCACCTCCAGGTCTTCATTCCTTACAAAGGGGTTAGATTAGATGCTCTCCAATTCTCTCACGGTGCCATGGCTTTGCTTTCGCTTTTAGGTGGGTAAAAAGGAGGGGCAGCTGGATGGGCAAAGTAACTCAAAAGCAAGTGTCTCTACCATCAGGACATCACTGAAACACAAAATACAAAGCCCGTCCCAATTGAGGGTGGCACTCTGTACTACAACAGTGTCACGAAGAAAGTTCTAAATGCCTCCCGGGCAGCAGACAATAGCTGCAGTCACCAGGCACTTTCACTAACAAAACTCATTATCATGTCTAGAAATTTTAGGAGTAACAATTCCAAAAAAATCACAAAGGGGCCACAGCTGTGAAGGCCAGGCAGCATTCAAACACTGTTATCAGCACTGACTTTGGCCTAATCCTAAAGGCAGGACAGCAAAGTTAGACCAAGGCCATTACAATACCTCCCATTTACCAGAGTTTTCAGGGAAGAGGGTCCCTTGGTTAACTAAATATTGTGGTTAACCGTAAGCCCATACATACCCGAGGTGGATTTTACATTTCCCAAGACACAATTAAGTCCCTTTTGGGTGATGTGAGTGAATCAGAACTCTTAAGGGTCTTGTGAAGAGTGACTCAACGTCAACAAGAACAATGGATAATGTAAAAAGTAAGAAAAAAATTGCTCTGAATCAGTATAAAAAATTTAGAGACCAGCATTAGTTTATTATACAGACCACTGAATAACAGCAGTATAAGCCTGAATATAAAACCAAAATGATTTTTTTTATAAGCAGATCACCTTTCATTGTGCACAGGTAAAACAAATTTAAGAGCTTGGTACAGGGTCAAGAGACATTCTTGAGAGCTGCTGAAAGCTAACTCATTTCTTTGGTTTTGCAACAACCCTGTCATCCACTTTGTTACTGTTTATTAAAATCTGGGTAGCTGCATGGTGGCTAAAATGGCAGCCAGCCCTTAAATTACATATAGTTACTAGGAAACAGAAATTGTGGTGGGGGCTGGATGCGGTGTCTCACGCCTGTAATCCCAGCACTTTGGAAGGCTGAGGTGGGAGAATGGCTTGAACTCGGAAGGCGGAGGTTGCAGTGAGCCGAGACTGCGCCATTGCACTTCAGCCTGGGCAACAAGAGCGAAACTCCATTTCAAAAACAAACAAACGAACAAACAAAACACAAACGGCCTTTTCTCTTTTTTTTTTTTTTTTTTTTAACAGGCGGGGTCTTACTATGTTGCCCAGGCTGGTCTCCAACTCCTAGGCTCAAGCGATCCTCCCACCTCGGTCTCCCAAAGTGCTGGGATTATGGGCATGAGCCACCGCGCCCGGACGCAAGATATTTCAAAGCAAGTGAAATGAGGACTCCATGGCAAAATAACTGGACCACAAAACCCTAGATCGCCTTCAATACCTATGAGAATTAAGCTCTGATTTTTTTTTTAGCTTGCCCAAATTCCTAAGGGGTATAGGGAGTCATACCCTACAAACCATAAATTCTCATCAGATGGGTTTTATTTGACCCTATATATCGTGACTTACTTTCCAGTCTGACTCTGGCATAACATTATGAGACAAGGAAAAAAAAGTCAAAATATCTAAGCCCAAAATATATTTCCTTGCCATACCTTGAAATTGCCCTGCAAAGTCTCTTGTGGGAAAAATCCACATTCTATAGAGAATCCCCTTCCCCCTATGTTTTCCTTCCCAGATCCAGGAGATAATCAACTAAGAGCCAGACACCCTTTCAGGTCCATAGAAACATTTTACAACGTGCTTGCTCTCTTAAGTTGGCTACCTGAGAGCTTCCTCTGCACAATAAAACTTGGTCTCCACAATCCTTTATCTGTACTTGAATATTTTCTTTTTATTGATCCCAGGTCTTCAGATAAACTCAACCAACTGTCAACTAGAAAATGTTTAAATTTACCTATGGCCTGGAACCAAAGTATTTCTTAAATGTGTGTGATTGATGTCTCATGCCTCCCTAAAATATGTAAAATCAAGCTGTACCCAGACCACCTTGGGCATATGTTCTCAGGACCTCCTGAGGGCTGTGTCACGGGCCATGGTCACTCATATTTGGCTTAGAATAAATCTCAAAATATTTTAGAGTCTGACTCGTTTTGTCAACACCTAGAATCCGGAGTAAATATATACGCAAACGTCAACACAGATGATACACATGCGCTTCCTGCAGCTTCGCTACCCTTACAGACAGGCAACTGAAGCCAACGGCCAAAGTGTCCTGCGGGACGGGGCTCCGGCCCACCTCCATCACGTGTGCCCAGCACAGGCACAACACAGCTGCCCAAGGGGTCACCCTACAAGACCCACCCCACAGCGGAAAGCGCAGCCTGAGGGAAGGCCTCGGGGCCCCCACCGCGCAGGAACCCACTCGAGCCCCGAGGGAGATGCTGCCCAGGGCCTGGGCCGCCCTCCCGGGAGCATTTTCGCAGTCCGCCCCCCGCAGCCCCCGGTCGCCGGTCGCCCAGGGAAAGCCGGCGAACGCGCCTGCGCAGTGCGCGCCCCCTCGCCAACCCGGGTAGGGGGAGCAGAGGGACCAGGCCCGGCACAGCCCACACTGGGGCCGATGGACGCTGCGAGGCACCTCCTCCCCAGACTGAGGGTCCCAGGGCTTACCCGCGCCCAGGAGGCTGGCCAGGAGGAAGAGAGCGTACATAGCGCCGCCTGACTCCGCAGTCTGCAATGCGGAGCGTCAGCTGATCCCCGCAGATATAAATCTGCCCTGCCCCGAAGTCGTCCAGTGCGCAGGCGCTAACCCCGCCCAGTCCGCGCCTGCCCGGGCTCATCAGCACCCTGACTCAGCGCCTCTGAGGGCGCCTGCGCGAAGGGGAGGCCAATTAGGAGACAATGGGAGGAGCGAAGGGAAGGGCTATGGAGAGGAGTGAGGAAGAACTCGGAGAAAGGGAAGGGAAAAGTCATAAATGAAAAACCCTACTAATAGGTCAGAGATTATATATGTAAAAATACCTTTTAAATCTCCACATTGTTGGCGGCCGCGGTGGCTGACACTTGTAATCTCAACACTTGGGAGGCCGAGGCGGGCAGAGAGTTCAAGACCAGCCTGGGCAAAGTGGTGAAACCCCCATCTCTACAAAAAAAATACAAAAAAATCAGCCCGTTGTAGTAGCGGGTTTCACACAGAATAGCTTGAAGTTTCACAGAGAATAAGTAGTCTTGTAACGGTGAGGGGACAGGACTCACTCCTGGCCAGGAGCATGTGGGGGCAGGTGGTGGCACCTGGTCAAAGGCAAGTCTGGGCTGGGCATGGTGGCTCACACCTTGTAATCCCAACACTTCGGGAGGCCGAGGTGGGCGGATCACGAGGTCAGGAGTTCGAGGCCAGCGTGACCAATATGGTGAAACCCTGTCTCTACTAAAAATACAAAAATTAGCCAGGCATGGTGGCACACATCTGTGGTCCCAGCTACTCAGGAGGCTGAGGCAGGAGAATCGCTTAAACCTGGGAGGCGGAGGTTGTGGTGAGTCGAGATCACGCTACTGTACTCCAAAAAAAAAAAAAGTTTAAGCCTCACATTGTGGTACCGTTAAAGATGTAATACGATTCCTCACCCAACATAAGAGATCATAAGAGTCACAACCAACGATCCTGTGGCAAGAGACGGCTTAAGAGAAAAGCATAACAAATTTATGTAATCAACGTTTTATGTGACATGGAAGCCTTCAGAAATTAAGACCCAAAGACCTAGGGAAAACTTAATTTTTATGCCGAGGTTCGATGAAAACCGAACATGTAGAAACATGCTCAGCCAAGGGTGTGGTTTCATGGTGATAGACTGAGAGGAAACCCAGCAAGGGCTGTCGGTTCAGATTCTCCTAGGCCTTTGTGAAGCATTCCTTCCTCCCGGGTATGGGGCAGGAACTTTTAGAAGGAGGGTCTTCAAAGGAGAAAGGAGAATAAAAGAGATTGACCTTTCTAGGTTTTATGGATGGCTTTGGGGCACAGGCATTTTAGATTCTATGACCCGCCTTGGGGAAGAGGAATTTGAGTTTCTGTGACTCCTTTTGAGGGAGAAAGAGAGGCAAGAGACAGGAGGGCAGAAGAAGGCCAAGGTCTTTGTTGTGACCTTCTAATCCCCGTTAGTTCAAAATAATCAGCATGTCAAAGTGCCATATTTTGGGGTATGTTTTCTGAGCCCCAACAAGTCAAAAAGGTTAACAATGTATACAAGTTCTTACAGTTAGGATTCAGACTTACCACTGGACCCACACTGTCTCCTAAATCATGTTTCTAGTACTTAGAAGCAGCTTTATTCTGTGCCCTCCTTTCCCTCTTAACATGTCATGTGTGCAATCCCTTTCATGAGACTGTGGGTCTCCCCATGAGCCACAGACAGGCTCTTCAGTATTAAAAACATCCCCTCCCAAGGCTCCACCATGGTTTGTCCATGGAGTTAGAGGCAGTGGAGGAAAGAGACTGAGGAGAAAAACAAGAGAGAGGAGGAAGTGCCTCAGCCTCTGGAGAAGGGAACGAGAAGCAAAGCCAGAATCTGAAAACCCAGCTAAAAATCCGCCTTGCTGGAAATGGGAGCCGTGCCACCATGTCCAGCCGCCGCCTGAATCCAGAATAAGAAAGGAAGGCCTGGGTGGCCCACACAAAGCCAGTCACCCTCTGCCTGTGGTTGCTCCTGCCAGGTCTTGAACAGAGAATGATGGCCCCCTCCAGAAGGACAGGAACCTGTCAACCCTGAGGCAGGGAAAGGAGGGGAATCTTAGCCCCTTAGGTCAGGCACTTAGAGGTCATTTAGTCCCATTCCATCATTGTACCTGTAGGGAAACTGAGCCCAGGAGAGGGCAGGACATTTATCCAAGGTCACACAACAGATAGAGACAGAACCTGGCCTGAAGCCTAGTTTCCTGACCTAGGAAGGGCAAACCTACAGTTCATCCCACTTCCTCCAATCTGCAACCCCCTCTGGAGAACAGCCCCAGGGACTAAGGCCTCAGAACCTTCAGTTCTGCTCCCCTGCAATCTCCCTAAGCTCCCCCTGCCTCCGGCCCCCACCACAGCTCTGACTTCCTCTGGGGAGCCAGATGGGGAAGTGTGCCTCATGCACCACCGTGGGCCATGTGAGGCAGCTGAGTGAGTTGGGACAAGATGTGGTCTCAACTGGATGCCTCACAGGTCGGCCTCAGTGGCCAGATGGAGACTTCGTAGCTGCTCCGCCTTTGGGCTTTCCAGGCCAGGCAGAAGCCTGAGGCAGACCACACAGCAGCTGGTTAAAAGCAAGGGAGCTGGAGCTCTGGGACAAATCCCCACTCCTTCAGCTCCTTGCAGATGGAGGAGCAAAGCATTCCAGTATTCCACGCAGAGGTTACAGGACTCCAAGCCAAAAGGAAGCTCAGAGACCTCAGATCATCCCCTCTCATCTGGTAGAGTTACTGACATCTCCGGGCTGGTTAACAACAGAGCCTGAACCAGGACTCGTGGGTTTTTTTTGTTTGTTTTTCTGTTTTTTTGGAGATGGAGGGTCACTCTATCGCCCAGGCTGGAGCGCAATGGTGCGATCTCGGCTCGCTGCCACTTCCACCTCCCAGGTTCAAGCGATTCTCCTGCCTCAGCCTCCCGAGTAGCTGGGATAACAGGTGCACGCCACCGCACCTGGCTAATTTTTTTGTATTTTTTGGTAGAGACAGGATTTCACCATGTTGGCCAGGCTGTTCTCAAACTCTGACCTGAAGGGATACTCCTGCCTTGGCCTCCCAAAATGTTGGGATTACAGGTGTGAGCCACCACACCTGGCCTTTTTTTTTTTTTTTTTTTTTAATATTCCTCCTTCATACCTAGAGGAATATGTCAATGTTTTTGAGAGAAACTTTCTGCCTTTCATCTCCTCACCTGTAACTCAACAGTAATATGCTACTCCATCCACCTCGTCCTGAACTCCATGAGGACAGAATTTTAATAAATAATATAAAAGCAATAAGTAGATTATTATTAATATTTTTACCTAGTCAGTAGACGCTTAAATCCTCTTAAAAAAAAAACCTTCTGAACCATCTGCGTGTAGGCAACAAGAACTGTGAAGCTCCTCAAACCCTCTGGCTCCCTTATGCCATTCCTAGCTATGTACCCTCAGGGAAATACTCCAGAAGTGAAGGAATATTTTGTCCGAAGTATTCACAGAAGGGTCCTTTAGAACCATGGAAGTTGGAAAGATCCCAAGTGCTGAAAAATGAAGAGATGACTGTGGAAACTGGCTGGATAGAGCAACAGTACTAAAGCAGCGTTGAAACAGGAGAAGGGCCGGGCGCGGTGGCTCAAGCCTGTAATCCCAGCACTTTGGGAGGCCGAGACAGGCGGATCACGAGGTCAGGAGATCGAGACCATCCTGGCTAACACGGTGAAACCCCGTCTTTACTAAAAAATACAAAAAAATTAGCCAGGCGAGGTGGCGGGCGCCTGTAGTCCCAGCTACTCGGGAGGCTGAGGCAGGAGAATGGCGTGAATCCAGGAGGCGGAGCTTGCAGTGAGCTGAGATCTGGCCACAGCACTCCAGCCTGGGTGGCAGAGCGAGACTCCGTCTCAAAAAAAAAAAAAAAGAAAAGAAAAAAGAAACAGGAGAAGGAGGGAGCAAGGGCCAGGCTGCAGCAAGTCTTCCAGGAATCTGGGTCCCAAGAAACATGGGCAGAGCGAGAGGCCAAACCCCATCTGCTAGTAAGCCCTGCTGTTGACTTCCCAGAGAGGGTGGCAGAACTGGTGGAGGAGCTTCCAGATCCTGGATCCCACCGGGCGCGGTGGCTCACGCCTGTAATCCCAGCACTTTGGGAGGCCAAGGCGGGCAGACCACTTGAGGTCAGGAGTTCGAGACCAGCCCGGCCAACATGGTGAAACCCCATCTCTACTAAAAATACAAAAATTAGCCGGGCGTAGTGGCATGCGCCTGGAATCCCAGCTACCTGGGATGAGGTATGAGGTATGAGAATCGCTTGAACCCAGGAGGCAGAGGTTGCAGTGAGCTGAGATCCCGCCATTGCCCTATAGCCTGGATGACAGAGCGAGACTGTCTCAAAAAAAAAAAAAAAAAAACCTGAAAACAAACAAAAAGATCCTGCAGCCTGCAGCACACCAAAGAGAGGATGTACGGGCAGCCATAGCCCTCCACCCTGTCCCTCTCCCTCCCACAAGTGCAGGATTTCAGCCAGGAGGGGAACAGAGAATTGGAAGTAGGGGGGAAATTCTGTCTTTGGATTAACTCATCTTGCATTATGCCACTCATGGAAATGTCCACATTGTAATTTTTAAAAAACAAAATTAATATGGGAAAATTTAAAAGAGAAAAGAAAATCCCTTCCACCGCCACCCTCTGGGAGCTCAAGTCTTCAAGGAACTGAAAAGATACTTTTCCTTAGAAATGTGAGCCATGCTTAAGGTTTCTCAATGGCCTTCCAGTTCTGGATCTCAGTTCTGCATGAGGCCCCAATTTTTGTGTCTGAGATCTCTTGAAATCCCCACCTGCCAGACCCTTTTAATAATTTTCCAGCTGGGCACAGTGGCTCATGCCTATAATCCCAGCACTTTGGGAGGCCAAGGTGAGAGGATCACTTGAGCCCAGGAGTTGGAGACCATCCTGGGCAACATGACAAAACCCTGTCTTTACAAAAAAAATGCAAAAATTAGCCAGCTGTGGTGACCCAGGTCTGTGATCCCAGCTACTCCGGAGGTTATGGGATGAGAGGATGGCTTGAACCCAAGAGGGTGAGGCTGCAGTTGCGCACCTCTGCAAGTCAGCCTGGGCAACAGAGCAAGATCCCATCTCAAATAATAATAATGATGTCCCTGTGGCCCCAGATGGCCTCCATCTGTTACTTTTTCTACAACTGAAAGTTCCTGACCAAGATAGCCGAGGAGACAAGACATATCTACCACTGAGGCCCAGCCCACCTGCTTAACCCCAAGGCTCCACTCCAACTCCCTAAACAGCCACCCTGGAGCCCCCTAATGCCCTGGAAACCTCCCTTGACCCCTCACCCTGTCTCAAACAATGACAGGTTCTCTCCCTCCAGCATCTTCCTCCTTGAGACCTCTGGCCTTCAGGCCATCAAGCCTGCACTTGTCCTTGTGCCTAGAATGAGACCTCAGGCATCACTTAGGGCAGGTTCAGGCTGTCCCAGGGACACCTCTCCCATCACCCACCAATTCCCAGCCTCTGACTTCTCCTCCTATACCCCTGCCTCCCCTGGGCTGCTGAAGCACTCAACAGTGCAGCCAAGCTCACCAAGCCCTCTGTGCTTCTCAGCACCTATTCACCCTCCCCTGTGGCACAGTCTGCTACACCCTCTAATATCCTTCACCCCCTTCTCCTTGATTTGATAGTTACTAATCAGACCCCTTATTTCTAGCAGGGCACATGGCCACTTACAATAAAAACTACACATCCCAACCTCCCTTGCAGCCACGGGACTTCATTGTGGCCAATGAGATAAAAAAAACAAGTACCCAATTTGTGACTTCTAGGTACTGCTTTTTTAAAGGAAGGCATACATCCAGTGCAAATATTCAAATATTTAACAACTGGTACTGCCAGGACACTGTCCATAGTGCTGGGGGAATGTCCTAGAAGGCCCCAACTGAGCCAGGCTGCTGTCTTGGAGGGGTGGATGGTTCCTGGGGATGAGCTGGCAGCGGGGGTGGGCAGCAGGGGGCTAGCAGGTGTTGCCAACTGGTACAGAAGTCCTTCATAATTTACTTATTTTTATTTAATTTTATATTTATTTATTTATTTTGAGATGGAGTCTTGCTCTGTCGCCCCGGCTGGAGCACAGTGGCGCCATCTTGGCTCACTGCAACCTCTGCCTCCTGGGTTCAAGCAATTCTCCTGCCTCAGCCTCCCAAGTAGCTGGGATTACAGGCGCCCACCATCACACCCGGCTAATTTTTATATTTTTAGTAGAGATGGTGTTTCACCATGTTGGCTAGGCTGGTGTTGAACTCCTGACCTCAGGTGATCTGCCCACCTCAGCCTCCCAAAGTGCTGGATTACATGAACCCTGCTCTTTATAATTGAATTACTGGTACAGTTCTACTGATATGTATAAGCTAAATATCAGCCCTGGCTACAACCTCCTTTCTTCAGCCCGCTGCCTGAATTGCAGACATAATGGCAGGAGCTCAAGCATCCATCCTGGGCCATGAGGTAGAAGCCTCGTTAAGGATGACAAAGTAACAAGAGAGGAGCCTGCGTCCCTGATGATTATACCTGCTCCAGGCTGTCCCTTGTGGGCTTTATTTATGTAAACAAACTCCTATCTTGATTAAGTTTTTGTTATCTTCAGTTTTCTGCTTCATTCCCAATCTTGTTAACAATGCTCAAACCCCTATGTAATTTTTAATTTATTTCATGCCCAAATACTGTTTTACTCCTTCCCTTTCTCTGAGAAGGAGATGTCCTTCCTCTTGTTTGCAAGGCTTTACGTATTTTCCTCCCCTTTGCGAGTTTAGCCACTAAACACTACTATACTTTTGCTGATCAGCTCCTGTGACTTTTTGGACAGGACTGATATTCTGTCTATTTTGGTTGGTTGATGCCCACGTCTTTCACTTTGTTGAATTAATTATTTCCTAACTGCTATATGACCAGGAACCATCAATGAATATTTTTAATATCACCCCTCTGGTACTTTGCTTTGTCAATTGTTCTTTCTTTCTTTTCTCTCTCTTTTTTTTTTTTTTTTTTTTTCTGGAAATGGAGCCTTGCTCTGTCGCCCAGGCTGGAGTGCAGTGGTGTGATCTCAGCTCATTGCACCCTCTGTCCCCTAGGTTCAAACGATTCTTCTGCCTCAGCTTCCTTTGTAGCTGGGGCTGCAGGTGTGTGCCCAACACCCGTCTAATTTTTGCATTTTTAGTAGAGACGGGGTTTTGCCATGTTCACCAGGCTGGTCTCAAACTCCTGACCTCAAGTGATCCACCTGTCTCTGCCTCCCAAAGTGCTAGGATTACAGGTGTGAGCCATTGCGTCCAGCCCCTTTCTTTCTTTCTTTCTTTTTTTTTTTTTTCTTTTTTTTTTTGAGACAGTCTCACTCTGTCACCCAGACTGGAGTGCAGTGGTGCATTCTTGGCTCACTGCAACCTCCATCTCCCAGGTTCAAGCAATTTTCCTACCTCAGCCTCCCAAGTAGGTGGGATTACAGGCACACGCCACCACGCCTGGCTAATTTTTGTATTTTTAATAGAGACGGGGTTTCATCATGTTGGCCAAGCTGGTCTCAAACTCCTGACCTCAGCCTCAGCCTCCCAAAGGGTTGGGATTACAGGTGTGAGCCATTATGTCCAGCCCCTTTCCTTTTTTATATCTTCCATCTCCTTCTGTGCGTTGACTTTTCCCTGTCAGACTCTAAGTATGCCCAAGTCTCTCCTATCCTAAAAGAAATCTTTCTTTACCCTTGACTTTCACATGAGCCACTGTGCTTTCTCCCACCTTCCCTTCAGTGCCATATGCAGTATGGCAGTATACACTCACCATAACTACTACTGTCCCTCTCAACTAATTCTAATGCAGCCCACTGATCCCCCAAATGGCTTCTGGAAAGTAGGGAGTCAATTCCTTCTTAGAAAGTCCACCAGCACCATCTGTTCCCTTTAACCTCTGGCACTGTTGGTTTGCTTCTCCTTTCTACAAGTCCTCCCCTCCCGCCCCTGCCTTTGGCATCAGTGACACAGTGCCATTCCACAGGGATGCTGACTACACACCACACACGTCCCCACTGCCCACTTCCTCATTCATGGCAGACACCACCAATAGACCTTGCCTCCTGAAGCCTTCTCAACTCAGTACTCCTCTGCCTTCAGAGTTGGCTCTTGGATTGACATATTTGCCATCGGTCTCAGATGGGGTTGCCTGGGAACCACAGTGTAAGGCTGAGATGAGTAGGCAGGAGTTTACTGGGGTCTGTTCTCAGGATCACACCTGTGAGGCCGTGAGGGCAGCAAGATAGGGGAACCAAACTGCGATGAAGTTGTAATATTGGCTTCAGCCCATACGGCGTTGCAGGGATAGTGCTACAGAATGGCTCTCAATTGGGGTAAGGGGTGTGGGCCTTTATAGCCCAAGATAATATGTCCCAGGGGAGGGAGTGCAAGCTTGGGTGAGGGGCTCCGTTGGCTGAGGGGAATTCCTGAAGAGGGCATAATTGCCAGCCCTCAGCAGACAACCCCATGGTGGAGAGGCAGTGGGTGGCTTGGCCCTGAAAGAAGAATCTATATAGTATACTCACCCACTCTACTCTGATTGCTCTCAGTCTTCCTTCTACCTGTCTGACCATTTCTTTTTCTTTTTTTTTTTTTAAGATGGAGTTGTGATCTTGTTGCCCAGGCTGAAGTGCAATGGCACAATCTCGGCTCACTGCAACCTCTACCTCCCAGGTTCAAGCGATTCTCCTGCCTCAGCTTCCTGAGGAGCTGGGATTACAGGTATGTGCCACCACGCCTGGCTAATTTTGTATTTTTAGTAGAGACAGGGTTTCTTCATGGTGGTCAGGCTGATCTTGAACTCCTGACCTCCGGTGATCCACTTGCCTCAGCCTTCCAAAGTGCTGAGATTCAGATGTGAGCCACCGCGCCCGGACACCATTTCTTTATAGCAAGCTTGTGCAACCCATGGCTGCAGACCACATGCAGCCCAGGATGGCTTTGAATGCAGCCCAACACAAATTTATAAACTTTCTTAAAACATCATGAGATTTTTGTTGTGATTTTTTTTTTTTTTTTTTTTAGCTCATCAGTTATCATTAGTGTTAGTGTATTTTATGTGTGGTCCAAGACAATTTCTTCTTCCCGTATGGCCCAGGGAAGCCACAAGAATGGACATCCCTGCTTTATGGAATACAAGGCCTTGAACCTAGCCCAGCTTTGCAATTTCTGTTCCCTCAAACTTCCAACCTTGCCCTCCATCCCCTGGTTCCACCTACTTTGCCCACATTTTCTCAGATGTCTAAATAAGCTATGCAGCTTCACATTTATGTGCCTTATAAATACACCCACTCCCTACCTCGAATTCTGTTTCCCACCTCTTTCTCTGGGAAACTCTTACTCATCCTTCAAAATCCATTTAAGGCCAGGCACGGTGGCTCATGCCTGTAATCCCAGAACTTCGGAAGGCCAAGGCAGACGGATCACCTGAGATCAGGAGCTCGAGACCAGCCTGGCCAACATGGCGAAACTCCGTCTCTACTAAAAATACAAAAATTAGCCAGGCCTGGTGTCAAGCGCCTGTAGTCCCAGATACTTAGGAGGCTGAGGCAGGAGAATCGCTTGAACCCGGTGGGGGTGGGGAGTGGGGGGTGGTGTGGAGGTTGAGCTGAGATCGTGCCACTGCACTCCAGCCTGAGTGACAGAGTGAGACTCTGTCTCAAAACAAACAAACAAAAAAAGATGCTGCCAGAGGGAAGCTTTTGCTATGCTTTAGGAATTGATGGACACTTACTCCTCACCACTCCCATTGGGTTCTGTTCACATCTCAACAGCATTTATCATTTTGTCTTGTTAAAGACAAAATTGTTTTAGCAACACATTTAATGAGCACCTGGTATATACCAGGCGCTGTACCAAGAGCTGAAGACACAGAAATGAAGCACGCAGGCTGAGTGGAAAGGCCACACAAGATGCTCGTTATTACATCCCCACTCCGGGGAAGCCTGATTGCTGGCCGGGCCCACAGCTCCATCAGGGCTTCTTGTACACACACGTCCCATTTGGCATCCTGAGGCCCTGTCACCCGCTGGGTTGTGGATGATCACACTCCCAGTCAGTCACTCTATTCTGAGTGCACAGGATGCCGCCTGGCCCCACAGCTCTGCCCCCAGATTATATTTATATTGGACAGGTGGCCCCCATCAGCTGCTCTCTTGGGGAGTTTAAACAGGAGCTGCTAGGAGAGCCCTGGCACAGCTGGTGAGTCAGCAGCAGCAGGGCAGTGGGGCAGGCCGGGAGCTGCTGAGTCACTGTAGCAGTCTGCAAGTTGGTGAGGTCAGAGCCCCTAGAGAATCTGATGAAAGCTGGGAACACTCTGCCAGAAAAATGCTCAGACACATTTTGCACTGACTTCAGGAGTCTCTGAGGCCTCAGCCATCCATCTGTGGGTGTCAGAAGGAGAACCTTAGTAAACCCAATGAGGGGAAGTGACTTAACTGCTCACACCACCAATAAATAATAGAACTGAGACCAGACCCAGTGCTCCTGAGTCACAGTCCTGTCAATTTATCAGATCCCTGAACTAGGCATCTGTCAAAGCCTCCCTTTATTTCAAGTCCTGGCTGCGTTTCACCTCCTGGGAAGCCCCCCTGCTTCCTCTAGCCTCAGGCACCTTTCTCCTTCTCCAAATTTCAGATGACTGTGCTTCTAGAGCCCTTACTCTTGGGTAAACATGGAGGGTGAAAATAACAAAGACGAGATTAGATCAGTTGTTTCTGAGCCTGGAAAGGAAAGCAAGAACTGGGCTATAATCAGACTGATCATGTTAGCATATCTTAAAAACCAAAGCTGCTTAGCTAGGCGTGGTGGTGTGGGCCTAATCTACAGGAGGCTCAGGCGGGAGGATTGCTTGAGCTATGATCGCACTGCTGCACTCCAGCCTGGACAACAGAGCAAGACATGGTCTCGATAATAATAATAACTGGCATTAATTAGTTGCCTGTTAATATAGCTACCTCTCAACTGATCACTCTATATACATAATCTCTCTCTATTTTTTTTTTTTTTTTGAGATGGAATCTTGCTCTGTTGCCCAGGCTGGAGTGTGGTGGCTCAATCTCAGCTCACTGCAATCTTTGCCGCCCAGGTTCAAGCAATTCTCCTTCCTCAACCTCCTGAGTAGCTGGGATTACAGGCATGCGCCACCATGCCCAGCTAATTTTTGTATTTTTGTTGGAGATGAGGTTTCATCATGTTGGCCGGGCTAGTCTCAAGTTCCTGACCTCAAGTGATCTGCCCACCTTGGCCTCCCAAAGAGCTGGGATTACAGGCATGAGCCACCACGCCTGGCCAATATATACATGATCTCTATTATTTATTTATTTATTTATTTGAGACAAAGTTTTGCTCTTGTTGCCCAGGCTGGAGTGCAATGGCACGATCTCGGCTCACTGCAACCTCCACCTCCTGGGTTCAAGCTATTCTCCTGCCTCAGCCTCCCAAGTAGCTGGGATTACAGGCATGTGCCACAATGCCCGGCTAATTTTGTATTTTTAGTAGAGAGGGGGTTTCTCCATGTTGGTCAGGCTGGTCTCGAACTCCTGACCTCAGGTGATCCACCCGCCTCGGCCTCCCAAAGGGTTGGGATTACAGGCTTGAGCCACCAAGCCTGGCTACTTATTTAATTATAAAATAAAGACAGCATCTCACTATGTTGCCCAGGCTGGTCTCAAAATGGTCTCAAACTCCTGGCCTCAAGTGATCCTCTCGCCTTGGCCTCCCAAAGCGCTGGGATTACAGTTGTGAGCCACTACACCTAGCCAATCTCCAATCTTTCTTTTCTTTTCTTTTCTTTTTTCTTTTTATGCAGAGTCACACTCTGTTGCCTAGGCTGGCGCGCAGTAGTGTGATCACGGCTCACTGCAGCCTCAACCTCCTGGACTCAAGCGATTCACCCATCTCAGCCTCCCAAGTAGCTGGGACCACAGGCACATGCCACCATGCCTAGCTAACTTTTGTATTTTTAGTAGAGATAGGGTTTCACCATGTCGGCCAAGCTGGTCTTGAACTCCTGACCTTGTGATCCACCCCCCCCCACCTTGACCTCCCAAAGTGCTAGGATTATAGGCACAAGTCACCACACCCGGCCATGCCTCCAATTTTTAAATCAAAAGTTTGATTACTCCCATTTTACAGATGGGGAAACCGAGTCTCAGAGAGGCCGAGGATGTCCCTGGTCCTGATAGAACCAGAATTCAAGCCCAAGATCATTTGGGGCTGAAGTCTATGCAATGTTGTTTCCATTGAGAATTAGAATTGCCCAAGGGAAGCGGACACAAAGTACAAAGATCCACCAGGCCACCAGGGGCTGATGCCATCACACACCACCTTTCTGCATTCCCGCTCCACATGCCTGAGTGGACACTGTGACTGACCAGTCTGATCTCAGATGTGGAGTGTACTGCTCAGCTGTGCAGATAGATCTGTTAAGGTGACAGAGCTGTCCCCTGGGGTCAGCTTAGTCTTAAGGAGTTAATCTGGTTTATGTATCAGACTCTTGTAAGTTTCTTCATGAGTCTCACCCTAAAAACCTTAACCTTTTCTTTGGGCCAGGTAAACCAAGGTCCTTGGACCCCAGTGTCTTCATCAAGATTGTGACACCCTATGAAGACACTTCACAGTTGGCCTCTGGCATCCACGAGGACCCCTATCCTAATCCTCAGGGCAGTGAACTGAGAACACGCTTGGCTCAGGCTGGACGTTTGTGTCTTAAATGCCCTTGGACACAAGTAGGCTGGGAATTAGGGCCTCTGAATCTTTAGGTTTTCTGGAGATTTCCATTGTAAGGTATGATCCTGTCTTCAGAGTTTCTTTATCTTATGAGGAGTTTGACTGAGTCCTACTCTGAGTTGCAATTACCTCACCCAAGAACCCCACACCCAACCCAAACCTGAGAGCTTTGCTTATAGAGAGAGGACTGGCTTTGATATCAGGGAACTGGAATCTCCTCCTTGATCTGCTTCTTGTTGGCTGAGTCACCTCTGGGGAGACCTTCACCTCCCCATACCTCAGTATGTGCACAACGAACATGGATGTAGTTTGGCAACTGGGAGGAGCGGTGCTCACCGAAGGAATCATTGTGCCTTTAAGGGCATAAACCCTGGTTTGAGGTCAAATCCGCCCACTCAAACACTAATTCAACAATCCTCCCACCTCAGCCTCCTGAGGAGCTGGGATTACTGGTGTGCATCACCATAGCCAGCTAATGTCTTATTTTTTATAAAGATAGAGTCTCACAATGTTGCTCAGGCTGGTCTTGAATTCCTGGGCTCAAGGGATCCTCCCACTTCAGCCTCCCAAAGTGTTGGGATTACAGGCATGAGCCACTGTGCCTGGCAGATTTGTACACTTTATTTATTTACTTATATAATAAATAGAGATGAGGTCTTGCTATGTTGCCCAGGCTGGACTCAAACTTCTATCCTCAAGCGATCAGCCCACCTCGGCCTCCCAAAGTGCCAGGGTTATAGGCATAAGCCACCTCACCCAGCCAATTGTACATTTTTTTTTTCCAAGATGGAGTCTCACTCTCTCACCCAGGCTGGAGTGCAGTGGCGCGATCTTGGCTCACTGCAACCTTCGCCTCCCAGGTTCAAGCGATTCTCCTGCCTCAGCCTCCCGAGTAGCAGGGACTACACAGCACGTGCCCCCACACCCAGCTAATTTTTGTATTTTTAATAGAGATGGGGTTTCACCATGTTGGCCAGACTGGTCTCGAACTCCTGACCTCTAGTGATCCCTCCACTTGGCCTCCCAAAGTGCTGAGATTACAGATGTGAGCCACCATGCCGGGTCCCAGTCGTACACTTTAAATGTGTGAATTGCATGGTATATAAATTATAACGCAATAAAATTTTTTTCTTCTTCTTTTGAGACAAGGTCTCTCTTTGTTGCCTAGGCTGTAGTGCAGTGGCACAATCATGGCACATTACAGCTTTGACCTCCTGGGTTCAAATTAAGGAAGGAGACCACTACTACTCCTACTGCCCTCCTCCCTCTACCTTGCCTAGTTCACAAGACAGGAGGAAAGAGAGAAAGAAACAAAAGTGAGATAAATAGCCAGACAACCTTGGCACCACCACCCAGCCCCAGGAGTTAAACAAAGTAATAATAACATCAACCCCTGGCCTAAACTACTTGTGTTATCTGTAAATTCCAGACACTGTATGCAAAAAGCATTGTAAAACTTTCTGTTCTGTTAACTGATGCATGTAGGCCCCAGTCACGTTTCCCACGCTTGCTCAATTTATCACAACCCTTTCACGTGGACCCCTTAAAGTTGTAAGCCTTTAAAAAGGCCAAGTATTTCTTTTTTGGGGAGCTCGGTTCTTAAGACACGAGTCTGCCGATGCTCCTGGCCAAATAAAAAACCTCTTCCTTCTTTAATCTGGTGTCTGAGGAGTTTTGTCTACTGCTTTTCCTGCTGCAAAAGGATCCTCCTGCCTCAGCCTCCCAAATAGCTGGAACCACAGGTGTGTGCCACCATACCCAGTTAACTTTTTTTTAAAATTTTTTTTGAGACGGAGTTTCACTCTTATTGCCCAGGCTGGAGTGCAATGGTGCAATCTTGGCTCACTACAACCTCTGCCTCCCGGGTTTAAGCAATTCTCCTGCCTCAGCCTCCCAAGTAGCTGGGATTACAGGCATGCACCACCACAGCCGGCTAATTTTGTATTTTTAGTAGAGATGGGTTTTCTCCATGTTGGTCAGGCTGGTCTCGAACTCTTGACCTCAGGGGATCCACCTGCTTCAGCCTCCCAAAGTGCTGGGATTACAGGTGTGAGCCACCGCACCCAGCAATTTTTATTTTTTTGAAATGGAGTCTTGCTCTGTCCCCCAGGCTGGAGTGCAGTGATGTGGTCTCGGCTCACTAAACCTCCACTGCCTGGGTTCAAGTGATCCCAGCTACTTGGGAGGCTGAGGCAGGAGGATCTCTTGAACCCAGGAGGTGGAGGTTGTGGTGAGCCAAGATCGCACCATTGCACTCCAGCCTGGGCAACAAGAGCAAAACTCCAACAACAACAAAAAAGAAAAAATAAAAAAAGAAAGAAAGGAAGGAAGGAAGGAAGGAAGGAAGGAAAGAAGAGAGAGAGAAAAAGAAGGGAGAGAGAGAAAGAAAGGAAGGAAGGAAGGAGGGAAGGAAGGAGGGAAGGAAGGAAGGAAGGAAGGAAGGAAGGAAGGAAGGAAGGAAGGAAGGAAAGAAAGAAAGAAAGAAAGAAAGAAAGAAAGAAAGAAAGAAAGAAAGAAAGAAAGAAAGAAAGAAAGAAAGAAAGAAAGAAAGAAAGAAAGAAAGAGAGAGAGAAAAATAAATGAAAATAATGCTAACAGCGTTTACTTTCTGATTACCCAGGCAGTACAGTAGTAGTCCCCTTTGCTCATCCAAGGTTTCGCTTTCTGCAGTTTCAATTACCTGTGAACAACTAAGGTCCAAAAATACTAAGACATTTTGAGAAAGAGAGAGAGAGACCATGCTGATGTAACTTTATTACAGCACATTGTTATAATTGTTCTTCTTATTTATTATTGTTAATCCCGTACTGTGCCTGACTTAGGAATTCAACTTGATCACAGGTGACTATGTATAGAAAAAGCAGAGCATAGATACATAGGGATCTGTACTATCACTTAGGTCTCAGGCATTCACTGGGGCTCTTGGAAAGTATCCCCTGAAGATAAGGGGGACTACCATATTTGTTCACTATCAGTAACTGAGTAAATGTGGAAAAGTGTAAAAGAGACAAGTAAAAATCTTTTCCCCTTCAGGGAAAACCCTTTCTCCTTTGGATAACTAAAAACCTAATCTCCTGGGTGTTGTGAGAACTATCAAAGGGAGGTGGCCTTCACTCACTTTAAGTAAGGCTTGACATTGTCCAAGGGTCCACCAGGAGATATTGCCAGCGCCCACCCTCCCCAGGGCAAACACAGCCCCTTCCACTCCCTCCTGGGGCCTTTGGGCCCCACCTGTGGTCACAGCCTTGAGGATGCACACTGCAAGCCATAGCCTGCAGCTTCCTGGGTCATGTGCTTCGGGGGATGTCAAACCGCAGAGTTCAGCCCTCCTCAGAATTGTCTGGGTCACCCAGAACGCCCTATGTGGGCCATGTGATTCAGCGCGGTCACATGCTGAGCCGCAGGCATTTGACTCCATGCCAAATGTCACCACTTCAAGAAAGTTAGAAAAAATTCGGGGGGCCCTGGTGTGGCAGGCACAGAGCAGGGCAAAGGAGACCATCACTCCCAGATACCAACACCTGTTAAAAGAGGATGAGGTGGGAGAATCAGGTTGCTTGAACTCAGGAGTTCAAGGCAGCAAGGAGCTGTAATTTTGTTACTGCACTCCAGCTTGAGCAACAGAAGGAGACTGCGTCTCTTAAAAAAAAAAAAAAAAAAAGGAAAAAGTATCCCAAAACTTTGAGAAGCCGAGGCGGGCGGATCACAAAGTCAGAAGTTCAAGACTAGCCTGGCCAATATGGTGAAACGCCGTCTCTACTAAAAATACAAAAATTAGCCAGGAGTGGTGGCGAGCACCTGTAGTCCCAGCTACTCAGGAGGCTGAGGCAGGAGAATTGCTTGAACGCAGGAGGTGGAGGTTGCAGTGAGCAGAGATCGCTCCACTGCACTCCAGCCTGTGCAACAGAGAAAGATTCCATCTCAAAAAAATATTAAAAAAAAGCAAAAAGTTAATATTAAACACTAATTTTAAGTAACTATAAGTAATTACAACTATTTTCACTTTAAACATTAAATAATATTAAATTAAATTAAAAATTAAACCTAAAAAATTTAAATTAAGTAAATGTTAATACCCATTAATCTAATTAAATACATGAAAATCTGCAAAAACAAAACAAAAAACCCTTAACCATGCCAGCACTCTGTAAGTTCTCAATGACACATTTAAAAGTAAACTGAAGCACAATAAAATTAGAAAGCTTATTTATTTTTTATATTATATTATATTTATTTATTTATTTAAAAACAGAGTCTCACTCTGTCGCCCAGACTGGAGTGCAGTGGCACGATCTTGGCTCACCGCAACCTTGGCTCACCGCACCCTCCGCCTCCCAGGCTCAAGCAATTCTCCTGCCTCAGCCTCCCAAGTAGCTGAAATTACAGGCATGCGCCACTACCACTGGCTAATTTTTGTATTATTCTCATTTTTTTTTAGTAGAGACAGGGTTTCACCATGTTGGCCAGGCTGGTCTTCAGCTCCTGATTTCAAATGATACACCTGCCTCGGCCTCTTGAAGTGCTGGGATTATAGGCGTGAACCACCGCACCCGGTCTAGAAAGTTTATTTGAGCAAATGATAATTCATGAATCAGGCAGGTCCAAACCAGAAGTGATTCATGAGTTCTACTGAGAGAACACAGCCGGGACAGACACAGAAGTAAAGCTAAGATGGAAATTGCACTGAGCTGAGATCACCTCATTGCACTCCAGCCTGGGCAACAGAGCAAGACTGTCTCCAAAAAAAAAAAGGTAAAGCCGAGAAAATATTTGATTTGGCAGGGCACAGTGGTTCACACCTGTAAGCCCAGCACCTTGGGGGGCTGAGACAGGAGAGTCACTTGGGCCCAGGAGTTCAAGACCAGCCTCAGCAGCATGGCAAAACCCCGTCTCTACAAAGAATACACAAAGTTAGCTGGATGTGGTGTTGTAGGGCCTGTGGTCTTAGCTGCTTGGGAGACTGAGGTGGGAGGATCACTTGAGCCTAGGAGGTTGAGGCTACAGGGAGCCATGAACATGCCACTACATTCCAGCATAGGTGACAGAGCAATACTCTATCTCTAAAATAAATAAATAAGCCCGACGCAGTGGCTCATGCCTATAATCCCAGCACTTTGGGAGGCTGTGGTGGGTGGATCACTTGAGGTCAGGAGTTGGAGACCAGCCTGGCCAACATGGTGAAATCCCATCTCTACTAAATATGTGAAAATTAGCTGGGCATGATGGTTGGCACCTGTAATCCCAGCTACTTGGTAGGCTGAGGCGGGAGAATTGCTTGAACCCAGGAGGCTGAGCTGAGATGGCGCCACTGCACTCCAGTTTGGGCGACAGAGCAAGACTCCATCTCAATCAGTCAATCAATATGTAAATAAATAAATAAATAAATAAATAAATAAATAAAATAGAGCTTGCAGTCCCTCAGAGAGAGCACCCTAGTCCAATGGCCTCCTTTTACAGGAAGAGAAACTGAGGCCCAGAGGGATCAAGAGGCTCATCCAAGGTCACCCAGCAAGAGGCTAGAGCTGGGACAAAACCCCCAAGTTTCTGACTCCCTGGGCAAGGCTTTTTCCACTGTTTTGGTCTTTGGCCATAGAGATAATCTGCTTAAAAATTTAACTTGGGATTTCATGTAATCACTGAGGTCTTAGGAGCCTTGCCCAAGGAAAGACAAGGAGGGTTTATTAAGCTTTGTTCTAGGAGTTACAGGGACAAGGCCACATAGCAGGGCTAGAAACTGATGTGTGCCACCCTCCTCCAGGCCAGTAGCAGCTTGTATTTCTAGAAAAGGCTTAATTTTCCAGGTCAAGGCAGGGCCCAGAAGACACTTTCTGGGGATGGGGCTGGGATCCTGTGACTCAGCTGATTCCACAGTATTCTCTGTTCCCCTCCCCACTCAGGGTGACTGCCAGATTCTGGCCTCCCTTGGGCTTTCAGAGATGGAAGTGCTCTTAGGTTGTAGGTGGGTCCTACAACCTACGGTGGAAAGGTGACCGTCTAATTTTTTTTTTTTTTTTTTTTTTTTTTTGAGACGGAGTCTGGCTCTGTTGCCCAGGCTGGGGTGCAATAGTGCGATTTCGGCTCACTGCAACCTTTGCCTCCCAGGTTCATGCAATTCTCCTGCCCCAACCTCCTGAGTAGTTGTGATTACAGGTGTGCCACCACTTCCAGCTAATCTTTGTATTTTTAGTAGAGACGGGGTTTCTTTTTTCCTTCCTTCCTTCCTCCTTCCTTCCTTCCTTTCTTTTTTTTTTTTTTTTTTTTTTTTGAGACAGAGTTTCGCTCTGTCACCCAGGCTGGAGTACAGTGACATGATCCAATCTCGGCTCACTGCAACCTCTGCCTCCCGGGTCCAAGCGATTCTCCTGTCTCAGTCTTATGAGTAGCTGGGATTACAAGTGTGTGCCACCATGTCCAGCTAATTATTTGTATTTTTTTAGTAGAGACGGAGTTTCACCATGCTGGCCAGGCTGGTCTTGAACTCCTGACCTTGTGATCCACCCACCTCGGCCTCCCAAAGTGCTGGGATTACAAGCATGAGCCACCATGCCCGGCCTGAGATGGGGTTTCACCATGTTGGCCAGGCTGGTCTTGAACTCCTGATTTCAGATGATCCACCCGTTTGGACCTCCCAAAGTGCTGGGATTACAGGTGTGAGCCACCATGCCCACTTGTGACTGTCTAATTTATCATCCTCACCAGGACACTTTTGAGCATGGCCAGGGACATCTGGTCCCCCAGATGTCCCTGCTATCTCTGAGCATCATGATGGGTTAAAGAGTCAGTGAGCCTGACAGTTGAGGACCCACTGTGTTTGGGTCCCATACCTGATGAGAAAGAAGGGCCCAAGTCCCAGTCCTGCAGAATCACAGCCCTAGAAGGAATGAGAGCACACAGCTAGCACAACCCAGAAAAGTAGAAACCCTCAAAGCTGAAAGGTCTAGATGACTGTCCTTACTGTCCCAATGGGGAACACGCAGCTCTGAAAGGCCAAGGACCTTGCCCAGGGTTACCCCCGAGAAGATCAGAGACTCAAACCCAGATTCCCAACTCTCAGCTCAGAGTGCACTGTGCCACCAGGTCTCTTTCATCTGCAAACCCCCTGCCTATCTGGAAGTTGTGCACACAGCCTGGAAGTTTGCTTTACTGGATTGTAAAAATTGTTCCTTACCCTGCACTGGTGTGTGGCTTTGTGTGTGGCTTCCCAACCCTGCAACCCCTGTGGGCAGGGAGGCCAGTCCCCTTTCCAAATAAGCATGTCAGGCTCCAGAACACAGGGAGAAGGCAAATATTTCCTGAACTAAACCTGCTCTCAGCACTGCCACTATTACTACTCCAGTCCAGGCCACCACCATCTCCCAGGTGGCCTCAGAGGCCCCTAGGTGGTATCTGGGCTCCTTCTCTTGCCCCCACTCTTGATCCTCCGTGTCAGAGGGTGGGGCCTGGGTACAGATCCCACACAGCTCTCCCTCAGAGCTATCCATGCCCAAATCCTGGATGCAGTATCACGTGGCTGCCATCCTCCTCTCTGGCTTCCCCATGTCCCCTTTCTTGGTGTCCCACCACCTCACACAAGAAAGGCACAACTCCCGCCGAACTGGGCCTTCCATGGGGCAGTGCCCTGTGAACAACCTCCTGCCCCCAACGAAGGGGTGGTTAGAGAGGAACCCGGAGGCACAGCCTGGTTTCAGCACACTATGAGGGCAGGAACCAGGGCCACACTCCTTTGGCCCAGATAAGGCTCAGAAGCAAGAAGGTTGTCATGGGGACGCATGCTTATTTGAATTTCAAACACGAAGCCGGGGTTTTCTGACAGAAGGAAAGTCTTGTCTTGCTTGACTGTGTTGATGGGGCATGATGTGGCAGGCATTCTTCTTAAAGGGAGTAAATCTGTAGCCCCAGTTTTGGGTGGAAAAAATATTTAAAGATGATATACAGTCTACAACAAGCCACCAAATGCATCATTTGCAAGTTTAGGCTAATGATAAAAAATTTCAAACGGGCCAGGCACGGTTGCTCACGCCTATAATCCCAGCACTTTGAGAGGCCAAGGAGGGTGGATCACCAGGGGTCAGGAGTTCGAGATCAGCCTGGCCAACATGGTGAAACCCCCGTCTCTACTAAAACAACAATGAGCCGGGCGTGGTGGCAGGCGCCTGTAATCCCAGCTACTCGGGAGGCTGAGGCAGGAGAATTGCTTGAACCTGGGAGGTGGAGGTTGCAGTGAGCTGAGATCGTACCATTGCACTCCAGCCTGGGTGACAGAGTGAGAGTCCATCTCAAAAAAAAAAAGGAAAATGTGAAAGGGTTTTTTTAAGGGTGCCTGTGGAAAAAGTGTGATCACTGTTGTGTGAAAGTGATCCTTTACAATCCCAATCAGATCACACCATTTGCTGCTCACACATCTCCAGTGGCCTCTTTTGCCTTTGAACGTGCCCAGGTCATTTTCCCCCACTCTGGGGGCTCTTGCCCTTGGTTCCCACTCCAGATATTCATTCTGCACCTGCTCCCTAGCGGCTTTCTCTCTGCCATCCTCCCATCTTTTCTTCTTGCCATGTTAGCATATGTTCATTTATGACTGGCAGCTGTATCTCCAGTCACTAGGTCAGGACCTGGTATATACTAGGCGCCCTGGAAGCACTCTCCAGAAACAGAGGCGCAATGAGGAGAGTTTGGATCCAGTTTCGACTGCAGATAAATGTTTGTGAGGCTGGGCACCGTGGCTCACACCTGCAATCCCAGCGCTTTCAGAGGCCAAGGCGGGAGGATTGCTTGAGCCCAGGAGTGAGAGACCAGCCTGGGCAACATAGTGAGACCCCTGTCTCGAATTTTTAAAAAAAGGTTGTTTGTGGCTGCGCCCAGTGGCTCATGCCTGTAATCCCAACACTTTGGGAGGCCGAGGTGGGCGAATCACGAGGTCAGGAGATCAAGACCATCCTGGCTAACATGGTGAAACCCGGTCTCTACTAAAAATACAAAAAATTGGCCGGGCGCGGTGGCTCAAGCCTGTAATCCCAGCACTTTGGGAGGCCGAGACGGGCGGATCACGAGGTCAGGAGATCGAGACCATCCTGGCGAACACAGGTGAAACCCCGTCTCTACTAAAAAAATTACAAAAAACTAGCTGGGCGAGGTGGCGGGCGCCTGTAGTCCCAGCTACTTGGGAGGCTGAGGCAGGAGAATGGCGTAAACCTGGGAGGCGGAGCTTGCAGTGAGCCGAGATCGCGCCACTGCACTCCAGCCTGGGCGACAGCGAGACTCCGTCTCAAAAAAAAAAAAAAAAAAAAATACAAAAAATACAAAAAATTAGCCGGGTATGATGGCCGGCGCCTGTAGTCCCAGCTACTCATGAGGCTGAGGCAGGAGAATGGCGTGAACCCGGGGGACGGGGCTTGCAGTGAGCCTAGATCGCACCACTGCACTCCAGCCTGGGCGACAGAGCAAAAAAAAAAAAAAAAAAAAAAAGGTTGTTTGCGAAATGACTGAGCAAGTGAATAAAGGAGTGAAGGAACGTGGACTCATGACCTGGAACACCTGTACCCTTCTTCCACTCTAAAAAGCCCCTGCCCATCTTCACAATCCAGGGCCAGCATCACTTTCTTTTTCTGGAAGCTTCCTCAGTATCTTGGGTGTGGGTTCCCTGTGATGCATGGAGCACCCTCGGTGGGGCTCCCAATGGCACGGCATGACCAGCGCCTGCACCTGCTGCCTCCCCAGTCACGCCTGGCTCCCAGGTTTCTAGTGCACAGTAGATCCTCTAGAAATGCTTCACAGACATTGATGTGGTGAGGAAGGAGGGACAGGTAGCTGTCTCACCACCCATTACCCCCACCCCTGCCTCTCATTCAACCAACACTTTGAGCACCTGGCACTTTGAGCCCCTCAGAGCCAGGCACTGAGCTCCAAATCCCAGGCTCTGTAACGTGCAAGCAATCCTTACTCTTTCTATTTTAATATCTTAACCCATGTATTTATATACCTTGTCAGGTAAAATGTATTCTTTTTTAATGATTCTCAAAAGGATACTCATTGAAAAAATTTAGAAAACACAGAAAAATGCAAGGAAGAAAAATACAATCCTCTTACAGTCCTGTATAATCCTGTGCCTCTAGGCCCACAATCAGCTCCAAGCAACGCCACAAACACCTCCTCCTCCCCTATCTCCAGACGACCAGCATTGCCTCTGGGTTTGTCACAAGCTGGAACAGGGTCCTTTGGAGGATGGGGCTCTGAAGGAAAAGAGGTGAAGTGTTTGGATTCAGTCTGGGCCAAAGGTGAGCGTTATCAGTCCCTGTAAGGCCTCAGGAGTTGACTGACTCTGAGAGGCGGGCAGGACTGGTGAAGTTCTGGAAGAGGACCTGGAGGGTGGGGCCTGAGGCCCAGGCAGAAGCCAAACGTTGCCCAGGGCCTGCCTTTAGTCGACAACAACTCTCATTGTTCTCTTACTATCTCTAGGCCACTTTATCTGGGTTTAAGGACACAGGACTCCGTGGGAGACAGGCTAGTTCTTCTTCCTGCCCGGGGAGTCCGCTGCAGGCTGATGCAGACACAACCACTTCCTCAGCCGCTGTAGCTGAGGGCCTGCCACTGCACTCTGTGGGCTTGGTGCTGGGTATGGAGAGGAGGGTATGACACAGCCCCTGCCCTCAGAGTTTCTTAAGGAGGCCACTGAAGTCCCACAAGACCAAGTGGTGACTTTCCTATGCATTCTCCCTGCTGTCTCTGGGGACTTCTTAAATGTCAGCAATATTGTCATCTTCACTGTTGCCTCCACAGCCACCGCACATGGCTGCACCTGGGTCATCTCCTCTGATGTAAAGGCCCTGCAGCCAAAATTTGCAATTATTCCCCCAACTTTTAAAATTGTAGTAAAATATATATAACATAAAATTTGCCAGCTTCGCTGTTTGTTAAGTGTACAGTTCAGTGGTATGAAATACACGCATTGTGCTGTGCAACCATCACCACCACTCATCTCCAGAACTCTCTTTATCTTGCAAAACAGAAACTGTGTACCCATTAAACAATAATGTTCCATCCCCATCCCCCTTACCCCCAGCCCCTGTAAATGCTTGTTCTTTTCTTTTTTTGAGACAGGATCTCACTCTGTCACCCAGTCTGGAGTGCAGTGGCACAATCATAGCTAACTGCAGCCTCAACCTCCTGGGCTCAAGAGATCCTCCTGCCTCAGTCTCCCCCAAGTAGCTGAGACTACAGGCACACAGCACCACACCTGGCTAGTCTCACTCTGTCCCCCAGACTGGAGGGCAGTAGTGCGATCTTGGCTCACTGCAAGCTCTGCCTCCCGGGTTCAAGCAGTTCTCTGTCTCAGCCTCCCAAGTAGCTGGGACTACAGGCACCTGCCACCACGCCTAGCTAATGTTTTGTATTTTTAATAGAGACAGGGTTTGATCCGCCCACCTCGGCCTCCCAAAGTGCTGGGATTACAGGCGTGAGCCACCATGCCCGGCCCTTTTTTAAATTTTTTTAAAATTATTTTATTACTGGCTTAGGTATGAGCAGTGATCATTTTAAATTTTTTCGTAGAGATGGGGTCTCACTATGTTACCCAGGCTGGTCTCAAACTCCTGGCCTCAAGCAATCCTCTTGCCTCAGCCTCCCAAAGTGTGGGGATTACAAGTGTGGGCCACCATGCCTAGTCTTCCTTTTTTTCAAATAAAATTACTATCTATCTATCTATCTATCTATCTATCTATCTATCTATCTATCTATTTATTTTTAAAGATGGAGTCTCAGCCAGGCAAGGTGGCTCACACCTATAATCCCAGCACTTTGGGAGGCCGAGGCAGGTGCATCACCTGAGGTCAGGAGTTCGAGACCAGCCTGGCCAACATGGTGAAACCCCGTCTCTACTAAAAACACAAAAATTAGCCAGACGTGGTGGCGGGCACCTGTACTCCCAGCTACTTGGGAGGCTGAGGCAGGAGAATTGCTTGAACCTGGGAGGAGGAGGTTGCAGTGGGCTGAGATTAGGCCACTGCACTCCAGCCTGGGCAACAACAGTGAAACTCTGTCTCAAAAAAGAAAAACAAACAAACAAACAAACAAAACAGATACAGAGTCTCTTTTGGCTCTCTAATGCCCATGGGATCAATGCCAAATTCATCTCCCTGGCAGTCAGTGCTCTATTCTCCCTCTTCCCTCCACCTCTCCGCCTCTCCAGGATGCCCCCTCAACATTCTGCCCCAGTGACCACAACCTGCAATGCCCACCTGTCCCGTGGACCTCCCTGCCCATGCCTCTGCTCTAGCCAATGCTGGCCCATGTGTACACACCATGCTGCTTACCGTCTGTGCTTTGCTATGCCACTTCCCTCACCCGAGTGCCTCTCTTCCCCTCAGCTCATCTGGTGCCTGTTTACTCTGCAAGGCCAGCACATGCCCCCTGCATCCTGGAGGTCTCCTCTCATCATCCCAGCCCCACTGGGCTCCTGCAGTATTTCTGAGGTCTGTATCTTTCAGAGAGCTACGTTCCACATTGCCTTCTGCTTCCGGCTCTCCTTACGCCTTTCACCCATCCCCCCATGTTTTTCCTGGGCACCTAGGGCATGCTGAGCACTGTTTGGGATAAAATAGATCCAAGGCTTAATGAGACAGACACCATCTCTGCCCTCCAGAGGTTACAATCTGCAGCCAGGGGTGGGGGGACCTACAAGAGAAGGGGCAAAGACCACAGGACATGTGGTCAGATTTAAAGGGAGGGGCTTCCTCAGAAGCCACCCAGTCCAGAATTGGGCAGCCCTAGAAGGCTTCTGGGAGCAGGCGGATCTGAGCTGAGACTGAAGCATAGGCAAGAGTCAACCTGGCAGAGGGGCAGGGCACAGAGCTCATTTTCCAGTCAGAGTCCTGGGTGCACAGGTGTCTGGCAGAGGGAAGACTGAGCTGGGCATGAGGTGGAAGTGAGCCAAGCCATGCAGAGCTCAGCAGGGCTGGATCAGGGGCCAGGGGAAGCCACGACTGTCCCACAATGCTTCCCTCAGCATGTGATGCTAAGGGCAGAAGCCAGCTCCCAGGCACATCTCAACGGCACCAGGCCGGGCACCCCACAAGAGGCCTTCAGGAACCCTAGTTAAATAGGTGACTAAACAAATGATTTCACGACTAAATGTAAGAATGAACTGATACATGTGAAGGAAACCAGATTATTCCACCCCTAAAATATGCCTCCTTGACTTTTTTTGTTCTGTTTTGTTTTGTTTTTTTGCTCTGTCGCCCAGGCTGGAGTGCAATGGCGTGATCTTGGCTCACTGCAACCTCTGCCTCCCAGGTTCAAGTGATTCTCCTGCCTCAGCCTTCCGAGTAGCTGGGATTACAGGCATGAGCCACCGCACCTGGCCAATTTTGTATTTTTAGTAGAGACAGGGTTTCACCATATGGGTCAGGGTGGTCTCAAATTCCTGATCTCAGGTTATCCACCCGCCTCGGCTTCCCAAAGTGCTGGGATTACAGGCGTGAGCCACTGCACCCTGGCCTGTGTGTGTGTGTGTGTGTGTGTGTGTGTGTGTGTGTGACAGGGTTCTGATATGTCACCCAGGGTGGAGTACAGTGGCATAATCTTGACTCACTACAGCTTCGACCTCCGGGGCTCAATTGATCCTGCCTCCAAGTGGCTGGGACTACAGGTGTGAGCCACCATACCCAGCTAACTGTAAAATTTTTTGAAGAGATGAAGGTCTTGCTATGTTGCCCAGGCTGGTCTCAAACTCCAGGCCTCAAGTGACTCCCCCCACCCGCCTCAGCCTCCCAAAACGCTGGGATTACAGGTGTTAGCCACTGTGCCCAGCCTTCAAAAGATATTTTTGAACTGAAGTTTCTCCCACATGATGGGCATAGCACGTGTTAAAAATAAAAATACTTGTTTTTCCTGTTAATTTATCTTTTGTTTGAGGAGAATGCCTCAACTAAGAACTTGTGAAAGATGAAGAAAGATGATGTTTTTTCTCTCCTTCCCATGCATGTGGGAATGGGTGAATCCAGGGTTTCTAGTGCTGTTTCCCTGAGTCTTTTTTTTGAGATGGAGTCTCACTCTTTCACCTGGGTGCAATCTCGGCTCACTGCAACCTCTGCCTCCTGGGTTCAAATGATTCTCCAGTCAGTCCCCTGAGTAGCTGAGATTACAGGCGCCCAGTGCCACACCCAGCTAATTTTTTTTTTTTTTTTTTTAGACTGGAGTGCAGTGGCACGATCTTAGCTCATTGCAACCTCTGCCTCCCAAGTTCAAGCAATTTTCTGCCTCAGCCTCTTGAGTAGCTAGGATTACAGGCAACTGACACCACTCCCAGCTAATTTTTGTATTTTTAGTAGAGACAGGGTTTCACCATGTTGGCCAGGCTGATCTTGAACACCTGACCTCGTGATCCACTCACCTCGGCCTCTCAAAGTGCTGGGGTTATAGGCGTGAGCCACCATGCCCGGCCTTTCTGAGTCTTCAGTAAGAATCTTGTTTGGCCTCTGGGCAGGCCAAGGAGGAGGAAGGTTACTTGGAGCCTCTCTACCCTGATTTTCAAGGAAGGGAAAACAGAACGAACCGTGAACCAACAAGCCCTGCTTTCTTTCTCTTGGGAGAAGGCTGGCCTTGGGGAGACATTCCAAGAAAGGTCACCTTTCCATTCCATGGTGCCAGGGAGGAAACCAGGAGGCCTTCCTTACGAAGGAAGGGAACATTTCTTCCCAGATCTCTGGAGGAAAACTTGGAGGGAAAGGTTTGGTGCTATCTTGGAGAAGAAAGAGAACAGTACTGTGCAACCCCACCTGATCTCTGGAAGGCGAAGTCAGGCATATTATCTTTCAAGCCACGTGGAAAGGAAGGCAAGAGCTAGAGGAGGGACATGGAGGAAGCCCAGGGAGGTCAAGTGATTTTCCCAAAGCTACGCAGCCAGTTGTAGACCCAGTCATGAGTTGAACCCATAGGACCTTCTCTGTCCATTAAACCACAGGGAAGGAGGACAGAAACGGGGAAAACTGAGTCTGTTTGCAGGAAGAAGATTCAGAAAAGCAATTGGACTTACTAGAAAATGAAAGAAAAATTATCTTTCAAGGGGCACCACAGCTCGACCTGTGCAGAATGCAATTTCGCATTGAGGAGTCAGGGACTTAAATGTGTTCCTTTCCACTAGCCCAGTAATTTAACTGCTGGGAATGGGTCTGAAGTCCTATGGCTAGGAAAACATTCATACAGATAAGCTTATCAGGGCGTTAGTCTGAAGGTAAAAGACTGGAGATGAGTCAAATGTCTGACAATAAGAAAGCTGTTAAGAAAATCAAGACAGTCACAACATGTTATATGGCCAATCAGAGGGCCATTTGTGAGGGCTTTTTCATAATGGAGAAAAATACTATCATCAAAAAGTCAGGTGTAGAAAAACAGGATGTGAAATTATTTATGCTGAATAACAACAGCTATTTTAAAAAGGCATAGGAGAAAGATCAGAAGCAAATGGGCCAAAATGGTACTGCAGTGGCTTTTGTGGGATGGAACCGGGGAGAAGCTGGGTTTTTTATTCTTCTTGTTGGCATTTTCTTTAATACATATGTATTGCTTGTTTTTTATTTCTTTCTTTCTTTTTTTTTTTTTAAGACAGAGTTTCGCTCTTGTTGCTCAAGCTGCAGTGCAATGATGCAATCTCACTCAGCTCACTGCAACCTCTGCTTCCCGGGTTCAAGCAATTCTCCTGCCTCAGCCTCCCTAGTAGCTGGGATTACAGGCACCCGCCACCCTGCCTGGCTAATTTTTTGTATTTTTAGTAGAAACGGGGTTTCACTATGTTAGCCACCTGAACTCCTGACCTCAGAAGATCCACTGGCCTCAGCCTCCCAAAGTGCTGGGATTGCAGGTGTGAGCCACTGTGCCCAGCCCGTTTTTATCTTTAAAAATGAAAAATATTTTACACTTCTTTTCTGATTATAAAATCAATAATCAGTATGGCCAGGCATGGTGGCACTTTGGGAGGCCAAGGCAGGTGGATCAATTGAGGTCAGGAGTTCGACACCAGCCTGATCAACAGCTTGAAACCCCGTCTCTACTAAAAATACAAAAATTAGCCAGGCATGGTGGTGCGAACCTGTAGTCCCAGCTACTAGGGAGGCTGAGGCATGAGAATCGCTTGAACTTGCGAGTCAGAGGTTGCAGTGAGCCGAGATCATGCCACTGCACTCCAGCCTGGGCGACAGAACAAGACCCTGTCTCAAAAAACAAAAACAAAAACAAAAAAACAGTACATTCTGCTGGTAAAAAAATAAAAATAAACAGTACAGATATGTATGAGAGTAAAAAGTGAAAGAACCCTGCAATTCCACTGCCCAGAGATAACCAGTGTTAATAGTTAGTATCTTCTTAGTCATGCACACACACATAAAACACAGGCAGTGAGGTAAGTGGTCACATTCCTGTACCTATATGCACATACACACATGGACAGCCACATATATATGTACACAGTGTGAAGGGAAAATAGAATCTCGGGACTCCAAACTCACTATGCCATAGGGAAAAGTTAAGCTTGGAAATTGAGTCACACCAAAAACTGCCTTTTCTTGTTTCTTTCTTTCTTTTTCTTTTGAGACAGATTCTCACTCTGTTTGCCCGGGCTGGAGTGCAGTGGCGCGATGTCGGCTCAATACAACCTCTGCCTCCTGGGTTTAAGCAATTCTCCTGCTTCAGCCTCCTGAGTAGCTGGGATTATAGGTGCCTGCCACTACATCTGGCTAATTTTCATATTTTTAGTAGAGATGAGGGTTCACCATGTTGGGCAGGCTGGTTTCGAACTCCTGACCTCAGGTGATCCACCCGCCTCGGCCTCCCAAAGTGCTGGGATTACAGGCATGAGCCACCATGCCTGACCAAACTGCCTTTCTTTTTGTTTTTAAGGAGATAGCTACAAAATAGAAGACCACATCTCCCCTGGTGGCCTCCCTCACCCTGACTATGTACATCAACACCTTATCTTCACAGGTATGAGACAAAGACAAGACTAAAAATCACCCTTCCAGCCACCCAGAGACAAATGCAGATTTACTGAGCGGGCGACAGAGGCATAATTGGCTGTGCCTCCACCCTCTCCTTCCACAGGTAACACATGGATTTGGTAAGCACTAACCAAAGCCTCACAGAAATGCACCCCCTTATCTCACGGCCTACCCTCCTTTTTTTTCCTTCCCCACTTCCCCTCCTGCCTGCTCTTTCCCCTTCTAATACTGAAGCCCTCAAAATCTTCTCTGAAAAAATTATGGGGCCACAGATCCCACTGCGGCATATGCCTCTTTTTTTGGGCACGTCCTCAGCCTTGTCAAAATAAACCTCTAAATTGATGGAGACTTGCCTCAGATACTTTTCTGGGTTACAACACGCATATATACATATACACATACATACTATACATACACATTTGTAACTACACATGCACTTATGCACATATACACATACCTGTGTGTATATATACATACACACATGGACATACATGCATGCACAAATACACACACACATATATACATGTGTGTATATAGAAATACTGTTTTGGACTTATTCTCTCATGTAACATAATATATCCATTTCTCCACATCAATTCACATAGATTAATCAGCCTCATCCCCTTTATATTTAACATTTTTTCTTTATTTAAAAAATATTTTTTTTTTTAGAGATGGGGTTTCACTATGTTGGCCGGGCTGGTCTCAAACTCCTGACCTCAAGCAAGCCTCCTACCTCAGTCTTCCAAAGGTCTTCCAAAGTGCTGGAATTACAGGCATGAGCCATTGCACCTGGACAGACTCAACCTTTTTTTTTTTTTTTTTTTTTTTGAGATAAGCTCTCAGTTTGTCACCCAGGCTGGAGTGCAATGGCATGAACATAGCTTATTGCAACTTGACCTCCCCAGGCTCAAGTCATCCTTACCTCAGCTTCCCAAGTAGCTGGGAATATAGACGTGTGCCACCAGTCCTGGCTAATTTTTGTATTTTTTGTAGACATCGGATTTCACCATGTTGCCCAGGCTGGTCTCGAACTCATGGGCTCAAGCAATACACCCACCTTGGCCTCCCAAATTGCTAAGATTACAGGTGTGAGCCACTATGTCTGGCTGGCTCATTTTCTTTCCTTTTTTTCTTTTCTTTTCTTTTGTTTTCTTTCCTTTCCTTTCTTTCATTTCCTTTTCTTTCCTTTCCTTTCCTTCCCTCTTCCTTCCTTCTTCCTTTTTTTTTTTTTTTTTTTTTTTTTTTTTTTTTTTTGAGATGGAGTTTCACTCTTGTTGCCCAGGCTGGAGTACAATGGCATGATCTCGGCTCACCATAACCTCTGCCTCCCAGGTTCAAGCGATTCTCCTGCTTCAGCCTTCTGAGTAGCTGGGATTACAGGCATGCGCCACCATGCCTGGCTAATTTTTTGTATTTTTAGTAAAGACCGGGTTTCTCCATGCTGGTCAGTCTGGTCTCAAACTCCTGACCTCAGGTGATCCGCCTGCCTGGGCCTCCCAAAATGTTGGTATTACAGGTGTGAGCCACCGCACTCAGCCCTTTCTTTTTTCTTTTTCTTTTTTTTTTTAACTTAAAGACTTCATTCCTTTTCATGGCTGCTTAATTTCCACTGTAGGATGCAGAATGATTTTTTTTTTTTTGGTAATAAATTTCTTATTTCTGGATTTTTGTGCTGTTTCCAATTACTTTAATTATGACATATGACTCTGCAATGAACATATACCTTGGCACATGTGTTTTTCCTAGAAGTGTAATTGTGGGGGCAAACAGAAGCCATGTTTAATGCTTTTCCTCCACATGAATAAATTCCTTTTAGAAGATTGTACAGGTATGAATTTGAAGGTAGTACTCATTTTCCCATATTTATGCAGCATTAGCATTTTATCTTTGCCAATGGTATAGGTGAGAAAATGTTTCATTGTTGGTTTAATTTGTGTCTCTTTAAAACCTGGTGAGACTCCTTTTCCATGATTACAGGCTATGTGGATTTCTTATTTTGTGAATTCTCTATTTATGTACATCTTTGGATGGTTATTTATTAGAGCTGCATTGCCTTAATAATTGTAACATTAATATAAATCTTAATTTTTTTTTTTTTTTTTTTGAGACAGAGTCTCACTCTGTTGCACAGGCTGGAGTGCAGTGGCACAATCTGGGCTCACTGCAACCTCCACCTGCCTCCCAGGTTCAAGCAATTCTCCCACCTCAGTCTCCCGAATAGCTGGGATTACAAGCATGTACCATCACGCCCAGCTAATTTTTGTATTTTTCGTACAGACAGGGTTTCAGCATATTGGCCAGGCTGGTCTCAAACTCCTGACATCAGGTGATCCACCTGCCTCAGCCTCCCAAAGTGCTGGGATTACAGGCATGAGCCACCATGCTTGGCCTAAATCTTAATTTAAAAAAATATATATATGTGTGTATATATATATGCACACATATATATCTTTTATATATATATATATATATATATATATATCATATATACACACACACGCATATATATATCTCTCTTTACCCCATGATCTCCAATCTGAAGACAGAGAAATTCGCATGAAAGAGGCACACTCAGGGTGGTCTGAGGGCAGAGCCCTGGCGTGGGCAGTGGGAGTTCATGCTCCTGGCCAGCTTTGCAGCTCTCCTGCTGGGAGCACTCAGGCAGGGCATCCACTTGGGCTTCTGGGAGCCTCTGCTTCCTCCTTCAAGGCCTGTGGCTTTCAAAATCTTAATATGGAATCCCACCATGATAGCCCAGTGTTTCTCAATCCTGGCTGCTCTTTTGAAAAACTGGAGGAACTTTAAAAATACATACCTCTTCTCAGTCCCCAGAGATACTGACTCAATGCCTAACTTAAAAAGCTGCTCAGGTGGGCACAGTGCCTCACACGTGTAATCTCAACCCTTTAGGAGGCCGAGGTGGGAGGATCGTTTGAGCCCAGTAGTTCAGGACCAGCGTGGCCAACAGGGAGAGACCCCTGTCTCTACATAAATAATAAAAAATATTAGCCGGGTGTGGTGGTCCACGCCTATGATCCTAGCTCCTCGGGAAGCTGAGGAGGGAGGACCGCTTGAGCCAGGAGGTCAAGGCTGCAGTGAGCCAGATCGTGCCACTGTGTTCCAGCCTGGGCAACAAAGCAAAACTCTTGTCTGAAATAAATAAATAAATAAATAAATAAATAAATAACAACAGAAGAAAGAAAGAGAGAGAGAGAGAAAGAAAAGAAAAGGAAGGAAAGAAAAGAAGGAAGAAAAAAGAGAAAGAAAATTAGAATGGGAAGAATTTCAGTTTTACAACTGTAACTGATAATTTTAAACGTGTATTTATTGTAAAATAAAACCCGGATACATAATCCAATGGATCCGATGTACGGCTTAACTAATTACTACAAAGTGAACTGCCTCCGAGACCAAGAAAAAGAACTTTGCCAGCCACAGCAGAAGTCTCTCCACGTGCCCCACCCCAGTCACTCCTTCCTCTACCATAAGTAGTCATCCTTATTCTGACTCACAGGACGCACTGATTGCATTTTTAGCAGCAAGTCCGCTGGAGGTGGGAGTCGCTCCGGGAAGCTTCTAGGGCCGTCAGGGCCCATTCCCTCCGCTAACACCCCTCTCTCCCCAACCCTCAGGTTGCGCAAGACCTCTCCGGCCAGGCGGACCCCTGGGGCGGGCTCAGCAGTCCTCCTCCACGCTCAAGATGCAGTTTGATGTATCCGTAGAGGACGCAGTTTCAAGTTTCTCCGGATAGAGAAGCGAAAGAGGATCCGAAACCGCGCTTCACGTTGCTCTGGAAGAAAGCAGAAGCGCGGGGTTGAGGGCGCAGACCTGGGCAGAGGAGAGGCGCGTAGGTCTGCCGGGACGCAGCGCTGGGCGCGCGGTGGCGCACTCGTGGCCTGACGCATCCGCGAGACTGCACGCGGCCACGCGGGGGCCCGGAGCGGGCTGGGGCGTGCGCGGGCAGCGTCGAGTGGGCCCCTTGGGGGTGGGGATGGGGGTGAGGGGCAGTCGAACTAGGGAGAGAGTCTGTGGAAGGGCTCAGTTGTCACTTCACACCTTTCCCCGGTGTTTATTGATCTTTAACTCTCTCTGTCTCTCTCTGTTCCCTCTCCCCTCCCCTCCCCTCTCCTCTCCTCTCCTCTCCTCTCCTCTCCTAGCTCTAGTCTCCTCTCCTCTCCTCTGCTCTGCTCTGCTCTCCCTCCCCCCCCTTCCTGTCCACCCTTTGGGGTCATCTCTTCCAAGAAACCACCCGTCTCTCCCAGCCCATAGGAAATTGTCTCTCCTGTGAGCTTATCCAGCCTCAGCGGTTCTCATCCATGCCGATACCGGTCGCTTGTGGAACCCTGTAAGAGTTCCTCCCTCTCCCTGTAAAATGGGGATAAGGTGGGTGATGCTGAGGCCAGCGCCGGGCACACTCACCTTCACCTTCTTCCTGAGAGAGGAAGGAGCCTGGAGACCTGGATTCTACCTCTGCCCCCAACCCCCACCACAGGCTAGCCCTGCCACCACCTGCTGGTTCTTTGGGCAAGTCACCCCTTCATTGTACTTCCATTTCCTCAGCTCCAAAATGAAGGAGGTGAGTCCAGTGTGGTGGCACCTGTAGTTCCAGCTACCTGGAGGCTGAGGCAGGAGGATCGTTTGAGCCCGGGAGGTGGAGGTTAGAGTGAGCGGAGATCTTGCCACTGCACCCCAGCCTGGGCAACACAAACACAGCAAGACCCTGTCTTTAAAAAAAAGTCATAAAAAATAGAAATAAAATGAAGGAGGTGAACAATTCAGGAATTTTGTATGAATGCCATAATGACCACATTAGAAGGAAGTAGCTTTCCTCCTCTCTTTTTTTCAATCTTGTGCAGATTTTCTTCTAAGCCCCAGCTTCCCCTCTGCCCTCTGCCCCCTCCTCCCTCCCTACCATCCTCCAGCTCCCCAAAGCCCTCCCAATTTGAGCCTCCTTTGGAAAACATCTCTGAGGATGGTACTGTGGGTATCGGTGACTAAAGGGCTCCAAGGACACCCCTCTGGGGGATTTCTGAAATAATGAGGAAGTCCATTTCCAAAGTCACAGGAAATCCCAACTGGGCCTCCCAGACAGTTGGCCACTGAGTCTGTCCCTGAAGGATCTGCTTGACTTGCACAGTCTTAAAGGCATCATGTCGGGTTTTTTAACATAATTTCAGTTAGTAGCCAACAGTTCAGATCAAGGGATCACACGGCCTGTTTGAGCTGTTCTTGCAGGGTCACGCATGCTCCACTGAGCCGTGGGAAGTGTCCACAGCCAGCCATGGGAGCCCTGTGGGTTCTGAAGCTGACATTTCTGCTTTAGGTGCCTTAAGCTGAAGAAATGCATAGTAGAAGGAATTGGAGTGCAGGTGAGTGCAGTAGGGGAAGTATTTTGCCATCAGAAACCCTAAGCCTTTATGGACGAGAAATTCTGCAGGAGCAGACTGGCCTTGATCCCGGAAATGTCACATTGGACTCCAGACCTTGCTTTTCCTCATCTATACAATGGTTGATCAGACTAGTGGTCTTTTTTTTTTTTTTTTTAGAACAGAGTCGCCCGGGCTGGAGTGCAGTGGTGCAATCTCGGCTCACTGCAACCTCCGCCTCCTGGGTTCAAGCAATTCTCCTGTCTCAGCCTCCCAAGTAGCTGGGACTACAGGTACACACCACCACACCCAGCTAATTTTTGTAATTTTAGTAGAGATGGGGTTTCATCATATTGGTCAGGCTGGTCTCAAACTCCTGACCTCAGGTGATCCACCTGCCTTGACCTCTCAAAGTGCTGGGATTACAGGCGTGAGCCACCACATCCGGCTGAGATTAGTGGTCTTTAAGGGGCCTGTGGACTCAGCAGTTTAGACATTTTAGGGCCTGTGCACTTCCGCGGTGATGGTTTCTTGTTTTGTCCTCACTCAGAGGGCACATTCCTCAGGCTGGTGGTGTGGGCCATTGTCCTAGAGTCCCTGGGGCCAGGCCCTACCATGAATTCTACCTCTTTCCCTTCAGCCCTTGTCCCTCCCTCCATGCCATGACTTGGCACTGTTCCTGTCTTTGCAACACTTCACCAGCGCCTCCTCCTCTGACCTTTCAAACTTTCCTGCCCTCAAACTCTGTCTCCCCACACCTCCCTGCCTTCCACTCCATGTTTCTGCCTTCTCCCTCAGCCCACAGATATTACTGACCATGGTTGCCAGCCCTATGTTAGGCCTGGGAATTCAAGAGAGAATTAGAGCCCTCTGTGGACTCCCAGCTCTACCAGGGAGAGAGACCCACAAACAGGGATAGAGAGGGGTAAATGCTTCAGTGGGTGAGTACAGGGCCTGCGAGGCCACTCAGCTCAGACTGAGGGAGTCAGAGAGAGCTTCCTGGAGGAGGCAGTATCTGAAGTGAGAAGCGGAGGGAAGTCCACCAGGCATACAGTAGGTCAGGGAGAGTGCTCCAGGCTGAGGATACGGCATATGTGAAGGCCCAAGGAAAAGCAGAGCATGAAGCATGCAGGCCCTGGAGGGGTGAAGCTGCATCTGGGGAGGTCCCGTCCCAAGGCTGAGAGCAGGTTTAGGAGTCTGGAAACGCTGCATCCCCTGCTGTCTCCCTCGCTGTTCAACTCCTTCTAGGCCTGACATTCCCCAGCTCTTTGAAGACAAGATCATGCAGATACTTTTCAGCACACACATCTGGTCTCCCTGGCAAGTGCCCAGCTCTGGGCCTGTACCCTCCCAGCAGCGCCACCCAAGGTGGCCAGCCTGAGCTCATGAGCTGCTCACTGGGGTCCCTCCCCTGACCCTAACCCTGCTTCAGTCACCCACTAAGGGATCCCTGGCATGCAACATGTCCTTGGCTCCAGAGGGGTTAGATCCATGGAACTCCAACAGGCAGAGCTGCCCCTTGTGGCATTTTGAGTACTCGTGGGGACGGTTTGGGTTGTTGCAGGGATGTGGGAGGCACTGCTGGCATTTGGGCCAGAGACCAGGATGGCTGAACACCCCTGCAATGCTCAAAGCTGCCCTTTGGGACAAAAAACAAAAAACAAACAAAAACTGTTCTAAGTATTCTGATTTTCAAATGTCCCTTCTGTAGCGTCCCCTAGTTTGTTCTACTTTCTTTCTGTGTCCTGACCGAAAATCAAGAGTGCCTTGACTGCTCCGTGACCCAACCAGCTGCAGGGCTTCCCAGCAGGCTTGAACCCAAACCAGGGCCTCGAACATTCCCAGGCACTGAAAAAGATGTCTAAGTTATTGCCCAAAACCCTGAATGAAACTGGCCCCAGCCTTGAGCCCAATTCTTTAAAACCTCAGAAAAATTCCACACCCTGATCCCATGGCTGTGGACACACCTAGGTGGACCTCCCTTTCTCTCCTGGCCATCTGAGGATGTGCACAACCCCGTGGAAGTGAGCTCCCCTAATAAAAGCCTGGACTCATCACACTGGCGCTTCGTGCTTCTCTCCTTGGAATCCCAGCAAGCCCCCTTCAGGATGATTCAGGTACTCCCTTGTGGGAACTCCCCTGCCACCACTTTTGGGGCAATCCTAGCTGAGGGCTGGGGGTGAAACAAGACACTTTCACATATTCGTGTCAGTGAAAAACCAAACTCCATTTCACACCTAACCACGAGGTATTTTTGAATATTTTATTTTATTTCATTTTTTATTTATTTTATTCTATTTTTTGAGATGGAGTTTCGCTCTTGTTACCCAGGCTGGAGTGCAATGGCTCGATCTCGGCTCACTGCAACCTCTGCCTCCCAGGTTTAAGCGATTCTCCTGCCTCAGCCTCCCAAGTAGCTGGGATTACAGACATATGCCACCACACCTGACTAATTTTGTATTTTCTTTTTTTTTTTTTTTTTTGAGACGGAGTCTCGCTCTGTTGCCCAGGCTGGAGTGCAGTGGCCAGATCTCGGCTCAGTGCAAGCTCCGCCTCCCGGGTTTACGCCGTTCTCCTGCCTCAGCCTCCTGAGTAGCTGGGACTACAGGCGCCCGCCACCTCGCCCGGCTAGTTTTTTTGTATTTTTTTTTAGTAGAGACGGGGTTTCACTATGTTAGCCAGGATGGTCTCGATCTCCTGATCTCGTGATCCGCCCGTCTCGGCCTCCCAAAATGCTGGGATTACAGGCTTGAGCCACCGCGCCCGGCCTGTATTTTCAGTAGAGACAGGGTTTCACCATGTTGGTCAAGCTGGTCTTGAAAACTCCTGACCTTAGGTGATCCAACCGCCTCAGCCTCCCAAAGTGCTGAGATTACAGGCATGAGCCACAGCACCCAGCCTATTTTTTATTTTTGAGACAGAGTCTTGCTTTGTCGCCCAGGCTAGAGTGCAGTGGCACAATCTCGGCTCACTGCAACCTCTGCCTCCTGGGTTCAAACGATTCTCATGCCTCAGCCTCCCGAGTAGCTGGGATTACAGGGGTGCACCACCACACCCGGCTAATTTTTTAATTTTTAGTATAGGTGGGGTTTCACCATGTTGCCCAGGCTGGTCTTGAATTCCTGACCTCAGGTGTTCCACCTGGCTCGACCTCCCGAAGTGCTGAGGTGTGAGTCACTGCACCCAGCCTTTTTGCATATTTTAAAACATACTCTGAGAACGCAAATGAATGGAAGATTCGACTTTGTTATTGTACAGAACTTTGCCCACAGTTTAACCATTTCAGAGAATCACAGCACTGATAGCGGCTTCTCTCCCAGGTTCAGGTCCCCAAAACAGCATCCTCCACTATCGGGGTTGGTGGCTGGGCGTCTGTGATGCTTCCCATGCAATGTGAGCAGTTGCCCACTGTCTCCTGGACTCCTAAGACCCTTCCCTCACAACCCTAAGACAGTATTGGCTTTTCACTGTGATGGCGTTAGTGACATAAAAGCCACTGTGGGCCGGGTGCAGCGGTTCGCACCTGTAATCCCAGCACTTTGGGAGGGTGAGGCGGACAGATAGCTTGAGCCCCAGAGTTTGCCCAGACCAGCCTGGGCAACATGGCAAGACCCCATCTCTACAAGTAATAATAACAAAATTATCTGGGCGTGGTGGCATGCACCTATAGTCCCAGCTACTCAGGAGGCTTAGGTGGGAGAATTGCTTGTGCTGGGGTGGTCAAGACTGCAGTGGGCCATGATTGTGCCATTGCACTCCAGCCTAAAAAAAAAAAAGCCACTGTGGGTGAAACTGCTGGAACTTCAGGAAGCAAGGCAGCGGCCGCGAACTGGGCAGGTCTCTGTGCGCTCCCCTAGGTAAGCACTTGCAGGGAAAAAACATGCCTGTGTCACTTAAGTACGTACCCTTTTGATCTACTGTGTGATGAAGCAGGCATGCACACAGAGTGCCTACTCCAGAGCAGGGGCTGGCTCGCAGAAACAGCTTGTCAGAGGTGGAGCCACATGACCCTCTGGTCCGGGGAACACCGTTTATTTTATTTTTTTAATTAATTGTATTTATTTATTTATTTATTTTGAGATGGAGTCTTGCCCTGTCACCTAGGCTGGAGTGCAATGGTTCGATCTTGGCTCACTGCAACCTCCACCTCCTGGGTTCAAGCAATTCTCCTGCTTCAGCCTCCCAAGTAGCTGATATCACAGGCACACACAACCAGGCCGGGCTAATTCTTATATTTTTAGTAGAGACGGGGTTTCACCATGTTGGTCAGGCTGGTCTCGAACTCATGACCTCATGATCCGCCTGCCTCAGCCTCTCAAGGTGCTGGGATTACAGGCGTGAGCCACTGCGCCCAGCTGGAGAACACTGTTTATACGGGAAAGAATGACGAACAGACACATGATGGGTATTCAGATCTGGGCATTTGGCAGACAGACATTTTCTCATAAATGAGCAAAGTGAGCCCGTCCCTTCAAGAAACGGAAGCATTTGTTGCCAATAATAAAGTTGGAGCTTGGAGCTTTCAAGGGAAAATTAGAATTTTGGAAAATCTGTATACACCACCACAAGTTTGACAACTTCTCAATATTTAAAGATTTTTCTGATGCGATGGATAGCAGTGCTAACAAATGCTATTTTTTTTTTTTTTTTTTTTTTTTTTGAGACAGAGTCTCACTCTGTTGCCCAGGCTGGAGTGCAGTGGCCGGATCTCAGCTCACTGCAAGCTCCACCTCCCGGGTTTACGCCATTCTCCTGCCTCAGCCTCCCGAGTAGCTGGGACTACAGGCGCCCGCCACCTCGCCCGGCTAATTTTTTGTATTTTTTAGTAGAGACGGGGTTTCACCGTGTTAGCCAGGATGGTCTCGATCTCCTGACCTCGTGATCCGCCCGTCTCGGCCTCCCAAAGTGCTGGGATTACAGGCTTGAGCCACCGCGCCCGGCCACAAATGCTATATTGTGACACTGTTCAGTGTCATGTCATCTTTTGGAAGATGTATGCGATTTAATGGGTACCAAATTTCAAAATGGCCACATGATGCTGCAAATCATGTGTGGATAAAACAGCCATTCACAGTACAAGATAGGCCAGGTACAGTGGCTCATGCCTGTAAAACAGCCATTCACAGTACAAGATAGGCCAGGTGCAGTGGCTCAGCACTTTGGGAGGCTGAGGCAGGCAGATCACTTGAGGTCAGGAGTTCGAGACCAGCCTGGCCAACATGGTGAAACCCTGCCTCTACTAAAAACAGAAAAATTAGCCAGCCATGGTGGTGCGTGCCTGAAATCCCAGCTACTCAGGAGTCTGAGGCGGGAGACTCACTTGAACCCAGGAGGTGGCGGTTACAGTAAGCCGAAATGGTACCACTGCACTCCAGCCTGGGCAACAGAATGAGACTCCTTCTCCAAAAAAAAAAAAAAGGACAAGACAGGCCCATGCATTTTAATAAACCATTGATACGGTTTCAGATTCTACATTATAACCAACCTTAAAGAAACAGTTGCTTGTTACGTTTTGGTGTAGCATTAAAGAAGAATATTTACAATTATCTGAAAAAGCTGTCAAAATACTCATCTTTTTTTCCAACTGCGTGTTTGCAGGAAGCTGGATTTTCTTCAATCAAAACAATATATTGCGGGGCACAGTGGCTCACACTTGTAATCCCAGCAGTTTGGGAGGCTGAGGCGGACGGATCACCTGAGGTCAGGAGTTCAACACCAGACTGGCCAACATGGTGAGACCCCCATCTCTACTAAAAATACAAAAAAATTAGCTGGGTATGGTGGTGCACGCCTGTAATCCCAGCTCCTCGGGAGGCTGCGGCAGGAGAATTGCTTGAACCTGGGAGGTGGAGGATGCAGTGAGCCGAGATCGCAACATTGCCCTCCAGCCTGAGTAACAAGAGCAAAACTTTGTTTCAAAATAAAAAAACAAATAAAAATTTAAAAACCCCCAGCATATTGCAACAGACTGAATGCAGAAGTAGAAATGAGGCTCCCACAGTTAAGACAGTTGCTTGAGACGTTTGCAAAAGTGTAAAACAACGCTGTTTTTCCTCACTAAATTTCTCTTTGTTTTGGAAATGAAGATATTTTTTGTAAAAATATGTTGTTTATGTTTACATGTAATGAGTTCATTATTCCTTTTTGATAAATTAATAAATATCTGGGTCCTCAATAATTATTTTTAAAATTTTTTTGTAATTTAAAATACAGATGAGGGCTGGGCACGGTGGCTCACGTCTGTAATCCCAGCACTTCGGGAGGCTAAAGTGGGCAGATCACTTGAGGTCGGGAGTTCAAGAACAGCCTGGCCAACATGGTGAAACTCTGTCTCTACTAAAAATACAAAAATTAGCCAGGCGTGGTGGCACGCGCCTGTAAACCCAGCTACTCAGAGGCTGAGGCAGGAGAATCGCTTGAACCCAGGGGCCAGAGGTTGCAGTGAGGGGAGATCTGCCCTCTAGCCTGGGCGACAGAGCAAGACTCCTTTTCAAAAAAACAAACATGTAGCAATGAAGCCATTAAAATAATTTATTTTTTATTTCTTTTTCTTTTTGTATGAATCGACTTTTGATAAGAAAAAATAATCTACTTTTTAAAGAGCTGGGTTTAGGTGGTGGGACACATATTGGGTGCAACAATGTTGAGAACACTGTCCTCTGGTGGTTACTTCCAGTATAGTACCAGACAAGAGGGGAAGCTGCGCTTGCTATTCTAGGACTGACCACGAGACGGCAGAAGAACACAGTATTTGCTTTTCTATTTCTGTTATCCTTGCTTTTCTTTTTCTTTTCTATTTCTGTTTGCTTCTTTTCTATTTTCTGTTCCTTCTTTTCTATTTTTTTTTTAATTTAAGTGTAGCTAAGGGAACTTGCTATGTTGCCGAGGCTGATCCCCAACTCCTCGGGTCAAGTGACCCTCCCACCTTGGTTTCTCAATGTGCTGGGATTATGGGCATGAGCCGCCATACCTGGCCCAAAACCGTGTTCCTAGTCTCTAGGTTGATCCTCAAAGCCTCACACTCAGCTGGGTGCCCAGGGATTGGGGCAGGAGTGACCTCACAGAGCTGCCCGCAGTAATGATGCCTGAAGCGCTCCAGTTAGCAGGCTAAGCCTTGTCTTCTCTGCCTCTACAGGAACTCATAGGAGCCCTAGGGAAGGCCACATCCCGGACCTCTAAACCCAGAGAGACAGAATGCAGACCTGGGCGGCAAGGACTCAGTAAGTTATTGGATGCCAAACCTGGCCACCACTGTGCTTGGCTTTAGGAAAACTTGACATCTATAAAATTTTAATCTCTAGCAGGTGCTCAAAAAAGCCATTCACTCTTTCATGTAACCAAGAAAAGATGTTTGAGCACCTACACAGTGCCAGGCACTGTCCGAGTCACTGAGGACACAGTGAGGAGCAAAAGGGGCCCAGGTCCTGCCCACATGGGACTTATAATTTGGTGAGGGAACAAAAAGTTTAGTCTCAAAAAACCAAAGTTTGGTTAGATGCTGTGAAAAAGGATGGGGTTCTTTAAGGGCATCTGAGAGAGGGGTCTTGTTTATTCTGAGAGCCAAAAAGAAGCATAAAGGTTGGTATGGTTTGGATGTTTGTCCTCCAAATCTCATGTTGAAATGTGATTCCTGGCCAGGCTCAGTGGCTCACACTTGTAATCCCAGCACTTTGGGAGGCCAAGGCAGGCAGATCACTTGAGGTCAGGAGTTCGAGGCCAGCATGGACAACATGGTGAAACCCCATCTATACTAAAATTACAAAACTTAGCTGGGCATGCTGGCACTCAGGAGACTAAGGGAGGAAAATAACTTGAGCCTGGGAGACAGAGGTTGCAGTGAGCCGAGATTGTGCCACTGCTCTGCAGTCTGGCCGACAGAGCAAGACTCTGTCTCAAAACAAACAAACAAAACTACATCTTAACTTAGTCCCCCCGCTTTTTTTTTTTTTTTTTTTTTTTTTTGAAACAGGGTCTCAGTCTGTCCCCCAGGCTGGAGTACAGTGGCCAGATCTCAGCTCACTGCAAGCTCCGCCTCCCGGGTTCACGCCATTCTCCTGCCTCAGCCTACCGAGTAGCTGGGACTACAGGCGCCCGCCACCAGCGCCCGGCTAATTTTTTGTATTTTTAGTAGGGACGGGGTTTCACCGTGTTAGCCAGGATGGTCTCGATCTCCTGACCTCGTGATCCGCCCGCCTCGGCCTCCCATCTTGGCAACTTTTTAACATTTCGTTGTTTAGTCTCACTCTCTTGCCCAGGCTGGAGTGCAGTGGCGGGATCTCGGCTCACTGCAACCTCCACCTCCCACGTTCAAGCGATTCTCGTGCCTCAGCCTCCTGAGCAGCTGGGATTACAGGTGCCCACCACCATGCCTGGCTGATTTTTGTATTTTTAGTAGAGACAGAATTTCACTATGTTGGCCAGGCTGGTCTCGAACTCCTGACCTCAGGTAATTCACCCACCTCAGCCTCCTAAGGTGCTGGGATTACAGGCATGAGCCACTGTGCCTGGCCCAATTCTGCTCTTAAAGGACTCTGATGCATTCTTCAGTATGCCAACTGCATTTTTCAGCTCCAGAAATTCTGCTCTGGGTGTTTTTAATTATTTCAATCCTTTTGTTAAATGTATCTGATAGAATTCTGAATTCCTTCTCTGTGTTATTTTGAGTTTCTTTGAGTTTCCTCAACCAGCATTCTGTCTGAAAGGTCACAGCTGTCTTTCTCCAGGATTGGTCCCTGGCGTCTTATTTAGTTCATTTGGGGAGGTCATGTTTTTCTGAGTCATGCTGCTAGGAGATGTTCTTCGGTGTCTGGGCATTGAAGAGTTCGGTATTTATTGTAGTCTTCATTGTCTGGGCTTATTTGTGCCCATCTTTTTTTTTTTTGAGACCAAGTCTCCCTCTGTCACCCAGGCTGGAGTGCAGTGGCACGATCTTGGCTCACTGCAACCTCCGCCTCCCGGGTTCAAACAGTTCTCTGTCTCAGCCTCCCGAGTAGCTGGGATGACAGGCACCTGCCACCACGCCAGACCAATTTTCGTATTTCTAGTAGAGATGGGGTTTCACCATCTGACCAGGCTGGTCTTGAACTCCTAGCCTTGTGATCCACCCACCTCAGCCTCCCAAAGTGCTGGGATTACAGGCATGAGCCACCACGCCCAGCTGTACCCATCCTTCTTAGGAAGACTTTCCAGATATTGAAAGGACTTGGGTGTTGTGATCTAAGCTGTGTCTGCTTTAGGGGGCACCCCACACCCAGTAACGCTGTGGTTCTTGCAAACTCATAGAGGTACTGCCTTGATGGTCTTAGACAAGATCTGGCCAAATTCTCTGGATTACCCGGCAGAGACTCTTATTCTCTCCCTAACTTTCTCTCAAATAAATGGAGTCTCTCTCTCTCTCTGTTCCGAGCCACCTGAAGCTGGGGGTAGAGTGACACAAGCACCCCTGTGGCCACCACCACTATGACAGTGCTGCAGACCCGAAACCAGCACAGCAATGGGTCTTGCCCAAGGCCGGCTGTAACCACTCTCTGGCCACTGCCTATGATTGCTCAAGGGCCTGGGGCTCTGCGATCAGCTGGTGGCAAAGCCAGCCAGGCCTGTGTCCTTCCCTCCAGAGCAGTGAGGTCCCCCAGGTCCCAGGCAGGTCCAAAGATGCCTTCTGCAAGCCAGGGACTGGAGTCCAAAACCTTACAAGTCTACCTGGTGTTCTATTGTACTGTGGCTGAGCTGGCACTCAAACCACAAGACACAGCCCTACCCGCTCTTCCCTCCCCTTTCTACAGGCAGAGGAGCCTCACCCTGTAGCCACCGCCACCACAGGCCCACAGGGAGTTCTGCCAGAGTTCCCTTAAGGCCCAAAAGCTCTTCAGTCAGCTTGTGGTGAATGCTGCCTAGCCTGGGACTCACCCAGGGCAGTGGGCTCCTCTCTGGCCCAGGGCAGGCCCAGAAATGCCACCCAAGAGTCAAGTCCTGGAATTGGGGACCCCAAGACTGCACTTGGTGCTCTAGCCCTCTGTGGCTGTGCCTGGACCTGAAGTGCAAGACAAAGTCCCCTTTACTTTTCACTCTGCTTTGCTCAAGTGGAAGGAACCTCACCCCACAGCCACCACGACTGGGAAGGTGCTGAGTCTCACCTGAAGCCAGCAAGACTCAGAGGCTGAGGCCCTCGACGTAGCTCCTGGGCATCGCCACTGGTTATTCAGGCCCCAAGGCCTCTTCAGCTAGCAGCAGGTGAATGCTGCCAGGACTGGCTCCTTCCCTTCAAGGCAACAGGTTCCCTTCCTGCCCAGGGTGTGTATAGAAATGTCATCTGGGAGCTAGGGCCTGGAAGTGGGGTCTCACAAGTCTGACTAGTCCCCTATCCTGCTGTGGCTGAGCTGGTAGTCAACATGCGAGACAAAGTCCTCCCCACTCTTCCCCTCTCCTCTCCTCAAGAGGAGGGAAGGGGTCTCTTTTGGAGCCGTGAGCTGTGCAGCCTGGGGTTAGGGGAGGGGTGATGCCAGCACGCCCTCGGCTGCCCCAGCTGATGTCTCAATAGGTCGTGTGTCCTGCCCCCCGGCTGGCTGAGTGATTTTGAGTGACCTTGGACAAGTCATGTCACCACTCAGAGACAAATAATGGGTATGAATCACACATTCATTCAACAAACACTTCTTGGGAGCCCATTGTTGCCCAGGCCTGTTCAGGACACTGCACAGGTAGCCGGGAGCAGGACTCTCGCTGTGTTTCCAGGCTGCCCAGTCTAGTGGAGAATCTGGACACAGACATGAACAGGTGGTCACGCTACTGTAGTGTGCACAGAGTGACCCAGCACGGTAGCCTCGGGGACATAGGAGCTCTTGCAAACCAACTCCTGGGGACTCGGCCCAAACCCTTCACTGGCCAGTCCTTCCTGGAGGCCATGATCTGCTGCAGCCGCTAAGCCTGGGGTGGTGGATGGGTGCAGCCAGCCTGGGGAAGGAGGGGATGGCACAGATGCCCTCCGTCCCTGATCCCCGGGCATCCCTGGAAGTGGCTTTGGGGAACAAGTCCCTCAAATACTCTTGAGATTATTTTGCCATTTGCTCTTTTTCTTGAATATGACGGGGGGTGGGGGGCGGCAGATATGTGGCTGTTACAGTTTGCCCTGCTTGCCCTCCCTCTCTCCCTCCCCGTTCCCATCTTCCCTCCCTCCCCGTCCCATTTGCAGAGCCCCTTACACATTTTCCCAAAGCAGCAGCCCTGTGACTTCCTTTGGATCAGACAGTTGAAAAACAATAGCATCCATTAAATGTTCACTGTTGGAAAGCAGAAAGGACTGTCACCCCTAATCTTGCTCCTCGGAGAGAACCATTGAGAATATCTTGGAAAATAGACATCTAGTTTATTTTATTTATTTTATTTTATTTATTTATTTTATTTTATTTTTATTTTTTATTTTATTTGTTAGTTTTTGAGACAGAGTTGTGCTCCTGTTGCCCAGGCTAGAGTGCAATGGCGTGACCTCGGCTCACCACAACCTTCGCTTCCTAGGTTCAAGCGATTCTCTTGCCTCAGCCTCTCGAGTGGCTGGGATTACAGGCATGTGCCACCACACCCCTCTAATTTTTGTGTGTTTTTTTTTAGTAGAGACGGGGTTTTTCCATGTTGGTCAGGCTGGTCTTGAACTCCCTACCTCAGGTGATCTGCCCGCCTCGGCCTCCCAAAGTGCTGGGATTACAGGTGTGAGTCACTGCGCCCAGCTTTATTGTTATTTTTTAGTTTTTGAGACGGAGTCTCAAAAACTAAAAGTCTCTGTTGCCCAGGCTGGAGTGCAATGGTGCCATCTCGGATCACTGCAGCCTCTGCCTCCCCAGTTGACGCGCTGGGCACAGTCACTTTGGGAGGCCAAGGCAGGCAGATAATCTGAGGTTGGGAGTTTAAGACCATCCTGGCCAATATGGCAAAACCCTGTCTCTACTAAAAATACAAAAATTACCGGGCGCGGTGGCTCAAGCCTGTAATCCCAGCACTTTGGGAGGCCGAGACGGGCGGATCACGAGGTCAGGAGATGGAGACTATCCTGGCTAACCCGGTGAAACCCCGTCTCTACTAAAAAATACAAAAAACTAGCCGGGCGAGGTGGTGGGCGCCTGTAGTCCCAGCTACTCGGGAGGCTGAGGCAGGAGAATGGCGGGAACCCGGGAGGCGGAGTTTGCAGTGAGCTGAGATCCGGCCACCGCACTCCAGCCTGGGCGACAGAGCGAGACTCCGTCTCAAAAAAAAAAAAAAAAAATACAAAAATTAGCTGGGCGTGGTGGCACACACCTGTAGTCCCAGCTACTCAGGAGGCCGGGGCAGGAGAATCACTTGAACCCAGGAGGTGGAGGCTGCAGTGAGCTGAGATCATGTCACTGAGCTCCAGCCTGGGTGAGAGAACGAGACTCTGTCTCAAAAATAATAATAATAATTAAAAATAAAAATTGATATACAATTTTACACTATAGGGTCACATTGTATATATTGTTTCATAACTTTGCAATCCATGCGGTTCCTGTTTAAAGAGAGAGAGACTGAGGCAGAGAGGGTGGAGTTACTGTCAGAAAATGTTGGGGCAGAGTGGGGCATGAACCCCTGTTCCTGTCCTGTCCCTCGGGGGCCTTGGAGCAATTCCAGGGCCCACCTGGAGCAGGTAGGGCAGAGGCTGACAGCCCATTGGAGTGGCCCCTCTGCCTGCTCTCCAGATGGTGCAGGACATGGAGCCTCTGTCAGCCGTACAGTGTGACCGAGACCCAGCCCCCAACATGAGCAATTCCAGGGCCCACCTCACATCCCCTCCTGGACACACATCTGGGCTGAATGCCATCGTCCAGGCAAAGCATCCCAGGGTTTTCTCTCAACAAAGAGTTCAGAAATCACCCCCAGATCCCACCACTCTACATGTGGTCCAGTAAGAAGGGAAATGCCTATCTCTACCCATCAGCTCCCAGCACCACCCTCCCCTCCTGCCACACCTGCTGCATTCTAACCCGTTACCAGTTTGGGGCATAGTCTTCCCAAACTTCCCCCAAGTTTAAGTAGACATCACTTTACAGGTAAGTGTATAGATAGTTCACAGAAGAATATATTTTTTCCTTCTTAAACATGAGATTAGGCTGGGCACAGTGGCTCATGTCTATAATCCCAACACTTTGGGAGGCCGAGGAGGGTGGATCACCTGAGCTCAGGAGTTCGAGACCAGCCTGGTCAACATGGTGAAATCCCGTCTCTACTAAAAATACAAAAATTAGCTGGGTGTGGTGGTGCATGCCTATAATCCTAGCTACTTGGGAGGCTGAGGCAGGAGAATTGCTTGAACCTGGAAGTCAGAGATCGCAGTGAGGGGAGATCATGCCACTGCAGTCCAGCCTAGGTGACCAAGCAAGACTCCATCTCAGGAAAAAAAAAAAAAAAAAAAAAGGGGATTATAGAGCCAGGTGTGGGGATGTACACCTATAGTCCCAGCTATTTGAGAGGCTGAGGCAGGAGGACCGCTAAAGCTCAGGAGTTTGAGACCAGCCTGGGCAACATAGTGAGACCCCCATTTAAAAAATTTTTAATGAGATTATGCTTTTTTTTTTTTTTTTTTTTTTTTTTTTTGAGACGGAGTCTCGCTCTGTCACCCAGGCTGGAGTGCTGTGGCCGGATCTCAGCTCACTGCAAGCTCCGCCTCCCGGGTTCACACCATTCTCCTGCCTCAGCCTCCCGGGTAGCTGGGACTACAGGCGCCGCCACCTCACCCGGCTAGTTTTTTGTAGTTTTTAGTAGAGACGGGGTTTCTCCGGGTTAGCCAGGATGGTCTCGATCTCCTGACCTCGTGATCCGCCCCTCTCGGCCTCCCAAAGTGCTGGGATTACAGGCTTGAGCCACCGCGCCCGGCCGAGATTATGCTCTTAATATTGATCTGTATTTTTTTCACTCAGTAATATACTATGAACATTTTTTTCAACTCAGTATTGATAGATTTACTTTATCATTTTCCAATGACTGCATAGAATTTCATTGCATGGACATAGCATAATTTATTCACTCAGTTCACAATTGATATATAGCTATACATATAAACATAGACATAAATATAGATTGATATTACTTTCAGTTTTTTAAAAAAACTTTTATTTTAGGTTCAGGAGTACATGTGCAGGTTTGTTATATCGGTCAACTTGTGTCACAGGGGTTCGTTGCACAGATTATTTCGTGACCCAGGTACTAAGCCCCGTACCCAGTATTTATTTTTTCCTGATCCTCTCCCTCCTCCCCACTCACCACCCTCTAGCAGGCCTCAGTGTCTGTTGTTCTCCTCTATGTGTTTATGTGTTCTCATCATTTGGCTCCCACTCACGAGTGAGAACATGCAGTATTTGGTCTTCTGTTCCTGATTTAGTTTCCTAGAAATAATGGCCTCTAGCTCCATCCATGTTCCCAGAAAGGACATGATCTCTTTTTTTTTTTTTTTTTTTTTTTTTTTTTTTTTTTTTTTTTTGGAGATAGAATTTTGCTCTTAATGCCCAGGCTGGAGTGTAATGGTGCCATCTCGGCTCACTGCAACCTCCACCTCCCAGTTTCAAGCAATTCTCCTATCTCAGCCTCCCAAGTAGATGGGATTACACCACACCGAGGTAATTTTGTCATTTTAGTAGAGACGGGGTTTCTCCATGTTGGTCAGGCTGGTCTCGAACTCCCAACCTCAGGTAATCTACCTGCCTGCCTTGGCATCCCAAAGTGCTAGGATTACAGGCATGAGGCACCTCGCCCGGCTGATCTCATTCTTTTTTATGGCTGCATACTTTCAGTTTTCTTCATTACAATATTACAGCAAACATTAACATCTACACCTGTAACTATATATTTGTATCAATCTCTGACATTGTCATGCTTTATTTCTATAGGGTCAACTTCTGGAAGTGGGATGGCTAATTCAGAGGGGATGTGGATTTAAAATGTTAGTACCTGGTGTCAACTTACTCTCCTAAATTTACACTCCCATGCATAGGCTCCCCAGCCCTGGATGTAAAATGTTTTCTGCCTTTAAAAATAACTGCTCTCAGGAGGCCGAGGCAGGTGGATCACAAGGTCAGGAGATCGAGACCATCCTGGCTAACACGGTGAAACCCTGTCTCTACTAAAGATACAAAAAATTAGCCTGGTGTGGTGGCGGGCGCCTGTAGTCCCAGCTACTCGAGAGGCTGAGGCAGGGGAATGGCGTGAACCTGGGAGGCAGAGCTCGCAGTGAGCCGAGATCACGCCACTGCACTCCAGCCTGGGCGACAGAGCAAGACTCCATCTCAAAAAAAAAAAAAAAAAAAAAAAATAGCTGCTCTCCCATCCTTTGCAAGGCCCAAGGTTGCCCAGGTGAAAACACATCAGCCCCAGCAGGCAGGCAGGAGGCTGAGGGAGGCAGGTGTGGATCATGGGAGCTGCACCTCCTCATCTGAAGAACCTGGGAACTGTGTTAGCTCAGGGGCAAAGGGTTTTGCTGATGTGATTAAGGTTAAGGACCTTAAGATGTGGAGATAATGCTGGATTAACTGGGTGGGCCCAAACTAACCACACACGTCCTTAAAAGCTGATAACCCTTCCCAGCTGTGGTCAAGAGAGGCGAAGTTGCTGGCTTTGAACGTGGAAGAAGAGGCTGTGGGCCAAGGAACATGAGCAGCCTCTAGAACTGGGAAAAGACCAAAAAATGGCCTCTCCCTAGAGCCTCCAGGAGCACAGCCCTGTCCACACCTGGATTTTAGCTCAGTGAGACCTGTGTTGGACTTCTGGTCTTTAGAACTATAAGATAATTAATTTATGGTGTTTTAAACCACAAAGTTTGGGATTATTTGTTACAGCAGCAACAGAAATTAAATACAGTAGACACGGAACTGCCTATTAACTTGGCCAGATTTCTCAGGACCTGGGAGGCCAGGTAGGCCTCTCTGGCTCCAACTCCTTCAGGGAGCACCCCTTTAGCCACCAATTCTCACCACACCCAGCACTTACCCTGCTGTACTGATTCTCCCACCAAGAAGGCCCAGCTGCCTCCCTTTGGACTTGGCCTTCAGATCCTTCCAGCCCAGCCCCTACACTCTCCCCACCTGCCTTCTGGAGCCCCATCAACCCTCAGAGAGCACCTCTTCCTTGAACACAGTGCGACTGGACTCACCTGTGCCTCCTGTTTTGTCAGGAGGATGGGGGAGCAAAGAGAAGCGTAGGATACCCTCTCTCCTCTCCTGAGCCCTGAATCCATATGGGGCACACAGACCCACAGAGAACAAGGGCTCATGTGCATGGCTGGGCCCTTCTCCAGGCGAGCACCAGCCTTGAAGGGCAAGACAGCGTTGCTCTTCTGTGTCTTCAAGAGCTTTTACTTGATTTGGGTGGTAAGGTACCTAAGCAGATGCTTTTAATGGTCCTATCACGCCCCTTCAGCCCCGATGACAGCCACAGCTGTGGTGGACCACTGTAAGTGGATGCTGACGGTGGCTCATCCCTCGAAGCTTACCCTCTGTGGCCCTCCACTCCTCTGTCCCAGGACTTTCTCAAAAGCCACAGAATCTTGCTGGGCCCCTGGGCAAGCACGGCCTGGTAGGGTGGGGAAGCTGACCCCCAGGCCATCCACAAGCAGTGCAGGGAGGAGCCGGGGGGAACCCCAGCCTCCCACACTGCAAGGAACCATTCTGGGCCAGGCGTGATGCCTTGTGCCTGCAATCGCACTACTCAGGAGGCTGAAGCAGGAGGATCGCTTGACCCTAGCCAGGGGTTCAGGATGGATTATTCTGGGATGACTTCTGTATGAGACAAGCAACCTCAATCACACACCTTTTATCAGCATTTACACTGTCCCTGTGGCAGCCTCTCCCTTCCTCACCCGTTTCCTGGGAGGACCCTGATAAACTCTTGCACCCAAGTCCTTGTCTGAGGCTCTGCTTCCAGGGGAAGCTGTAAGGGTCTCCAGGGTCATAGGAATTTAATCAACCTGAACAATCCACTTGTTTTATAGCCTCCTGCCCTGCAGCCTGTTTCTTCTTAAACCGTGTGTGGAATGCACTCACCTACTTGGTTAAAATCAGCTCCTGGCCGGGCATGGTTGCTCATGCCTGTAATCCCAGCGCTTTGGAAGGCCGAGGCAGGCGGATCACGAGGTCAGGAGATCGAGACCATCTTGGCTAACACGGTGAAACACCGTCTCTACTAAAGATACACAAAATTAGCCTGGTGTGGTGGTGGGTGCCTATAGTCCCAGCTACTCGAGAGGCTGAGGCAGGAGAATGGCGTGAACCCGGGAGACGGAGCTTGCAGTGAGCCAGGATTGCACCACTACACTCCAGCTTGGGCGACAGAGGGAGACTCTGTCTCAAAAAAAAAAAAAAGGTCAGCCCCTGACAGAGCCGTCAACTTACAGATGAACGCAAGAGACCTCTCCTCATGAGCCTGCTACAGTCTCCACTCGGGAGAAGCGATGGCTTCATCACCATCGCATGCGGCCCAGGTGCTGGCGTGATGGCTCACTGTATCTACGCCACCGGGGCTCCACCTCTACACACAACCACACACCCTCTCCCCTCTCCTCGCCCGATAAAACCCTCTGTCACTGTCCTGGAAGAGACACTGCTTCAGAGAATCCTCCCAGTGTCCTTACTCACGCTAAGTAATAAAATGCCTATTGTTCAAAACAAACCCTGGTTTTTTTTCCCAGATAACAAACCCAAACTAAGGTGCTCAGGAACAATCACAACCAAAATTTGAGTATCTTGTGTACCAGAAGCATCAATAAGGGCCCTCAGACCCAGCAAAGCCACCCCCACAACACACAAGTGGGGGAGATGGTTTCAGTCCAAGCCAGACCAGGGGGACCGAACAACCAAATGCAGCCAAGAAACTTGATTGGATCCTGGATCAGGAAATAAAAAAGACACTTTAAGGGAAAAGCTGAGGCAATGTGAGTGTCCTGCAGACGGCATATTTGCTGATCTTGTTGAATTAATGTTATCCTTGGGTGTCCTGATGGTTCTGTAGGAGGATGTCTTTGTTCTTAGGAGATGTACACCTTCGTATTTATGGGTGAAGGGCCAAGGGATTAGCAAGTTACTTTCAAATTAGAAAATAGAGAGACAGAGGCCAGACGTGGTGGCTCTCACCTGTAATCCCAGCACTTTGGGAGGCCAAGGCAGGCGGATCACCTGAAGTCGGGAGTTCGAGACCAGCCTGACCAACGTGGAGAAACCCCGTCTCTATCAAAAATACAAAAATTAGCCAGGCGTGGTGGTGCATGCCTGTAATCCCAGCTACTAGGGAGACTGAGGCAGGACAATCACTTGAACCCAGAAGGTGGAGGTTGCAGCGAGCTGAGATTGCGCCATTGCATTCCAGCCTGGGCAACAACAGGGAAACTCCATCAAAAAAAAAAAAAAGAAAGAAAGAGAGAGAGAGAGAGAGAGAGAGAGAGAGAGAAAGAAAGAAAGAAGGAAAGAAGGAAAGAAGGAAAAAAAGAAAGAAAGAGAAAGAAAGGAAGGAAGGAAGGAAGGAAGGAAAGAAAGAAAGAAAATAGAGAAACAGAGACAGAGTTTAAAAGGATGGGAGGGAGAAAACATGCTAAAATGTGAAGAATTGGTGAAATCTGGTTTGGGGGCACACAAGTATTCATTGTACTAATCTTTTGGTACAACTTTTCTTAAATTTTAATGTTTTAAAATAAGAACAGGTGTGCAGAAAGGGCTGCATGCCTCCAGATAAAGAAAGAAGCTATTCTTGAGGTCCATCCTCATGCCTGTAATCCCAGCACTTTGAGAGGCCAACGTAGGTGGATCATGAGGTCAAGACTACCCTGGCCAACATGGTGAAACTCAGTCACTACTAAAAAATACAAACATTAACTGGGCATGGTGGTGTGTGCCTGTAATCTCAGGTACTTGGGGGGCTGAGGCAGGAGAATCACTTGAACCTGGGAGGCAGAGATTGCAGTGAGCCTAGACCGTACCACTGCAGTCCAGCCTGAGCAAAACTCTGTGAAAGAAAGGAAGAGAGAGAGAGAGAGAGAGAGAGAGAGAGAGAGAGAGAGAAAGAAAGAGAAACAAAGAAAGAAAGAGAAAAGAAAGAAAAATAAATTCTTGGCGAGCCAGGAAGGCTTCGTGGAGGAGGTACTATCTAGGATGAGCCTGAAGGTTGGGTATGTTCATGGCAGAGACTAAAGGTATTCCCAGCACAGGAAACAACACGTGCAAAAGTGTGAGGGTTAGATGTAACTTAGATGTAATTAGCCGACAGGTTCCTCCTGCTTGCTGCATGGACAAAACCAATTCATTGAGACCATGGTACTGTAGTAGAGAAAGAAGGCTAGCTATGTGGAAGACAGAGTTACTACTAAAATCAGTCTCCCCAAAGGCTCAGAGGTTAGGGTTTTTCAAAGACAGTTTGGTAGGCAGGGGGCTGCGGGAGAGGGAATATTGATTGGTTGGGGGTGAAATTACAGGGGTGTGCAAAATTGTCCTTGTGCTCCAAGTCCTCTCGGTGGGGGCCACAGGACCAGTTGACTTACGAGTTGGTGGTCCAGGAGGGGTCAGTTGATCGTCAGAAATGAAAAGTCTGAAAAGACATCTCAAAAGGCCAATCTTAGGTTCTACCATAGTGTTGTTATTTATAGGAGTAATTGAGGAAGTCACAAATCTGTGACCTCTGGAACACTACTGATAGTAATTTACTGCGCCTTCATCTTAGCAGAGTTCAGGCCCTTCTCATAACCCTAACTTTGTGGACTTTTATTAGATTTACAAAAGTGGTTTAGTTTTGGGAAGGGCTATTACCATCCTTGCCTTAAACTAAAAACTAAATTCCTCCCAAAGTTAGCTTGGTCCATGCCCAGGAATGACCAAGGACTTGGACCAAGGCTTGGAGGTTAGAGGGAAGATGGAGTCCACTATGTCAGATTTATTTCACTGTCATAATTTTGCAAAGGTAGTTTCACTAACACAATGTGGCAGGTGTTATGGGTTGGGCCACTCATCACATATTCAAGTTGGATCAAGAAGGATCTTAGAAAACTATAAACTCACCTTATCTCAAGCCCTTGCAGCTAGCAGTGGCCATGTGACACAATTTTGACCAAGAAAGCTACTGAGGAATCCCAGGAAAGTCTTTGCTTTCCTGATACGGCTGCAAACTTGTCTTCCACTTCCCTCCTCCTGGAACTCAGACCTAATTGATGTGGGGCTGGCCATGCAGGAGACAGAAATTTGTAGAACACAATACTCACCAACAGTAGAATACACATTCTTCTAGAATACCCATGGAATGCTGATCAAGATACACCATATGGACCAGGCATGGCAGCTCATATCTGTAATCCCAGCACTTTGGGAGGACGAGGTGGGCAGATTGCTTGAGCCCAGGCGTTTAAGACCAGCCTGGGCAACATGGCAAAACCATCTCTTCAAAAAATATGAGAAATTAGCTGGACATAGTGGAGCACACTTGTAGTCCCAGCTACTCAGGAGGCTAAGGTGGGAGAATCGCTTGAACTTGGGAGGTCAAGGCTGGTGGGCAGCCTGGGGGACAGAGTGAGACCCTGTCTCAAAAAAAAAAAAAAAAAATACAAACCCTATGTTGGGCCATAAAATGAGTCTCAATAAACCTAACAGGATTGAAACAATACAGAGTATGTTATTTGATGCAAAGGAATTAAATAAATTCTTTTAGAAATCAATATAATCAATATCAGTATGATATCCAGAAACTCCCCCAAAGTAAGCAAGACTTCTAAATACATATTCTCTGGGTCACGGAAAAAAATCACAAGGTAAATTTAAAAATATTTATAAGTGAAAGATAAAAGCACAAGATATTAATCTCTTTTAGTAGATTTTTATTTATTTTATTATTATTATTATTATTATTTTTAGGCGGAATCTCACTCTGTTGCCCAGCCTGGAGTGCAGTTGTGTGATCTTGGCTCTCTGCAACCTCTGCCTCCCAGGTTCAAGTAATTCTCCTACCTCAGCCTCCCAAGTAGCTGGGATTACAGGTGCCTGTCACCATGCTCAGCTAATTTTTTCATATTTTCAGTAGAGACAGGGTTTCGCAATTTTGGTCAGGCCGGTCTTGAGTTCCTGACCTCAGGTGATCAGCCCGCCTCTGCCTCCCAAAGTGCTAGGATTACAGGCGTGAGCCACTGTGCCCAGCCTCTTTTAGTAGATTTTTAAATTTTTCTTAGAGACGGTCTTGTTCTGTCACACAGGCTGGAGTGCACTGGTGCAGTCACAGCTTGCTGCAGCCTCGACCTTCTAGGCTCAGGTGATCCTCCCGCCTCAGCTTCCCAAAGTGCTGGTGAAGGGTTGACAAGCATTGCATGCTGGGTTCTAGACAGAAATACAGTTACAATTAAGCATTAATCAGGCTACACTTTCGCCCACTTCCTCGTTTCTAGAAGTCAGCATGAGATCCTGACCAGTTGCATCCCCATTGTTCCCATAGACAGGGTCTCCAATATTAGAATCATAAGGCTTTTCTTGAAGGATCACTTCAGATGTTTTTCAGACCCCAAATTCCAGCAGCCAGTTTGGAGACCCCCACAGAGGAATGGGATCAGCACGGGAATACAACTGCTTCCTCTCCCAGTCCCATGACTTCACCCTGCACTTTTCCACCAATCAGTGATCTCCATGCTTCAGCCCACTGCAAAACCCTTAGGAACCCTAGACCCAGGCTCCTCAGGGAGATGAATTTGAGGTTCCCTCCCATTTCTTTGTTTGGTGACCCTACGATTAAATCTTTCTGTTCTGCAGCCTGGTATCTTGTTGTATTGACTTGCTGTGGGCTTTGGGCAATGAACCTCTCACCGTTATACTGAGGTCACAGGCATGAGCCACCGTGCCCAGCTCTCTTTCAATAGATTTTTCATTTTTTTTTTTTTTTTAAGATGGAGTCTCGCTCTGTTGCCCAGGATGGAGTGCAGTGGTATGATCTCGGCTCACTGCAACCTCTGCCTCCTGGGTTCAAGCAATTCTCCTGCCTTGGCATTCTGAGTAGCTGGGTTTACAGGCACACACCACCACACCCAGCTAATTTTTGTATTTTTAGTAGAGATGGGGTTTCGCCATGTTGGCCAGGCTGGTCTCGAACTCCTGACCTCAGGTGATCTGCCTGCCTTGGACTTCCAAAGTGTTGGGATTACAGGTGTGAACCACTGCACCCAGCCCAATAGATTTTTTTATTTCAGATATTGTGTCTGGCTATTCTAGGATTTCCATGGGCTTCTTAATTCCCCTGGCCTCCTCAGAGTCTCACCTGGCACATGTGCAGGTCAGGAGTTGGCAAAGAATCTTAGGATGTTCTTAGGCAGATGTTACCCTCCCCCTCCCCAACCCCACTGTGGCTCCCACTCTGCTGGGATTTCCTCCCTCCATCCCTAGCTGCTGGACCCACTCTTAACTCCTATTACCACTAGGGATGTCTACGAGTCACATGGCACCAGAGTATGTTAGAGGCAGCGAATCTGTATAGGTCTGCAATCCTTGCCTCCTCAGAAGACAGAATTCAACCAAGGGGCATAAGGCAGAGTGAGAGACCAAGGCATGTTTTAGAGCAGGATTGAAAGTTTATTAAAAAGTTTTAGAGCAGGAATGAAAGGAAGTAAAGTACACTTGGAAGAGGGCCAAGCAGGCAACTTGAGAGTCAAGTGCACAGCTCGACCTCTGACTTGGGATTTTATATGTTGGCATGCTTCCACGGTTTTGCATTATTTCTCCCCTGATTCTTCCCTTGGGGTGGGCTGTCCGCATGCACAGTGGGCTGACAGTACTTGGGAGGGAGCATGTTCAGTGTGTGTACTGAAATTGGGCACGTGCTCACTTGAGGCGTTCTTCCCTTAGCAGTGAGTGTTCCTAGAGGAAGGTTACATACCAGTTAAACTCCACCATTTTGCCTCTTAATGTGCGTGCTGGAGCCCACTCACCCAACTCCTGAGATCTTACCCAGAAGCTGCTTCAGGTGCTTCTCTCTATTATGAGACTGCCTTTCTCTGGCACTGGCTGAAACCACTTATTATTTTAGAGACAGTTAACAATCGCCTGACCATCACCTGATGGTTGCCTGACATTCCTGGTGTTGGGGGGCCCTCTCCTGCCCTGCTCATGTCTCACTAACTATCTACTGCAACACTCTGACCTCTGATCCCTCTGATCTCTGATACCAGAGGGTCTGGGCCATGTTCTCCTGGGAAAAACTGGAGAAACATGGATCTCAGCCCATGACCCCCTTCTTTCAAGAGTCACATCCACTCCACTCTCCTGCTCTGTGCCGTTCTCCAGTGCCTCCAAACAGTTGTTTTTTTCTATTGCATCCAGAGCTGTAATTGTTTTTGTTGTTGCTGCTGTTGTTTTTGAGATGGAGTTTCGCTCTTGCTGCCCAGGCTGGAGTGCAATGGTGCAATCTTGGCTCACTGCAACCTCTGCCTCCCGGGTTCAAGCAATTTTCCTGCCTCAGCCTTCTGAGTAGCTGGGATTACAGGCATGTGCCACCATGCCCAGCTAATTTTTTGTATGTTTAGTAGAGATGGGGTTTCTCCATGTTGGTCAGGTTGGTCTTGAACTCCTGACCTCAGGTGATCCACCTGCCTCAGCCTCCCAAAGTGCTGGGATTATAGGCATGAGCCACCATGCCCAGCCCCAGAGCTGTAATTCTTATGATTTGTCCATCTGCCAATGGCAGATAAATGACTCTGCCATTCCTGGGAGCCAGAAGTCACTCTAGCCCTTGTGTGATCATCTTCCCAGGTATTGGCCATGTGACATGCATGTGGTTTCACACAAATGGAGCCATACAGCTCATGTGGCTTTATAGTGTGTATTTTCCCTCAGCAAGGACATGGATGTCTTTTTAGGTCCAGGTTTATAGATCTACATTGTCCTTTCTAATAGCTACATAGTTTTCCACAGACATGTATAAATTATTTTCCTAGTTCCAGTTCAGTACATAAACAATACTGTGTCAAACACTCTGTGCAGTTCTTTTTTAGTATTTATTTATTTATTTATTTATAGAGACAGGGTCTCACTATGTTGCCCAGACTTGTCTTGAACACCTGGCCTTGGGCAATCCTCCCATCTCAGCCTCCCAAAGTGCTGGGAATATAGACATGAGCCACCATGCCCAGCCCCTTTGTGCATCTGTGTGCACTTCACCAGTTATCTCTGGGGACAAATTTCTAGAAATGAAATTGCTGTGTCCAAGGCATACCTCCATGACACCCCCTCAACTTGTTGGGAGTCTTGAGCCTCTCTTCAGTAAGCAAAAGAAAAACATAAATATTTTCTACCCACCTCTGGCCCCAGTCACCCAATTCCCCTTCCTGGAAGCAACTAGCATATTAATTTCTACATAATTCTTCTGGGCATAATCCATGCTTCTACATAAAAACATAGTAATATATTTCTCCCAATCCATTTCACACAATGGTAGCCTGTTCTGAACATGATTCTGCCCTTCTGGCACATTCTACTTGCTTTGTTTCAGAGACAGGGTATCTCTGTCACCCAGACTAGAGTGCAGTGATGTGATCTCGGCTCACTTCAGCCTCGACCTCCCAGGCTCAAGCGATCCTCGTACCTCAGCCTTCCAAGTAGCTGGGACTACAAACAGGAGCCACCACACCTGGTTAATGTTTTTTCATGTAGAGATGGGGTCTCCCTGTGTTGCCAGCTCCTAAAGTGCTAGGACTACAGGCGTGAGCCACCATGCTTGGCCGTTCTAGCACACTTTAATTTTTTTTTTTTCTGGTATCTTCACAAAGACAGAATGGCATATTTTAAAAGTAACCATACTAAGAATAAAACACAATATTGTAAGCTTTAAAATGGGCCCCCAAAATATTTTCCCAAGATGTTTTTTAATTAGTCCCCAAAGATGGGAGAAAAGAGACATAACTAATGTTAAAATGTTATATCCTCTCTCTTTGATTGTCTGTGGACAAGTCGCTGCCAATGGCAGAGATGCAGGACAGAGTGAGAGGTGTGACCCTGCCACCCATGTCCTGCTAAGGCCACATCTGTAGACAGCCCTGTTTGCCAAGAGGAGATGACCCTTCACCTCCCAATCTTGGCCAGGGCTTATTTTTATCCACCCCAATCACCAGCTAGCCTGGCAGCCCTGTAATTTGGGAGCCTGGCCACCCCTGTACTATATAATTCCCTGGCAGATGCTCAGACCTTAGGTTGGCCCCTTTGACTTGCATTTTGGTGGTGCTCTGTGGCCAGAAGCCTCTTTGGCAAATTAGGGGTCAGAACTTGGTGCAGTGGAGTCAAAATGGGGGAAGGAGTCTGGGGCCTTTGGATTTTTCACAACTGTCTCACTTCCACCATCAAATTGCATCTGGCCATCCTGGAAATATGAGTGCACCACCACTTCTCAAAAGAGACCAGTTGGTGCTGAGTGTGGGGCTTGCTATAAAAAGATGAGGCTGTGTCAGGTGTGGTGGCCTATAATTGTAGTACTTTGGGAGGCCAAGACAGGTGAATTACTGGAGGTCAAGAGTTCAAGACCAGCCTGACCAACAAGGAGAAACCCTGTTTCTACTAAAAATATGAAAATTAGCCAGGCATGGTGGCACACATCTGTAATCCCAGCTACTCAGGAGGCTGAGGCAGAAGAATTACTTGAACTCGGGAGGTGGAGGTTGCCGTGAGCCAGATCACACCACTGCACTCCAGCCTGGGTGACAGAGCAAGACTCTGTCTCAAAAAAAGAAAAAAAGTTGAGGCTGGAGAAGCAGCATGAGGGGCCAGTGAGCTGAGACTGTGCCATTGCAGTCCAGCCTGGGCAGCAAGCGCAAACCTCCATCTCAAAAACAAACAAAAAAAGATTATTGGTAAAATAAAAATGTCTTGAAAATTTAGACATTTGATCTAAATTAGGCAGGTCAGATATTAGGTTTGCTAAATGCTTTAAGATCATAAACTGCTTCTTTGACTTTTAAAAATTGTTCAATTACCTACTTTGGAGTATTAGATTCTAGAAAGGGTTCTTCTTTTTCAACATGTGGTCTCTGGGCAAGATGGTCACCTTGAGAAACAGAAAAGATAAGAAAAGGAAAGGAGAGAAAGAGAGAGAAAAGCATTGCCTGTGGCAGGGTGGGGAAGGCAAGGTGCTCAGGGAAGCCAGAGAAAGACCCACCCATTGCAGCGATGCTGAATTAAAAGTTCAGGCAGCCACTTGTCAGTTGCAAAGGTTCTTTTCCAGCAGTCCCATCAGCTCTCAAGTTTCTCCTTTTGGGGCGGAAAAAGCTCCCCATGTTCCATATACCTGTACATGCCTAATCCTGTCAACAACAGCCCTCAGTAAACAGTGCAAGGCAGATTAATTCAAAGAGAATAACAATTAATGTCCTATAGAGCCAAACCCGTGCTTAGCTGAGAGGGACTTTACTGAGGTGGGGGGCCTCTAACTCCCTAAACTTTAGGGAGGGCTTTAACCTTCCTGAGTTGAGACTTGAATCCAAGTTCAGCCAAGTGTCCTTGCCTTCTCTCTTTTTTTTTTTTTTAGATGGAGTCTTGCTTTGTCGCCAGGCTGGAGTGCAGTGGTGTGACCTTGGCTCACTGCAATCTTCACCTCCCGGGTTCAAGACATTCTCCTGCCTCTTACCTTTTATTAAGAGGAAGCTTTAAACTTCTCTGTCTTAGAAGAGACTCTAACTCCTCTAAGTTGGGCCTCTAACCCAATCCCATCCTTTACCCAGGTAAATGCACCCCACTTACCTAAAGTCAACCCATCAATGCTATAGTCTATTTTCTTTGGGTTGGGGGTTCTCCTCAGTATCGTCCCTTCCATGGTTCACCAGAAAGATGTTACCAGAAAGCGGTCCCAATCCAGACCACAAGGAAGTTTCTTTTTTTTTTTTTGAAACGGAGTCTCACTCTTGTCACCCAGGCTGGAGTGCAGTGGCGCAATCTCAGCTCATTGCAATCTCAACCTCCCAGGTGATTTACTTTAATGCGACCCCCAGAGCAAATGCCAGAGAAAAGGCAAGTAGGCAAGGCAGAAAAACTTTATTAACTTGCCAATGTGAAGGAGGGGCGAGGCTCACCAGTCTCTGGCGGTTGAGGCCGACGAAGTCGCTCCGGCCTTCTCCCTGGAGGTTCCTAGGTCCGCAGACCACCAGGGGCCAAGGAAGTTCCCACCGCGCGCCCACAGGGAGCGGCTTTTATGTTCTGGGCCCGGGAGTGGGCCGGCAGTAGGCGGGACATAGGCGGGTCGGGAGCGGGGAGGTAGGCGTGGCTAGGCGGGTTCCGGTTTCTCTCCGTCAGAGGTCGGGTTGCGCCTGCGCAGTCGACCTGTGTCTTTCTCGGGCGCGGGAAAGTTGACGGTGAAGAACCCGGAACTGCGCCATCTTGCCTCGGTTCGTCCAAACACCAGGTTCAAGTGATTCTCCTGACTCAGCCTCCAAAGTAGTTGGGATTACAGGAGCCCACTACCACGCCTAGCTAATTTCTGTATTTTTAGTAGAGACAGGAATTCATTGTTTTAACCAGGCTGTTCTAGAACTCCTGACCTCAGGTGATCCACCCGCCTCAGTCTCTCAAAGTGCTGGGAATACAGGCGTGAGCCACCATGCCCATCCAGGTTCTTGGATCTTGCACAGGAAAGAATTGAAGGCGAGTTCATAAAGTGAAAGCAAGTTTATTAAAAAGTAAAGGAGTAAAGAATGGCTACTCCATAGGCAGAGCAGCCAGCCCCACATTCTATCTCTTGACAGCATTAACCTCTACCTCCTGGAGTGTCATTTGCTTTCCATTCTGTTATCGGATCCTGGCCTGTTTCTCCCTAGAGTATAAGCCCCTTGGGAACAGGGACTTAGTCTGCTTTAATCGCAGCTGAATCTCAGCACCTAGAGCAGGGATGGCATGCTGAGGGCAATCAGCTGGTTTCACAGAACAAATTCGGGGGCAAAGTCTGGATGCAAACCCAGGTCTTGTAACCACCCAATGGGTTCACCTTGCCCGCTGCCTAGACAGACAGAGCCGATTCATCAAGGCAGGGTAATTGCAATAGAGAAAGAGTATTTCACGCAGAGCCGGCTGTGCAGGAGACTGGAGTTTTACTATTACTCAAATCAGTCTCCCCGCACATAACGGGATCAGTTTTTAAGGAAAACTTGGTCAGTGGTGGGAAGCCAGTGAGCTAGGAGTGCTGACTGGTCAGATCAGAGATAAAATTGTAGGGAGTCGAAGTTGTCCTCCTGTGCTGAGTCAGTTCCTGGGTGGGGGCCACAAGATCAGATGAGCCAGTTTATGGATCTGGGGGGTGCCAGCTGATCCATCAAGTGCAGAGTCTACAAAATATGTCAAGCACTGAGGTTAGGAGCAGTTTAAGGAGGGTCAGAATCTTGTAGCCTCCAGCTGCATGATTTCTAAACTATTATTTCTTTTTTTTTTTAATTATACTTTAAGTTCTAGGGTACATGTGCATAACGTGCAGGTTTGTTACATATGTATACTTGTGCCATGTCGGTGTGCTGCACCCATCAACTTGTCAGCATCCATCAATTCGTCATTTATATCAGGTATAACTCCCAATGCAATCCTTCCCCCCTCCCCCCTCCCCCCTCCCCATGATAGGCCCCGGTGTGTGATGTTCCCCTTCCCGAGTCCAAGTGATCTCATTGTTCAGGTTCCCACCTATGAGTGAGAACATGTGGTGTTTGGTTTTCTGTTCTTGTGATAGTTTGCTAAGAATGATGGTTTCCAGCTGCATCCATGTCCCTACAAAGGACACAAACTCATCCTTTTTTATGGCTGCATAGTATTCCGTGGTGTATATGTGCCACATTTTCTTAATCCAGTCTGTCACAGATGGACATTTGGGTTCATTCCAAGTCTTTGCTATTGTGAATAGTGCCGCAATAAACATACGTGTGCATGTGTCTTTATAGCAGCATGATTTATAATCCTTTGGGTATATACCCAGTAGTGGGATGGCTGGGTCATATGGTACATCTAGTTCTAGATCCTTGAAGAATTGCCATACTCTTTTCCGTAATGGTTGAACTAGTTTACAATCCCACCAACAGTGTAAAAGTGTTCCTATTTCTCCACATCCTCTCCAGCACCTGTTGTTTCCTGACTTTTTAATGATTGCCATTCTAACTGGTGTGAGATGGTATCGCATTGTGGTTTTGATTTGCATTTCTCTGATGGCCAGTGATGATGAGCATTTTTTCATGTGTCTGTTGGCTGTATGAATGTCTTCTTTTGAGAAATGTCTGTTCATATCCTTTGCCCACTTTTTGATGGGGTTGTTTGTTTTTTTCTTGTAAATTTGTTTGAGTTCTTTGTAGGTTCTGGATATCAGCCCTTTGTCAGATGGGTAGATTGCAAAAATTTTCTCCCATTCTGTAGGTTGCCTGTTCACTCTGATGGTAGTTTCTTTTGCTGTGCAGAAGCTCTTTAGTTTAATGAGATCCCATTTGTCAATTTTGGCTTTTGCTGCCGTTGCTTTTGGTGTTTTAGACATGAAGTCCTTGCCCATGCCTATGTCCTGAATGGTACTACCTAGGTTTTCTTCTAGGGTTTTTATGCTATTAGGTCTAACATTTAAGTCTCTAATCCATCTTGAATTAATTTTCATATAAGGAGTAAGGAAAGGATCCAGTTTCAGCTTTCTACTTATGGCTAGCCAATTTTCCCAGCACTATTTATTAAATAGGGAATCCTTTCCCCATTTCTTGTTTCTCTCAGGTTTGTCAAAGATCAGATGGCTGTAGTTGTGTGGTATTATTTCTGAGGACTCTCTTCTGTTCCATTGGTCTATATCTCTGTTTTGGTACCAGTACCATGCTGTTTTGGTTACTGTAGCCTTGTAGTATAGTTTGAAGTCAGGTAGCGTGATGCCTCCAGCTTTGTTCTTTTGACTTAGGATTGTCTTGGCAATGCGGGCTGTTTTTTGGTTCCATATGAACTTTAAAGCAGTTTTTTCCAATTCTGTGAAGAAACTCATTGGTAGCTTGATGGGGATGGCATTGAATCTATAAATAACCTTGGGCAGTATGGCCATTTTCACGATAGTGATTCTTCCTATCCATGAGCATGGTATGTTCTTCCATTTGTTTGTGTCCTCTTTTATTTCACTGAGCAGTGGTTGGTAGTTCTCCCTGAAGAGGTCCTTTACATCCCTTGTAAGTTGGATTCCTAGGTATTTTATTCTCTTTGAAGCAATTGTGAATGGAAGTTCATTCATGATTTGGCTCTCTGTTTTTCTGTTACTGGTGTATAAGAATGCTTGTGATTTTTGCACATTAATTTTGTATCCTGATGAGACTTTGCTGAAGTTGCTTATCAGCTTAAGGAGATTTTGGGCTGAGACAATGGGGTTTTCTAAATATACAATCATGTCATCTGCAAACAGGGACAATTTGACTTCTTCTTTTCCTAACTGATACCCTTGATTTCTTTCTCTTGCCTGATTGCCCTAGCCAGAACTTCCAACACTATGTTGAATAGGAGTGGTGAGAGAGGGCATCCCTGTCTTGTGCCAGTTTTCAAAGGGAATTTTTCCTGTTTTTGCCCATTCAATATGCTATTGGCTGTGGGTTTGTCATAAATAGCTCTTATTATTTTGAGGTACGTTCTATCAATACTGAATTTATTGAGCGTTTTTAGCATGAAGGGCTGTTGAATTTTGTCAAAAGCCTTTTCTGCATCTATTGAGATAATCATGTGGTTCTTGTCTTTGGTTCTGTTTATATGCTGGATTACGATTATTGATTTGCGAATGTTGAACCAGCCTTGCATCCCAGGGATGAAGCCCACTTGATCATGGTGGATAAGCTTTTTGATGTGCTGCTGAATCTGGTTTGCCTGTATTTTATTGAGGATTTTTGCATCCATGTTCATCAGGGATATTGGTCTAAAATTCTCTTTTTTTGTTGTGTCTCTGCCAGGCTTTGGTATCAGGATGATGTTGGCCTCATAAAATGAGTTAGGGAGGATTCCCTCTTTTTCTATTGATTGGAATAGTTTCAGAAGGAATGGTACCAGCTCCTCCTTGTACCTCTGGTAGAATTCGGCTGTGAATCCATCTGGTCCTGGACTTTTTTTTGGTTGGTAGGCTATTAATTATTGCCTCAATTTCAGAGCCTGCTATTGGTCTATTTAGGGATTCAACTTCTTCCTGGTTTAGTCTTGGAAGAGTGTATGTGTCCAGGAAATTATCCATTTCTTCTAGATTTTCTAGTTTATTTGCATAGCGGTGTTTATAGTATTCTCTGATGGTAGTTTGTATTTCTATGGGGTTGGTGGTGATATCCCCTTTATCATTTTTTATTGCGTCTTTTGATTCTTCTCTCTTTTCTTCTTTATTAGTCTTGCTAGCGGTCTGTCAATTTTGTTGATCTTTTCAAAAAACCAACTCCTGGATTCATTGATTTTTTGGAGGGTTTTTTGTGTCTCTATCTCCTTCAGTTCTGCTCTGATCTTAGTTATTTCTTGCCTTCTGCTAGCTTTTGAATGTGTTTGCTCTTGCCTCTCTAGTTCTTTTAATTGTGATGTTAGAGTGTCAATTTTAGATCTTTCCAGCTTTCTCTTGTGGGCATTTAGTGCTGTAAATTTCCCTCTACACACTGCTTTAAATGTGTCCCAGAGATTCTGGTATGTTGTATCTTTGTTCTCATTGGTTTCAAAGAACATCTTTATTTCTGCCTTCATTTCGTTATGTACCCAGTAGTCATTCAGGAGCAGGTTGTTCAGTTTCCATGTAGTTGAGCAGTTTTGATTGAGTTTCTTAGTCCTGAGTTCTAGTTTGATTGCACTGTGGTCTGAGAGACAGTTTGTTATAATTTCTGTTCTTTTACATTTGCTGAGGAGTGCTTTACTTCCAATTATGTGGTGAATTTTGCAATAAGTGCGATGTGGTGCTGCGAAGAATGTATATTCTGTTGATTTGGGGTGGAGAGTTCTATAGATGTCTATTAGGTCCACTTGGAGCAAAGATGAGTTCAATTCCTGGATATCCTTGCTAACTTTCTGTCTCGTTGATCTGACTAATGTTGACAATGGAGTGTTGAAGTCTCCGATTAATATTGTATGGGAGTCTAAGTCTCTTTGTAAGTCTCTAAGGACTTGCTTTATGAATCTGGGTGCTCCTGTATTGGGTGCATATATATTTAGGAGAGTTAGCTCTTCCTGTTGAATTGATCCCTTTACCATTATGTAATGGCCTTCTTTGTCTCTTTTGATCTTTGATGGTTTAAAGTCTGTTTTATCAGAGACTAGTATTGCAACCCCTGCTTTTTTTTGTTCTCCATTTGCTTGGTAGATCTTCCTCCATCCCTTTATTTTGAGCCTATGTATGTCTCTGCATGTGAGATGGGTCTCCTGAATAGAGCAGACTGATGGGTCTTGACTCTTGATCCAGTTTGCCAGTCTGTGTCTTTTAACTGGAGCATTTAGTCCATTTACATTTAAGGTTAATATTGTTATGTGTGAACTTGATCCTGCCATTATGATATTAACTGGTTATTTTGCTCGTTATTTGATGCAGTTTCTTCCTAGCCTCGATGGTCTTTACATTTTGGCATGTTTTTGCAATGGCTGGTACTGGTTGTTCCTTTCCATGTTTAGGGCTTCCTTCAGGGTCTCTTGTAAGGCAGGCCTGGTGGTGACAAAATCTCTAAGCATTTGCTTATCTGTAAAGGATTTTATTTCTCCTTCACTTATGAAACTTAGTTTGGCTGGATATGAAATTCTGGGTTTAAAATTCTTTTCTTTAAGAATGTTGAATGTTGGCCCCCACTCTCTTCTGGCTTGTAGAATTTATGCCGAGAGATCTGCTGTTAGTCTGATGGGCTTCCCTTTGTGGGTAACCCGACCTTTCTCTCTGGCTGCCCTTAAGATTTTTTCCTTCATTTCAACTTTGGTGAATCTGGCAATTATGTGTCTTGGAGTTGCTCTTCTCAAGGAGTATCTTTGTGGCGTTCTCTGTATTTCCTGAATTTGAATGTTGGCCTGCCCTACAAGGTTGGGGAAGTTCTCCTGGATGATATCCTGAAGAGTGTGTTCCAACTTGGTTCCATTTTCCCCCTCACTTTCAGGCACCCCAATCAGACGTAGATTTGGTCTTTTTACATAATCCCATACTTCTTGCAGGCTTTGTTCATTTCTTTTTCTTTTTTTTTCTTTTGGTTTCTCTTCTCGCTTCATTTCATTCATTTGATCCTCGATCGCTGATACTCTTTCTTCCAGTTGATCGAGTCGGTTACTGAAGCTTGTGCATTTGTCATGTATTTCTTGTGTCATGGTTTCTATCTCTGTCATTTCGTTTATGACCTTCTCTGCATTAATTATTCTAGCTGTCAATTCTTCCACTCTTTTTTTAAGATTTTTAGTTTCTTTGCGCTGGGTACGTAATTCCTCCTTTAGCTCTGAGAAGTTTGATGGACTGAAGCCTTCTTCTCTCATTTCGTCAAAGTCATTCTCTGACCAGCTTCGATCCGTTGCTGGCGATGAGCTGCGCTCCTTTGCAGGGGGAGATGCGCTCTTATTTTTTGAATTTCCAGCTTTTCTGCCCTGCTTTTTCCCCATCTTTGTGGTTTTATCTGCCTCTGGTCTTTGATGATGGTGACGTACTGATGGGGTTTTGGTATAGGTGTCCTTCCTGTTTGATAGTTTTCCTTCTAGCAGTCAGAACCCTCAGCTGCAGGTCTGTTGGAGATTGCTTGAGGTCCACTCCAGACCCTGTTTGCCTGGGTACCAGCAGCAGAGGTTGCAGAAGATAGAATATTGCTGAACAGCGAGTGTACCTGTCTGATTCTTACTTTGGAAGCTTCCTCTCGGGGGTGTACTCCACCCTGTGAGGTGTGGGATGTCAGACTGCCCCTAGTGGGGGATGTCTCCCAGTTAGGCTACTCAGGGGTCAGGGACCCACTTGAGCAGGCAGTCTGTCCCTTCTCAGATCTCAACCTCCGTGTGGGGAGATCCACTGCTCTCTTCAAAGCTGTCAAACAGAGTCGTTTGCGTCTGCAGAGGTTCCTGCTGCTTTTTTTGTTGTTGTTGTTTAGCTGTGCCCTGTCCCCAGAGGTGGAGTCTACAGAGACAGGCAGGTTTCCTTGAGCTGCTGTGAGCTCCACCCAGTTCGAGCTTCCCAGCGGCTTTGTTTACCTACTTAAGCCTCAGCAATGGCGGGCGCCTCTCCCCCAGCCTCGCTGCTGCCTTGTGGTTAGATCGCAGACTGCTGTGCTAGCAATGAGGGAGGCTCTGTGGCCGTGGGACCCTCCCGGCCAGGTGTGGGATACAATCTCCTGGTGTGCCCGTTTGCTCAAAGCGCAGTATTGGGGTGGGAGTCACCCGATTTTCCAGGTGTTGTGTGTCTCAGTTCCCCTGGCTAGGAAAAGGGATTCCCTTCCCCCTTGCGCTTCCCAGGTGAGGCGATGCCTCGCCCTGCTTCAGCTCTCGCTGGTCGGGCTGCAGCAGCTGACCAGCACCGATTGTCTGGCACTCCCTAGTGAGATGACCCCAGTACCTCAGTTGAAAATGCAGAAATCACCGGTCTTCTGTGTCGCTCGCGCTGGGAGTTGGAGACTGGAGCTGTTCCTATTCGGCCATCTTGCTCCGCCCACCCTAAACTATTATTTCTAATCTTGTGGCTAATTTCTTACTCCCTACAAAGGCAGTCTAGTACCCAGGCAAGAAGGAAGTTTGTTTTGGTAAAGGGCTGTTATTGTCTTTGTTTTAAACCATAAACTATAAACTAAGTTCCTCCCAAAGTTAGTTCTGTCAATGCCCAGGAATGAGCAAGGACAGCTTAGAGGTTAGAATCAAGATGGAGTTGGTCAGGTTAGTTCTTCACTGTCTCAGTCATAATTTTGCAAAGGCAGTTTCAGTTTGCCTGATACTAAATGGTTAGTTTTTCCATCCGCCATCCTACTAAAGGAGCACAGTGAGGTTATGTGATGGAAGGAGACTGCAGGGTCAGCTGCAGCCGCGCTCAGGATTTCAACCCAGGTCCTCCAGTCCCAGGCTGTCCTGATGGAGTCCCTAGTGGGTGCGGCCACAAAAAAGTTTGCTAAACACCCACGCTCCTTCCTCCTACCTCTTGCCTGGAAAGTTTAAGCAAGGGGATTTGAGTGAATGGTAGACATCTGGGATATTTCTGAGCATGGCAGCAAAACCCATTCAAAGTTCTCCAGCAGGGTAAGGGTTACTATTGTGTCCAGTCCCTGTTTGAAACCTTTGGCTACCTTGGACTGAAGGCCAGTATCCAGTGCCAGGTCTGCAGTCACAGTCAGACGGATCTGTGTGTTCCTCACCAGCTCAAAGTGAATTCTGGTCACCATGGAAACTGGGCCCCGGGGATTCCTTCTAAGGACATCTTTGGACACCATCCCACCAGCCCAGGAGCCCCTCCTGCCCAAGCTGGCCCTGAGGAGAGGCTCAGAGTGGCCTGGGGTATCCAGTATTGCAGGGCTGACCTGTTGACCCTGTTTCTGATCAGGATTCCAAGAAAGGAGAGATTGCCAGGATTCGTGCATTTGGCAGGGGGTTGTGGGTGGCTGGAACCCTGTGCTCAAGGCTGGACAATGGGCGACTGCAGAGTCACTGATCCAGAGCTACAAGGGACCGTGAGCATCAACTCATTCAATGTCTTTGTTGTCCGGATGGGGAGACTGAGGCCCAGAGAGGGGAACCAACTTGCCCAAGGTCACACAGGGAGTGTCAGGGTGGAAATGGTTTTAGGTTGGATTCCCTGAAGCAGGCCCTGAGTTTAGGATTTGTGTGAAAGTGATTATTCGGAATTCTTTGGGAGTAGGAAGAGATGGAAGCCAAACAAAGGGGTAATGTCAAGCCATGTGCCACAGGTGGGGAGGTGGGGACCCAGTCCTGGAGGGAGCTCAGCTCTGGAGGCAGCGTGGGTCACACCTATGCAAGTTGTGAATTAGAACAGTCACTAACATTTTTTTTTGAGATGGAGTCTCGCTCTTGTCGCCCAGGCTGGAGTGCAGTGGCACAATCTCGGCTCACTGCAACCTCCACCTCCTGGGTTCAAGCAATTCTCCTGCCTCAGCCTCCTGAGTAGCTGGGATTACAGGCGCCCTCCACATGCCCGGCTAATTTTTGTAGAGACAAGGTTTCACCATGCTGGCCAGGCTGGTCTCGAGCTCCTGACCTGTAGTGATCCCCCTACCTCGGCCTCCCAAAGTGCTGGGATTACAGGCATGAGCCACCATGCCCAGCCAAACAGTCACTAACATTTAAAAACAAAACAAACAAACAAAAAAAACCTGACAAATAGAGCCAGAGAAGGCCATGAAGAGATGGTTCTCATGCTTGTATGCCTGATAACAAAAACTATCACAAAAGACTGCAAAACCACAGCCTTGCACAAAGGCCAATCACAACCTTACACAAAAATTCCTTCTGCTAGGACATCTGCCTGGCAACTGCCTGTCCAAACTTGAACTGGCATCACCATGTTACTGATCTTTGTAGCCAAGGATAATTATTTCAAGACAATTATGTAATCCTCCTCATTTTTCCCTTTAGAAACCTCTGTCTTCCTTTACCTCCCTGAATACCCACATAGTTTACTATGGCTGCATATTCCCAAAGCAATGCTCCATTTCCAAATACATTCCTTTTCTTTTGGAGAGCCTCTCTCTGTTATTTAGGTTGACACATCTCAAAGCTGTACTGATCAGGTGACAAGGGAGCTGGAAATTCTATGGCTCCCCACAGGCCAGCTGTTGACAAAAATCTGCTCCAGGAGAGCGTGAACTCCCAGGTCCTTCCGGGGCTCCCTCCTGAGCACAAGTCAGGGAGGTGATGCAGCCCAGGACAGTCCTTCAACAAAGAGACGCAGGCACGGGCTGCGGGGGGTGGAGCACACTGGGAGAGGGTGGCCCAGAGGTGAAGGGAGCAGGAAGGAAAGATCTCATCTGCTCCAGAGTTCACCAGGTTCTCTCCCTCATTGTACAGAGAAGGAAACTGATGCTCAGAGAAGGCAAGTGACTTGCTTAAGGTCACACAGCTAGTTAATAGCAGAGCCAGGCCTGGGACCAACTCCCCTGACTCCAAGACCTATGAGTTTCCCATTTTACTCAGATGTTTCTCATCACACTCCCACCCTGAGCTGCTGGAAATCAGGGAGGTGAAGGAAGAGAAAGCCAAGAGGAGACAGGCAGTGCTTGGACAAGCCATTGGTGTGTCTAGCTCCAACTGACACATTGGCTTTGCACACAGGAGGTGTTCTAGAAATCCTCAGAGAGGCCAGGCGCAGTGGCTCACACCTGTAATCCCAGCGCTTTGGGAGGCCGAGGTGGGCAGATCACAAGGTCAGGAATTCGAGACCAGCCTAGCCAACATGGCAAAACCCCATCTCTACTAAAAATACAAAAATTAGCCGGACGTAGTGGCACATGCCTGTAATCCCAGCTACTCGGGAAGCCGAGCAAGAGAATTGTTTGAACCCGGGAGGCGGAGGTTGCAGTGAGCCGAGATCACGCTACTGCATTCCAGGCTGGGTGAAAACAACAAAACTCTATCTCAGAAAAACAAAAAAAGGAAATGCTCAGAGAACTTGCTGGCCGATGTGCACATCCTCCAAACGCACCAGACCAATGTGTGCACAGAAGTCACAGGGGCAGAAGCGAAGCTGGAGCACAGAGCACTCGGTTTTGCTCCCCGTTTCAGAATCCCAAGCAGGGAGGGTGCTCAGAGCCATGGCACCATGCCCTTGATGTGTGGAAGGGGAAACTGAGGCCTTAAGAGATAATAGACACCCAAGGCTATGCGGATCAGTGAGCAGGCCAGAGTCTGGTCTGTGGAGTCTCATGTGGTCACCCTTCCCTTCGGTCCCCAGGACTGGGCACCGGCTGGTTATTTCTAGAATCAGATAACTCGTGTGACCTCCTCTCCATCTGCCTGGCCCTGCTCACGCCTTGTTCATCTCTCTTCCAGACCATCACAGAGCCCTGAGGGCCTCTGTGCCTCTAGTTCTCCTCCTCCAATCCAATCCCCTCGCTGTCTACAGAGCACCACTCTGTGGGGCACTTGGACCTTTCTGTCTCTCAGGCACTCCCCATTTCACACCTTACATTTCAACCCTGAAACTCTTGCAGTTCCCGCAGTGAGACCTGCTTTACTGCCCACCAGGCTGCCTGCTCCATGGCCCCTGTTCTTATCTGTCTTGGTCCCAATGCATCCCCAGTATTTGGTCCAGTGCTTGGTCCCTACAAGATATTTGTCAAACTTTGATGAATTCAGAGCCAGCTTCATATGTGTGCAACCTGTGCAACTGCACAGGGCCCTGGGCTTAGAAGGGCTTTGCACTTATATGTTCTGCTGATGCTGTCTTGAAGTTCTCAATAATTCCAAAAAACATACCCTCATTTTTATTTTTCACAGGGCCCCACAAATTTTGTGGCCAGTCCTACATAATGATGAATGAATGAATGAATGAATGAATGCCTCTGTGTCTTTGCACATACTGTTCCCTCTTCACCAGGGATACCAATTCCAACCTTATTTGGTTAAGGTCCTGGCACATTTAAGATGCTCTCATGAAAGGACAGAGGACAGAGATGTTGGCAGGGTTGGGGGATAACAAGCTATGGGAACTATCCAGGGACTAGCACTTGGGGGAAGCTTGAAGGTCTTTGGGGCAAGAAGAGGTATGGGGCTACTGGAGCCAGGGAGAGCTGGATCTGGGAGGAGTAAATATCCCCACTTCTCTCACCTCCCTGCTTCCATCTCCTGCCAGTGCCTTTCATAGGCTGAGCCCAACTAGAAGCCAGAGGACAGGGCCCAGGTGATGCCGCCTGTAGTGGTCCGGTTCTTTGGCACACAGCAGGCTGAGAAGTGCAGAGAATGAATGGGGTGTAAAGGGGGCAAATGGAATCACCATAAAACCTGTGTAAAGCATCCTTCCTCTGCAAAGCCTTCCATGGTGTCCCTGGGTATAAAGGGATTCCTCTCTCTGCGTCTCACACAATGACGGTAGTAGTAAGCGTCATACTCTGTGCCAGCCTTGTGCTAAGTACCTATAGTGTAGAGTCCACTATTGTCCCATCTTAAAGATGAGGAACCTGAGACTCAGAAAGGTCACAGCCAGAAAGTGGCGGAACTGGCATCTGGGCTTGGGGCTGCCTGAGGCTGAAGCCCCTGGGTTTTGTTTTGTTTTGTTTTGTTTGTTTGTTTTGAGATGATGTCTCACTCTGACAGAGTGAGATCTCATCTCAAAAAAAAAATTTTTTTTTCTTCAGCCGGATGCAGTGGCTCATGCCTGTAACCCCAGCACTTTGGGAGGTCGAGGTGGGTGGATCACCTGAGGTCAGGAGTTCAAAACCAGCCTGGCCAACATGACGAAACCCCATCTCTACTAAAAATGCAAAAATCAGTCAGGTGTGGTGGTCCGCGCCTGTAATGCCAGCTACTCGGGAGGCTTAGGCATGAGAATTGCTTGAACCTGGAAGGCGGAGGTTGCAGTGAGCCAAGATTGTTCTTTTGTCAGGTGCAGTGGCTCATCCCTGTAATCCCAGCAACTCAGGAGGCGGAGACAGGAGGATCTCTTGAGACCAGGAATGTAAGACCAGCCTGGGCAACAAAGCGAGACCCTGTCTCTAAATTTTTTTGAAAAAGAATTAGCTGTGTGTTGTGGCATGCACCTGTGGTCCCAGCTATTCGGGAGGCTGATTTGGGAGGATTGCTTGAGCCTAGGAGGTCAAGGCTGCAGTCAGTTGTGATTGCATCACTGCACTCCAGCCTGGGTAACAGAGTGAGACTGTCACTCTAAAAAAAAAAAAAAGAAAGAAAGAAAGAAAGATTGCTTTTTAGTAGATTATCCAGAAAGGGCTTAGAGAAACAATATTCATTGGGTTTTTCCACGTTCATAATAGTTTCTTTACGGCTTTTATACTTAAAGGTCAGTTTCACTCAGTATAAAATCCTTGATTCACATTTCCTGAGACATGTCATTAGATTGTCTTCTGGCATAAGGCATTGCTGTTGAAAGTAAGACGACAGTTTATTTTTCTTTTGTCTATAAGTGATTTGTCTTTTTCTTTTTTTCTTTTTTCTTTTTTTTTTTTGAGATGGAGTTTAGCTCTTGTTTCCCAGGCTGGAGTACAATGGTGCAATCTCGGCTCACTGCAACCTCCGCCTCCCGGGTTCAAGCGATTCTCCTGCCTCAGCCTCCCGAGTAGCTGGGTTTACAGGCACCCACCACCACGCACCACTATTTTTTGTATTTTTAGTAGAGACGGGGTTTCACCATGTTGGCCAGGCTGGTCTCGAACTCCTGACCTCAGGTGATCCACCCACTTCGACCTTCCAAAGTGCTGGGATTATACAGGCTTGAGCCACTGTGTCCGGCCTTATTTGTCTTTTTCATGAATTTCCTGCATTTTTTTTTTCCTTTTTCTTTAATGCCCAGCAGTTTTCTTAGACACAGGTCTCAGGGTTGATTTGTCCAGGTATACAGTGTGACTCTTCAATAGTTAATTTCAAGTGATGTTTTATGTGAGGACCATTTCTTTCAATATATAGTTTGGTTTTTATTCTATCTACTGGTTTGGTTTTCTTTAGAGTTCTTCACAGCCCCTTTATTTCTAGATTTTAAAATGCTGGCAGAGTGCGGTGGCTCACACTTGTAATCCCAACATTATGGAAGGCCAAAGCGACTGCATCACCTGAGGTCAGGAGTTCGAGACCAGCTTGACCAACATGGTGAAACCCAGTCTCTACTAAAAATACAAAATTAGCTAGGCGTGGTGGTGGGTGCCTCTAATCCCAGCGAATTGGGAGGCTGAGGCAGGAGAATCACTTGAACCCAGGAGGCGGAGGTTCCAGTGAGCTGAGATCGTACCACCACACTGCAGCCTGGGCAACAAGAGTAAAACTCTGTCTCAAAAGAAAGAAAAGAAAAGAAAAAAAGAAGCATCTTTTTATTTTTATTTTATAAGAAAATTAATTTTTAGAGACAGAGTGTCACTCTGTCACCCAGTCTGGAGTGCAGCAGTACCATCATAGCTTACTGCAGCTTTGAACTTTTGGGCTCAAGTGCTTTTCCCACCTCAGCCTCCCAAGAAGGTAGGACAATAGGTGTGCCCTGTCATCCCTGGCTAATTTTTAAAGTTTTTTTTTAGAGTCTGGATCTCACTGTGTTTCAGGCTGGTAAATGCCCTCTTTTCTATCTTATTTTTCTCTTAAAATATTATTTATTGTGATTATTCTCTTTCATTTCCTTTATTTTCGTCTTCATTTCTGAAATTGTTGTTTTTTTCTATTTAATTATTTGCTGTCTTTTATAATCTTTTTTTTTTTTTTTTTCAAGAGTCAAGATCAATCCCAGCACTTTGGGAGGCTGAGGCGGGTGGATCACGTGAGGTCAGGAGTTCTAGACCAGCCTGGCCAACATGGTGAAACCTTGTCTCTACTAAAAATACAAAAATTAACCAGGCATGGTGGCAGGCGCCTCGCCTGTAATCCTAGCTATTCAGGGGACCGAGGCAGGAGAATTACTTGATCCCAGGAGGTGGAGGTTGCAGTGAGCAGAGATTGTGCCATTGCACTCCAGCCTGGGGGACAAGAGCGAGACTTCATCTCAAAACAAAAAAAGAGTCAAGGTCTCACTCTGTCACCTGGGCTGAAGTGCAGGGGCATGATCATAGTTCACTGTGGCCTCAAACTTTTGGGCTAAGCTGTCTTCCTCCCTTGGCCTCCCAAAGCACTAGGATTAGAGACGGGAGCTCTGGCACCAGGGCTTATCATCATTTTTCCCAAATCTCCCTTCTTTTTTTCCCCAGTTACCTAGCTTCTGAATTTAATTTTGATTTATGATACTTGATAGCTTCTATCATTTAAATAATTTTTCTAATTTTGCTTTGAAATATTAGGTTATAGTTTTCATCTGCTTCATGAGCATGTTCTGGCATGCTTTCTTTGTCTGTAGGAATGCTGTTCTGCTACTTATTCTCTTTTTTCTTATAATTTTACATGAGATTCAACATCTTCTTTTTTTCCTTTTTCTTTTTTTAAGTGACGAGGTCTTGCTATGCCCAGGCTGGAGTGCAGGTGTGCAATTATAGCACACTGTAGCATTGAACTTCCAGGCTCAAGTGATCCTCCTGCTTCAGCCTCCCAATAGCTGGGGCAACAAGTACGTGCCTCCACACCCAGCCAAATTTGATCCTTTTCTGATGCTACTTTATAAAGTAAAATGAGGCTGGGTGGTGGCACACACCTGTACTCCCAACACTTTGGGAGGCTGATGCAGGAGGATCACTTGAGGTCAGGAGTTTGAGACAAGCCTGGGCAACATAGCAAGACCCTGACTCTACTACGGAAAAAAAAAAAAATTAGCCACGTGTGGTGGTGCATGCTTGTAGTCCCAGCTACTCGGGAGGCTGAGGTGGAAGGTTCCCTTGAGCTTAGGAGTTTGAAGTTACAGGGAACTATGATCATACCACTGCACTCCAGCCTGGGTGACAGAGTAAGACTGTCTCTAAAAAACCCACAAAACTGGACAGACATGGTGGCTCACGCCCGTAATCCCAACACTTGTGAGACCCAGGCAGGTGAATGGCTTGAGCCGAGGCATTCGAGACCAGCCCAGGCAACATAGTGAGACCCTACAGAAAAAATTAGCTGGGCGGGGTGGCACGCACCTGTAGTCCCAGCCACTTGGGAGACTGAGGTGGAAGGATTGCTTAAGCCCCAGAAAGTCAAGGCAGTGAGCCATGATCACTCCACTCCACTCCAGCCTGGGCAACAGAGCAAGACTCTGTCTCAAAAAGAAATCCCACAAAACTTTATTGTTAAAAAATGTTTGTAATCACCCGAGCCTTCAGTGAGTCATATGTTTTTATTGGTGGAGGGTCTTGCCTTGATATTGCTGGCTGCTGACTGATCAGGGTGGTGGTTGCTGAAGGTTGGGGAGGCTGTGGCAATTTCTTTTTTTTTTTTCTTTTTTCTTTTTGTTTTTTTGAGATGGAGTCTCGCTCTGTCGCCCAGGCTGGAGTGCAGTGGCCGGATCTCAGTTCACTGCAAGCTCCGCCTCCCGGGTTCACGCCATTCTCCTGCCTCAGCCTCCCCAGTAGCTGGGACTACAGGCGCCCGCCACCACACCTGGCTCGTTTTTTGTATTTTTTAGTAGGGACGGGGTTTCACCGTGTCAGCCAGGGTGGTCTCGATCTCCTGACCTCGTGATCCGCCCGTCTCGGCCTCCCAAAGTGCTGGGATTACAGGCTTGAGCCACCGTGCCCAGCCGGCAATTTCTTAAAATAAGATAACCATGAAGTTTGCCATAGTAATTGACTCTTCAGCTCAGGAAAGATCTCTCTGTAGCATGTGATGCTATTGGATAGCATTTTACCCACAGTAGAATTTCTTTAAAAATTGGAGTCAATCCTCTCTAACCCTCCTGCTGCTTTATCAACAGAGTTTATGGAATATTCTGAATCCTTTGTTGTCATTTCAACAATGCTCACAGCATCTTCCCTGGGAGTAGATTCAACCTTAAGAAAACACTTAAGTGGGTTCATCCATAGAAGCAACTCCGCATCCATCCAAGCTTCGTGAGACGGCAGCAATTCAGTCCTGTCTTCAGGCTCCACCTCTAATTCTAGCTCTCTTGCTATTTCCACCAGATCTGCAAGTATTTTTCTCCACTGAAGTCTTGACCCCCTCAGTCATCCATGAGGGTTGGGTCCATTTCTTCCAAACTCCTGTTCAAGTTGATATTTTCAACTTCTCTCATAAATCCTGAACGTTCTTAATGGCATCTAGAATGGTGACTCCTTTCCAGAAAGTTTTCAATTTACTTTACCCAGATCCATCACCAGAATCACTATCTATGGCAGCTGTAGCCTTTTGAAATGCATTACTTGAAGAAGAAGGCTTGAAAGTTGAAATTACTCCTTGATCCATGGGCTGCAGAATGGATGTTGTGTTTGCAGGCATGGAAACAACATTCATTTCCTTGTACATCTCCATCAGAGCCCATAGGTGACTAGAGGTATTGTCAGTAAGCAGAAATATTTTGAAAGAAATATTTCTTTCTGAGCAGTAGGTCTCAACAGTTGGCTGAAAATATTCAATGAACCATGCTGTAGACAGATATGCTGTCATCCAAGCTTTTTTATTTCCATTTATAGAGCATAGGCAGAATGAACTTAGCATAATTATTGTTTTCCCATTTCAGTGATAATCTGGTCTAGATTTATCATAATTTTTAAGGGCCCTAGGACTTTTGGAATGGTCAATGAGCATTGGCTTTAACTTAAAGTCAGAGATACCCCTAACAACTTAAAGTCACCAGCTGCCCCTAGCAAGAGAGTCAGCCTGTCTCTTGAAGATTTGAAGCCAGGCACTGACTTTTCCTCTCTAGCTGTGAAAATCCTAGATGGCACCTTCTTCCCACATAAGGTTGATTTGTCTCCATTAAAACATCTGTTGTTTAGTATAGCCACCTTCATCAATGATCTTAGCTGGATCATCTGGATAACTTGCTGCAGGTTTTATGTTATGGATACCACTTATTTTCTTAAACCCCATGAACCCACTTCTGCCAGCTTTCAACTTTTCTGCAGCTTCCTTGTCTCTCTCAGCCTTCAGAGAATTGAAGATAGTTGGGGCCCTGCTCTGCATTAGGCTTTGGCTTAAGCGAATGTTATGGCTGGCTTGATCTTATGTCCACACCACTCAAACTTTCTCCATCTCAGCAAGAAGACTGTTGTGCTTTCTTATCATTTGTGTGTTCACTGGAGCAGCTCTTCTGATTTCCTTCAAGAACTTTCCCTTTGCCTTCACAACTTGACTGTTTGGTGCAAGAAGCCTTTGTAACTGCTGTGGCTTTTCCCCACCCACCTGCAGCTTAAGCTTGTGGGTTTAACTCGTCATCTAGTTTTGTTGTGGATATGGTCTGTAGATCTGGGGTTTTTAAAAATCCTACTTTTGTTTTCATTTGGAGTGTATTATTCTACTAGGTCTGCCGTAACAGACTTACAGAATGGAAACTTATTTTCTCACAGTTCTGGAGGCTGGAAGTCCAACGTCAGGTGCCATTAGCTTGGTTTCTGGTGAGGCCTCTCTTCCAGCTTGTAGACAGCTACCTTCTTGCTGTGTTCTCACATAGACTTTCCTCTGTGCAGGTGCAGAGAAAGGAAGATATCTGGTGTGTGCTGTGTCTTCTTCTTATAAGGACACCAGTCTTATTGGATTAAAGCCCCACACTTATAGCCTCATTTAATTGTAATTCAGACCTTTGAATCTCCTTAAAGGTCTGTCTTAGTTCATTTGTGCTGCTGTAAGAGAAAAAACACCCAAGACTATTTCCCTCCATGGGCAATGACAAAAACAAAAAACAAACAAACAAAAAACCACCTAACACTAGGTTTTTTCTTTTATTAATTTATTTATTTTAATAGGTTTTTGGGGAACCTGTGGTGTTTGGTTGCATGGATACTTTTTTTTGGGTTTGTTTTTTTTTTTAGACAGAGTCTCGCCCTGTCGCCAGGCTGGAGTGCAGTGCTCAAACTCCTTGTCTCAGGTAATCTACCTGTCTTGGCCTCCCAAAGTGCTGGGATTACAGGCTTGAGCCACTGCACCCGGCCCGGGATAAGTTATTTAGTGGTGATTTCTGAGATTTTGGTGCACCCATCATCCAAGCAGTGTACACTGTACCCAATGTGTAGTCTTTGATCTTTCACCCCCCCTTCCATTCTTCACCCCACCGGCCGAGTTTTCAAAGTTCATTGTATCATTCTTATGTCTTTGCATCCTCATAGCTTAGCTCCCACTTATGAGTGAGAATATATGATGTTTGGTTTTCCATTCCTGACTTACTTCACTTAGAATAATAGTCTCCAACTCTATCCAGGTTTTTGCAAATGCCATTATTTCATTCCTTTTTATGACTGAGTTATATGTGTGCATATATGTGTGTGTGTGTGTGTGTGTGTGTGTGTGTATACACATATATGATGGAGTACTACTCAGCTTTTTATGTATATATTATATATATATATATATATATATACACACACGCACCACATTATATACCACATTTTCTTTATCCACTCGTTGATTGATAGGCATTTGGGCTGGTTTCATATTTTTTTTGTTATTGTTGTTTGCGACCAAGCAGAAGTTTTAATTTTTATGTAGTTTGAATTGGTCCATCTTTTTCCTCCTTTCTTTTCTTTTCTTTTTTTTTTTTTTTTGTTTGTTTTGTTGTTGTTGTTTCGTAGAGATGAGGTCTCGCTGTGTTGCCCAGGCTGGTCAAATTCCTGAGCTCAAGCAATCCTCCCACCAATCCCAAAGTGCTGGGATTGCAGGCATGAGCCACTGCACCTGACCCTGGTTCCATATTTTTGCAATTTCAAATTGTGCTGCTATCATAATATATAATATAAACATGCATATGCAAGCATCTTTTTCATATAATGACTTATTTTCCTCTGGGTAGATACCCAGGAGTGGGATTGCTGGATCAAGTGGTAGATCTACTTTTAGTTCTTTAAGGAATCTTCACACTGTTTTCCATAGTGGTTGTACTAGTTAACATTCCCACCAGCAGTGTGGAAGTGTTGCCTTTTCACCACAGCCACACCAACATCAATTATTTTCTTATTTTAAAAATTATGGCCATTCTTGCAGGAGTAAGGTGATATTGTCACATTGTGGTTTTGATTTGCATTTTCATGATCATTAGTGATGTTGAGCATTTTTTCCTATGTTTGTTAGCCATTTGTGTATCTTCTTTTGAGAATTATCTATGCAGGTCCTTAGTCCACTTTATGATGGAAATATTTGTTTGTTTTTTTTTTTTTTTTTTTTTGCTAATTTGAGTTCCTTATAGATTCTGGATACTAGTCCTTTGCCGGATGCATAGTTTACAAAGATTTTCTCCCATTCCGTGGGTGAGACTAAGTACTGTAAAAAGAATAGAAATTTTTTCTCACAGTTCTAAAAGTCCAAGATCAAGGCCCCACTAACTTTGGTGTCTGGTGAAAGCCCAGTGTATGCTTTCAAGATGGTGCCTCTTGCAGTGTCCTCACATGGTGGAGGGGATGGAAGGGCCAGGAAGCTTTCTTAAGCCTCTTTTATAAGGGCATTAATCTCATTTATGAGGGTAGAGCCTTCTTGGCCTGATCACCTCCCAAAGGCCCCACCTCTTCATATCATTCCTTTGTTTGGGTTTTTTCGTTGTCATTGTTGTTGTTGTTTTCGGTTTGTTTGTTTGTTTTTTTGTTTGAGACAGAGTCTGCCTCTGTGGCCCAGGCTGGAGTATAGTGGTGCCAGCTCGGCTCACTGCAAACTCCACCTCCCAGGTTCAAGCTCTTCTCGTGCCTCAGCCTCCTGAGTAGCTGAAACTACAGGCGCACCACCACGCCTGGCTAATTTTTGGTAGAGATGGGATTTCACCATATTGGCCAGGCTGATCTCAAACTCCTGACCTCAAGTGACCCACCCGCCTTGGCCTCCCAAAGTGCTGGATTACAGATGTGAGCCACCGCGCCTGGCCCATATCATTATTTTGGGGGTTAAATTCCAACATCAATTTTGGAGACACACATACGTTCAAAATCATAGCAGTAGGTCTTTTCTCCAAATACAGTCTCTCTGGGGGTTAGGGCTTCAACATATGAATGTGGCAAAGTGGGCAACAATTGTGTCCATCACAGGGGGATTTTGGAGAAAGGCAAAATCTACATTCTGCCATCTTCATCTTCCCAGAATAAAAGGCTCTGGGGACAGCCCACACAGGTCAGCTACCCAGGACGTGGAGCAAAATGGAGCAATTACAGTGCTGTGGTTGAATGTTTGTCCTCTCCAAAACTCATGTTGAAATTTAACCCCCAAAGGGACAGTACGGAGAGGACTTTAAGAGGTGATTAGGTCATGAAGACTCTGCCCATTAATGGATTAATGGATGAATGGACTAATGAGTTATCATGGGTGTGGGATGGTGGCTTTATAAGAAGAAAAGAGATCTGAGCAAGCACACTCAGGCCCTTTTCCGCGTGATGCCCTGCACCACCTCAAGACTGCAGGGAGTCCCTGTCAGCAAAAAGGCCCTCACCAAATGCGGCCCCTTGCCTTGGACTTCTCAGCCTCCATAACCGTAAAAAATAAATTTCTTTTCTTTACCAATTATCCAGTTTCAGGTATTCTGCTACAAGAAACAGAAATGGAGTAGGACATGAGAAGAGATCTGGGGGATAAAGGAAGAGTCCAGAGCATCAGAAAGCCCCCATGGTTGGGTCCTGCCGGCCTCTGCCTCTCTTCTCCTCCTCATGCCTACTGCCTCTCCCTGCATGCTCCAGCAACAGCAAACTGCTTCTCATTTTCCCTGCACACACCACACTGCTCCTGGCCTCTTGCCTTGGCTCACACAGTGTTGACTGCCTGTAATGCCTTTCCTCCCTCACCTACTCACTTCTCTCCATTTCAACTAAGAGCTTGTCCTTATTTTATCCTTTTGCACTTGAACCTTAGGCCTCTCCTTCTCTAAAAAGTCTTTCTAGATGTCCAGGTGGCTGCAGGGACTTGCCTGCATGCACATCTATATCTATATCTATCTATCTATCTATCTATCTATCTATCTATCTATCTATCTATATGCATTCATGTGCACACACACTCCCATGCCACCCACCTACGCCTCCTCATTGTACTTGCCTTATTGCATTGTAATTGTTTCTTTGTGAATCCCCCCACTAGACTGTAAGCTCTCTGAAGGCAAGCAAGGTTTGTGCCTCATCACTTGCAGCAGACTGGATCATTGCTCTCAATTTTTCATTCCCTTCTTGAATTATCATCATTGAATTATCCAACTATGCTATGTCATGGCTTCACAGTGGGCAGAATATACATCTCTGCCTCAGTGACTTTAGATTTGGGTATGGGATTTGCTTTGGCCAATGACATAAGCAGAAGTCTTCATTGTGCCTGTGTGGTTTGACCCATCTCCTGTACTCATACTCCTGTAATCTGTCTTGAGAAGAACATATCCCAGGGTAGCCACTGGGCCAAACAGAATGTGGAGATATGAGTAGACTTGAACCCAACCCAAAGCCTGGTCCTAGGGCCAACCAACTCATGGTCTGAAACAGAACCCTGCTGACCCACTGACCTGTGAATGAGGAAAACAAATATTTGGTGGTGTAAACCACCAAGATTTGGAGGATGTTTGTTACATGGCACTATGGCAGCAATAGCTAACTAAGACATCATTCATCCTTGTGTTCTCAAGCAGAGTCCTGGCCTAAAAGATATTCACTGAATAAAGAAGCAAATATGTTCATTGATCTAAAACATGTAGTATGAGTGTTCTCATAGGTCCTCTGCTTTTTTTCAAGTGGATAGTAATGGCTTTTTTCACAGGGTTGATGTGAATATTAAATGATACAATATAGTTAGAGCTCTTGGCACTTTGGGCTAAGTAAGTGACATTTTTCTTCCTTCCTCTCCACCCCTTGACTTCTTTAAGTGAGCTCCTAGGCTAAAGTTATTAGAGGCAAAGGAAGTACTCTGGGCTACTGAACCTCTGAGCCCTCTGACCTCTGTATGGGGGAGCCTCTTTGTGCTCTTCTTCTCCCTCCCTCTCTTTTGCCCCTAGGATTCTTCCCTGAGTCACTGCCTAACTGGTTTTTCCTTGCCTAGAAAAGAGGATTTGCCCTAGATTCTGAAATAGCTCAGCAACTTCCTGTCTCAAGAGGATGGACAGCTTACATTTCTCCCTCTTGCAAATTAGCAGCTACAAGAAGTCTGTCTCCTCTGAAACCACCATGTTGTGAGGAAGCCCAAGGTAGTCACATAGTTTGAGCCATAGAGGCCGTATTAAGAAACATCAAGGTGCCATACGTGTGAGTGAAGCCTTCTTGGACTTTCTAGTCCAGCCCAGCCCAGCCCAGCTGACCGAAGCACAGTGAATGATCTCAGTTAATGCCATACAGAGCAAAGGAATCTTCCAGCTGAATCCAGTTAATCCACAAAACTGTGAGAAGTAATACATTTCTGTTGTTGTAAGGCATTAAGTTTTGAGGTAGTTTGTTATGCAACAGATAAATTAATATATGCACAAAACTTTATAATTATTTGTTATATATATAATATTACTTATTATTTCTGAACCATCTGAGAGGAAATGGCAAAAATCATAACCCTAAATTAAGGGAGGAGACCACCTCTCATATAACTTCTGCCTAATTTCTGCCTCAAAGGAAGGAGAAAGTAGGAGTTAAAAAAAAGGCAGAAGTGAAATTCAATGGTCAGACAGCCCAGTGCCACACCCCAGGCCTGGTAGTTAAAGATCGACCCCTGACCTAATCGCTTATGTTATCTATAGATTCCAGACATTGTATGAGGAAGCATTGTGTAACTCCCTGATCGGTTCTGTTCTGTTCAGATCACCGGTGCATGCAGCCCCAGTCAAGTAGCCCCCGCTTGCACAAAGTATTGCGACCCTTTCATGGGAACCCTTAGTTAGTTGTAAGCCCGTAAAAGAGACAGGAATCTTGACTTCAGGGAGCTCAGATCCTGAGATGCGAGTCTACTGATGCTCCCAGCTGATTAAAGCCTATTCCTTCCTAAAACCAGTGTCTGAGAGGTCTTGTCTAAGACCGGTACTGCTACATTTCTTGGTTCCCTGACTGGGAAGCGAGGTGATTAATGGAAGGTCAACGCAGCCCCTTAGGCGACTTAGGCCTGCCCTGTGGAGCATCCCTAGGGGGGACTCCGGCCGGCTTTAGTGACGCAAATCCTGAGAGCCTCCCAGGTGGGCAATTGCCCCGGTGGAATGCCTCTCCAGAGCACAGCACAGTAGGCTCCTGCGGAGGATTAATGCAGCAGCTGAGCACTGGGAAGGAATCAGCGCTTAGAGTCTGGACATCTGGAACATGGTAAGACCAGTCTTGGAACTTGGCCACTCCATCTGAGTGGAAGCGTGGCCTGATCACCCACAGCGTGCCTTTATGGGCACCTTGGGTTTGGTTTTGATTTTGACTAGATTTGCACTGTTTTGGTAGATTTCAGTATTTACTTTCAGATATGAACTGTTTTGGCTTTGATTTCAGTTCTGACTTGGCTCAACTTGCTTGATGAATGAGTAACTCCTTATCCATACTTTGGTTTTAATGTGAATTGCATGGTGAGCAGGTGACTTTTTGCCCCTTTTTCCCTTCCCTTTTTGTGGTAAGAGTGTTGTTTTGTCTCCTGAGAGAGGAAAATGAGTAAAACACAAATTAAGCCCACCCCTTTAGGAACTATGTTAAAGAATTTCGAGAAAGGATTCAATGGGGGCTGTGGAATCGCTATGACACCTGGAAAGTGTAAGGCTTTGTGTGAGATAGATTGTCCGGCATTAGAGGTGGGATGGCCATCAGAAGGAAGCCTAGACAGGTCCCTAGTTTCAAAGGTATGGCATAAAGTAACTGGTAAATCAGGACACCCAGATCAGTTTCCATACATAGATACTTAGTTGCAGCTGGTTTTAGACCCCCCACAGTGATTAAGCAGACAGGCAGCAGTAGTACTAGTGGCAAAGGGACAGACAGCCAAGGAAGAAAGAGTAGCTCCACTCCTGCAGGTACCTCCCCTAGGGGAAGAGGAAGGGGAGAGGAGAACAGCAGCATAAGTGGCTCGCAGAGGCAAGGAAAGACCAGCAGAGAGAAAAAGAGAGAGAGAGAAAGAGAGAGAGGGGAAAGAGAGCGAGAGAAGAGAGAGAGAGAGGACAAGAGGCAGAGAGAAAGAAAGAGAGAGGAACAGACAGAGAGAGAAAGAGAGAGAGGGGAAAGAGAGCGAGAGAAAAGAGAGAGAGGACAAGAGGCAAAGAGAGAAAGAAAGAGAGAGGAACAGACAGAGAGACAAAGAGGGAGTCAAAGAGAGAGAAAGGGGCAAAGAGAGAGAGGAAGAGACAGAGACAAAAAGAAAGTCAAAGAGAGAGAGAGATAGAAAGTCAAAGAGAGAGAGAGAGAAATATACAAGTAGTTAAGAAAAAAACAGTGTACCCTATTCCCTTAAAAGCCAAGGTAATTTCAGAACCTATAATCGATAATTAAAGGTCTTCTCAGTGACCATATAACACTCCAATACCACTTTGTTGTCAGTGTTAACAAAGGCATAGCCCAAAAGCACTGAGGCCACTAACAACCCATAGCCTTCCTGTCAAAATTCCTTAACCCAGTAACCCGTGGATGGCCCAAATACATTCAATCTGTAGCGGCAATGGCTTTGCTAACAGAAGAAAGTAGAAACATAACTTTTAGAGGAAACCTCGTTGTGAGCACGCCTCACCAGTTCAGAACTATACTAAATTAAAAAAAAAAAAAAGCGAAAAGGTAACTTACTAACTCAAAAAAGTATGAGGCCATTCTGTTAGAAAAAAATGATTTAATATTAACCACTGAAAATTCCCTTAACCCAGCAGGTTTCCTAACAAGGGATTTAAGTCTTAATTACCACACAAAGGTCCGACCAAACCTAGGAGGAACCCCCTTCAAGAGTGGACGATAGATGGTTCCTCCTGGGTAATTAGGGAAAAAAAAAATACAACAGAGAGAGAGAGAAAAAAAAAGCTGGGGGTGGGGGGAGGGGAAGAATTTATGTAAAAAGAATGCTATGTGGTAAATTCTTGTCCTAAAATACATTAACTGGTTGTTTAAAGAAAAGGATGTTTGCAATAAGTCAGAAAGTTGAGACATGTCAAAGAACTGTCTGTAAAAGTCGTGAAAGAAGAAAAAAAAGTGTGTTATAAAAAAGGAATTTATGCAAGAAATGTATAATTTAAAAGTAATCAGGCCTTCTGAATGTAAAACTATTGAAGAAACAATTTATATGCAAGGTGTATAAGGAAAGTAAAATATACTTTGAGTAAAAGGATTATAAGGAAGCATAAAAATGTGGATTTTTACTTACATTAAAAAGTTAAAAAAATTTTTTTTGTTTTGAAGGTTTAAGCAAGTTTTAAAACATTAATTGTAAAAGAAATTCTGTATGTAAACATATTGGCTAAAGTTAAAGAGGTATCAAAGAGGTATCATCCAGTTTTTCTGTGAACTGGACATTAAAGTAAAAACACAATGGGTTTTTCTTAAAGCACTAACCTGCTCTTTAAAAAAATTATAATAGATTAAAAAGAGTCTATAAAAATCTTACCTTATGGTCAGACATTAAAATTTAAATAAATATGTCTACAAAGTTTTATTAAAACTAAGTTTAACATTAATAACACACTAATATAAAGGTGAACTTTAGCTTATCTGGTATAAAAAAATCATACAGAAAGCATTGTCAGATATAAAATGGTGTTTGGCTTTCTTTGGTCTAAAAACTAATAAAATAGGTGCTAAAGGAAATTTCTCAGTAAGAAGACACCAAGGACTATAAAATCCACTGCTGATGTCCCCATATTTAAAACAAAAGGTCAATTTCTTAGAAATTACATACTTGGTTTATCTTCCACTTTCCTTTCCCTCAAAACTAAAAGCCTTTTAGCACATGTACCACTAGAATTTCCGATAAACCAGAACCAGCCTGAAGATTATGTTCTCATCAAAGGGTGGAAAGAAGGAAAACTCCAGCCAGCCTGAGAAGGACCCTACCTTGTGCTGTTAACCACCGAGATTGCTGCTCATACAGCAAAAAAGGGATGGACTCATCACACCCGAGTCAAGAAAGCGCCACCCCCTCCAGAGTCCCAGGGGAAAACCCTAGCAAACTGAAGCTAAGAAAAATTTAACTCTTCATCTATTCTATTACTCTCTCTTCTTTTCTAGTTCTATTGCTGACCATCTAGTTATTAACATAACCAAGTCAATTTTGCCTCAAACTATTGCATTTAATGCTTGCCTTGTTATACCCTGTGGGGACTTGCCAAGTCTCAAAGACAGCTCTCTACTTCAGAAAAGTACTTCTGTCCCTCCTGACTCTCCTCAGACTGGGCATTAGTAAATTGGGACCATTTAATCTGGGGAGATTTCAATAAAGACCCCAGTGTCAACCAGGAATCTTGCCCCCCGATGTAGAGCTTTTATGCCATAGTTGGTCCAATGTTCTGTGGACCACTAAAGAGCAAGGATGGACTGCCTCAACGGGTTTTTGTAATTTCCTAAAACCATACATTCATTTTACTAGAGTATCAGAGAAGTTAAAGACTTAAAACAGGCCGGGCGCGGTGGCTCAAGCCTGTAATCCCAGCACTTTGGGAGGCCGAGGCGGGCGGATCACGAGGTCAGGAGATCGAGACCATCTTGGCTAACACGGTGAAACCCCATCTCTACTAAAAATACAAAAAATTAGCCGGGCGTGGTGGCGGGCGCCTGTAGTCCCAGCTACTTGGAGGCTGAGGCAGGAGAATGGCATGAACCCGGGAGGCGGAGCTTGTAGTGAGCCGAGATCGCGCCACTGCACTCCAGCCTGGGCGACACAGCCAGACTCCGTCTCAAAAAAAAAAAAAAAAAAAGACTTAAAACAAACTTTGGCAGTTAAGACAGGATACCAAGATGTAAATGCCTAGTTGGAATGGATCAAATATTCTGTCTGCATGTTAAACAAAAGCAATTGTTATGCTCGTGCACGTGGCAGGCCAGAGGCCCAGATTGTCCCCTTTCCACTAAGGTGGTCCTCCAGTCGACCAGGCATGGGCTGCATGGTAGGTCTTTTCCAGGATTCTACAGCCTAGAGTAAAGGTCGTGCCAAGTTCTCTCCCGAGGGCCATCCAGCTTCCGTCTCGCAACACTAAGTTCACTTTGTGTCTCTCACAACAGGGAGGAAACTTAGTGTTCCTTGGAGACCTGAAGGGATGCAGTGAACTTAAGAACTTTCGAGAGCTTACCAATAAGTCAGCCCTTGTTCATCCCCAGGTGGATGTGTGGTGGTATTGTGGTGGACCTTTACTGGACACTCTGCCAAATAACTGGAGTGGCACTTGTGCTTTATTCCAATTGGCTATCCCTTTCACCCTGGCATTTCATCAACCAGAGGGAGGGCAAGTGATAGAAAAAGGATGGATCTGGTTATCGGATGGAAGAATAGCTGTGTCACAACTGCTAGGAGCCTCAGTCATACTGGCTGTGCATGAGTCCACCCACCTGGGCCAAGAGTCACTTAAAAAGTTGTTAGGCTGGTACTTCTACATCTCATATCTGTCAGCACTTGGCAAAACAATGGTGCAGCAGTGTGTCACCTGCTGGCAGCACAATGCTAGGCAAGATCCAACTGTACCACCCAGCATACAGGCTTATGGAGCAGCCCCCTTTGAAGATCCCCAAGTAAACTTCACCGAGACGCCCAAATGTGAAGATCTCATCGCTAGGTTTGGACTGCCCTTACAAATTGGCTCAGACAATGGGCTGGCGTTTGTGGCTGACTTAGTACAGAAGACAACAAAGGTGATTGGGTGTGGATCAAGGTTTGGAATGTAGCCGCCTTGCGGCCATGGTGGAAAGGACCTCGGACCATCATCTTGACCACTCCCACAGCCGTGAAAGTAGAAGGAATCCCAGCCTGGATCCACCACAGCCACGTGAAACCCACAGTACCTGAGACCTGGGAGGTGAGACCAAGCTCGGACAATCCCTGCAAAGTGACTCTGAAGAAGATGACAAGCCCTGCTCCAGTCACACCCAGAAGCCAACTGGTCCACATATGGCCGAAGTATGAGGAACTCACCACAGGACTTATTTTCCTTAAATTTTGGAGTTGTACAGTAAGGACTTCAACTGACCTTCCTCAAACCGGGGACTGTTCCCAGTGTATACATCAGGTCACTGAGGTAGGGCAAAAAGTTAAAACTGTCTTTTCGTTCTATAGTTATTATAAATATGCTGGAACTCTAAAAGGGACTTGTGTGTATAATGCCACCCAGTACAAGGTATGTAGCCCAGGAAGTCACCAGCCTGATGTGTGTTATAACCCATCTGAGCCCCCAGTGGTCACAGTTTTTGAAATAAGATTAAGAACAGTCACCTAGTGGGATCTAAACCATACTAAGAAGAATCTATTTAGTGAGTTTCCTAAGTTGCAACTGTTCAGGCCCATCCAGAGTCTCAACGGGACTGGATGGCTCCAGCTGGACTATACTGGCTATGCGGGCATAGAGCCTACACCAAGCTACCAGAACAATGGGCAGGTAGTTGTGTTGTTAGCACCATTAAGCCATCCTTTTCCCTACTGCCCATAAAAACAGGTGAGCTCCTAGGCTTCCCTGTCTATGCTTCCTGAGAAAAGAGGAGCATAGCCATAGGCAACTGGAAAAATGACGAGTGGCCCCCTGAAAGAATCATACAGTACTATGGACCTGCCACATGGGCACAATATGGCTTGTAGGGATACCGAACCCCCATTTACATGCTCAACCAGATCATATGTTTACAAGCTGTCTTTGAAATAATCACTAATGGGCTGGGCGCGGAGACTGTCCTAGATAACACAGTGAAACCCTGTCTCTACTAAAAATACAAAAAAACAGTTAGCCAGGTGTGGTGGCGGGCACCTGTAGTCCCAGTTACTCAGGAGGCTGAGGCAGGAGAATGGCATGAACCTGGGAGCTTGCAGTGAGCCGAGATCATGCCACTGCACTCCAGCCTGGGAGACAGAGCAAGAGTCCATCTCAAAAAAAAAAAAAAACCAAAAAAAAAAAAAAGAAAGAAAGAATCACTAATGAAACTGGCAGAGCTTTGACTGTTTTAGCCCAGCAAGAAACCCTGATGAGAAATGCCATTTATCAGAATAGACTAGTCCTAGACTACTTGCTAGCAGCTGAAAGAGGAGTTTGTGGGAAATTTAACCAATTGCTGCCTGCACATAGATGACCAAGGGCAAGTAGTTAAAAATATAGTTAAAGATATAACAAAGCTGACACATGTGCCCATGCAAGTGTGGCATGGGTTTGATCCTGGGTCTATGTTTAGAAAATGGTTTCCAGCGCTAAGAGGATTTAAAACTCATTTAGTAGAAATTATGATAGTAATAGGAACCTGCTTGTTGCTTCCCAGTGTGCTGCCCTTGCTCCTTCAAGTAATAAAAAGTTTTGTTACTATCTTATTCCATCAAAATACCTCAGCACAAGTGTACTACATGAATTACTATCTATCTATCTCATAAGAAAACCTAGATAGCGAAGATGAAGATGAGAACTCCCACTAATAAGTGAGATTCTCAAAGAGGGGAGTAAGGGAGGAGATCACCTCTCATATTGTCTTCTGCCTAATTTCTGCCTCAAAGGAAAGAGAAAATAGGAGCTAAAGAAAAGGCAGAAGTGAAATTCAATAGTCAGACAGCCCAGCGCCACACCCCAGGCCTGGCAGTTAAAGATCGACCCCTGACCTAATCACTTATGTTGTCTATAGATTCCAGACGTTGTATGAGGAAGCATTGCATAACTCCCTGATCGGTTCTGTTCTGTTCTGATCACTGGTGCATGCAGCCCCAGTCACATAGCCCCCGCTTGCACAATGTATCACGACCCTTTCACTTGGACCCCTTAGTTTGTTGCAAGCCCTTAAAAGGGACAGGAATCTTGACTTCAGGGAGCTTGGATCTTGAGATGTGAGTCTACTGATGCTCCCAGCTGATTAAAGCCTATTCCTTCCTAAAACTGGTGTCCAAGAGGTCATGTCTAAGACTGGTCCTGCTACAAAATCTTTAATGAACAAAACATCCTTTTACAAAACCACAGTACAACTAGCACTCACTTATTAGTGGGAGTTCTCATCTTCATTCTTCGCTATCTAGGTTTTCTTGTAAAGACAAATAGACAGTAATTCATGTAGTACACTTGTGCTGAAGTATTTTGATGGAATAAGGTAGTAACAAAACTTTTTATTACTTGAAGGAGCAAGGACAGCACACAGGGAAGCAACAAGCAGGTTCCTATCACTATTATAATTTCTATTATAAGAGTTTTAAATCCCCTTAGCACTGGAAACCATTTTCTAAACATGGACCCAGGATCATTGAGACAATATTACCTATTTTGTCACTATTCATATTTTACCAATTATCTAAATAGTGTCTTTCATAGTAATTTTTTTTTTTTTCAGTTTCAGGATCTAGTTCAGGATGACACAGTGCATTTAGTGGTTGTATTAGTTAAATTTAGCTGCATAACAAACTGAGTAGCTTAAAACAATATTTGTCATCTTAGTTTCCATAAGTCAGGAATCTAGACGTGGCTTAGCCGGGCTCTTTAGCTCAGGGTCCCTCTCAAGACTGCAACCAAGGTGTCAGCCACAGTCATCTCAAAATTCAAGTGCAATACGATCTGCTTCCAAGCTCATTCAGTGATTGTTGGCAGGATTCAGGTCACTGCAGACTGTTGGATTTAGGGCTTCAGTTCCTGGCTGGCTGTTGGCCAGGAATCCCTCAGTTCCTTGAAACATGGGCCTCTCCAGAGGGCAGCTCACAATTTGACAACTTGCTTCATCAGAACAAGCAAGCTGAGAAGAGCCAGAAAGAATTCTAGCAAGATGGAGGTCTCAGTCCTTTGTAACCTAATCTCAGAAGTGACAGCTCATCACTGACATCTGCCTATCACATGTTTATGTCTCTAGTTTCTTCTGATCTGGAAGAGTTTCTTAGCCTTTTTATTGTCTTTCATGTCCCTGGCATTTTAAATACTGCAGGCTAGTTGTTTTGTAAACATCCTTTGTTTTGTAAACAGGTTGAGTCTGTTTGATATTTCCTCGTGATTCCATTCAAGCGATGCATTTTTGTCAGGAATACTTCACGCTCAATGTTGGATTCTCAGTGCATCGCATCAGGAGGTTTGTCCCCTTATTAGTGACAGTAACTTGGATTGCTTGTGTAAAATAGTGCTCAAGCTCTTTGTTATTTTTATTTTTATTTTTTTTGAGACAGGGTCTCACTCTGTTGCCCAGGCTGGAGTGCAATGGTGAGATCTTGGCTCACTTCAGCCTTGGACTCCTGAGCTCAAGTGGTCCTCCACCTCAGCCTCCCAAGTAGCCAGGACCATAGGCATGCACCACCATGCCTGGCTATTTTGTTAATTTTTTTGTAGAGACAGGGTCTTGCGATGTTGTCCAGGTCCCAAACTCCTGTGCTCAAGAGATTCTCCTGCCTCAGCCTCCCAAAGTGCTCGGATTACAGGTGTGAGCCACCGTGCCCGGAGCCACTCAAGCTCCCGTATTCTTAACCACTCTGCAATTCTGTCTCTGGCCAGGAAAGTTCTTTCCATTTTTCAAACAGGGTAGAAAATGAGACCAATTCTCTTGGCTGAGAAACTGTGGGAAGAAATTGAGCCTGGAAACTATTTTAGGACAAAAATTCCCAGTGTCCTGGATCAGACCCTCTGGCTCTCATTTGCACTCAAGATACCCTCACTGGAGGCCCAAGCATTAGCTGCCATGCCAGTCCACAGCTTGGAGGATGAATGTCCTTTTACACCTGTTTTTCTTTTTGTTACTGGTTCCTTCATCTAGAAAATCCTTGGAGGGGCCAGTGGTGTCATGGATAACACGTCTGACTACAAATCAGAAGACTCTAGAAAAGCCTTTGTCCCACCTCTACCTCCTTCTCTGCCTCTAGAACGCCTGTTCATCTCTCAAGCCCAGGCCAGAGTTCAGTTCCAGAAATAAGGCTGCAGCATTGTACAATTCCAGTAGTGCCTGGCACCCCCTGGAGTTGTGCTAGCCTGTGGTTCTGCTCTGGAAACCCCTCCCCAGCCTCACCTCATGTGCACATTTTCTTGTTAGTATTTGTTTAGATGTATGTGTGTCTGCTCTAGACAGAGAGTAGGACTAAGGCTTGTTTCCCCTGTGGACCCAGTATCCAATATGTGCTCATCAAGGGCTGAGTGAACACAGGAATTTTTCGTCCCACCACCACTCTGCCCTGAAACAGTGGCACAGTCCCTTTCTCCTTAGTACGATGGTGACACAGCTCTGGCATTTGGCCTTTGTATCCCTGAGGTGCATCACAAAGTTCCCGCAATAAAATCCAACACTCCAAATGTCCCAGTAGAAAGGCCCCTTATAAGGCCAGCAGGTGCAGTTAGAATGTGGCTTCTTGACAAACTTGTGAAGCTGAACCATGGCCCTCCCATCTGAGACAGAAGAGTGCTGAAAAGCTGTTGGAGAGCAGGCAGACTGATTCCAAGGTACAGGCCACCGGTAGGGTGGGGTGGGGTGAGGGCAGCCAGGCTGCTGAAGATGCAGATAGGGACTTGGAGGTGAGCTGGGCTCTGAATTCTCAGCAAACCTCTGGTTCCCGAGGGCAGGTCACAGAACTATTAGTAATAGGACCAAAGCCCCCAAACGGGTTTTTCTGATGAAAGAGACTCTGTGGTCTCACAGGAGGATCTGGAGTGCTTCATCCAGGCTCCTCCCCCAGCAGTCTTGGTGGAAGCTTTAGCTGGTCTGGACCCAGACGATGAACTGGGACCTTTGACTCCCACCCACTGAGAGGCCAGCTCCTGGGAAAGCGTGGTTCTAAGGTTAGCCAAGAGAAAGGACGAGAGAGAGACCCAAGGTCAGGCGAGTAAGTTTACTAACCTGCCGGGCTGCTTCACCACAGTCAGAGGAAGAAGGCCTGAGCTTACAAAATGAGGGGTTTATATGGGGGAGAGAGACCCTGGGGTTGTTTGTCGGTTAACTTTACCACATATCATCATGTGACCAGCTTACAATATAGGAATTTAGAAGAGGGTGTAACTTAGGTTTATTCACATTTCTCATGACCTTCCCCATGCTGCCCGGAGGGCTGTAAGCAAGTCTGGTGACCTTGCTGTAACACCTAGATAAGGGTCCAGTAATACAGCTGCAGAGTGTTCAGGGTCAGGGCCAGCTGCATTGTGTCGGGGGGAGGAGTCCTGAGGCAGCTTGTCCCTAACATTCCAGCCTTTTAATAGGTAATAGAAAAGGGACACATTGTTATCTGGCTGCTTCTTGCTGGATAGGGGAGACAGTTAGGGGGAGAGGCTGGGTGGTAGGGACTGCTGTTCCTGGAGCTGTCGGTATTCTTGGAGCAACATCATATCTTGTATTGTTCCATGGCTGAAGGCTCTAATACGGTCCTGTAAAAACTGGGTAAGGAGACGTAAGAGAAAAGGGCCAAGTGCTAAAAGGAGGAAGAGGGTTATGGCAGGCCTAGAAACAGCGGTAGCCATGGTGCCCAGGAGTTACGAAACTACGGGGGCCAGGAGTCTGGAAGGTGCTGCCTGATTTCAGAAGCTTTTTCATTTATTCATTGGGCGGCATCTTGTACTAGTCCCGACCAGTTAGTATAGAAACAGCACTCTTCTCCTAAAAAGATGCATAATCCACCTTTCTTGGCAGTGAGGAGATCTAAACCTCAACGGTTTTGAAGTGTCACTGCTGCTAAAGAGTCTATTTGGGATTGGAGAGCAAGGATGGATTCAGCTATGTGTTGTAGGCTGTCTGAGAGATCTGTTGAGAGAGCGTGATAGTAGGACAGGGAAGTGGACAAGCCTGCTATCCCTGTTGCTGTTGCAGTGGTAATTCCTAGTCCTATAAGCAGGGGTATTAGCTGTATGGCTCTGTGTTGACAGACTTGAGCCTTAACAGGAACTGGTAAACTCTGACTTCCAGGGGCAATGTCAATTTTGGGACTTGAGAAGACCAGGGTGCAGGTGCTTGTCCGATTGGCAGGGAGGCAGACATAGGTTGAGGTTCCACACAAGAAAAATATGCCTTGACTGGGCAGACAGAACTGGTTATGTTTATTGAAAAGGTGCGAGAGTATATTGTTTTATTGTTTTCATTTTCCCACACGCCTAGAGTCCTTGCTAAGGTGGCTCCAGTGAGTGGCTGAAAAGGAGTTGCAGGGACAGTTTGAGTGCCTCCTTGTGTTTTATTTTCCCATTGGAGAAAGAATCATTTTGTGTCTATTAGAAGCCAGTCAGAGGAGTAATTGAAAGAGGGTATGAGGAGGCATTTGGCAGGGAGGGGAGCCGTGCTGCAAGGGGTCCATGGGTGAACGGTCATACAGCTCATATGTCTGCCATTACAAAATCCTGAATGTTTATTTAGTAAAGAGCTGGTAATGACGTTTGGGGGTCCTGAAAAACTGACAAGCTGTTTAAATTCGGCTGTTTGGGTGACCTTACAATTTTGGTGGTCATTTGTGGCTTGAAGCTGTAAGGTATAGTTACACTGATGGGTCCATAGGTGACCTAAAGGCAGACCTGAGGACAGGTTGTGTTGGATACATATTGGGGCTTGAAAAGTTAAACCGGTGTTGGTGGTCACAGGGCCATGAATGGGCTTGTTATTACTTGCCTATTGGGTAAGATTAGAGATACAGGAGCATAAAAGTTGTACTGCATGCCCTGTCAGAGTGTTTTTTGTCATGTCTGTGATAGAAAACTTGGCCAATAACTGCATGTCTAAAAGTCAAAAGGGGCTTTCTCCTTCATAATGGGGGTGATAGGTTAATTTAGTAAGAGCCCAGTTTTTTGAGGAAATGGGGGTGGCAACATAGGTGGTAGTTGATAGGGAGATGCAGAGCCCGCAGCCTTGCTAGGATGGGGTTGGACTGGTGTAGCAGGGAGTGAGTTAGGTTAAGGGTCTTAGAGAGGTAGTCGGGTACTGTTGGAAGGGGAGGTGTGGCTATGTGGGCAGCCAAGGAGTAGGAGAGGTAGATAGGCAAAGAGTAAGTAGGAAGGTACATAAATGCGTTTCATCTGGGGAAAAGTCACATAAGGTGCCTTGGAAGAGAAGGTCATCTATCCACTCTAAAAGAGAGTCAAGATTGGGAGTTTGGGGATGAAACCAAGAGTCTTGGCAAACAGAGATAAGGAAGAGGGTAAAGCGGCAAGGTAGGCAAGAACAGAGCATTTAAGAGACATCAGGAGTGTACTTGTGGTTGTCAGGCAGGCAAGGAGGAATCTGGGTATTGTTCAAGGGTCTTCTTCAGGACAGGTGTGAGGCGGAGTTTGGTTGGGCCAAGGAGAGTACTGGAGAATCGACAGAGGATGGCAGTCAGCAGGTTGGTGGCTGCTTCGGGGGCTCTTTTTAATCTGGAAAGATGGTACCAAGAGATACGTCCTGAGAGTTTAGCTGCGGTGGGGGTAGTGAGAAGAACTTGAAACGGGCCTTCCCACTTTGGTTTAAGGCTTGTTGGGTTAAGAGTTTTTAGGAAGACATGCTCTCCTGAAAGGAGAGTCCAGTCGGTGGGGCCTTCATGGGGTTTTGGGAGGGCCTGGTCAGCTTGTTGGTGGAGGAGATGGTGGATAAGGGAGAGTGTTGGGAGGTATTCTCCTAGCTGAGAGTTAGAAGGGGACCTGTTTTGTAAGAGGAAAGGCCGTCCATACATTAACTCAAATGGATTGAGGAATGAGGGTGCTTTTGGACTGGCTCTGATGTGGGCCAGTGCTATGGGCAAAAGGGAGGTCCATGGTTTTTGGACTTCAAGAGTGAGTTTGGTCAACTGAGCCTTAAGGATCCCATTTGCCCTCTTGACTTTTCCAGATGACTAGGGCTAGTATGGGATATGGAGGCACCACTGGACAACGAGGGACTGAGAAACCTGTTGGGTGATTTGGGAGATGAAGCTAGCTAGGGCCACTGTCTGATTATATGGAGCGAGGGAGACCAAATCTGGGGATGATTTCTGTTATAATAATTTGGGAGACTTCTGCGGCCTTTTCTGAAAAGGTAGGAAATGCTTCTACCTACCTAGAGAAGGTATCTATAAGAGTAAGAAGAAATTTTGTCCTCTTGATGGAAGGCATGTGGGTGAAGTCTCCTTGCCAGTCCTGCCCTGGGAGTGTTCCTCTGAGCTGCTGTGTAGGAATAGGGGGAGAGTGGAGGGCCCCTTGGGAGGAAGTAACACAGCATATGCAACAGTTGGAGGTTATGTCTCTTATTGAGGTGAATAGATGGGGGGAGGAGAAATGAGGGCGAAGGAGTAGGTACCGGGGGTGCACACCAATATGGAAGGATTGGTGAAGAGATATCAGAATTTCTTTGGTTTGCTCTTGGGGGAGGATGAGCTTTTGATTTTTGACTATCCAGTCCCTTGAAAGGAGGCTCCTTGCTGTAATAGTAAAGATTTCTTGGTGGGAGAGTACTTGGGTTGGATTGCTGGGATACCAAGGAGGAGGGGGGAGGGGCAGAAGAAAGGGAGGATTCTTTTGCTGCCTCATTGGCCTTTCTGTTCCCTCTTGAGATTTCATCTGATCCTGCTTGATGTCCTCGACAGTGTATAACTCCTGCTTTAGTTGGGAGGTGTGCGGCCTGAAGGAGTTGGTAAATAAGGGGGCTGTTGGTGATGGGAGTTCCTTTGGCAGTAAGGAATCCTCTCTCTTGCCAGATAGAGGCGTGGGAATGAAGACTGTGATAGGCATATTTGGAGTCTGTATAAATGTTGACTCATTTGCCTTTGGAAAGGGTTAGGGCCCTGGTGAGAGCTATGAGTTCTGTCTTTTGGGAAGAGGTTCCTGGGGGTAGGGGCTTGGCTTCAATTACTGGTCAAGGGAAACAACTGCATATCCAGCAATTTTGGGGGAGCCGGTGGGCCCAGAAGAGGAACCACCTATAAATAGTTGGTCATTGGGGTTGGTGAGAGGCTCGGAGGAAATGTTTGGGAAATGTGGCTGTACGTGGTCCAGAATGTCAGTGCAAGAATTAGTAGGAGGGGAAGAGGATACAGGAAGTAAGGATGCTGGGTTGAGGGGAGCACTTTTTGCAAAACTGGATTCAGGATTTTTTGATAAAGAGGGCATGGAGTAATTGAATCCAGGAAGGAGGAAGGGAGCTTAATGCTCGGGAGGAGAGGAAATCTGGTAGATTATGAGGACTGTGGATGACAGTATTCTGGCTGAAAGTTAGTTTCCTGCTTTCTAGAGCTAAAACGGCAACTGCTGCTAGCGCTTTAAGGCAGTTTGGCCACCCTTTGACTGTGTTATCTAGTTGTTTAGAGAGGTAAGCTACAGGGGCAAAGGAAGGACTTCCTTTCTGTTGTCCTAAGACACCGAGGGCTATTCCTTGGCTTTTGACAGTATAGGGAGTGAAAAGTTAGGAGATATCAGGTAAGGACAGAGCTGACGCAGTGACAAGAGCAGTTTGGAGTTTGCGAAAGCTGGGGAGTATGTTATGTGTGGGGCTTAGAGGTTCATTGAGAGGGCCTTTGGTCGCTTCATAGAGGGGATGAGCTAGGAGGGCAAAGTTGGGAATCCATATTCTAAAGAAGCCTGCTAGCCATAGGAAGGAAAGGATTTCGCTTTTGGAGGAGGGTGGGGGTAGATTATCTATTAATGTTGCCCCAGCTGGAGTCATAGCCTGGGCCCTGGGGAAAGTTGAATTCCTAAGTAGGTCACCATGGAGGTGGAGAGTTGGGCCTTGGACGGGGAGACCCTCTACCCTTTGATAGCAAGAAAGTTTAAGAGAGTAGTGGCTGTGTGAGTTTGAGAGAATTTTAGAGAGGGACTGCAAAGATGAAGGTCATCCACGTATTGAAGAAGAAGACTGGGAGACAGGTTTGAGGAGGTGAGGTCTCAGGCTAGAGCTTGTCCAGAGAAATGAGGGCTATCCCTGAAGCCCTGAGGGTGAACAGTCCATATGAGTTGTTGTGACTGGAGGGTGTCAGGGTCAGTCCAGGTGAAAGCAAATAGGTTTGGGGAATCAGGGTGTAGGGGAATGGTAAAGAAGGCATCCTTCAGGTCAATTGTGGTGTAGTGGGTGGTGCTAGTGGGGACAAAAGAGATTAGGGTCCCATAGGGATTAGGGACTATGGGATGGATAGGGAGAACAGCCTAACCGATATCTCCAAGGTCCTGAACGAGTTGGTATGAGCCATCAGATTTTTTTTTTTCTTTTGAGACAGAGTCTTGCCCAGGCTGGAGTGCAGTTGCGTGATCTCAGCTCACAGCAACCTCCACCTCCCTGGTTCAAGCAATTCTCCTGCCTCAGCCTCCTGAGTAGCTGGTATTACAGGTGCACGCCACCACACCTGGCTAATGTTTTTGTATTTTTAGTAGAGACGGGGTTTCACCATGTTGGCCAGACTGGTCTCAAACTCCTGTCCTCAGGCAATCTGCCCACCTTGGTCTCCCAAAGTGCTGGGATTACAGGCATGAGCCACCACGCCCGGCCCAGAGTCATCAGATTTTTTAAAAGAGAGGATGGGGTGTTATATGGAGAGTGTGTTGGTCTAAGAAGACTGTGTGAGCAGAGCTTGTTTATGAGGGGCTGTAAGCCTTTTTGGTGGGTTAGAGAGATTGGGTATTGGGGAATGTTGGGAAATTTGGAGGGGCCTTTTAAGCAGATTTTGATGGGGTCATGGTGAGCAGCTATGGAAAGGGTGGTGGTGTCCCACACTACTGGGTTAATGAGAGAGGCAGGAAGTGGGTACTGGGGAGAGGGGCCAGGGGCTGGACTAGTGGAGAGGAGCAGGAGGGACTCTGCTTGAGGGGAGCAGGAAAAGGTGATAGAAGCTTTGAATTTGTCTAAAAGGTCTTGGCCTAGGATGGGGATGGGGCAACGAGGCATGATAAGGAAAGAGTGTGAGAAAACAGTATCAAATAGGGAATAAGTAAGAGGTCTGGTGGCACATGGATGTCAGATGAGTCAGTCAACCCCCACAATTAAGACTTGATGTTGGTAGAAGAGCTGAGGCAGGACTGGCTTGTCTGTTGTAATATAAGAGTATTGGAAGATGTCCGGTGTCCAGGGTCTAAAACCCCTCATGGCCTTTGGAACACCAAGCTCTGTGCCAAAGAGTGGAAGGCTGCCCTGCTGCACCACAGATCTAAGTCCAGGGCATAAAACTGCTCGTGGCCTGGATGGAATCCAGGGCTCAGGGCATAAAACCCCTCGTAGCCTCTGGAATGTGCACAGACTTTGTGTTGGTTGCTCTCCCAGGCTCGTAAACATGTTCTCCATTATCTCAAGCAGCAGAGCATATTCTATATGGGTCAAAGAAAACGCTAAACAGTCGCAGCTACGCTTGATGCACCACTACCTTTCTACCCCCACATCTGCACATCCTCACCACCTGCTTCTTTGTTTGATCACCGATAAATAGTGTGGGTTCCCAGAGCTCGGAGCCTTCTCAGCCTCCATACCAGCGTTGGCCCCCTGGACCCACCTTATGCACTCTTACCTTGTCTTTTCTCTTTCCTTTGACTCCGCCGGACTTTGTAGCCCCCACGGCCTAGTGTTGGGCCTGATCATCTGAACATTTCTGGCACCCAACATGGGGCTGTGAAGACCCTGGTGAAGGAATACTAGAGCATGCAGAAGTGGAGGATTCATTGTCAGAGGACACCCGAGGACGACTGAAAGAAGCTTGGAGGTAAGCTGGGCTCTCAGAAGAACCAGTGCAACAATGGGACAGAATGAAAGTAAACATTCTGCTTATTTAAATTCATTTTTTTGTGTGTGGGCGGCAGGCCACCCAGGTGGTGAAGCAAGAGACTGAAGGCACAAGCTGTTCAATAAAGAAAATACCTAAAATAAGAATAGTTATATTAGACATAGAATATAGACATGATTATATATGAATATTATCAATAATTAGTTGGTAGCATTACTCTTTATTCCAATATTATAATAATCTCTGCTTTACAATTATAACCTAGGAAAAACCAGGCCATACAGAGAGAGGAGCTGAAGGGGCATGGTGAGAAGTGACCAGAAGACAGAGTGTAAGCCCTCTGTCACGTCTGGACAGGGCCACTAGAGGGCTTCTTGGTCTAGTGGTAACACCAGTGCCTGGGAAGGCAGCCGTTACTTAGCAGACCTTGGTCTAGCGGTAGTGCCAGTGCCTGGGAAGGCACCCGTTATGTAACAGACCGGGAAAGTTAGAGAATACTCTGCTCCACCACCTCTTGTGGAAGGCTTGACATCAGTCAAGACCACCCACAGCCATCCGGAGGCCTAAACGTCTCCCTGTGATGCTGTGCTTCAGCAGTCACACTCCTGGTCCACTTTCATGTTCTGCCCTGTACACCTGGCTCCGCCTTCTAGATAGCAGTAGCAGAATTAGTGAGAATGTTAGTCTTTGATCTCTCTGAGAAATGCATAGAAGAAATAATGACCTAAGCTGTCTCCTCTTTCTCTCCGCCTCGGCTACCAAACAGGGAGGGGCCCCCTGTCTGGTGGACACGTGACTTGCGTGACCTTACCTATCATTGGAGATGATTAACACTCCTTACCCTGCCCCCTTGCCTTGTATACAATAAATAACAGTGCAGCCAGACATTTGGGGCCACTATTGGCCTCTACATCTTGATGGTAGTGGTCTCCCGGACCCAGCTGTCTTTTTTTCTATCTCTTTGTCTTGTGTCTTTATTTCTATGATCTCTCGTCTCTGCACACGAGGAGAAAAACCCACAGGCCCTGTAGGGCTGGTCCCTACATTTTTTGAGACAGAGTCTTGCTCTGTCACCCAGGTTGGAGTGTAGTGGTGCGATCTCGGCTCACTGCAAGCTGTGTCTCCCAGGTTCACGCCATTCTTCTGCCTCAGCCTCCTGAGTAGTTGGGACTACAGGCGTGTGCCACACGCCTGGCTACTTTTTGTATTTTTAGTAGAGACGGGGTTTCACCGTGTTAGCCAGGATGGTCTCAATCTCCTGACCTTGTGATCCGCCTGCCTCAGCCTCCCAAAGTGCTGGGATTACAGGCATGAGCCACCGTGCCCGTCCTTGGTTATTTAAATTTCTTAAGGCATTTATTATGGAGAGGGGGAGTGAAAGTTAGTACTCAGAATTTATTAACACTCTTTAGTACTGTAAAGTAGTTTTGCCCATGATTCCTGGAACAAGGGGCAGTGGAGTTGGATGAATGGGAAAGAATTGGCAGAGATTTTTAAAAGGCGCATAAAGAAGGAGCCAAATTCCAGTTTCTTTTTGGTCAGTGTGGGCATTGATAAAGGCAACTCTTGAGCCATTTCAAACAGATGATGAGGCAGACTCATGAGGAAGAGGCAGACAAGTGTGAAAAATTAACTTCAGATTCTGAATGTGAGGAACAGGAACCAGAGGAAATTAAATAAAAGAAAGGGAAACTGAAAAAGGTACATTTCACTAGCCTGTTGGTTCCACTTGCTGAATTAAGTGAATGGCCACCTCCTCCCTTTCCCTTAGTGGGCAAGAAAATGAATTAGCTAAAAAACTTACTGCTCCTGTAGTTGCAACATTAAAACCTGGAGTGATTGGTGGTGCTATACAAAATTCTATTCAAAAGGCTAGAGCCGAGGGAAACCTTGAAGCATGGCAATTTCCAGTTACTATAACCCAACAAGGAGGACAGAATGCAGCTAATTGGGCCACTTTTCCTTTCAAGTTGTTAAAGGAATTAAAGTAAGCCATTAGTCAATATGGGCCAAATTCTTCTTTTGTATGAACTTTACTAAAAAATGTGGCTCTTGATAATAGATTAATACCGTATGATTGGGATACTTTAACAAAACCTGTTCTCACTCCATCCCAGTACTTGCAGTTCAAAACTTAGTGGGCTGAGGAAGCTCAAACTCAAGCAAGAGAAAACACACAAGCACAGCTGCCTGTGCCTGTTTCCTTTGAACAATTAATGGGGTTGGGCCCTAACTGGGGCCGATGAGACAATCAAGCAGTAATGAAAAATGTTGCCATTGTTCAGTTACACACTGTGTGTTTACGGGCATGGAAAAAAAATAAATGTTACAGGGAAAAAATATCCTTCTTTCAGTTCTGTCCGACAAGGACCTAAAGAACCATATACTGACTTTATTGCTCAGCTCCAAGAGGCCGTGCATAAAGCCATAACTGATAAAACAGCTCAAGATGTGGTAATACAACTCTTTGCATAGGACAATGCCAATACAGAGTGTCAAAATGCTATTAGACCTATGAGAGGGAAGGCTCATTTGGCTAAATGTATTAAGGCTTGTGATGGCATTGGAGGTAACTTAAATAAGGCTACTATTTTAGCCCAAGCTGTGGCTGGACGAAAGGTGGGAAAAAATACGCCCCCGTTTCTCAGGCTCTTGTTTTAATTGTGGGCAATTTGGACACACACAAAAGGAATGTAGAAAAGGAAATCAAAAGGCTAAAACGATTACCATCAATCAACAGAAAAGTCCCAGTGTATGCCCCCAGTGTAAGAGGGGCAAACACTGGGCAAATCAGCGTCAGTTCTAAATTTAGCAAAGATGGGCAACCTCTTTTGGGAAACAGGAAGAGGGGCCCGAGGCAGGCCCCTCAACAAACCGAGGTGTATCTGGTATAGTCAGTGCCCTTACAAACATACAATAATTGTCTCCCGCCACAGCAGACAGTGCCGCCGCAGATCTTTGCAGCACAGTTCCTGTTTCCCTACTTCCTGGGGAGCCACCAAAGAACATCCCCATGGGAGTTAGGGTCTCTTTACCCTCAGGAGCAGTTGATCTATTGCTTGGAAGGTCTAGTTTAAATTTCAGAGGTATCACTGTACATACAGGAATAATTGATTCTGATTATAACAGAGAGATTAAGTTGGTTATTAGTTCCTCAATTCCATGATCTGCTTCCCCAGGAGAAAGAATTGCTCAGTTGTTACTGTTACTTTATGCAAAACTGGGAAGCAGGACAGTAAAAAGAATAGGAGGCTTTGGTAGGACGAATCCAGCAGGAGAAACTGTATATTGGGTTAATCAAGTGTCTGATAAGAGACCTATGTGTACAGTAACCATTCAAGGAAAGAACTTTGAAAGGTTAGTAGATACTGGAGCTGATGTCTCTGTTATTGGTTTAAATCAATGGCCCCGGCATTGGCCTAAACAAAAGGCATCCATTGGTATTGTTGGAGTAGGGGTTGCCTCAGAAGTTTTTTATTATTTAATTTTGCCACGCCAAGGGCCGGATTGCCAAGAAGGGACAATTCAACCTATTATTACACCTATTCCTGTCAACCTATGGGATAGAGACTTATCACAACAATGGGGTGCTAAAATATCTCTCCTATGGATTAGTATAGTAGTAACAGGAAACAAATGACGAGAAAAATGGGATATCTCCCAGGGAAGGGACTAGGAAAAAATGAAAATGGCCAACCAGAACCTTTAGAACTAAAAGGACAAACAGATCAAACTGGATTAGGGTATGATTTTTAGGAGCAGCCGTTGCTGAGCCTCCGGCTCCCACTCCTCTTGTTTGGTTAACTGCCAAACCAGTTTGGGTGGAGCAATGGCCACTGAAACAGGAAAAACTGGAGGCTTTAAAAGAATTGGTACAGAAACAATTACAAAAGAGACACATAGAGCCTACTTTCTCTCCTTGTAATTCTCCTGTGTTTGTTATTAAGAAAAAATCAGGGAAATGGAGAATGTTGACACATTTGAGGGCCATTAATGCTGTAATTCAACCCATGGGCGCGCGGCAACCGGGGCTGCCCTCCCCAACTATGATTCCTAAATCCTCGCCTCTAATAGTGATAAATTCAAAAGATTGCTTCTTTACTATTCCTTTAGCTACCCAAGATTAGGAAAAACTTGCTTTTACTATTCCCGCTATAAATAACAAAGAACCAGTGGAAAAATACCATTGGAAAGTATTACTATTTGTCAAACTTATGTCAGAAAAGCTATTAAGCCAGTTAGAGAACAATTCAAAAAATGTTGTATTATCCATTACATGGATGATATTTTATGCGCAGCTGAAACTAGGGAGGAAAAGGCTGTAACTGCAGCAGGGTTAATCATAGACCCTGATAAAATCTAAACTTCTACTCCCTTTCAGTATTTAGAAATGAAAGTAGAACAAAGTACTATTAAGCCTCAAAAGATTCAAATTAGAAGAGATAATTTAAAACCCCTAAATGATTTTCAAAATTTATTAGGAGACATTAATTTGATTCATCCCACTTTAGGCATTCCTACTTATGCTATGTCTCACCACTTTTCTACCTTATGAGATGATTCTAACTTAAACAGTAAACACTCCCTGTCCAAAGAGGCATTAGAGAAACTTCAATTAATTGAAGAAAAAATTCCACAGGCACAAGTGACTCGAATTGACCCCATGCAACCATTACAGTTTTTAGTTTTTCCTACTAAACATTCACCTACAGGAGTTATTGTTCAACAGAATGGTCTGGTTGAGTGGCTTTTTCTACCTCACAATACAACCAAAACACTTACTCTGTACTTAGATCAAATTGCTGTACTAATAGGACAAGCAAGGCTGTGCACAACAAAGTTAATGGGATATAATCCAATCAAATTACAGTTCCGTTAAACAAACAACAAATTGAGCAAGCTTACATTAATTCCCAGGAATGGCAAGTTAATTGGGCAGGTTTTATTGACATCCTTGATAATCGTTATCCTACATCCAAAATATTCCAATTTCTTAAATTAACATCATGGATATTGCCTTCCATTACTCAAAAAGCACCTATTGAAGGGGCCATTACTGTTTTTATTTGATGGATCTAGTAATGGAAAGGCTTCATTTGTGGGACCTCAACAAGTTTTTCAAACTGACTTTGCTTCTGCTCAAAATGCTGAACTTATGGCTGTGGTAACAGTGTCACAATCTTTTAAACAGGCAATAAACACTGTTTCTGATTAAGTCTATGTAGTGCAAGCCACACAAAATATTGAATGTGCCTTAATTCAAAATGTGACTAATGACCAACTTAATCTTTTATTTCATTCTTTACAGCAAGCAGTACAACAAAGGCATTCCCCTTTCTATATCACTCATATGAGAACACATACTAACCTCCCTGGCCCTTTAACTAAACTTAATCAATAGGTAGATAATTATATGGGGAAGAGGATTTGCTTGTACCTCTCCGGGTAACAATCAGGTGCCTGTATGAGTGCCCACCAAACATCTGAAAATCTATCATTAGCTACAGCAGGAAGAGAGGGCTCTGGGAAGAGTCGTCTGGGAAGAGTCCAGAACTCCTGATACAAGTGATGGTGCAAATAAACATCTCAGAGATGAAGGAGAAAACCTATAATAGTCATCAGGCAAATTCTCCAACATGGGGACAAATCAAGAAGTTGGCACAGATGGCAAAGGATAACTTGAAAGCACAGAACAAACTAAAGACAACTAGTAACCTGATGGTGGCCATGCTGGCGGTACTCACCATGGCAGTAAGCCTCCCTACTACAGGAGCAACTCAGAATTTCACTTATTGGGCATATGTCCCATTTCCTCCTTTAATTAGGTCTGTGAGTTGGATGGACCCTGTTATTAAGGTGTACACCAACAACAGTACCTGGATACCTGAGCACATAGATAACCAAGGGCCAATGCATCCTAATGAGGAAGGGATAAAAATAAATATCCATAGAATATAAATATCCCCCAATATGCCTGGGACCTGCTGTTGGATGTTTACAGACTGACACACAGGCCTGGTTGGCAGTAATCCCTGAAAAAATAAATCATGGGCTGCTTTGCATATGATTTTGGGGCATAGTTTAAAATATAATCATTCCCATCCTAAAACCCTGCGGTTCCATCCAAATAAGTTCAAATATAAACAAAATAGAGTTTAGTTTAAAAGTATGGACACTTGAACTTAGGAAGATTGTATAGCAAGTAAGACTGAGGTGCTACAAAATAATTCCTATCGAATCATCATTAATTAGTCCCCTAAGAGGACTAATTAACAAATATCCCCCTAAGGGATTCTTTAAAAAAAAAATTGCAACAGAAGGCCTTCTTATAGAACAAATGTAATAAACTGATGGAACCATTGGCAATTAAATCATACACAATATATTCAGACAAAAGCTGAGGTCCCTATCATATGGAGTCCTAGTGGCATTGTTGGCCCTAGTCCAAAAATAATATCTCCTGCCATGGGACAGGGACATTCTGAATTATGGAAATTAGCTATGGCTCAAAGTTCAACCAAAATTTGAGAGAGTAAATGTAACAAGTATAAAGGGGAGGGAGGTAAAAATAAATATGCTCTTTCTTTTCTTTCCAACAGGACTTTTTGGATTCAAAGTTGTGTCTGGTCACCTTTTGTGCTAGCAATAGGAAATGTTACTCTTGATATAAATACACACTTTATTTCATGCCCTGAATGTCGTTTGTTTACCTGCATTAATTCAACTTTTAATAAAAGTCAGATTATCCTAATAATTAAATCCAGGGAAGGAGTCTGGATCCCCATGTCTTTAAATAGACCATGGGAGGCATCTCCATCCATTCATATAGTAAGTGAAATCCTTAAAAAACTTTTATCCCATTCAGAAAGATTTATAGTTGCTCTCATAGTTGTTACAATTGGCCTCACTGCTGTTACTACTACTACTGCAATAGCTGGTGTGGCTCTACATTCATCTGTACAAACTGTTAAATTTGTCAGTAAGTGGCAAAAGAATTCTACAAAATTAGGGAACTCTCAAACTCAAATAAATAAAAAAATAGTTAACCAAATGAATGATCTCCACAGACAGTGATCTGAATAGGAGATTGTATGTAAGTTTAAAAAGTAAAATTCAAATGCAAGGTGATTGAAATATCTCTGATTTTTACATTACTCCTCATCTGTATAATAAAACAGAGCATGAGGGAGAAAAAGTTAAGAGACATTTAAAAGGTCATACCAGACATTTATCTTTGGATATTGCAAAACTGAAGGAATAAGTATTTCAAGCCTCTCAGGCACATCTGACACTAATGCCAGGAATTGAAGTGCTTGAAGGAGCTGCAGGTGGATTAGCAGCTATTAACCCATTAAAATGGATCAAGACACTTGGAGGCTTTGTGATTTCAATTATGATTGTGCTTTAAATCTGTGTTGTTTGTCTTTATATAGTCTGCAGATGCAGAAGCCACCTCTGGAGAGAAAGCCACCACCAAGAACAAGCAATAATAACTGTGGTAGTTTTACAAAAAAGAAAAGGGAGGCTTGTTAGTAGAAGAACTGAAGCAGGACTGGCTTGTCTGTCATAATGTAAAAGATGGAATATTTCCAATGTAAAAATTAGAAGATGTCTGGGATCTAGGGTCTAAAACTCCTCATGGCCTTTGGAACACCAAGCTCTGTGCCAAAGGGTGGAAGGCTGCCCTGCTGTACCACAAATCTAAGTCCAGGGCATAAAACCCCTCATGGCTTGGATGGAATCCAGGGCTCAGGGCATAAAACTCCTCATAGCCTCTGAAATGTACACAGACTTCGTGTTGGTTGCTCTCCCAGGCTCGTAAACATGTTCTCCATTATCTCAAGCAGCAGAGCATATTCTATGTGCGTCAAAGAAAATGCTAAACAGTCACAGCTACACTTGATGCACCACTACCTTTCTACCCCCACATCTGCACATCCTCACCACCTGCTTCTTTGTTTGATCATCAATAAATAGTATGGGTTCCCAGAGCTCAGGGCCTTCTCAGCCTCCATACCAGCGTTGGCCCCCTGGACCCACCTTATGCATTCTTACCTTGTCTTTTCTCATTCCTTTGACTCCGCTAGACTTAGTAGCCCCCAGGGCCTAGTGTTGGGTCTGATCACACCATCATTTGAGAGGGATGAGTCGGTCCTGAGAACTCAGGCAAAGCCAAGTATGTGGCCCCGCTATCGATTAAAAGAGATCGGCTTACCTGCTACTAGTAGAGTTACCCTGGGCTCCAATGCAGTGATTGCAGTGATGGCCGGGGGCCCTGGGCCTCATCAGTCTTCAGTGGCTAGGCCAAGGAGCTGTGGGAGTGCAAGCGATTCTTCACTTTTTGTCTTAGGATGGTGGCTCTGAGGAGCAGGCTTGTCTGTCCATCTGTTGAGAGGACAGTCAGACTTCCAGTGGCCTGTCTGCTGGCAGACTGGGCAAGCGCTCTTCGGCACTCATGGGTTGGGACATGCCTGCACCCAGGGGCCTTCTTTGCTGCATTTAAAACAAAGCCCAGGAGGGTTGCTGCTATCAGGTCTTTTGTGCCCTTGGGTACCATGGCTAGGTTGACAGATAGCCGCTGCTAAAAGCTGGTATTTAGCATGATCTCTTTGGGCTTTGTCTAATTTATTTTGCTGATCCCTGTGATTAAAGACTTTGAAAGCCACATTAAGGAGGTCTTGTTGTGGGATTTGAGGGCCATCTTCAGCCTTTTTAAGTTTGCGCTGGATGTTGGGGGCAGATTGGGAAATAAAACGGGTATTAAGAACAATAGTTCCAGGGGAGATTCCAAGATGGCTGAATAGGAACAGCTCCAGTCTACAACGCCCAGCATGAGCAACACAGAAGACGGGTGATCTCTGCATTTCTAACTGAGGTACCAGGTTCCTCTCACTGAGGCTTGTCGGACAGTGGGTGCAGGACAGCAGGTGCAGCCCACGGACTATGAGCTGAAGCAGGGCGAGGCATTGCCTCACCTGGGAAGCACAAGGGGTCAGGGAATTCCCTTTCCTAGCCAAGGGAAGCCATGACAGATAGCACCTGGAAAATCGGGTCATTCCCACCCTAATAATGTGCTTTCCGAACTGGTCTTAGCAAATGGCACACCAGGAGATTATATCCCGCGCCTGGCTCGAAGGGTCCCACACCCATGGTGGGACTAGCACAGCAGTCTGAGATCTAACTGCAAGGTAGCAGCGAGTCTGGGGGAGGGACACCTGCCATTGCTGAGGCTTGAGTAGGTAAACAAAGTGGCAGAGGCTCAAACTGGGTGGAGCCCACCGCAGCTCAAGGAGGCCTGCCTGCCTTCCTTTTTAGACTCCACCTCTAGGGGCAGGGCATAGCTGAACCAAAGGCAGCAGAAACTTCTGCAGACTTAAACTTCCCTGTCTGACAGCTTTGAAGAGAGTAGTGGATCTCCCAGCACAGAGTTTGAGATCTGAGAATGGACAGACTGCATCCTCAAGTGGGTCCCTGATCCCTGAGTAGCCTAACTGGGAGGCATCTGCCAGTAGGGACGGACTGACACTTCATATGGCCAGTGCCCCTCTGAGACAAAGTTTCCAGAGGAACAATCAGGCAGCAACAAGGCTGTTCTGCAATATTTGCAGCTCTGCAGCCTCTGCTGGTGATACCCAGGCAAACAGGTCTGGAGTGGACCTCCAGCAAACTCCAACAGACCTGCAGCTGATGATCCTGACTGTTAGAAGGAAAACTAACAAACGGAAAGGGCAGCCGTACCAAAACCCCATCTGTATGTCACCATGATCAAAGACCAAAGGTAGATAAAACCACAAAGATGGGGAGAAACCAGAGCAGAAAAGCTGAAAATTCTAAAAATCAGAGCGCCTCCTCTCCTCCAAAGGAAAGCAGCTCCTTGCCAGCAACAGAGCAAAGCTCTGACTTTGACGAGTTGAGAGAAGAAAGCTTCAGACGATCGTAATAACAAACTTCTCCAAGCTAAAGGAGAATGTTCGAACCCATTGCAAAAAGCTAAAAACCTTGAAAAAAGATTAGACAAATGGCTAATTAGAATAACCAGCATAGAGAACACCTTAAATGACCTGACGGAGCTGAAAACCATGGCACGAGAACTACGTGACTCATGCACAAGCTTCAGTAGCCAATTCAATCAACTGGAAGAAAGGGTGTCAGTGATTGAAGATCAAATGAATGAAATGAAGTGAGAAGATAATTTTAGAGAAAAAAGAGTAAAAAGAAATGAACAAAGCCTACAAGAAATGTGGGACTATGTGAAAAGACCAAATCTACCTCTGATTGGTGTACCTGAATGTGACGGGGAGAATGGAACCAAGCTGGAAAACACTTCAGGATATTACCCAGGAGAACTTCCCCAACCTAACAAGGCAGGCCAACATTCAAATTCAGGAAATACAGAGAACATCACAAAGATACTCCTTGAGAAGAGCAACCCCAAGACACATGATTGTCAGATTCACCAAAGTTGAAATGAAGGAAAAAATGTTAAGGGCAGCCAGAGAGAAAGGTCGGGTTACCCACAAAGGGAAGCCCATTAGACTAATAGCGGATCTCAGCAGAAACTCTACAAGCCAGAAGGGCAGGGGGAGGGGGGGACAATATTCAACATTCTTAAAGAAAAGAATTTTCAACCCAAAATTTCATACCCAGTCAAACTAAGCTTCATAAGTGAAGGAAAAATAAAATCCTTTACAGACAAGCAAATGCTGAGAGATTTTGTCACCACCAGACCTGCCTTACAACAGCTCCTGAAGGAAGCACTAAACATGGAAAGGAACAACCGGTATCAGCCACTGCAAAAACATGCCAAATTATAAAGACCATCGATGCTAGGAAGAAACTGCATCAACTAACGAGCAAAATAACCAGCTAACATCATAATGACAGGATCAAATTCACACATAACCATATTAACCTTAAATGTAAAAGGGCTAAATGCTCCAATTAAAAGACACAGATTGGCAAATTGGATAAAGAGTCAAGACCCACCAGTGTGCTGTATTCAGGAGACCCATCTTACATGCAGAGACACACAGAGGCTCAAAATAAAGGGATGGAGGAAGATCTACCAAGAAAATGGAAAACAAAAAAAAGCAGGGGTTGCAATCCTAGTCTCTGATAAAACAGACTTTAAACCAACAAAGATCAGAAAAAAAAAACCATTCAAAAAAATTAATGAATCCAGGAGCTGTTTTTTCAAAAGATCAACAATATTAATAGACCACTAGCAAGACTAATAAAGAAGAAAAGAGAGAAGAATCAAACAGACACAATAAAAAATGATAAAGGGGATATCACCACCGATCCCACAGAGATACAAACTACCATCAGAGAATACTAAAAACACCTGCTATGCAAATAAACTAGAAAATCTAGAAGAAATGGATAAATTCCTGGACATATACACCTTCCCAATACTAAACCAGGAAGAAGTTGAATCCTTGAATAGACCAATAACAGGCTCTGAAATTGAGGCAATAATTAATAGCCTACCAACCAAAAAAAGTCCAGGACCAGACAGATTCACAGCTGAATTCTACCAGAGGTACAAAGAGGAGCTGGTACCATTCCTTCTGAAACTATTCCAGTCAATACAAAAAGAGGGAATCCTCTCTCACTCATTTTATGAGGCCAGCATCATCCTGATACCAAAGCCTGGCAGAGACACAACAAAAAAAGATAATTTTAGACCAATATCCCTGATGAACATGGATGCAAAAATCCTCAATAAAATACTGGCAAACCGAATCCAGCAGCACAAAAAAAAGCTTATCCACCATGATCAAGTTGGCTTCATCCCTGGGATGCAAAGCTGGTTCAATATATGCAAATCAATAAACATAATCCATCATATAAACAGAAACAAAGACAAAAACCACATGATTATCTCAATAGATGCAGAAAAGTCCTTCAAAAAATTCAACAGCCCTTCATAATAAAAACTCGCAATAAATTAGGTATTAATGGGACATATCTCAAAATAATAAGAGCTATTTATGACAAACCCACAGCCAATATCATACTGAATGGGCAAAAACTGGAAGCATTGCCTTTGAAAACTGGCACAAGACAGGGATGCCATCTCTCACCACTCCTATTCAACATAGTGTTGGAAGTTCTGGCCAGGGCAATCAGGCAGGAGAAAGAAATAAAGAGTATTCAATTAGGAAAAGAGGAAGTCAAGTTGTCCCTGTTTACAGATGACATGATTGTATATTTAGAAAACCCCATCATCTCAGCCCAAAATCTCCTTAAGCTGATAAGCAACTTCAGTGAAGTCTCAGGATACAAAATCAATGTGCAAAAATCACAAGCATCCTCATACACCAATAACAGACAAACAGCCAAATCATGAGTGAACTCCCATTCACAATTGCTTCAAAGAGAATAAAATACCTAGGAATCCAACTTACAAGGGATGTGAAGGAGAATTACAAACCACTGCTCAATGAAATAAAAGAGGACAAACAATGTTCTTCCAAACAAATGGAAGAACATTCCATGCTCATGGATAGGAAGAATCAATATCATGAAAATGGCCATACTGCCCAAGGTAATTTATAGATGCAATTCCATCCCCATCAAGCTACCAATGACTTTCTTCACAGAATTGGAAAAAACTACTTTAAAGTTCACATGGAATCAAAAAAGAGCCTGCATTGCCAAGACAATCCTAAGCGAAAAGAACAAAGCTGGAGGCATCACGCTACCTGACTTCAAACTATACTACAAGGCTACAGTAACCAAAACAGCATGGTACTGGTACCAAAACAGATATATAGACCAATGGAACCGGACAGAGCCCTCAGAAATAATACCACACATCTACAACCATCTGATCTTTGACAAACCTGACAAAAGCAAGAAATGGGGAAAGGATTCCCTATTTAATAAATGTTGCTGGAAAAACTGGCTAGCCATATGTAGAAAGCTGAAACTGGATCCCTTCCTTACACTTTATACAAAAATTAATTCAAGATGGATTAAAGACTTCAATGTCAGACCTAAAGCCATAAAAACCCTAGAAGAAAACCTAGGCAATACCATTCAGGACATAGCCATGGGCAAAGACTTCATATCTAAAACACCAAAAGCAATGGCAACAAAAGCCAAAATTGAGAAATGGGATCTAATTAAACCAAAGAACTTCTGCACAGCAAAGAAACTACCATCAGAGTGAACAGGCAACCTACAGAATGGGAGAAAATTTTTGCTATCTACCCATCTGACAAAGGGCTAATATCCAGAATCTACAAAGAACTAAAATTTACAAGAAAAAAATCAAACAACACCATCAAAAAGTGGGCAAAGGATATGAACAGACATTTCTCAAAAGAAGACATTCATACAGCCAACAGACACATGAAAACAAAAACTCATCATCACTGGCCATCAGAGAAATGCAAATCAAAACCACAATGAGATACCATCTCACACCAGTTAGAATGGCAATCACTAAAAAGTCAGGAAACAACAGGTGCTGGAGAGGATGTGGAGAAATAGGAACACTTTTACACTGCTGGTGGGACTGTAATCTAGTTCAACCATTGTGGAAGACAGTGTGGCGATTCCTCAAGGATCTAAAACTAGAAATACCATTTGACCCAGCCATCCCATTACTGGGTATATATCCAAAGGATTATAAATCATGCTGCTGTAAAGACACATGCATATGTATGTTTATTTTGGCACTATTCACAATAGCAAAGACTTGGAACCAACTCCAATGTCCATCAATGATAGGCTGGATTAAGAAAATGTGGCACATATACACCATGGAATACTATGCAGCCATAAAAAGGGATGAGCTCATGTCCTTTGTAGGGACATGGATGAAGCTGGAAACCATTATTCTGAGAAAACTATCACAAGGACAGAAAACCAAACACCACATGTTCTCACTCATAGGTGGGAATTGAACAATGAGAACATTTGGACACAGGAAGGGGAACATCACACACCAAGGCCTGTCGTGGGGTGGGGGAGAGGGGAGGGATAGCATTAGGAGAAATACCTAATGTAAATGATGAGCTAATGGGTGCAGCACACCAACATGGCACATGTATACATATGTAACAAACCTGCACATTGTGCACATGTACCCTAGAACTTAAAGTATATATACATAAAAAAGAATGATAGTTCCTTCTTGGGAGGCAGGGTCAATGCAGGTATATTTTTGGAGAGCCTCTGAAAGGCAGGAAAGGAATTGGACAGGATTTTCATCTGCCTTTTGGGATATTTCTTTAAGTTTTTCAAAATTTACAGCCTTATGGGCAGCTTTGTTTTTGTTTTTGTTTTGTCTTTTGTTTTTGTTTTTTTTGTTGTTGTTTTTTGAGACGGAGTCTTGCTCTGTCACCCAGGCTGGAGTGCAGTGGCATGATCTCAGCTCACTGCAACCTCTGCCTCCCGGGTTCACACCATTCTCCTGCCTCAGCCTCCTGAGTAGCTGGGACTACAGGTGCCCACCGCCACGCCCAGCTAATTTTTGTATTTTTAGTAGAGGCAGGGTTTCACCATGTTAGCCGGGATGGTCTGGATCTCCTGACCTCGTGATCTGCCCGCCTCAGCCTCCCAAAGTGCTGGGATTACAAGGTGTGAGCCACCGCACACAGCCATTACTGTGCAGCTTTGTTAAGGCCCGCAATGAGGCAAGTAATCATATGGTTACAGACACCCGGCCCGGGTCTGTAGATTGGTACTCCCAGGAAGGCTCTTCCCAGGGAACAGCAGCGGCTCCTATGGGCTTAGTAGGATCTTGCCCATGAAGATTGTCAGCATGTGCCTGTGCTGTGAGCCACATTCTTTCCTTCTTTTCTGGAAGGAGATATAGAAGAGAAGATAATGTAGAGATCATGCCAAGTGAGTTCATAAGATTGGGTAAGATATTTAAATTCTTTGATGTAAGCATCGGGATCAGAGGAGAAGGACCCAAGACATTTTTCAACCTGTTGAGAGATTGGAGAGGGAGAAAGGGACATGGATACAGATGGTCCCCTTGGCTCCTGCTACTTCCTGGAGAGGAAGTAAGGGAGCTGGTTGCTGAGCATGCTGGGCCCAAGGGCAGGTGAGGGGCGGAGATGGAGAGGACTCAGAGTCAGAAGCGGAGTGGTTGGAGAGAGGGGGCAAAGGGTTAGAGCCAGAGCAGGGACATACAGTGAAGGATCACGATGCTCTGCTGGAGGATCATGATGCTGTCAGGGAGGGGGAAAATTGGTGGGGTCAAAGAAAGAGGAGTTGTCGGCTGGGGCTCTTGCAGGTGTGGTGGGAGACCAGTCGGGAGAGGAGGATTTGGAAAGTAGAGCAGGAATGTCAGAGGGAAGGGCGGTTATGAAGAGTGAAGAAATCCTGAACATAAGGAATCTCAGACCATTTCCCATTGCGATGGCAAAAGTTGTCTAAGTCTCCAAGTATATTGAAATCAAAAGCGCCGTTTTCAGGCCATTGGGAGCCATTGTCCAGTTGGTATTGAGGCTATGTGGTATTGCAGTAAAAGATAAGCCTCTTAGAATGGACCTCTGAATGGAGGCTGAGAGCCTTGAGATTGTGGAGGAGACACCCAAAGGGGGTGGTCTTGGGATGGGTAGACTGAGAGGCTCCCATAGTGAATGGAGAGTGGTGGGTAGAGGAAGAAGAGACTGCCAATGACAAGGATGGCAAGAGAGGGTGTCCCCTGTCTTGTGGGCCTTGTCTGGAATACAGGAGGCAGCCGCTGAGTCAGGCATCCTCCAGGCCTCCTCTATTCTGGACACCTCTTTTCTGAGGGGTGATGGAGGGTTGGGGGGGAGGAGAGAGAGCGAGAGTCCTCTAAGTACACCCAGCCAGAGCCTATCCCCTTCCTGGGTTTCGGCACCAAAATGCAACCTTAGCCAAGAGAAAGAACGAGAGAGAGACCCAAAGTCAGGTGAGTAAGTTTATTAACCTGCCGGGCTGCTTCACCACAGTGGGAGTAATCAGTCCTGGAGCTTACAAAATGAGGGGTTCATATGGGGAAAGAGACCCTGGGGTTGTCAGTTAACTTTACCACATATCATCTGGTGACGGGCTTGCAATATAGGAATTTACAAGAGGATGTAACTTAGGTTTATCCACGTTTTTTGTGGCCTTCCCCATGCTGCCCATTGGGCTGTAAGCAAGTCTGGGGACCTTCCTGTAGCACCTAGATAAGGGTCCAGGAATGCAGCTGCAGAGTATTCAGGGTCAGGGTCAGCTGCATTGTGTGTGTGTGGGGGGAGGGAGGTTTCTGGGGCAGCTTGTCCCTAAAAGGGTCAGGATCAGTTCTACCTGGTTCTGTATTTGCTGTCCGTCTGTAAATGCTGAGAATGGCAGAGGAAGGTCAAATGTAGACGTTCAGGTTTTATTTTTTTTGGATTTTCCTACTTCTCCTGTACAGGAAATAACTTATTGTCTAAACCCCATACTATCCCATTAAATGTCAGGAGTGCTGTCTTAGAGAGGCCTGAATTAGCTCATGACGTTAAGTACTGGAAGTCCCAGGAGGAATGCCCAGCAAGTGGAATCCAAGACGTTCTCACCTTCTAGGGGACAGGGCCATCACCAGGATTCAGACAAGGAACGGGGAGGTTTGGTTTGTGTTCCAGTTCTGAGCCCTTTACCTCGTCCCTCCAGAAGCTGGCCTTTGCACCTCGGAGCAGGTGCTGCCCAGCCAACCACGCCATGCGCTGGAGACCACTGGGACCCCACTTGCCTGGCAGCCCAACCGGAGACCCAGCTGCCTGGGAAGGTACGAAGATAATGCCAGGCAGCCCTGGCGGGCCGGGAAGACCCTCTATCCCTCCCGGTTCTTGCATTCGGGGAGCCCTGGACTGGCTGGCGGCGCAGGAAAGCGCGGAAGGGCGGGTAGGGGACCTGCTACCGCCCAGGGAGATGGTGCTGCGTTCTTTGGAAATCAGGGAGACCGTCCTCCAGCCTCCTTGCCCCAGGCGGGAGCGGGAAGATCCTCTCTGGGCAGAGATGACGAGGAACCCCTGCAGCCGGAGGGTCTCCCTGGCAAAGGTCGGGGAAGGGGGGGCGGTAACGGCCCGGGGGCTCCGGCACGGAGACGCCAAGGGGGTTCTCCAAGCAGCCTCCACCCACCAGCCTCGCCAGGAGAGCGTGGATACTCGAGCGGCCCCAAGCGAGTCCCCGGGGACTGGAGGGCCGAGGGGCAGCGCCCGGAACAAAGGCCCGCAGAGGGGTCCTGGAGACAGCGGCTCCCCGGGGGCGGCTCCCCTCTCTCCCCTCCTCTCCCGCCAGCTCCTCCTCCTCCTCCCCTTCCTCCCGCAGAGGCCCGGGCGGCGCGCGGCCCGAGCAGCGCCAACTTCGCCAACGGTTCCCAAGTTGCCGGCCGCGCAGGGGTGGGAGCTGGGTGGGGTGAGGAAGAGGAGGAGGAGGGCTCTTGGACGCCTTGGACGCGGTTCAGGAATCCGCTGCCGCTCGCCGGCTCGGGCCGGAGCGGGGAGGGCGCCAGGCAGGACTTCTCGCGGGCTCGCTGCGCAGGACGGCGCCCTCCTGGCGCCGCTTCCCTTCCAGCGTGCGGACCGGCCCGCCCGCGCCTGCATCCCTCCCGCCTGCCCCGGGGAGGGCGCACAGCCCGGGCCGCGCGGGCGCCGGGGCCACGGAACTGCTTCTGTCGGGATCTTCCAAGAGGAAGGCAAAGTTGCGAGCGGATGCTGCCCGCGCCGGACCCCAGCCGTGGAGGGTCGGGGCCGCCCGCGCCCGTGGAGCCTCGGCAGCCGGGGTAAGTGGGGCGCCCGCGTCCCGGAACCGCCGCCCGGCCCGGGGGAGGCCGCCCAGCCAGGAGCCCCCGGCCTTCCGCGTCCAGGCGCGCGCGCCAAACTTTGGAGGGAGAAGGGGGCGAGGCGGAGGGTGGGAGGTGGAGTTCCCGGCTCGGGGAAAAGCCCAGGCAGGCACCCACAACCCGCTGCACTCGGATCACACCTGCCAGGTACACACAGCTCATCGCCACTCATACCCCGCACACCGCGCAGGCCGATCTGCGCACACCCACACCGGCCAGGCACATGCCACACACTGAAATGCACATTCCTGGGAGCGCGGGGGATTTGGCCTCTACACCAGGCACGTCCTCACACCCCTCCCTCACATCCACGGCCTTTGTCTGCTACCCCCGCAGCCCCCAAGGAGAGGGAGCCCCCAAAGCGCAGCGGGCAGGAGAGAGGCTGCCTGGGTTTTGAAAAGTCGTGGCCACAACCCCGAGACCGAGGGCGGGGGAGCAGACGTTGCAGTCGGTTCTCGGGGTTCTGCAGGAGCGGATTTGGTGTGGAAACTCGGTGTCTGGGTGATGTGTCTGGGTGTGCGAAGCCCTTCCGGAGGCGAGGCCCAGAGAGAGGAGGGAGTGATTCATAAACTCAGAGCCGGCGTGCCAGGGTCTGTGAGCAGAGTGGAAGAGGCTGGCAGGCCGTTGCTGCGCTAGACAGAAGGGTAGTGGCCGTGACAGAGTCTTCCAGGGAAGCAGGGACCCTTCCCCCCAGCGGATGTGCTTCCTCCAGGGACTTCCAAGGGAACCGGGTGAGCAGATTCCAGTCCTGGGTGTGGACGGGGTAAGGGGAGGTAGGGGAATTTACGCCTAAAAGGTTAGGTTACCAAGGCAGGCCTGAAGGCTTAATTATTTTCCTCCCACCTGAAGTTGTGTTTGGTTTCTGATGCGTGGTGTTCCTGGGCCCCAGGATGTCCCGGGGATTGTCCTGGGCCTAGCATAGTGCCTGGCACAGTGGGCACTCAGTCAGTACTTGCTTGATGAATGACACCGGTAATATCACTCATTATGGACTCACTGTGAGGCAAGCCCAGTGGGCCTCTGCTGGTTTGAAATTGGTCTTCCAGCAGAGCAGGGGACCTGAGTAGCTCCTGGGAGCCCTGCCTGATCTGTTTGGGCCGGTGGCCCAGGTACTGTGTGTTCCACTGTGTCCCGTGGGCTGGCCTTGGGAGACTTGAGCTCATCATTGGCCTCTGCCCCTCTAAGAGGGCAGCAGGAAAAGCTTCATTTCTGTATCTGGCTAAGATGGGGTTGATGTGGGTTTTGGTAGATGGCAGGCTGTTTGGCAGACTCTGTGGGTTCTCAACTGAAGAGTAACTTTAGATCTGTAGCAGAGAGAGGAGTTGATTCCATCAACCCTCACATCTCCTGACTGCAGGAGAGAGGGGTGGGTACGTGGAGAAAGAGACGGGCCAGGCTGCTGGGCATGTGCTGGGGGCAGGCGGAACATGGGAACGTGTAGAATTCGGGGGCAGCTGTTTTTCTTCCTGGCTTCTGATGGCCTGGCTGGAGATGGGTCTCATGAAGGGTCTAGGAGCTGTGTTCTGCAGCAGTGGCTTGGCTCTGTGGTGGCAGCTGGTAGAGGGGTGGTCACAGTCCCTTTACTGAGTATTGCTGTGGAGTTTCCCAGAGGAGCAGAGACATTCGTGTTCCTGGAACTGAATTGCCAGTAGTCTTGGGATTGAGAGTGCACAAAGATGTGGGGGTGGCCTGGGCATGTCATCCAAAAAAAATGTGTCATTCCCCACCCCTGCCCCCTTGTGAAGAGCTCTGACTAGGTTCAGTGTGCATTTCAAACTTCTTTTTTTTTTTTTTTTTTTTTTGAGACGGAGTCTCACTCTGTCGCCCAGGCTGGAGTGCAGTGGCCGGATCTCAGCTCACTGCAAGGCATTTCAAACTTCTAAATGCTGAAATCAGCAAGGCATGTGGGCGGCACTAAGGACTGTGGCCTCAGATGAAAGAGCAGGTGATCTGGGCTTGGCCATCCCCCATTTCAGGTGGAACCCTGCAGCCAGTTCCTTCCCTGTATCACTTTTCCACCTTCATTATGCCCTCTGTGAATCGAGAGTTCTGTATACGTTTTCTAATTATATCATTACATCCTTATGAGGTTAGCATTTCATCTCCATTTTGCCGATTAGGAAACTGAGGATCAGAAAAGTTAAATAACTTTTCCAGTGTCACACAGGCAGTGAGAGACAAAGCCAGTATTTGTGTATTTGGTTTTTTGTAACTTTCTGTTAGGTTCAGAGGTACACATACAGGTTTGTTACATAGCTAAATTGCATGTCGGGGGGTTTGGTGTACAGATTATTTCATCAGCCAGGTAGTAAAGCATAGTATCCAATAGGGAGTTGTTGGGTTTGTTTTGTTTTGTTTTGTTTTGTTTTGTTTGTTTGTGTTTTGAGACAGGGTCTCTATTGCTCAGGCCGGAGTGCAGTGACATGATCACTGTCACTCACCACAGCCTCAACCTCCCGGGCTCAGGTGATCCTCCTGCCCCAGCCTCCCAAGTAGCTGGCGCTGCCATCCTGACTGATTTTTTTGTATTTTTTGTGGAGACAGGGTTTCACAAAAAAAAAAAAAAAAAATGTTGCCCAGGCTGGTCTCAAATTCCGGAGCTCTAGCAATCTGCCTGCCTCAGCCTCCCAAAGTGTTGGGATTCCAGGTCTGACCCACCACACAGGCCCGAGATAGGTGGTTTTTGATCCTCACCCTCCCCACTCCCTCCACCCTCAAGTAGGCCCTAGTGTCTGTTGTTCCCTTCTTTGTGTTCAGATGTATACTCAATGTTTAGCTCTCACTTATAAGTAAGAACATGTGGCATTTTCTGTTCCTGTGTTAGTTTGCTTAGGATAATAGCCATCCATGTTGCTGCAAAGGACATGATCTCATTCTTCTTTATGGCTGCATAGTATTTCATGGTGTATATTTATCACATTTTCTCTATCTGGTCTACCACTGATGGGCATTTAGGTTGATTTCATGTTTTGCTATTGTGACTAGTGCTATGATAACCATACATGTGCATGTATCTTTATGGTAGAACAATTTATATTATTTTGGGTATGTACCCAATAATGGGATTGCTTGGTGGAATGGTAATCCTACTTTGAGTTCTTTGAGAAATCTCCAAACTGCTTTCCACAATGGCTGAACTAATTTACATCCCACCAGCAGTGTATAAGCACATTTGTTTTGTTTTGTTTGTTTGTTTTTGATGGGGGGCGGGGGGATGGAGTCTTGCTCTGTCGCCAGGCTGGAATGCAGTGGTGCAATCTTGGCTCACTGCAACCTCCACCTCCCAGGTTCAAGCGATTCCCCTGCCTCAGCCTCCTGATAGCTGGGACTATAGGCGCGTACCACCACCATGCCCGGCTAATTTTTTTTTTTTTTTTAATTTTAGTAGCGACGAGGTTCCACCATGTTGGCCAGAATGGTCTCGATCTCCTGACCTCGTGATCTGCTCGCCTCAGCCCCCCAAAGTGCTGGGATTACAGGCATGAGCTGCCTCGCCTGGCCAGCACTCCCTTTTCTCCATAACCTGACCAGCATCTGTTAATGTTTGACTTTTTAATAATAACTGTTCTGACTGGTATGAGATGGTATCTCATGGTGGTTTGATTTGCATTTTTCTTTTTTTTTTTTTTGAGACGGAGTCTCGCTCTGTCGCCCAGGCTGGAGTGCAGTGGCCGGATCTCAGCTCACTGCAAGCTCCGCCTCCTGGGTTCACGCCATTCTCCTGCCTCAGCCTCCCAAGTAGCTGGGACTACAGGCGCCCGCCACCACGCCCGGCTAGTTTTTTGTATTTTTTTAGTAGAGACGGGGTTTCACTGTGTTAGCCAGGATGGTCTCGATCTCCTGACCTCGTGATCCGCCCGTCTCGGCCTCCCAAAGTGCTGGGATTACAGGCTTGAGCCACCGCGCCCGGCCTGATTTGCATTTTTCTAATGATTAGTGATGTTGACCATTTTTTCATATTCCTTTTGGCCACATGTATGTCTTATTTTGAAAAGCATCTGTTTGTGTCCTTTGCCCACTTTTTAATGGGGTGTTTTTTTGCTTGTTAACTTGTTCAAGTTCCTTATAGATTCTGGATATTAGACTTTTGTCGGGTGTATAGTTTGCAAATATTTTCTCCTGTTCTGTAGGTTGTCTGTGTACTCTGTTGATAGTTTCTTTTGCTGTGCAGAAGATTTTTAGTTTAATCAGGTCCCATTTGTCAATTTTTGTTTTTGCCACAATTGAAAAGCCAGTATTTGAACCTGGATCGTCTAACTCCAGAACCCACCCTGTCTCTACCATGCTAGGCTATCTGCAAGGTCCTTATTGGTTCTCCATGGCAACAGGGAAACAGCCCTGATGCTTCTTACTAACATAGTCCCAGGGCCTCTGCTTGCATTCTTCTTTTTCCACACACTCTGCCGAGCCTGGATTATACCTCAGGCTGTGGGAATCAAAGGCTGGGTGGTACCAGGCTGCTGGAGCCTTCTGTGTGGCTCTGGAGTCAGGAAACTGGAGATTTGAGGGGGCACACAGGGAGATGTTGCAGTAATTCCAGTGAGAGATGACTCACTGCTTATCTGAGAAGTTGGGGCAAAGCTGCCACTTGTGACCATACCGTGAATAGGGAAGAAATTGCCAGGTAGACAAAACATCCTCAAATATTACTGTATTTTTTTCTCCTTTTTGGTCCTCTCCAGGGTAATCTATTACTTGGGGAAATCAGACCTCACCTGACACCTCCTGTTGTCATTCACCTGGTGAACACAAGGGGCCATGTCACAGCTGTCCTTCTGCCCCTCCACATGCTCTGGAGAGCTGGACTCCTCAGCAGTGCTTGGTCCACAGGAGAGAAGGATAGGGCAGAACCGTGACAGCCAGGGGAGGTGATAACCACATGCTCATCTGGTTCCCAGCTCTTGCTTTTATACCCACGCCCCACAGGGAGACAATTATCCGCTGGACCCACTTTACAGATGAGGACATGAGGCTCAGAGAGGTGCAGTGGTTGCCCAAGCTCATGAAGCCAGGGAGCTGCAACGGCCTGGGACAGCCACATTTTCAGTCACGGTGGTATTTTCTGTCCCCGCTCCCAAGGGCCAAGAGTGGTTATCCCTGCTAGGGCAGGGTCCTCACTGCTCCACCCACCCTCATCTCTGCCCTGAGAGACCCCGATACAGGTGTCCATAGAATGGAAAAGGCTGGCACCCTTCAAAGGACGCCAGGAGCATTGGATGAGCACTGCCCAGCCAGCCCCTGCCCACCTTCCGCAGGAAGCCCGCCTGGGTGAGTTCTGAGAGCCTTCCTAGCACTGAGCTGCAAAGAAACTGGAGCCCTCTCTGCCTGCATTGCAGAGGGGACACGCTGACCAGGATGGAAGTTGGGGGACTGGGTGTGGGGAGAAGCCATCCCACTGCAGGGGCCGAGGCTATCCATCTTTGTGCCCCTGGTTCCATGCCAGTGCCTGAGGCATGGGAGGTTCTTGGAAATGTAGTCAGATGCTGGGTGAAGCCCCGGGAGGGGCTACGAATGCTTCTGCTAGGAAATCCTAGAGGGGCAGCACAGAGAGGGTCTTTGATGCCACCAACACTCAGAGAGTCTCTGACTTTCGTGAGGTCATGGCTCAGGAGAGGAGACACTTCTCCTTTTCATTTGTAAAACAGAAATGATATTTGTCACCTTTTCTTCCCTGAGGCCTAAAGAGATGACAAAATGCTGCTGGTCCCACCCTGAGCCCGTGGACTCCACAGCAGGGTGTGGGGTGGCCCCTGACAGGCCTGGACGGTTTGCTCTGTGCTTGCTGGTGGACACGCTTCAGCCCTCTGTCTCCATTGCCCCAAATCTGGTCTGTGGCTCCTGGCCCCCCACCAGCATGGAGGGCAGGGGTGGGCCCCAGGAGCCCCTGACCACCAGTGACTTCTTGTCTCCAGCCGCCCTCCTTCCTCTTGATCCCCCCCGACCCCTGGCCACCTCCTCACAAGGATGGCTGTGTGCTGAGGGACTGTGGCTTCCCTGGGCCCTGGGAAATTTATTACTGAGGTTTCAGAGGACTCTATGAAAAGGATCTGGAGAAAAAGTATGGAAAATAAACAAGCCAGTTCCCAGCTGAGCCTCTTCTGAATGCCACAAGTAAACAGCCACCTAGGAGGCCAGCCCGGGATGTTCTTATTTGGCCTCTGTGGTTACACCTGCCCCTTCCCCTGCCCAGTTCCTCCTCCTTGACTTTGAGAGCCTCATAAGTCAGGGAACACACCCTCCGCTGGCCAGTCCTTGTGCTGCAGGGACGCTGGTGGCCGGACACAGGAGGAACATGTATATGGGAGAGAAGACGGCCAGGGGTCCCAGCTCAGCCCTGCTCCCTCTGAGTCAGTCCCAAGCTTGGACCCTCCCCAGCAGGCAGAAGGTGACCTCTTGGTTGGTTGGTGAGTTTAACTTTGATGGTGCAGAATGATGGGACTTTTCTCCAGTTTTGTGGCATCTGAGAACCTTTACTTCTTAAACATTGCTTTAGGTTGGATAGACCAAAGCTAATTTTCTCGTTATGTCTCTCCAAGGTGGGGCCTACCTGTGAGCAAACCCTCATACGTTCATTTACTTTGTAGGCTACCTGAACAAAAATGTCAGATTTCTTTGCTTTGGGCTCGATCCTATCAGCTCAGGGCTGGTGGTGTAAGGTGGCACGAATGATTTCCAGAAACTCAGGCACTCTTCTGAGTGACTAGGTCTGTGGGATAGGAAGCACATTTTCCATCTCTTAATAACTTCGATTTACTTAGTGACCAACTTTAAAACCAAGCACCCGGTGAGAAGCGGGAGAGCCGGGCTTGGCAGCGGAGGGTCCTCACCTTGCATCCATGGAGTGGCTGAGGGCTCTTCTCATTCTCTGTGGCTGTGCTGAGCTGAGTCTGCAAGCCTCTGGGATTTGGGGAGTGGGGCACTGCCAGAAGGTTCTGGTTCCTGCTTTGTCGTGCTGCTGCCAGGCTTCTGGAGAGGGTGGTTGTAGGGTGAGTCCTGCATTCCGCACGTCCACTTGTTCCAATTCTACATATTGGGCTTCCGAAGAAAGTTCTGGTTCATAAGACGGCTTCACAGCTTAGCCGTCTGCAGACTAGTCTGCAGGTTGATCAGCTTTCTGTCGTGTGCGTGCTGTTCCTGTTCATACATGCCGCTCCGATGCCTGCCTGTGCCAGCCCCAGCCCACACAGCTACCTGAGATTTAGCCCTGGGCGTCCCCCCCACCCTTTCCCGCTTCCCCCTTCTCCTCCCTTCCTCTCCAGCTGCCTCGCCATCTGCAGGATTCTGGAAAGTGCTAACGTGTGTGAGCCAAACAGTGCTATCTGAGGAAATATTTTGAAAACACCCTGGGCCACCCGCTTCCCCACACTGTGACTATGCTGATTTTCAGCAAGGAATTCACAACTCCAGCCACAGGGCAGGGCTACAGGTGCCTGGCTTTCTTCTGGAGACTTCCAGGGGCTTGTCAGGGGACCCAGAGACAAGCTGAGGGCCTGTCCTGCAGGGTTGAGGATAGACATGTCTGAAGAGGCCCCGAGAATAGGAACCTAGAACCTGCCAGTCATGAAGCAGTGTCAGCCACCAGAGGATGAAGAACCGACCGTGACCTCACAGGTCAAGCACTTGCCTTCTTTTTACCCTGACACATGCTATTTCTCTTTCACTTTTCTTCCTTCTTTTGCATCTGGTGTAGGTGTCTGGGGGTAGCATGCACAGGAAACAATCATAGTAAGAGCAGCTGGCGTGCCTAGCACTACCCTGAGCACCTCCAGGGCGTCCTCGCTGAGTTCTCACCGGAAGCTCCAGAGGTGGCTCCGGTTATTCCCAACATTTTACAGATGGGAAAACAGAGGCAGACAGGCTGGATAAGTTGCTGACATGCCACAGCTGGTGAGGGGCAAAGCTGGGCCCAAACCCCGCAGCTGACTCCAGAATCTGTGCTCTCAGTACCACCTGTGTGTGCATCTGTCCCGTTGTGGCTGCACCGAGAGGAGAAACGGCACACAGCCATTCATTTTCAAACCGTGGCCAGTGCATGTCATTGCATTCTGACTGGGAAGCTCTGGCAATGCTGGCATTGCATGACCCATTGTGGGCACTAGCAGTGAGCCTCGGTCTTCTCCAGGTCTGACTCTGGTACCTGTTGGCTGCCCTGGGTGGGGCATTTTGGATTCTGCATCAGGGTCTTTTGCCCGCTCTGCTGATTCTGCTCCCCGTGCCCTGACCTGGTCACAGGAAGGGTGCAAATGGCAGTGAGTGTGGTCTCAGTTAGCAAGGGGGAGCTGGCAGATCAGGGACTTCTGCCTCCCTAGTGGTCATTCCAGCAAGACAGAAACCCCACCCTGAGTGATGTCTGGCCCTGTGATCTTTCAGCAAATATTTCTTCCCCAGCCTCACCTGGACTCGGTATCCCACGTTCCAAATTGTCCTCATTTCCCAGACACACACACCCTGCTCTCTGTAGCCTTCCCAGCTGCCAAGGACATTCCCTTCTTCCCCCTTTTTCCCTTGGCTTGGATGCCACCTTCTCCTGGAAGCCTGGGTGGTGACCCTCCCCATGGCTGCCCATGGGTCCCCCTCGCCGCACTTTGCCCACAGTATTGTGATTGCTGGTTCAGTGTTCTGTGGTCTGCACCAGGCAACGGGATCTGCAAGGGCAGGACAGCTGTCTGCCTTGTTCATCCTTGTAGCCCCCGACTTAACAGTGAGTGCCGCTACCTGTTTATGGAAGGAATGAGTGACAGATGTGGCACAGGACCCTCAGGGGGCTGCTGGCTAGGAGGGTGGGGCAGGCCCAGTCCAGGATGCTCCTGTGAGGGAGTGCTTCGTGTCTGGGGAGGGTGGCAGGAGTCATGGTGAGTGGGAGGGGTGGCTAACATGGGCCAAGGAAGGGACAGGAAGAGTGGGACCCCAGCACATGGCCTCTTGAGGTCATTATCCCGTGGGTATTGGGCTGGGATACTGAGGATGAGCCTGAAACCCTTCTAGAAGCCTCTCCAGTCCCGCCACTAGTCTGTCTGCCTGCCCTGGATACCCCTTTTTGGGCTGGTGGCTGGCTGCATGTTGGGCCCACTGCTCAACCCCACCAGCATGTGGACAGCCGTTCAACTGCTCAACGGCCCAGTCCCCATCCCCAAATAATGAGGCCTCCCGTGGCTGAGTCGTTTCCCTGAGCAGAGAGAAGGAAGTCCTGCTGGCCGGCTGCCTCCCCATGGGTGGGTAGAAGTGTTCTGTGGCCCCAGCTCCAGCCCTCAAGCTGTCTGTCCTTGCAAAAGTAGTGGGGCGCAGAGTGCTGGGTTCTTGGGCATCACCTGTCCAGGTATTGCTCACCTATGCTCATGCTGACACTGCAAGATGGAGGGACTTTCAGGCTGGAAGAGAGGAGACCTGGGTGCCCCAGTAACCACCTTTGATTCCCACTGTGATGAGTCCACAAAGGTGGACATGAGGGAAGACTTGGGGAAGGCTTCCTGGAGGAGGCAGGCATTCCAGTGCATGAGGGAAGCTGGGCAAAGGCACGAGGATGGGAAAGTTCAGATCGAAGACAGAGACTGGTGAGGAGTCTGACTGGACTGAACTGAAATGTATAGATGCACAAGGAGAGAGAGACAGGCAGGGTGGAGTTGTGGTTACGCACATAGGCTCTAGAGCCAGGCTGCCTTCATGGGAACCCCAACTCCCCACTTACTGGCTGTGTGGCCGTGGCCAAGTAGCTTACCTTCTTTGTGCTCAGTTTTCTCACCACTGGTACCCACCACATGGGGATGATACGGGAATAAAATGTATTTCTATACAAGTGTTGAGAGCAGTGCCTGGCACACTGAGCATCAAGAAGGGTGAGCTGATATTATATAGGTATATGTTTTAATGCAGCTAGAAAAGGAAATCGAGGTCAGATCATAGAGGCCCTTGAATGTCATTCTTTCCATTCACTAAGCACCTGCCATGTGCCAGATTCTTCACAGTCATTCTCACCAAGCCCCTACAACCTGGCAAGGTTGTTATCAATGTCTCCATTTCACAGATTAGGAAACTGAGGCTCAGAGAGGTTGAGTAACCTGCCCAAGGTCACTCAGTCAGGGAGAGTCAGAGCCAGTAATAACACCAGGTCTGCTGTCGCTTGAGTCTTCCCTCAAAGTGAAGATTGGAGAGACATGGCAGGGGCATCACAGGGATGAGCCCTGGGCTGGGGCTACAGTCAGGACCAGAACAGGAATGTGGCAACTGTGGGTCCCTGGAACAGGGCGGAGACGGGGAGAGATGCCAGGCGGGCCTGGAGGGTAGGGAGGCCCGGAGGCCACAGCATACAGCTCACCATTCATAGCCCAGGGCAAACCATTGAGTCATTTGGGGAAAACATGACATCACTGAGTCTCACTGTCTGCCGCCCACCTGCTGTCTGCCCTCTGTGGTTCTGTGATGACCTCAGTGCTCCAAGTCCTGCAAGGGGACCCACACACCCCAGGTCGCAGGGCCAGGTCAGCACCCCAGCTTCCTGCACTGGGTTTCCCTCCCCAGCCACTGTCTCCCACTTTCCCACCTCTCCCCTCCCTGCCTGGGGCCCTTGCCCCAGCCCTACTCATACACACTGCTGAGGCAGAAGCTTCTGGAAGTGGCACTGGGCATGAAGAGCTTCCAGAAGGGCTTCCATGCCAAGCCCTTGATTGGAATTCCAGGCGGGGAGGGGACAGCTCAGAAGCCTGTGTCGAGCTTTTAGAGTTGCTTTTCCTTGAGAATGGTGCTGCTGTTTGGGTGGGATCACTTTTAAAAAGTAGAGCCTGGTAGAGCTATGTGACCAGCACTATGCCATGACCTAGAGGAGATTCCGACTGACGGGCAGGCCCCACCTTCCTGGATATACAGTTGAGTGTCTGAGAGTTCTTTCTGTACTAAGCATCTTTGAGCTGAGTGCTTTATTTTCATCCATCTGATTGCACAAGGTAGTCTCATTTTACAGATGCCATCCCTGAGGCCCAGAGAGGTTAGGCAACTTGTCCAAGGCCACACCACCAGGATTCACACCCATAACTGTCCAACTCCAGATGTGCTCTTAGCCACTCTGCCATCCGGCCAGAAATGAAGCCACCAGAGAACCATAGAAGGTGGAACATACGCAACATTTGCCCCATAAATTGTACAGTGCAGACAGGAAGTACAGGGAGTTTTCATGTCAGAGTGTAGGTCACTCCCTAGAGTGGCTTGAAGTCTGTAGATCCATTTAGGAGAACATCCAGCTTCACTGGCTGTGCAAATCCCACCCATGCAGCTGTTTGGGGTGAGAAGTTTCTTTAAATGTTGTTGACTCTCCTCTCTGGAAGGAGCACGGGGACTCAGGGGGTGCCTGTCCTGGTGTTGGTGGCCACACCTGGAAATGGACTATGAGTCAAGCCAGGGGCCCAGTGCCAGCTTCTTTGGCCTGTCTGTGGGTGCAGATGCCAGCCTTTGCAGCTGCTGCTGCAACTCACAGCTCTCTCCCTATGCCACCCCCATCAGGCCAGCTGGAGTGGAGGGGCCAGTGGCTGGGCCCTGTGCAGAATGATACCCTCTCACCTTTGCAAGGGAAGTGTGATTATCCTTGCTTTCCAGGTGAGGACACTGAAACTTAGAGAAGTTTTCTGGCTGCCTGAGCTCCCTCAGCGGGAAAGAGGTAGAACTGAGACTCAAGTCTTCTTTCTGCAGGGAGATGGCCAGTTTCTTCCTAGACGAGGGAGGAGCCAGCCTGCCCTGTGGCACTGGGTGGCACAGCCCTGTTCGGTTCTCTAGGGCTTGCACTTCTGATTCATTCTGCAGTCACTGGCTGCCTGTGATTCGGGAAAAAGACCCTCTAGGGTAGGAGAAAAGTTCTTGGAGCACTTAATGAAGCCATAGAGGCCCTTTCCAGGCTTTGGGAAATGTTCCTTCTCCACCAAGATGCCAACACCACCCTGGTCCTGGCTGTACCTGTCCCTGGAAGGGCCTCACTGCGGTGACTGATTACCCAGCATGCAGCACATTGCCATTGCTCTCAATGGGCAGGTGCTGTGGGGACACAGGTCTGCTGGCCTGCCATCTTCTGGGGTCCCCCATGCCTTTTAAGGCCTACATCAATGTACCCCAAGCCTCAGTTCTGTGTAGTTTGTACAACTCTGGCCCCTACCCCAAGGATTTCTGGGAAGCCCCCAGGAATGCTGCTAAGTCCACAGTCTGCCCTCCCCAGCCCCAGTCTCATCAGGCTTCAGGGGTGGCCATTCCTCCCCTATAGGAGAGAGAGAACTCAAACCAGTAACTCCCCCTCCTCAGACTCAGGCCCAATCATTGCAGTAACAATTTCTGGGGACCTGTCTTTGTTCTTGCAGAGAAGGCAGCCTTTAAAGTTAGACTGGAGGGGCCATTTTGCTTCCAGTTGCCCCCAAATTTTCCTTTCTGTGATAGGATTTGTCCTTTGTCTCTGCCTAAATTCAAAGACTTGTTAAAATGACTTTTCTCAAACAAGAGGCTAGCCTCAAAATAACTTTGCCTCTACAGATAGAAAACTGGAATCTACTTTTATTTTGGTTTTACTTTTATTAAATTTTATAAAATCAATAATACATGTCCACGGTGCAAAGTTGAAAAGGCACAAAACAGTCTATGTGCGGTCTCTTTCCCATGCCGGACTCGGACACTCAGCATTGTTAGTTTCGTGTATGTGTAAGCTGCATTTAACTTGTCCAGCTTTAAAACAAAACCCTTCCCAGTTTCACAATTAGGTCGACCGAGGTACAACCTGAAAAATAACCTGGAAATAGCATCGGGCCCCCTGCAGCGTCCAACTCTTCCCAAGGACTGTTATTATGATAATGATCATTGCTAAGGCTGCCCCTTCCCAAGCAGTGCTGCTGCCCACAGTCCCAGCCCCCAGACCTGAGCAGCCACCCACGCAGCATGAATGCAGCCAGCCCCAGCCTGCCCGCTCAGCTTCCAAGCCTAGCAGTCTCAGGCTCTGGGCTAACCCTGCCCTCCCAGCTGCCCCTTCTACATCGTCCCCTCTTGTCTTGCAGGGCAGTAGCCACAGCTGGGGCTGTGGGGTCAGGGCATGGCAAGGGTGATCTGACCAAACTATGCTGCCTCTTAGCCAGACTGTGTATTCGGAGTCCCCTAAGCTCGATGTTTTTTGTTTGTTTGTTTGTTTATTTGAGACAGGGTCTCACTCTGTCACCCAGGCTGGAGTGCATTGGTACAGCCATAGCTCACTGCAGCCTTGACCTCCCAGGCTCAAGTGATCCTCCCACCTCAGCCTCCCAAGTAGGTGGGACTTCAGGTATGCTCCACCTAATTTTTAAAGTTTTTTTTTTACAGAGGGGATCTTTCTATGTTGCCCAGGCTGGAGCTTGATTGCTTGTTTGTTTGTTTGTTTGTTTGTTTTGAGACAGGGTATTGCTCAGTTGCCCAGGTTTGAGTGCAGTGGCACGATCTCGGCTCACCACAACCTCTGCCTCCTGGATTCAAGTGATTCTCCTGCCTCAGCCTCCTGAGTTGCTGGGATTACAGGTGTGCACCACCACACCCAGTTAATTTCTGTGTTTTTAGTACAGACAGGGTTTCATCATGTTGGCCAGGCAGTTTTTTTTTTGTTTTTTTTTTTTTAAAGAAGGTATCCTATCAGCTGCCTCTGAGCCACTGGCTGAGAAGGGAAGTCCATGAAGCATTTAACAGTAGTAACAGCACCACCACGTCCTCTTATTGAAGAAGCCTCTATGCTTCTTCCTGTGCCTTCCTATGCCTCTATGCTGATTTCTGGAGAAGCCAGTCACTTGCCTGGTCACACTGTACAAAGTGGCTCAGGGCTGGACTCGCTGGCTTATGTCTATAATCCCAACACTTTGGGAGGCCAAGGTGGGCAGATCACTTGAGGTCAGGAGTTGGAGACCAGCCTGACCAATATGGTGAAACCCCATCTCTAATAAATATACAAAAATTAACTGGACATGATGGCAGGCGCCTGTACTCCAGCTACTCGAGAGGCTGAGGCGGGTGAATTTCTTGAACCTGGGAGACAGAGGTTGCAGTGAGCCAAGATCACGCCATTGTACTCCAGCCTAGACGATAGACCGAGACTCTGTCTTGACAAAAAAAAAAAAAAAAAAGTGGCTTAGCTGGGCTTGGATCTCCAACGTGCTGGGCCCCAGTCACCAGGTTCCTAACCCCGTGCTGCCAGGCTTCCCCAGAGGGTCTCATGAACTCAATAATCTACCCCCTTCATCCACAAGGTAACCTCTCATTCCCCAGAGCTCATGTAATAACAAGAGTAGTAATCATAGTAAACCTTCTTTACCCTTTACTATGTGCAAGGCGTTGTTCTAGAAGCACACACATCGATCACTGAGTCCTCACAGCACTCCCAGGGGGTAGGCGCTGTCCTTATACCCTTTTTGCAGATGAGAAGCCCAAGACACAGGAGCTTGCCTGATGAGCAGCCCATGTTTAAAGGACAGCGAGGAGCCGGCCTCTAGGGAATGCAGGGCTCTTCTTGTACCCAGAAGTGAGGCACCCTGCCTCTTCTCTGTGGAGCCTTTGGAAATGGCCTCCGAGGGTCCCCTGCTCAACACAGCTCTGTGGGTCAAGAGCAGGAGCGTTTGAGGCACAGATAGATGATGTCTGGACCTCTCCCCAGATGCCTCCTCATGTCTGACCTTGGGGGCCCAGTGCCAAGGGGAAATTTAATAACATACCAGGTTTCTCCTTGCCCTGGTACAGGTTCCTTCCCTTCCCTTCCCTCCTCCCTGCATCCTTCCTTCCTTTCTTCCTTCTTTCCTTACATATTTATCCAGTGCCATACAGCGATAGCGCACACACGTTACCTCTGATACAAGGTGGAAAGTGATATGAATGGTGCAAGGTAGAGAGAGGAATGGTGCTGGGAGAGGAGCGTGTTGTAGGAGGCCCTCCCTTCACATCCTGGCCTGAAACTTCCAGCCAGGTGGCTTTGGGCGGGTCGCTCAGCATCTCTGGACCTCTGTTTCTCATCTGGATAATGAGGGAGAGGTTGGAGGTGAGGACCCAGGTTGCCTGCCAGGCTCTTGTGAGAATTGGAGGTGTAAAAGGGCTTTCTTTTTTTTTTTAGACGAAGTCTCGGGAGAGGGGTTAGATGGCGGGAGAGGGGTTAGATGGCGGGAGAAGGGTTAGACTAGGGCCCTGGGAGATTGGTTATGGCTGTGGGGGAGGACAGAGGGAGGCTCTGGGGATGTGTGGGGTTTGGGCTCGGCGGTAAGGGACGGGTGGAATTTGGCCCGGCACAGATGGGGGAGGGGGTGGTGCTTTGGGCACCACCAGCCCTAGGCTCATGGTTGCCACCCTCCCTTCGGGCACCGCCTTCCCTTTTCTGCATTTCCACCCAGAGATGGACTGTCAGCTTTGAATTCTTTTTAGGAAGTGACTTTATCGTTTATTTTTTTCTATATCTAAGGCAGGCAGAATATTATTTTTATAATAATACTAGATGCTTAGCATGTAAAATTCAAGTACAATGGGTAAATACAGAGAAGAATGCAGTAAATCGCCACCAATCCCACCACCCAGATGGAACTGTTTAGCTATTTGGTCTGTATGTGTATAGACACCTCAATAGGCAGGCCTACCTGGCGGGCGTGGGAGCACGGGGGCTGGAGGGCCAGAAAGTTTTATAAGCACAGGGAAAATGCACAGTTTAATTTACCTTCAGGCCAGAGTTGTAAAGATTGTCTGACCTGAAACAGCCCTTCCCTTCTGTCCGCTGCCTACATAACTGTATCGGATGGGGAAAGAGAGAATGGGGAACTCTCAGGCCATGGCCTTCAAAATCTCCCCATTCAGACAAATTTCAGAAAAGGAGCCAGTCTCGGTGAGCATATTCCAGCTCTAGAACAGTGGCTTTCCCCCACCTTTTAGACTAAAACCTCAGACACAGACACCCACACATAACTGAAACAAAAGCCTTATGAAACCCATATTTTGGCTGGGCACAGTGGTTCATGCCTATAATTCCAAACACTTTGGGAGGCTGAGGTAGGAAGATCACTTGAGCCCAGGAGATCGAGGCTGCAGTGTTTGCAGCGTTGTACTCCAGCCTGGGCAACAGAGTGGAAAAAAGAAACTCATGCTTATCAACTCATGCTTATCATTATGATACAGAGGCATTCTGATATTTTCTAATCTACACAATGCTGTTGTGTTTAAAAAAGAAAAAAAAAGTTTATCTTAACCTACCAAATTGCTGGCACAGCCTGCAGTTTGAGAAATGTCACTGTTGACCAGCAATTTTCAAACGTTCGTGTACGTCAGACTCAACTGCAGAGTGTGCTGAAACAACTTGCTCCCAGTCCTGAGGTTCTGAGTCATTAGGTCTGGAGTGGGACCTGAGAATTCGCATTTCCACCAAGTTCCCAGGAGGGGCTGATACTGCCAGTCTGGGGACCCCACTTTGAGACCCACCTTCCTAGGGTGTTTTTAAGGCAACATGCTCCCTTGGCAAAGACCATCAGGGGATTTGCTTTATTGAATGGATGAGAATTGCTGATCGCTAACATGGGAACTGTGGATCTCTGAGATACTTGAGGATGCTGGTCAGGCACTGTCGTTGGGATCTTTAACACCACCCTCCTAAAATCCAGCTCACACTATTAATATATAGTGTTGAATGTAGAAAAGGTCTGCTAAGCAAAAGGACATTTATGCCTAGCCCTGGTTGAATTCCCTGCCTCTCAAATCCCAGACCCGCAGAACATAAAACCTTCCCAGCCTTTCTGAAAACACTGTTCTTCTAAAGGCAATGAAAGGCGCTATTTAGCATGTGGGTTTCACCTTTCTGTTTTTTTAAAGGGAAGAAGGTAGGTCAAGCGTGACTGCCCCATGGGGAAGGCTGTCCCCGCTGGCTCTGGTAGGGGCCTGGTGGGTTTCACTGGCAGTCCCCAGTTTCCCAGCTTTAACCGGAAATTTTCCTGGCATTGTAGCACACAGCAGCACCTCGGCCTTGCAGCCTGCCAGCTTTGGAGACTGGCCTATATCCCAAACTTCTTCTGCTCTCTAACCGTGGACTGTCAGCCCCCACCCCTAATCCTCCTCCTCTGTAGCCTTGGGGCCCCCATGGGCCCCTCCCCAGCCTCACAGCCCTCCAGAAGCCAGCTCTCAGCTGGGAGCAGCTTCGCAAGGGAGGGGAGTGTTAAATGGGCACAGAGCACCTCTGTTCCAGTAACAATGGCCCGTTGATGACTAGATTCTGCCCAGGTCAACCCCCTCAACTGGACTTTGGGGAGGAGAAAGGACTCCAGCCCCCGCAGGCAGCCATTTCTGGGTGTGAGATTGATGCAGAGGCCTGAGCCTCTGTCTGCCCACAGAACCTCATTCTTTAGGCCCTGGTGCAGAAGGGAGAAACGCCCATCCCAGGGCAGTGTAAGGGCCCAGGAGTGATTCTGTTCCGTCCAATTCAACAGACAGTTATTGAACAGTCCTGGCCACTGAGGTTTGGTGCTAAATAGCTATGGGGAATAAGAATAACTGCTGACATGAATTCAGTGCTTCTTACTGTCAACCCCGCCCCTGACTGCCCAGTAGTCTCTAGGGAACTTACAAAAAATCCCAGGCACAGATTCCCCCTACCTCGGAATCTTCAGGGGTGAACCCTTGGCACTGATATTTTTTAAAAGCTTTCAGAGTGATTCTCATGCCCAGCTGGGATGCAGCATCCCTGGCCTCCAGTCTGTCAGACACTGTACTAAGCATTTAACTTGGAGTACCCCATTTAAGGAAGCAGGTGCTTATGGGATGCTGAAATATGGCCCCCACAGATGTCCATGTATGAGCCACCAGCACCTGTGGATATGTGAGCTTGCATGGTAGGAACTGTGCAGATGGGATTAAGTTAAGGATTTTGAGTTGAGAGATTATCCTGGATTATCCAGGAGAGCCCTAAATATGATCACAAGCATCCTTATAAGAGGGAGGCAGAAGATTTGACTACAGAAGAGGAGTGTCAGAATAATGCATGGTGAGAAAAACTATCAGCCATTGCTGGTTTGCAGATGGAGGAAGGAGGCATGATCCATGGAAAGCAGGTAGCCTCCAGAAGCTGGGAAAGGTGAGGCTGCAGACTCTCCAGAAGGAACCCAGGCCTGCTGGCACCTCCATGTTAAGTCAGTGAAACTACCTCACACTTCTGACATGCGGAACTGTACGATAGTCAGTATGTTGTTCCAGCTAGGCACGGTGGCTCGTGCCTATAATTCCAGCACTTTGGGAGGCTGAAGCGGGAGGATCACTTGAGACCAGGAGTTTGAGACCAGCCTGGGCAACCTGATGAAAACCCTGTCTCTACAAAAATAAAAAAATTAGCTGAGTGTGGTGGCACCCACCTGCCCCAGCTACTCAGAAGCTGAGGTGAGAGGATCTCTTGAACCCGAGAGATTGAGGCTGCAGCGGGCCATGATCACACCACTGCACTCAGCCTGGGCAACAGAGCATGACCCTGTCTCAAAAAAAAAAAAAAAAGGAAAAAAAATAAGTGTTGTCTGAAGGTACTAAGTTTGTGGCGATGTGTTACAACAGCAGTAGGAAACAGATACAGGGCTGTCGTTAACCCTGCTTTACAGATGAAGCGGGGGGCCAGGCAGTCACCTGGGCTCACCCAGCTAGTGGGCTACCGAGCCGGAAGAACCAGGGTGTCCGACCACTTCTTCACTGCCCACCCCACCTCACCACACTGCCCCCTCTTGGCAGTCAGACAGACATGGGTTCACTCAGCTCTGTCATCTTCTGTCTGTGTGTCCTGTGCTGCTGGTAAGGCTTGTTTGGCCAGGGGGAGGTCCCAGGAAGGGGAGTTGTGGAGAACAGTTGGAAAGATAGAGTGGGACAGGTTGTCTGTCCCCAGATGGAAGAGTTTGGACTTGATTTTGGAGGAATGGAGCCCACAGAGCACTGTCTGGTCTCCTCTGCCGTATTTCCTGATGATGCCTCAGACCCGCAGGCCTACTCAGTCTTTGAGATCTGACATAATGCAGCAACCCAGCTCCCATTCAGAACCTCAGGATTGGGACCAGAAGCACCATTCTACTCCTTGTCACCCACAGCCAGTGACAGCCATTTATCTGGGAGGGCCAGTGAGCTCCTGTTTCCCAGGAAGCCAGCAGTGGCCTGGTGCCAGCAAAATATGTTTCTTCCAAGATTCTCCTAGAACCGTGTATTTGGGGCTATGCTTTTTTTTTTTTTTTTTTTTTTTTTTTTTTTTTTTTTTTTTTCCCGAGACTGAGTCTTGTTCTGCTGCCCAGGCTAGAGTGCAGTGGCTCGATCTTGGCTCACTGCAACCTCTGCCTCCTAGGTTCAAACAGTTCTCCTGCCTCAGCCTCCTGGGTAGCTGGGATTATAAGCACATGCCACAATGCCCAGCTATTTTTTGTATTTTTAGCAGAGACGGGGTTTTACCATGTTGTTCAGGCTGGTCTCGAACTCCTAAACTCAAGTGATTCACCTGCCTCGGCCTCCCAAAGTTTTGGGATTAGAGGCGTGAGCCACCGCACCTGCCCAAGGCCATGCATATTTTTTAGAGTAAAAGTATGAAATACAAACAAATACAGAGAGTTGTCCAGATGAGGCAGGAAAATAGGGTCTAGAGGCAGGGAATGTAAGGCCAATTCACACTTCAGCTATAACAGGAAATATCCTCTGCATAGCGCAGTGCTCCGTAAATGACTTTGTAACTTTACTTCATCCTCTTCATTTACATAGGGTGCACCCGAAATAACAAATGGAATCCTCTAGGGGGTATTTAAACTCACCAAACTTCTGTAATGGGCTTTTTGTTTGTTTGTTTGTTTGTTTTGAGACACAGTCTCACTCTATCACCCAGACTGGAGTGTAGTGGCGCAATCTCAGCTCACTGCAACCTCTGCCTCCCGGGTTCAAGCGATTCTCATGCCTCAGCCTCTTGAGTAGCTGGGATTACAGGCATGCGCCACCACTCCCAGCTAATTATTGTAGTTTTAGTAGAGATGAGGTTTCATCATGCTGTCCAGGCTGGGCTCAAACTCCTGACCTCAGCCACCCAAAGTGCTGGGATCACAGGGGTGAGCCACCACACTCGGCGGACGGCTTCAAACTCCTGACCTCAGCCACCCAAAGTGCTGGGATCACAGGGGTGAGCCACCACACTCGGCGGACGGCTTCAAACTCCTGACCTCAGCCACCCAAAGTGCTGGGATCACAGGGGTGAGCCACCACACTCGGCGGACGGCCTTTTGAGCTCCTGTGCTCAGGCCGCCCCACACTGTGGAGTGCACTTTCTCAGTAAATCCCTTCGTTCCTTCCTTGCTTTGTGCTTTTTGTCCAATTCCGTGTTCAAGACACCAAGAACCTGGACATCCTCCACCTTCAACACAAAGCCACACCACAAGTTGGTGGCAGGTCCTGAAAGATCAGTTCCTGACCAGGACTCTGATCTGCCCACTGCTGTACAGCTGCTCCCTTCTGGCTCAGTCAGCTTGCTCAGACCTAGAGCACAGTATCTGAATTCGTGGACTGTGGAGCCAGGCTTCCTGGGTTCAGATCTCAGCTCTGCCTTTAACTAAGGGTAAGTTTTCTCATCCCCTTGCCTTTGATGGGGATGGTGACTATTATCTATGAGCATTATCCAGGGTTCTTCCAAAGATTAAGTACATTCATGTACATGAAGTACTTGGAACAATTCTTTGTTCATTGTGTTAACTTCTGTTACTATTCAGCTCCTGTAGGGCAGGGGCTGTGTCTTGTCCTTCCTGTTCCTAGTGCCTGGTTCCATGCTTGGCCCAGAGCACGTGCTCAGCAAATGAATATATTTGTTTTATGTGAGCTTTTATCACTCAAGGATTCTTTAGGTACTTTCCCAAAAGCTTTCAGTCTCACAAATTTCCATCTTAGTTCTTCAAATATTTATTCTCCTCCTTCCTGCCTGGGAGCTGCCTCAAAATTGCCATAGAGCAGCCTAAAGCTTGCTCTGCCCCTTGCAAAGTACAGCAAGCAATTGAAAGATAACCCAGATGTCCCAAACCTCCCAGCCAGAGTGCCTGTGCTGCGCAGCTCCATGGCTGCCCCAGCCTCCTTCACTCCGAGGCCATGCTCGGCCCACCCGCTGAGGTTGCACAGAACTTTTTGGGCCCTGTAGCAGCACTGCTTGAGCAGAAAGCCTTGCATGGTCCCGCAGGACTCACTGCCTGCAGCCACTAGTCCCAGCTCCCCTCCTTAACAGAACCCACACCATGTGGTCCGGCTGATGGGGGATCACATATCATGCTATTCCCTCCAGGATCCTGTCCCCTGTTTTTCTTCCCCTACCAAGAGGAGTAGCATCCTCATTTAGCCTTTCCCTCAGAAAGTCCCCACGCTTATTACTACACATGAATAGACCCCAGGAAGGTCACTTGCTCATGGTTCTGCAAAAAGCTAAACTCCAGTTGAGTTCCAGTTTGAACCCAATTAGTTCACTCCTCTGCCCTAGGGAGGCCATTTCTGCTCAATCTTACTGCCCCGCCTCTAATTCCATTTTGCAAAGATCTCTTGAAACCCTGCCTGCTGTTGTGGGAGCTAGTTTTCTTTTCTTTTCTCTTTTTCCTTTTCATTACACTGTTTCATTTTGACATAATAGTAGAGTCACATGCAATTTTAAGAAATCGTACAGAGGTCTCATGAATCTGTTACCCACTTCCCCCTATGGTAACATTTTGCGAAAGTCTAGCCTAATGTCACAACCAGAATATTGACCTCATACAAAATCCTTTGTGTTGCCCTTTTATAACTACACTCACTTCCCTCCTGCCCCCACCCCTTCCTTGACCCTTGGCAGTACTAGTCTGTTCTCTATTCTTACAGTTTTGTCATTTCAGGAATGTTCTATAAATGGAATCATGTAGTGTGTAACCTTTTGTGATTGGCTGTTTTCATTCAGCCCAGTTCCCTGGAAATTCATCCAAGTTATTGTATGTGTATGACTAAGTAGGTAAAACAAGGAACACAGACCTGTTCTCGTGGCATCCCTCCCTGGTTAGCAAGAGATTCAGCAGCCTGCTGCCACTCTGGCCTTGCTGATAGCTAGTGTGTGTGCAGGCAGCAGCTCCCGCTGTCTCTAAGAGTGCCAGGGTAGTGAAGCTGGATGCTCTAAAAGTAGTGGCTCTCCATGTTTGCTGATTCTAGGTTAGAATCACCTACGGAGCTTTAAGTAATCTTGATGCCAGGCCATACCCACACCAATCCAATCCGAATCTGGAGGTGGCACCCAGGCCTCAGTAATTTTTAAACTTCTCTGGATGATTCTCATGCTGTCAGAGTTGAAAACCAGTCCTCTGAAACAGCCGCAGCAGATTCACAATAGCTACACCATCCTCTACTCATGACATGTCACGGAGCAATCGCAGCACTCGTATTTTCAAATACAGCTCCCCAGGCAGCCCCTTCCCATCTGTCAGCCTTGGCCTGGAGTGGAAATTGACTTGCCCTCTTAGCTGAGAAATGGTTTGGCCATGGCCATGTCCAGGTGTGCCCAGGCCCGAGGCCTGACGTGTTAGGTGAGCGTCCCTGTAAATAATGCTGGAAAGGTGGGCCCTTGACCAATAGGAATAGCTGTAGCAGGCAGAGATCTCCTGGGCTGGTTCTATAGGATAAAGCCAAAGTGGATCAGCCAGTGTCCCTCCCCTGCAGCCCAGCATGGGGAGAGATGTACCCAAGAAATACCAACCAACAGTGCCATTGGCATAGACGGGCTGTGGTTGACATTTGTTCAGACCAGCAGTAATGCCCAGCCTGTGTGCAATCTTCCAAATTTTCAGAGCTCACACAGCTTCCCTGATGCTCACAACAACCCTGTGGGGCCGGCCTAGGCTCAGAGAAGTTAAATGCCTCACCCAACGTCAGCAGAGAGTAAGTGGGAGAGCTGGGACTCACTCCAAGTCTGTCTAAGTTCAGGGCCATCTGTCCAATGCTCAGAGCAGTTAGACAATTGACCTCTGTTTCCACCGGCAGGCCAAGTGTAGATGGGCTCCTTTGTGGCCGTAGATCAGCCAGAGGATAGCAGCAGACACACGTGGACCAAGCCTCCTGCTGCCCAAGACCCCTGTGGCCCCTCTCTCCCTAACCCCTGCTTCTCCTACAGATCTAGTGTGGAGATGCTGGACAGAACACAAGAGGTTGAAGTCAGGGCGGGAGCAGAAAAAAAAAAAAAAAAGAATAAGAAGAAAAGAGGCTGGAGTTCCTCTTTTCATCACAGGAATAAAACCCCTTCCTGCTGTCAGTGGGACCATTAAGTGGGAGTCTGAGGAAGCTCCAGAGGATTCCAATTCTGTTGCCACCGTATAGAAACAGAGGAGGTCAGCGCGGTGACTCACGTCTGTAATCTCAGCACTTTGGGAGGCTGGGGTGGGCGGATCACTTGAGGTCAAGAGTTCAAGACCAGCCTGGTCAGCATGGTGAAACCCTGTCTGTACTAAAAATACAAAAAAATTAGCTGGACATGGTGGTGCCTAACTATAATCCCAGCTACTTGGGAGGCTGAGGCAGGAGAATCGCTTGAACCCGGGAAGCGGAGGTTGTGTTGAGCCAAGATTGCACCACGGCACTCCAGCCTGGGTGACAGAGTGAGACTGTCTCAAAAAAAAAAAAAAAAAAAAAAAAAAGACAGGAAACACTCAGAAGTAGGGTTGGAAGAAAACAGGGAGCAGAAGAAATTCTCCTCTCTGTCCTGTCCCTTACTTGGTCATTCTCCAGGAGCAGAAAGTCACCTTAGAAGGTCAGGAAGGAGGATAGAGCAGAAATTGGGTATCCTAGACTTACGCATGGAGAGTTTTTCTCTACCTGGTTATCTCAGAAATCCTGTAATGGAGTCGTCTTTACAGAGGTGCAGAACAAAATGGGAAGCTGTGGCCATTGTGTAGCCATTGAAGGCTAGCCCATGGTCCCCTCACAGCTTCCACGGGCTTCTCCCGAAAATGTGCACGTATGATGCACTCATTGCATGTATACGTACGTGTACACATTTCTGCTCAAAAGGTTGCTGATTGATAAAACTGACAAAAGCTCCAAACCCCACAAATGAGCACAGCATTTTGCAATAATGAGCGTGACCAAAATGGGAAAAAATAGGGCACATGAGGGATGAGGGAAGGAAAAGGACTCCAGGGCCCAGAAGATTCCTAGCCTTCCTTAGCCGCTGCCTCCTAAAGTAGGGGTAACAAGTACATGACACATATGCCAGCCCTTCCCCTGTGATACAGTTGGGATATTTGTCCCCACCCAAATCTCACATTGAATTGTAATCCCCAATGCTGGAAGTGGGGCCTGGTGGGAGGTGTTTGGGTCATGGGGATGGATCCCACGTGGCTTGGTGCTGTCTTCCTCATAGTGAGTTCTTGCCAGATCAGGTCATTTAAAAGTGCGTGGCACCTCCCCATTCTCTCTCTCTCATTCCCGCTTTTGCCATTTGAAGTGCCTGCTCCTGCTTCGCTTTCTGCCATGATTGAAAGCTCCTTGAGGCTTCACCAGAAGCCAAGCAGATGCCAGCACCGTGCTTCCTGTACAGCCTGCAGAACCAGGAGCCAATTAAACTGCTTTTCTTTATAAATTACCCAGTCTCAGGTATTTCTTCACAGCAGTGCAAAAACAGCCTAATACACCCTATCTATACACGCAGCAGACATCACTAATCAACTGCCACATTCTTTCCCATAGAAAACAAGCCTGACTTCAGGATTCTTCTCATCAGAGTGCTCCAGGCTGCCAATTACCAATCTATTAGATTTTACTTATGAGATGAAAATGATTTGCCAGCCCGGTGTGGTGGCTCACACCTGTAATCCCAGCACTTTGGGAGTCTGAGGCGGGTGGATCACTTGAGGTCAGGCCAGCCTGACCAAAATGGTGAAACCCCATCTCTACAAAAAATGTAAAAATTAGCCGGGCATGCTGGCACTCTCCTGTAATCCCATCTCAGGAGGCTGAGGCAAGAGAATCTCTTGAACTCAGGAGGTAGAGGTTGCAATGAGCCGAGATTGTGCCACTGCATTCCAGCCTGGGTGACAGAGCAAAACTCTGAAAAATAAAAAAGAGAGAGAGAGAGAGAGAAAGAAAGAGAGAGAGAGAAGGAAGGAAGGGAGGGAGGAAGGGAGGGAGGGAGGGAAAGAAAAAGAAAGAAAGAAAAGGAAGGAAGGAAGGAAGGAAAAGGAAGGAAAGGAAAGAAAAGAAAGGAAAAAAAGAATAATTTGCCATCCTCGGCTTGAGCCCAGGAGTTTGAGACCAGCCTGGATAATAGGGAAAGACCCTGACTCTCCAAAAAGTTTTTAAAAAATAGCCAGGTGTGGTGGCACATGCCTGTGATCCCAGCTACTTGGGAGGCTGAGGCAGGAGGATCACTTGAGTCCAGGAGGTGAGGCTGCAGTGAGCCATGATCATACCACTGCACTCCAGCCTAGGCAATGGAGCAAGACCTTGTCTCAAAAAAAAAAAAAAAAAAAAAAAAAAAAAAAAAGTTGGAAATCTGGTACAGTCACTGTCTTCGTCTGGATACCTCTTGCTTGTTCTGGGTTAGGTTCATCACAAAGTTGCTTAGATGGACTTGGTCATTCAAGTAAATATTAAGTGCTAACTGTGTGTAGGATGATGGATTGGGACACAACTCCATATGCTTTTTCTTTCCATTTATTTTTATAACCGCTTTCTCTTATATTGATATTTTATTTTAGTAACATGGTAACAAATTTAAACAATAGAAGAAAGTAGAAGTTAAAAGTCAGTGACAGTTCCCACCCGTTTCCCAGTTCTCTCAACCACTCTTGTCAATCTCTTGTTTCCATCTCCAAAGATACCCAGCACATGCCCCATTTGCGTGGATCCAGCCCGGTTTGCAGGCAGTTGGTAGCATGCCACGCGTATTCTTGCCCTTGCTTTTATCACTCATGTCTTGAACAGCATTTTATGTCAGCCCTCCAGAACTGCCTCCTTCTTTTTAATCATTACAGAGTATTGCACAGATAAATGTACCTAACATTGAGTTAACGAGTTACTGTTTCTTGTTTTTGTTTTTGTTTTGCCTATTAACATGCGTTAATGTCATGGTTAGCCTTTTGTAATTATAATCGATTTATTGTTTTATGTGTCCTTGTTGTATCTATGCAAGTATATCAGCAAGATTAGCTCCTAGAAGTGGAATTCCTGGGTCGAAGAGCGTTACAGCAGTCCTTTGGGGCTGCTATAACAAAGTACCATATACTGAGAAACTTACAAATAGCAGAAATTTATTGCTGATGGTTCTGGAGTCTGGAAAGTCCAAAATCAAGGAGCCAGCAGATTTGGTTTGGGAGGGCTGCTCTCTGCTTCCAAGGTGGCACCTACCTGTAGCAACCTTACCTGGTGGAAGGAGCAGACAAGCTCTCTCAGGGCTCATGTGTGTTTTTTTTTGTTTTTTTTTTTTGTTTGTTTTTTGTTTTTTGACACAGAGTTTTGCTCTTGTTGCCCAGGCTGGAGTGCAATGGTGTGATCTTGGCTCACCGCAACCTCCACCTCCCAGGTTCAAGCAATTCTCCTGCCTCAGCCTCCTGAGTAGCTGGGATTATAGGCATACACCACCCCGCCCAGCTAATTTTGTATTTTTAATAGAGACGGGATTTCTCCATATTGGTCAGGCTGGTCTCAAACTCCTGATCTCAGGTAATCCACCTGCCTCGGCCTCCCAAAGTTCTGGGATTACAGGCATGAGCCACCACGCCCAGCCTCTAATTTAAAAGAACACTAATCCCATTCATGAGGGCCCCACAGTGGTGACCTAGTCACCTCCCAAAGGCCCTACCTCTTAATGCCAGCACAATGGGATTCGATTACAACACAAAAATTTTAGAGGGGCAGAAACATTCAGCCCATAGCAAAGAGTATGCATATTTAAAACTGACGGTTTGGCCGAATCGTCCTTCAGAAAGGACACTGCCATGAACATTATGTATTAGGACGGGACGGGCTATGCTGTAGGAACAATTAGTCCCCCAAATCCTAGTATTTAACACAGCAAAGGCTTGTTTTTTCTCTTGCATCATATCTGATGCAGATGGGATGGCTCTCTAAGCAGCATCCCAGGGATCCAGGCTGCTTCCATCGTGAACTAAGCCAGTTGGAACCTGTGGCCTCCACTGTTGCGACAGCCAGGGTAGAGAGGCCTAGATGAGTGTGTGGGATAATTTTAAGCGAATTGGCTTACATCACTTTCATCCACATCCTACCTGTCAGAACCAGTCATATGGCCTCAGCCTGACGGCGAGAGACTCTGGGCAATGTGGAGAAGCCCATAGCCACTCAATGAGTCTCACGTCTCTGCCAGTCGGTTCCCCCGAAATTCACCCGCACAGTATATTCCAGGGCATTTTGTTCTTCGCTAATTAAATATATGAAAAATGGTGTCGCGTAGACTGTCGTTCTGCTCTGCACATCTGTGCTTTCTTTGGGCACTTGCCCTCCGCCTTTTTCTGCTGAAATACTCATAGGGGATTATGTTCACACTCCAAACACACTCCAGTGGCCTTCTCCAAATTTTCTCAAAACCCAAAAACCTTTTGTGGGGAAGCCCTAAGACATTCTATATTTTAGCTGTTATAGGCATACCTCAGAGATATTGCAGGTTCGGTTCCAGACCACTGCAACAAAATTAATATCACAATAAAGCAAGTCACACAAAATTTTTTGTTTCCCAGTGCATATAAAAGTTATGTTTACACAAACGGGTGCAGTGGCTCACACCTGTAATACCAGCACTTTGGGAGGCCAAGTTAGGAGGATCACCTGAAGTCAAGAGTTCAAGAACAGCCTGGCCAACATGGTGAAACCCTGTCACTACTAAAAATACAAAAAATTAGCCAGGCGTGGTGGCGGGCACCTGTAATCTCAGCTACTCGGGAGGCTGAGGCAGGAGAATCGCTTGAACCCAGGAGGCAGAGGTTGCAGTGAGCTGAGATTCATGCCACTGTACTCCAGCCTGGGCAACAAGAGCAAAACTCTGTCTGAAAAAAAAAAAAAAAGGTTACATTTATACTATACTGTAGTCTATTCAGTGTACAGTAGCATGTCTTTAAAAAGTACATATCTTAACTTAAAAATACTTCATTTGCTAAAAAAATGCTAACAATCATCTGAGACTTTAGCAAGCGAGTTGTAGTCTTTTTGCTAGGGAGAGTCTTGCCTCAATGTTGATGGCTGCTGACTAACTGCTGAAAATTAGGGTGGCTGTGGCAATTTCTTTCTTTCTTTCTTTTTTTTTTTTTTTTTTTTTTTTGTTTGTTTTTTGTGTTTTGAGACAGGGTCTTGCTCTGTTGCCCAGGCTGGAGTGTAATGCCATGATCACGGCTTGCAGCAGCCCTGATCACCTTGGCAATGCCCCCACCTCAGCCTCCTGAGTAGTTGGAACCATAAGTGCGTGCCACCACACCCAGCCTATGTTTTTATTTTTTGTGGAGACATGGTCTCACTATGTTTCCCAGGCTGCTCTCGAACTCCTGGGCTCAAGGAGTTCCTGGGCCCGCCTGGGCCTCCCAAAGTGCTGGCATTACAGGCGTGAACCACTGCACCCAGCCACAATTTCTTAAAATAACACAACAATAAAGTTTGCAGCATCAATTGACTTTTCTTTTCATGACAGATTTCTCTGTAGCATGCAATGCTGTTTGATTCACAGTAGCACTTCTTTCAAAATTAGAGTCAATTCTTTCTAACTCTACTGCTGCTTTATCAACTAAGTTTATGAAATATTCCTTTTTTTTTTTCTTTGAGACGGAGTTTCGCTCTTGTTGCCCAGGCTGGAGTGCAGTGGCACAATCTCGGCTCACTGCAACCTCTGTCTCCCAGATTCAAGCAATTCTCCTGCCTCAGCCTCCCGAGTAGGTGCGATTACAGGCATCCACCACCACGCTTGGCTAATTTTTTGTGTTTTTAGTAGACGCGGGGTTTCACCATGTTGGCCAGGCTGGTCTTGAACTCCTGATCTTAGGTGATCCACCTGCCTCGGCCTCCCTAAGTGCGGGGATTACAGGTGTGAGCCACCATGCCCAGACAGTTTATGGAATATTCTAAGTCAAGCTTGTCCAAGCCGTGGGCCACGTGCCGCTCAGGATGGCTTTGAATGTGGCCCCACACAAATTTGTAAATTTTCTTAAAACATGATGAGATTTTCTTTGTGATTTTTATTTGTTTGTTTGTTTTCTCATCACGTATCATTAGTTGTTAGTGTATTTTATGTGTAGAACAAGACAATCCTTCTTCCAGTGTGACCCAGGAAAGCTAAAAGACTGGACACCCCGCTCCACATCCTTTGTTGTCATTTCAACAATATTCACAGCGTCTTCACGAGGAGTAGCTTCCATCTCAAAAACCACTTTCTTGACTCATACATAAGAAGCAACTCATTCATTCAAGTTTATCATGAAATTGCAGCAATTCGCTCATATCTGTAGGCTTCACATCTAATTCCAGTTTTCTCTTATTACTTCCACCACATCTGCAGTTCATTTCTCCACAGAAGTCTTAAACCCCTCAAAATCATCCACATGGATCCACTTCTTCCATCCACTTCTTAGCATCCACTTCTTCCAAATTAACATCCATTTCTTCCAAATTCCTATCCATGTTGATATTTTCACCTCCTCTCTTGAGTCACAAATGTTCTTACTGGCATCTAGAATGGAAGGTTTTCAATTTACTTTGCCCAGATCCAACAGAGGAATCACTACCTATGGCAGCTATAGCCTTACAAAATGTATTTCTTAAATAATGTAACTTGAGGGTCAGATATGGTGGTTCACGTCGGTAATCTCAGCACTTTGGGTGGCCAAGGCAGGAGGATTGTTTGAGGCCAGGAGTTCAAGACCAACCTGGGCAACATAGTGAGACATCCCTACAAATTAAAATCTAAAAATTAGCCAGGAGGCTGGGCGCAGTGGCTCATGTCTGTAATCCCAACACTTTGGGAGGCTGAGGTGGGCGGGTCACCTGAGGTCAGGAGTTCAAGACCAGCCTGGCCAACATGATGAAATCCATCTCTACTAAAAATACAAAAAGTAGCCAGGCGTGGTGGCAGGCACCTGTAATCCCAGCTACTTGGGAGGCTGAGGCAGGAGAATCGCTTGAACTCGGGAGGCAGAGGTTGCAGTGAGCCGAGATCACACCACTATACTCCAGCCTGGGTGACAAAGTGAGACTCCATCTCGAAAACAACAACAAAAATTAGCCAGGTGAAATACCATGCACCTGTAGTCCCAGCTACTTGTGAGGCTGAGAAAGGAGGATCGCTTGAGCCCAGGAGTTTGAGGCTACAGTAAACCATAATCATGCTACTGCATTCCAGCCTGGGTGACAGAGTAAGAAGAACTTGTCTCTTAAAAAAAAAAAAAAAAAAAAAAAAAAAAAAAAAAATTCATTAAAAAACGAACTTGAAAGTCAAAATTACTCCTTGATCCATGGGCTGCAGAATTAATGTTAACAGGCATGAAAACATTACTCTCCTCTTACCTGTCCATCAGAGCTCTTGGGTGACCAGGTGCATTGTCAATGAGCAGTAATGTTTTAAGCAGAAGGTGTCAACGGTGGGCTTAAAATATTTAATAAATCTTACTGTAAATAGATATGCTGTCATCCAGGCTTGTTCCATTTACAGAGCACAGGCAGAGTACATCTTGCTTAATTGTTAAGGTCCCTAGGAGTTTTGGAAGGGTCAATGAGCACTGGCTTCTGCTTAAAGTCGCCAGCTAAGAAAGTCACCAGCTACCTTAGCCCCTAACAAGAGAATCAGTCTGTCCTTTGAGGCTTTGAAGCCAAGCATTGACTTCTCCTCTCTAGCTATGGAAGTCCTAAATGGTATCTTCTTCCAATAGAAGGCTTTTTGGCCTACATTGGAAACCTATTGATTATTGTAGCCACCTTCATCAGTGATCTTAGCTAGATCCTTGGGATAACTTGCTTCCAATTCTCCATCAGCACTTCCTGCTTTACCTTGCACTTTTATGTTATGGAGATGTCTTCTTTCCTTAAACCTCGCGAACCAACCAAAGCTAGCAGCTTTGAACTTTTCTGCAGCTTCCTTGTCTCTCTCAGCTTTCCTAGAATTGAAGAGAGTTAGGACTATACTCTGGTTTAGGCTTTGGCTTAAGCGAATGTTGTGGTTGGTTTGATCTTCTATCCAGACCACTCAAACTTTCTCCATATCAGCAGCAAGTCCATTTCACTTTATTATAATTTGTGTGTTCACTAGAGTAGCCCTTTTCATTTTCTTCAACAACTTTTCCAGCTGAGTGCGGTGACTCACGCCTGTAAATCTCAGCACTTTGGGAGGCTGAGGTGGGCATATCACTTAAGGTCAGGAGTTCGAGACCAGCCTCGCCAACATGATGAAACCCTGTCTCTACTAAAAATACAAAAATTAGCCTGGCATGGTGGCGGGCACCTGTAATCCCAGTTACTCGGGAGGCTGAGGCACGAGAATCACCTGAACCCAGGAGGTGGAGGTTGCAGTGAGCCGAGATCGCGCCACTGCGCTCCAGCCTGGGCAGAGCGAGAGTCTGTCTCAAAAAAAAAAAGAAGAATTTGTCTTTCGCACTCACAACTTGGCTAACTGTTTGGTGCAAGAGGCCTCACTTTTAGCCTTTCTGGCTTTCAGCATTCCTTCCTCACTAAGCTCCATCATTTCTAGCTTTTGATTTTAAGCAACAAAAGCGTGACTCTTTCTTTCACTTGAACACTTAGAGGCCATGGCAGGGTTATTAATTGACCTACTTTCAATATTGTTGCATTTCAGGGAACAAGGAGAGTCCTGGAGACAGGGAAAGAGAGCAGGGAATGGCTGGTTGGTGGAGCAGTCAGAACACACACATTTATCGATTAAATCGGTCATCTTCTATGGTTGTGGTTTGTGGCACCCCAAAACAATTACAATAGTAACATCAACAATCACTGATCACAAATCACCATAACAGGTATAATAATAAAGAAAAAGTCTGCAATATTGTGAGAATTGCCAAAATGTGACACAGAGACACATGGAAAGCTCATGCTTTTGGAGAAATGGCGCTGATAGACTTGCTGAAGACAGGGCTGCCACAACCTTTGATTTGTAGAAAACACAGTATCTGTGAAGCGTACTAAAGCAAAGCACAATAAAATCTGGCCTGTTCGTATTCACAAAAGCATATAAAGGCATGTGAGTAATAATATAAAATTAGCTGGGTCCAGATCGTTGCCAGCCATGGTGTGGAATGGATTGGTAGCAGTTCTGTGCCATTTCCCAGGCTCACTGTGCTTCCATCTCCTCCCTCATTCATGAAAGACAAGCCAAGCAAGGGACAAAGGTATACAATAGTTGCTGTAAATGTCCCTGTTTCACCTATGAGAAAACTATACTCAAAGAGCTTTAAGTTCCTTGCCTAAGGTCACAGGGCCTCAAAGGCAATAAGTAAAAGCAAGGAAACTGAAAGCACCCATTGCTACAGAGAGATTCATTGCTAACTTTGTCAGATGTTGTGCCAAGACTCTCTCTTTCTCCCCTCCCCCACTCACTACCCGTCCCCCGACCCCGTATGTGTCTCTGTGTGTGTATGCATATGCATGTATATACCCACTTTTTTTTTAACAAAATAGACTGCAACTGAAGATACTGATGTGTCCTATTTTTTGGTGCAGCATCATAACATAAGCATCTTTCTGGGCAATAAATTAACTTTATGCTGGCCTTCTTTTTTCAGTGGAGCATTAATTAAGCATCTTGTCTGTGCCCAATATTCTGCTGGGTCTGGAGGGGAGAAGGCCAGCCTACAGGAAACAACAGCTAACTCTTTGAGGCAGTGCATAAGTCCATTCATTTGCTTCACAAATGTTTATTGAGCCCTGCCACGTGCCAGGCACTGTGGGTATCGTGGAGAACAAGACTGCTTTACGAGGCAAGAGCTGGGCTCCTCCTAACTTCCTCTGTCCCCCTAACCTCCCCTCACCCACAGGCATTGCTGGGGGTATTTTCCTGGGTTTGTTTGTTTGTTTGTTTTGTTTTGTTTTTTGAGACAGGGTCTCGCTATGTTGCTCAGGATGGTCTCAAACTTCTGGGCTCGAGCAATCTCCTGCCTCAGCCTCACTGTGCCTGGCTGTTGTTTATTTATTTATTGTGGTCAAATGTACATAGCATAAAATTGACCATTTTAACCATTTTCAAGTGTACAGTTCAGTGGCACTAAGTACATTCACACTGTTGGGCAACCCTTCCCACTCTTCCACTGCAGAACCCCTTTCATCTTGCAGAACCCAAACTGTCCCCATTAAACATTAACCCCCCAGCCCTTCATCCCAGCCCCTTGTGTCTGTCTCTATGATTTTGGTGCTCTGGGTACCTCATAGATAAGTGAGATTTATAGTATTTGTCCTTTGGTGACCAGCTTATCTCACCAAGCATGATGTTCTCTGGGGACATCGTGTGGAGCAGGTGCTAGCATCATTTTGACTTCTCGAACATCTCATGGGTGTCACCTCCCCCTCTACCTCTCTGTCACTGCCTTGCTCAGCCGCCTGCTCTCTCCTGGACCCTTGAGGAAGGCACTGACTGGGCTCCTGGCCTCCCGTCCTGCCCGCTTCTAATGTATTTTTCATATCACTTCCAAAGTGGTAATACATTCCTCTTTTGAAATTTTAGATTTGGTTATTAAAGCGATACAGGTGTATGGTTACCAAAAATTCCAACAGTATAAAAGAGAATACCTGCCTGGGCAATGTAGAGAGACCCTGTCTCCATAAATGTTTTTTGTTTTGAGATGGAGTCTCACAGTGGCTTAATTTCGTCTCACTGCAACCTCTGCCTCCTGGGTCCCGGATCAAGCAATTCTCCTGCCTTAGCCTCCCAAGTAGCTGGGATTACAGGCATGCACCACCATGCCCAGCTAATTTTTGTATTTTTAGTAGAGACGGGGTTTCACCATGTTGGCCAGGCTGGTCTCGAACTCCTGACCTCGTGATCCTCCCACCTCAGCCTCCCAAAGTGCTGGGATTACAAGCATGAGCCACCGTGCCTGGACTCCATAAACGATTTAAGAAAAAGTGTAGCCAGGCGTGGTGGCACACGCCTGTGCTCCCAGCTACTTGGGAGGCTGAGGTGGGAGGACTGCCTGAGTCTGGGATGTCGAGGCTGCAGTGAGCCAAGATCATGCCACGGGACCCCAGCTTGGGTGACAGAGTGAGACCCCGTCCCCCCCAAAAAATAAATCAAAGGGTGTAAGGTGAAAAGAATCGTAACATTATGTTTTTGTAGCTCTGCATCTGTGATGGTGCCCCCTGCATGGCTTGCTTTCACCGTGCCAGTGCCCCACAGTTACCCAGCCTGCCGGCTTTGAGAAGATGCTCGCCACGCTTCTCCCATGCTGGGCTTGGGCACATCCTTGGCCATGAATCTTGGTCCATGTCCAGGTCGGTTCTGAATGAGCCAGCAGACTCCTCCCAGGGCTGCCCAGCTACATGGTTGAGGGCATCATGGACACCAGCTTCAGCCACAGCTCCTTACCAGGCAGGTGCAGTGAAGCCAGGAGGTGTGGGTCAGTTCCTACCTCTCCAACCTGAGGTCCTGCACTTCCTGCAGCTGTTGGAAGGGAGTGTGTCCAATGGGAGCAAGAAAGTGTGCTCCCCCACAGCCCCATGCAGGCATAAAGGGCCGAGGGGCAGCCAGGCCTGTCCTGGCCGGGGCTGGCTCAGAGTCTGTGGCAGCCCCACCCCTGCCAGGGTGGTCCTCAGCCCCAAGATCCACCTATGGCACTCGCCCCTTTACAGCTACATGGACATCCACTGATACTCAGGTGACATACCTTTGCCCACTTCTACTCAGTCTTGGCAGTGGTTGGACAAAAGGTAATCAAAGATCGGTTCTTTCTTGGGAGAGGAAGAGGAAGCTGGAGCCCCGGGGGGCTCGCACGCTCTCAGGAGTGACATAGCCCCATAGCCCTGGGGCTCTACTGGGTGCTGGTGGGTGGAGGTCGGGGGGAGCTGGAGCCAGGCTTTCATTCACTTCCCGTTCTTTCTTTCCTGCTCTTCTTTCGCTCACTGGCTCATTCAGCAGTCTCTGGGCTGGGCATTTACTCTCCTGTCAGACACCACGCTCCTGATTGGGTGGCCTTGGCCTTCCCAAGCTGTGTCTGGATGTCCCCAAGTGAAATGGAATCTGGGCTGGACAGGCCACCAGATGGACAAGCTCTTCTCATCTAAAACCGAGGCAGTTGATATTCTGGGCTAGATGGTAAGAACAAAATTAAAAAATAAAAAGCAGGCAGGCTGGCATAGGAGCCCCATTTCCCTGCCCTACTGTGCCAGTGGCCTGGGGGCTTCCCCGCCGCCTCTTTCTCCACTCTGCAGATTCTGAGAAAACTCACAAAAGAGCCCACTCCAATGTGTTTGGCAACAAGGTGGGTGGGGGCAGCCTCCCAGCACCCAGCACACGTGGCGCTTTCCCACAGTGGGTTTCAGCGCTCCCACTCTGCCTCGGAGCTCCTCTGTCACCAGCTCTTGCCCTCCCTTGGCTCCTCTTTCCCATGCAGCTTCTCCTCCAGCTCGTGGGAAAGGCCAAGAGGCTGAGCCAGCAACAGCTGAGCACCACCCCCCGCCCAACTTCCCCCTACCCCACCCCACCCCACCCCACTGTGCTCTTGGCCCCAGGCAGGCGAGGGGAGTGGAGTTTTGCTGCCTGATGCAATGTCTGGCAGGGCCGTCCCTTATCACAGCCGACTTGCTGGGACCCCCACCTTCCCTGGGGGAGGCTAGAACGGGGCCACAGTCCATTTTGGGCCTCAGTGGAAAGGCCTGGTTGGAGACCATCCAAGTAGAAAACTCGTTCCCTGGGAGGCACCTTGCCAAGTCACGAGGGAGGCCTGAGCAGAAAGACCCCTGGGGGAGAGAAGGGAGGGACGCTGAAGCCTCACTTGCTGGGGCTTGCCCAGCCTCAGCTCACAGCCCCCTTTTTCCACAGCGTTCCCTTGCTCACATTTGTCTGTGGACGGCTTAGGCTGTTTTCTGCCCTCCCCCTTGTTAGCCCACAGCTGTAAAAGGCTGGATGGAAACAAGAATTCAAGAGACTAAAGTTATGTGCAGTCCCAAGTGTGAAGTTTTGCCCACAGTCGGTGCCCATGGTTCACACTATGATCCCAGCACAGGTTCTCAGCACACACCCTTGGCATGTACCTGTGGCCTCTGCACTCCTGCTCACAGCCTGTGCACACGTGGGCCACTCATCTATGGAGCAACTGCCTTTTTTTCTTCCTCTTCACATCTTCTGTCAACTTAGAACGATGAAGCATCTTGCACTGGGCTCAATGCTTTGGGAAGGACATTGATTGGTTCATTCATTCATTCAGCAAGTATTTATGAAGCACCCACTCTGTGCCAGGTACAATTCTGCACACTGGAGATGCAAGGGTAGAGCAGACAGATGAAGCTCTCCTCTCCCGGAGCCAATGTTCTGGGGGATGAGAGGCCATCAGCAAGCACATTTCCATCTATGAAGGGAGTAAAGCAGGGTGCCGAGAGGGAAAGTGATGGGGGTGGCCCACATTAGGTCAGGGGTCAGGGAAGGACTCTAGAGCGGGGGGCCATTTGAGCTGAGTCCTGATTGCTTAGAAGGAGCGAGCCAGAGCAGATCGGGCCCTGGCAGAGGGACCAGCTGATGCAGAAGCCCCCAGGTGGGGAGCAGCAGGAAGGGCCGGGGTAGGGGTGTTGGGAGAAGAGGTGGGAAGGGTGAGCAGGGTCTGGATCTCAAAGGCCCTTACAGGGCTTTTGTTTTTTTTACCAAGTAGTACATGGAGTGTTTGAAACAGGAGCTGCCTTATTGTCTGTGCCTCTGAGAAGTTTCCATGTGGCTGAGAAGCTGGGTGGCAGCACAGTTGTAATCAGGTGCTCAGGTGCTCCCCTGTCTGGGTGGCTAGCGTGCCCACATGTGATCCCATAGAGGAGGCCAGGCCTGAGGAAGCCAGGGAAGCAGGAGGGGGTGTGGTGAGGCCAGCAGAAATGTGGGCCTCCGCGGGGAGGGAATAGGCGATGCAGCATGGAGGGTGAGAAGCCCACACCAGCCACACTAGGGCCCCAGGAGATTGTGGATGCCGTCGAGAGCATTATTCGGTGGAGGGGTGGGGACAAAAGCCAGATGAGACAGCTGGGAGGTGGCAGGCAGGTGAGGACGTGAGACAGAGGGAGAAGAGTGATTTGAGAACTGTGTCATAGGTGGGACAGGAGTCCACATCCCAGCCAGCACCTGGAAGGTTGGGCTGGTTCTGCCCAGGGCCTGGCACGTAGTGTGCACTCACCAGATGGTCGCTGCCCTGAAAGAACTCAGCACTGTGCCTCTTTTCCTGCCTCTGGTGTTTGCTGTCAACGTGCAGAGTGCTGGACAAAACTGGGCCAAGGGAGCTGTCCCACTGCCTGCTGCTGCTCTCAAGCAGAACTGACCTGGCACATGCCTCTGGCGTGCTTCACTGTCAGCCCTGGCCCCCTCAGTGGGCCCAAGCAGGGGATGCCACCTGTTCCTTGGGCTGTTATGTATTTGCTGGGGCATTGAGGGGATGAAAGGTTTTTTGTTTTTTGTTTTTGAGACAGTTTTACTCTGAGTGCCCAGGCTCCAGTACAATGGCACGATCTCGGCTCACTGCAGCCTCCACCTCTCAGGTTCAAGCAGTTCTCCTGCCTCAGCCTCCCAAACAGCTGGGACTACAGGTGCACACCACCACACCTGGCTAATTTTTGTATTTTTAGTAGAGACAGGGTTTCACCATGTTGGCCAGGCTGGTCTCAAACTCCAGACCTCAGGTCCACCTGCCTCAGCCTCCCAAAGTGCTGGGATTATAGGCATGAACCACTGTGCCTGGCTGGATGAAAGGTATTGAGTACTAGGGGCTAGGAGGGACCAAGAGAAAGAGGAAGAGATTTTTTGGTTCTTCCCATGAACTAAGCAAGGGAGGCAAGGCTAGCCCTTGCACCATGAAAGTGGGAGAGAAGTGATACAAAAGTTCATCTGATGTCACAGGTGTCACAGGTCTGCTTCTTGTAAAGGGCCTCCTTCACGGGGGGCCTCCTGCCTGGTGGGTTCTGCATGGGGCTTTGCTGAGTAACCCCCATCTGGGCCCTATCCCCTTCCCTCATGGCCCTGTGACCTCCTGGCACCATGACCCTCTCCCTGCTCCTGGCTCTAGGAAGCTCCAAACCTCTCTTACCTGCCTGCCCACCTGCCTGCTAGGTTTCCAAAGCTAAACAGAGGGGCAGCTGTCTGGGCAGGGCAAGGGAGCCAGCAGCCTGCCTGGGTTCCTGTCCGAGTGTCCAACTTTGCTTCTTCCTTTTAGGGCAGCGTCAGGAAGGATCTTAGGAACGCTGTGTTGCTCTGGGGATGAGGAGGCTGGAACAGCAACTTAGAAATAGAAATAGCTCGTGGAAGGGAGGGAAGGAGAAGGTTCAGAGGCTTGTCATTTAGGCACCTCAACTTCTATACCTTACCAAGGTGCCAGCCCCAGAAGGGAGGGGTAGCTAGGGCAGCTCCCTCACCCACACCTGCCTTCTCACCCCTCTCCTATTTCATGAGCATTTACCATGCATCAGATACATTCCTCACTGCACCTTTATCAGCAGGGATGCCCTTTTCATGCTACAAACAGGCTCAGAGAGGTTGTCACTGACACGAGGTTGCACAGCATCGTAGAGGCACAGAAAGGACTAGAGCCCAGTACTTCTAACCCCAGCTCCTTCTGCTTCCCTCCCATCATCAGCCCCAGACAACCTGAGAGTGGAGAGGACAGAAAGTCAGGATATCAACACTTCGTACTCCGAAAACTCAGTGGTGGTTCTCACCCTCTCAGTGGGGCAGGTGGCCTCACACCCCACCACGGGCTAAACAGGGTGCATGGGGGATGTAGCCTCACTGGCCATTCTACACATTCATGCCAATAGCTGCCAGGCACCAGCCTCACCATTGTTTGTTGCACAGCTGGTCTGTGCCAAGTGCCATTCTGGATGCGACCCCCAACTTCGGGGAGCTTGCATTCTGGGAAGGGAGATGGTCAGCCAGAAAGCCCCACCACAGGAGCTAGGCTGAAGGTCCCCAAGGTACACCAAGAAGCTCAAATGACCTGGACCTGGGAGGGGTGGCCAGAGGCTTCTGCTGGAGGAACCTTAAGTAAGTTAGTGAACTTGTCTCAACCTCAGCTTCCTCACCTGGAAAATGGGCTAGTTGCTGCCTCATAGGGCTTTGCTGAGGATTGGATGAGTGCAAGTGCTTAGCATGGCACCTAGCACAGAGAAACATGCCTCAGTAAACTTCAGCTGCCCGTATCATTGGTTGACCCTCCCAACCAGAGTGCAAGCCCCGGGAGGGCACAGATCATGCCTGCTTGTTCACCACCATATTTTCAGTGCCTAGGCCAGAAGCCAGCACACGGTAAATGCTCAGAAAATATTAACTTAATAAGCTCATGAGAAAAGGCCCAGGAAAATGAGGAAACGGCAGGACTATTCCAATTAGGAATAGACTCTCCTAGGCCAGGTGAAGTGGCTCACACCTGTAATCCCAGCACTTTGGGAGACCGAGGCAAGCGGATCACCTGAGATAAGGAGTTCGAGACCAACTTGGCCAACATGGTGAAACCCTCTCTCTACCAAAAAATACAAAAATTAGCCGGGCATGATGGCACACACCTGTAATTCCAGCTACTTAGGAGTCTGAGGCATGAGAATCACTTGAACCCAGAAGGCGGAGGTTGCAGTGAGCTGAGATTGCACCACTGCGCTCCAGCCTGGGTTGCAAAGCGAGACTCCGTCTCAAAAAAAAAATAGGAATAGACTCCTTTCTGCACCTGTATTTGCTCTAGCCGTAAAAAACTTTTTAGCCAAGTGCAGTGGCACACCTGCAGTCCCAGCTACTCCGGAGGTTGAGGAGGGAGGATTGCTTGAGCCTAGGAGTTTGAGGCCAGCCTGGGCAATATAGCAAGACCCTGTTAGATATTATTTATTTAGATAATAATAATGACCTGTAATCCCAGTACTTTGGGACGCCTAGGCGGATGGATCATCTGAGGTCAGGAATTCAAGACCAGCCTGGGCAACATAGTGAAACTCTGTCTCTACTAAAAATACAAAAATTAGCTGGGCGCAGTGATGCATGCCTGTAATCCCAGCTTCTCAGGAGGCTGGGGCAGGAGAATTGCTTGAGGTGGAGGTTGCAGTGAGCTGAGATTGTGCCATTGCACTCCAGCCTGGGTGACAGAGCGAGACTCCATCTCAAAGTAATAATAATAATAATGATACATACTATTTTAGTTGAGAGTCATTTTTTCCTTTATCCATCTGTTGTTCACCAACTGTGTATCTCTTGCCTGGCCCAGAATTGAGAGATAATGAGGGGCCCAGACAAACTCCCCGTCCTGACTGAAGGGATGTTCAGTATTGAACAATTGTTGCTTTATGGCTTCATGACAAAGTCCCAGGTGCTCATGATAATCTTTGTACAGTGGTGGGGCTGTAGGGAGCCCTAACATAGCCTGGGGAAGGCTGCCTAGAAAGTGGAGACCTGAAGGCTGAGGCCATGTTAAGGATTTAGGTAGAATTTATGCACTATGATATTTTTTCTTTCGTTAATTTTTTATAATTTACACATACACGTGGTAAAATGTGTAACAAGGCACAGTGTTACATAGCAAACATAAGCCTCACTCCACCTTCTCTCTCCACCTACCTGTCCACCTTCTAGATGCAGCCATTGTTACCAGGCCTTGCATTTTCCTGGAGCCAGAGTCCATTTGGATCCCACATCTATATTTTTTTTCCTGGCATTTGTTTCCAAATGGGATCTTGCTACTTCGGAGGTTCTCCACCTGGGATGATTTGGCACCCCCCACCTTCCCACCCCAGGAGACACTTAGCAATGTCTGGAGATACTTGATGGTTACAGATGAACAGTGGGGGCCAGGCATGGTGACTCATGCCTATAATCCTAGCACTTTGGGAGGCCAAGGCAGGTGGATTGCTTGAACTCAGGAGTTCAAGACTAGGCTGGGCAACATGGCAAGACCTCATCTCTACAAAAAATTTTAAAAATTAGCTGGGTGTGGTGGTGTGCACTTGTGGTGACTAAGGAGGCTGAGGTGGGAGGATCAATTGAGCCTAGGAGGTTGAGGTTGTAGTAAACTATGATCGTGCCACTGCACTCCAGCCTGGGCAATACAGTGAGACCCTGTCTCAAAAACAAACAAACAATTATTGCCAATTAGTGGGAAGAGGCCAAGAATGCTGTCAAACATTCTATAATTCACAGGACAATCCCCACTTATCTGGTGGAAAATGTCAACAGTGCTGAGGTTGGGAAGCCCTGTCCTGCATTAGCACAGGGTCTGCACCTTGTGTGTGTGTATATGTGTGTGTGTGTGTGTGTGTGTGTGTGTGTTCTCGTGTATTTTCTGGATCATTCACATTTATAGATCCACCTCATTATTCTTTGTGGCCACATAAAAATCCATTACCTGGATGCTCCACCATTTTCATTTAGGTATTTGCACTCTTTTTGCTATTATAAACATTTATGCTACAAGGGTTATTCTTTTCCATGCACATGCCTTTGATGTGTGAGGTCAAGGGAGAAACTGATGGAGGTGGGATGGATGAACCCAATGGTTCATTAGCATTTTAAACAACCTATTAAAGAGACCTTCAGTCTCTCTGGGGCGCAGTCTGTTTGGAGAGTGGGTCTGGGGTCCTGGCTGCTAACCAGGGCCGAGATCCTCAAAAGTCTGGTGGAGAAATGTCCTCTGCATTCCTCGTGTACAGACAAGGGTGTTCTGACCACCTGTCTCTCCGCAGGATGAGGGTGTCCCCCACCTGAAGACAACAAGCCAGGTACTGAGTGATGCTCCTGAGCTGAGTGTCCAAGGCCAGCCCGAGGAGCCCCCAGGGCCCCACGTTTCCCCATGGAGAAAGGACTCACTTTGCCCCAGGACTGCCGGGACTTTCTGCACAGCCTGAAGATGAGAAGCAAATACGCTCTTTTCTTGGTTTTTGTGGTGATAGTTTTTGTCTTCATCGAAAAGGAAAATAAAATCATATCAAGGTGAGGGTTACAAGCCCAAGTCTTCATCTTCCCTTCAAGGTGGGGTGGGTGGGGACAGGGAGGTAACTGCAGGTCTCTCTGTGGACCTGCAAATGCATTCGTTCAACAAGCCATCCCCAGGCCCCTCCTGTGTCCCAGGCAGTGGCTTCTGCACACGTCCTCATGACTGCACAGGGGCGAGACTTGGGCTCTGGACTCAAACAGCCTGGGTTGGAGTCCCCCGTGTTGGCCCTCTACAACTGTGAAAGGTTAGACAAGACACTTCACATTTCTGAGTCTTCAGTTCCTCTTCTGTAAAATGTGGCTAATGATGGGACCAGCGTTGTTGTAAAGAGTAAATGAGAAAATGTAAAAGCATTTAGCCCAGTGCCTGGCACATAGTTGGTGTCCAGTATTTGCTGGCTGTGACTATTACTATTAATTTACTTCCTGACCTTGCATTAGCTGCACATCCCCTATAGAAGTCTTGATGTCATTGAACCCGTGGAAAGGCAAGGTCCTAGTATGGATACTCTGATGGGCAGGGCTGTCATGTGCAGCTGCCAGGCTGTGTACTTCTCAACTCCAGGAGCATGTCCCTCAAATAGGCTACCCTGGGAATGCCCCTTTACCCCTTTGAATTGGCAGCATACAGCTATGTGCAGTGAGTCTGTTAGATGTAGAAAGATTTCTTAGCCTGTTCTCCTCCCAGGCTCAAGCCCTGCAAGAAAGCATTAGCCAAGATGGGTGGGTCAGGGATTGGGCAATACAGTGGACATTGTCAATGCCCCACTTGGGTCACTGAGCAAGGACCATTCTAACTTGTGCCTATTGGGTTCTACTGCAAGCCCCTACAGCTCTGCACCTGAGAGCTTTCTCTCCACCAGCACACTGGCAAACCGGAAGTACTAGGGAGTAAATGTTCCCCCAGATCCCCATCAGACTGAGCCTCTGATGCCCACACCTGCTTCTAGCAGCGTATCTGTCATGGACCTCTTTCCTCCCCTGCCTCACTTCCCTATCCAGTTCTTCCTGTGATCATGTCCCAAATAAACTACTTAAACACAAATCCTTGCCTCAAAGTCTGCTTCTGGGGAACCCAACTGAGACAGATCTTGGTGATCTGCTTGGGGGACTGCTTCGGGTTGCCCAAGAGACGGGGTCCCCAGTCAGCACTGACCCTGATCTTCTTTGTCCTCACAGGGTCTCAGACAAGCTGAAGCAGATCCCCCAAGCTCTGGCAGATGCCAACAGCACCGACCCAGCCCTGGTCTTAGCTGAGAACGCATCTCTATTGTCCCTGAGCGAGCTTGATTCAGCCTTCTCCCAGCTGCAGAGCCGTCTCCGCAACCTCAGCTTGCAGCTGGGTGTGGAGCCAGCCATGGAGGCCGCAGGGGAGGAAGAGGAGGAGGGAAAGGAGGAGCCACCCAGACCAGCCGTGGCTGGGCCCCGGCGCCACGTGCTGCTCATGGCCACCACGCGCACAGGCTCCTCGTTCGTGGGCGAATTCTTCAACCAGCAGGGCAACATCTTCTACCTCTTCGAGCCGCTGTGGCACATCGAGCGCACAGTGTCCTTCGAGCCGGGGGGCGCCAACGCCGCGGGCTCGGCCCTGGTGTACCGCGACGTGCTCAAGCAGCTCTTCCTGTGCGACCTGTACGTGCTGGAGCACTTCATCACGCCGCTGCCCGAGGACCACCTGACCGAGTTCATGTTCCGCCGGGGCTCCAGCCGCTCCCTGTGCGAGGACCCCGTCTGCACGCCCTTCGTCAAGAAGGTCTTCGAGAAGTACCACTGCAAGAACCGCCGCTGCGGCCCCCTCAACGTGACGCTGGCCGCCGAGGCCTGCCGCCGCAAGGAGCACATGGCCCTCAAGGCCGTGCGCATCCGGCAGCTGGAGTTCCTGCGGCCGCTGGCCGAGGACCCCCGCCTCGACCTGCGCGTCATCCAGCTGGTGCGCGACCCCCGGGCAGTGCTGGCCTCACGCATGGTGGCCTTCGCCGGCAAGTATAAGACCTGGAAGAAGTGGCTGGACGACGAGGGCCAGGACGGCCTGAGGGAAGAGGAGGTGCAGCGGCTGCGGGGCAACTGCGAGAGCATCCGTCTGTCTGCAGAGCTGGGGCTGCAGCAGCCTGCCTGGCTGCGGGGCCGCTACATGCTGGTGCGCTATGAGGACGTGGCGCGCGGGCCGCTGCAGAAGGCCCGCGAAATGTACCGCTTCGCCGGCATCCCCCTGACCCCGCAGGTGGAGGACTGGATCCAGAAGAACACGCAGGCGGCCCACGACGGCAGTGGCATCTACTCCACGCAGAAGAACTCCTCGGAGCAGTTCGAGAAGTGGCGCTTCAGCATGCCCTTCAAACTGGCCCAGGTGGTGCAGGCCGCCTGCGGCCCTGCCATGCGTCTCTTCGGCTACAAACTGGCGCGGGACGCCGCCGCCCTCACCAACCGCTCAGTCAGCCTGCTGGAGGAGCGGGGCACCTTCTGGGTCACGTAGGGGTGCCAGGGCCCCGTGTGCCCCTCCTCGTGAAAGGCCTGCCCCGCCTTTCTGCCGCAGCCCCCGCAGAGGGCGGGTGCGCAGCGCCGTGAGCGGGCAGCGCCTCCTGTAGCAGTAGGGCCCCCAGCCAGTGCTCCGCCAAAGCGGCCGCCCCAGGGTTAATCGCGGAGAACAGGACAGTGCCCGGTCCCCTTGAGGGCCATCACACCCAGACCCAAGGGGTCGCAGCCTCCTGAGCAGGCCCAGGCAGGCCCGGGCCTGTTGGCAAACTTTGATCTCAGAGAAACATACATTTGTGCCTGGAGACCCTGCAGGCCAGAGTCCAAATATTTAACAACCAGAAGGGGCAAGGCTCTGACCAGTGACAGTCAGACCTCCTGCTTTATTTGGTGTTAACCGTTTCTTGTCTGGATGGTGAAGTCTGGAATCTGGGTGGGTCCTTGGAGGAGGGGCCAGGACAGCCCTGGGTATCAAAGGTGGCATTGAGGCTCATTTGAGGTGACAGTGGCTGTTTACCAACCAGTACAGAGCGATTCAGCATTTTCATGAATGGGATGGCTGGATGAATCTGGGCCCCATATAGAGCTGAAAAACACACACATGCGTATAGATATGCAGACATGTACGCCACACACAGACAAGCCTCAAAGGCACAAGTGCACACACATCTATGCAGACAAGCTTCCTCGCTGCTTATGCCTACAGGGTTTTTCTGGATCACACACCTCAGAGGAGCCTGTGATTACATTTGTAGGATTATTTCGAGGGCAGGGCAGAGGAAGGAAATGCGTTAAAGGGCCATGACATGACACGGTTCCCTGGCCAGGTTTGGGACTGAAGGGCGGATTCAGAACTGCAGCATTCAAAGCCCCTGCCCGCCTTAGGTTCTCATGGCTACCTCCTCTGACCTATCCACATCCTTGCGGCTGGCAGGCAGGATGTTTTGAAATGGTGCAGCCAAAGGCCCCATCCAGCTTGGCTCGCTCCTGAACATGTCCATATTTGAAGGCTGCCTCAGGCCTGGCAGGGAGAAGCGGCTGTGGTCCCTGGAGGCAAAAGGCGGCTCACGGGGGCCTTCCATTTCCAGCCAGGCTTCATCTGGGTCAGGGCCAAGAGGAAAGTACAGAGTACCCGTGGGGGAGAAGTCCCGCCAGGATGCACCCCTTCCGGCCTTCTCCCTCATGGACAGGGGTCGGCCAGCTGGTTGCCGTGGTTACAGCCAGTGCCTGGAATTCCTCCTTAGGGCTCTGGGAAGAGTATTGCTCAATGCAGGATGTGCGGGGTGTTTTATTTGGGGGTTTAAGTTATTTATGGCTTGGTGTCTTTCTTGTTTTGTGGCTGTGTTTTTGCTTTTGTTTCTGCAGCAGCGCCTCTCCCAAGCAGTGGAGGCCTGAGGGCTTGAGGGAGGCTGGGAAAACCAGCAGGGAGCACTTGGCTCCTGGCAGAGGGAGAGGACAGGAGGAGGTGCCTTCCCCAGGAGGAGCGAGGAGAGGTGGCCACGTGGCAGGCCACAGTGCCCTATGGGCTTTTCTGTTTGAACCCCACGTGGGATGAATCTCAAAGCCACCAGTGTTCTTGCCTGGTGTCCAGAGCAGCAGAGATTTGCAGCCCTCGCCCCTCCCTGAGAAGAAGCTGGATTTGAAAATCCCTCACAGGCTCTAACATGTTTCCTGGGTGGGCAGAGGCCTCATGACCAAGCAGCAAGTGTACCCAGAGTAGAAGCCCTTCCCCACTCCCACCTCAAACCCAGGAGCAGAACTCAGTATCCAGAGCTTGCAAGGGTTTGCCGAGGGCTGCCCAGCCCTGTTTCTGGTTTCCTGGACAATTTCTCTGTCAGATACGGCCCATTGTAAACCCAGAGGGCTGCATTTTGAGTTGAGTAATACGGACACCGGGGAAGTACAGAATCTGAGTCCAGCATTGCCGTGGGGGAGGGAAGAGTGTGTCCTGGCAGGAAGCCACCATTGGAGAAAGTGAGGCCAGTAACCGTCTCGTGGGATTTGTTATCATCAGCCTATTTGAGCTGCTGGGTCTCTGTTACTGTGGACTCTAGTCATTCAAGGAGTTCTCCACTCTTGGGTTTTTTCTTTTCTTTTCTTTTCTTTTGCTATTTTGCCTGAACACCCCAACACTCTTGGTTTTAGAGGCCAAGAGTAAGTTGTGCAGAGACATGGTTCTAATTTGGAGTTCAAAGGAACACCAGCTCTGAAAAGGTGACCATGGGGCCAGGATGTTTCTGGCAGGCTCAGAAGTGCTGGCTGTTCTTCCCCAGCCTCCCCACTCTCCCTCCTCTGTTCCCCATGTGGAGGTGGGGGGTGCTGGGACTGGGGAGGGGGCAGCCACCTCCATCCAAGGCTCTTCCTAGGGGCCCTGCTATTGTGGACAGCAGACTTTATCCCTCCGTCTTACTCTGGGCCAAGACCTCCCACTCCGCTCTCTGAGGATGGTACCAAGAATGGGCCTCTGGGACTTCTCAGGACATTGACAATGTGCACACTGCAAGTTGACTTTATTTATTTATTTTGTGAAAAGAAGAGACAGAAAATACCTTATTATCTGCAGGGACTCAAAGCTGTACCCAAATCAAGAAAGAAAATAACAGTAGAAACCATTCACACTCTGTTCATGCACGGACACCAGAAGACGATTCAGAACACCAGAGGAGAATAAGCTGGAGTGCCAGCACCACGATGGCCCCGGGATGTTGTTTAAGATCTGAGATCCCTTGGTTTCTCTCATGTTTATCTGAGATGCCACATCAGGGCCCTTACTGCTGTATTACCTCTGCCCGGGTGTTTGAGACAGATCACAAGTACGTGGGTGTTTCCTGGAAATGTATTCCCCTGGGACTCAGTGATGCTCTGGGAACCGCTGGGGTTTGGGGAAGGACAGTGTGGTGTGACTATTGGCTTGACACATTGTGGATGTGGTTGGAGTCACCCACGTGGACACGATTTTCAGCTTGGAGCTGGGATGAAGAAGATGGAAGCGCTGGGGGCCAGGCCTCCTTTTCCAGCAAGGCCGGCCCTGGTTTCTCCTCTGTTCCAGCTTGTCTGCCAGAAGCCTTCCCCTGCAAAGTGCCCACCTGCCTGGAGACAGAGGGAGCAGCTGAGGCCTCTCTCCACTGGCCGCCAGCCTCCCCAGCACAAGAGGACTATTCAGCAATGAGTGTTTACTCATGTTCTTTCTTATTGATGAGTTCTGCGGCCCAGCCTATAGAAATGGTTCAGAACATTCCAGGCCTTGGTGAGACAGGGCAGCATCCAGCACTCACAGGCTGTCCCCGCTCTGCCTGTTCCCATCTTCCCCTTGGGGCCTGTTCATAAATTGAGGAATGGATAAGGGCCCTAGAGGGTCCTTGGGAGTAGTTAGTGGAGGGCAGGATTCCCAGGTCCCCGTAGAGAGGGAAGGAGAAGCCCACATGTGCACAGAAGCCTGTCTCTGTCATACACATACCACAGGTTGTCACCGATTTATTTTCCAAAAGCTTAGAAACATAAAGCAAATGTAGGCTTTTGTCCTTCTGCGATACATGCACTTGAAAATAAACAGAAAAGAGATGTTTAATAATAAGTTTACTTCCTGTCTGCTAGCACCCTCAGCCTGGGAGGTACTGCCAGAGGCTGGCGTAGTGGAGCAGCTGCTGACCAAACCCCACAGAACGGAGGCACCAGTCATCACACGACATCTTTCCCTCCCATGTCTGTCATCTGTCTGTCTGGCAATGGAAGGAGCTCCAGCAGGAGGTCCTTCCCAGAAGGTTGATTCTTGGCCTGGGTGGTAGAGGAGACATCCTGACCCTAAAGTCTTCCAGCCCCAGGTCATCCTCTCCTATGCTGGGGTCTATTGACCGTATAGGCCAGGTGCGGTGGCTCATGCCTGTAATCCCAACATTTGGGGAGGCCAAGGTGGGAGGATTGCTTGAGCCCAGGAGTTGGAGACCAGCCTGGGCAACATGGTGAGACCAATTGACTGTAGGGCTTGTCCCTTGCTAGAACAGGAGCAGAAGACTGAAGAGCTGTGTCCTCAAGGCAGTCCCCTCCCACCCCCATTCCCAAAGTCAGAAAGCGAAGCCAGATCTCAAGGGCTGATACCTGAGGCAAGGAGAGCTAAGGGGAGAGAAAGCGGGGTGGGGTGGGAGCAGACACCCTCACAAGCCAAGTGTGTCTTACTGATCTGTACAAGCTGATAGAAGGACCATCTGCCGAAATCCAGGGCTCCTGAGTGGGTGGGTTTGCTTGTGAAGCTTCGAGGACAAGGCGCAGCCAGATGGAAGGGAGAGGACCCAGGACTTCCTAACGCAGCCGCGCCACCTCTCAACTCGCTGCAGTTTCAGAGACAGTGGAAGCTGCTCTTTACCTCAAAAGCACAAAGCAGAACTGGCAACTTCACATGTCTCAAGAGCTTCAAGATCCTTTGGTCTCGTGTCCTTTGGCACCCCACAACTGTATGGGGGACAAATTTGTTACGTGTTTCCAAGGCTACAGACATGGTGCCATCCTCACGGGCCTAGCTCATGTTGTGGATCAGGTACTTTGCTGGGGGGATACAATGACCCAGGTGGTCTGCGTCCTCTGCCATTGGTTTGAACAGGGCACCCCCGAAGTCTCCATCTCGGCTGTATATTCTAGTCCAAATTTGCCTGGCTCCCCCACTCCCTCCCAGGTCCTGCACACTGTCTTTCTGCCAACACCTCAGCCCTGTGTGCTATTTCATGTCTGCATGGTACGAGACCTCGCTTCACAGCATACACTGCCACGGCATGTACACGTGCATCCACGTGTGTGTACGTGTAGCATGTAGCTCATTCTGCTCAGCCTCTGGTGCCGTTCCACATTGCTCCCAGCCCCACTGCTGTCACTGTCATCCCAGATGTCCTTGCCATGGCCACAGACAATCTGCCGTCTCCTGGAAACGCTGGGGCTGCCCTTCAGAGAGCTGGCAGCCGCTGGCAGTCAGGGCCTGCTTTGCAGAATAGAATGTGAACCCATCTCCTGATGGCCTACTTGACTTATTTAATTAAAGATGAAAACATGCAACGAGAAAAACCTGCAGCGTGTCTCTGCCTTTTCCTTCGCATTTGTTCTCAGCGGCAATTGGGTCACAATTTTTTTTTTTTAATTAACGGAAGGGAGGTGACTTCCAGCATGAAGCAGGACAGAGAATCCCCCTGCCCATTCCCAAAGGATCAAAGGCACTAGGGGAATATGGGGCAGGATGAACGTTCCTTGCGTTACCAGGCTGGCAGAGCTGGTGGGGACTGCGCTGGGCGGAGAGAGAGAAAACCCAGGTATTTGGGGGCAGAGACAGGTGCATTGGGCCAGCGGTCGGGGGCCTGGGGATGAGTCCCAGCTTTGCCACTGTCTGGCTGTGTGACCTTGCATGAGTCACTGCCTTTACTTGGACACCAGTTTCCTTTTAGAATGAAGGTATAATCAGTTGTTCACATTGTTCCCGAAAAGCCCCATTAGGGATTCAAAAGTCAGCTGAAAGGGCAGGCGGCACACTCTCCACGAGAGCCACTGTGCGTTGTGATCTGCTTTACATGTTCAGATAGCATTTCAGATTTATTTGGCCTGCAACTAAATCTCCAAAAGCACATGAGAAGATTGCCAAGGACCCTTTCAGCTAAGAAATTGAATGGAGTCCTTTCAAATTGCAGTTACATCTGTCATAACCACTTCAGTTCTTACTACATTTCAGCCCTGCTTGTCTCCCAAGAGCTGCCTACAGAGCATGGGTGTTCCCCGGGGAGAAGGGAGAGAGCTCGTTTTGGAACACAGAAGCCAGAGCTGGTGGGGCTTTGTGGGTCTCGGGACACGGGGGTAGCAGGACCAGCAGCTGCAGGAAGAGGCAGAGGAGGGCTGAGCCTGGGAACAGTGGCTCCTGGAGTGAGGGAGTGAAGACTCAGAAAGGCTCAATGTGAGGGAATGGGCCCCCTCCCCAAATCTTAACCTGTGTCTCTGCCAGTCACCCAGTCCAGGCCTGGGAAGCTCAAGCCAGGTCCCTCCTGCCCATTAAAGTATTTGAGCTGGTACCTGTCATCCCAACCTGAACAGAAGCTGTCCACCCCAGTCAGGTGCTATTGCTGTCTCCCCTACTCTGGAGACTAGATATTGTTAGTTTAACTTCTGGGCTGTGTTTCCTACCACAAATGACCCCCTGGGGAAACAAATTGCACTAATCACAGAGCAGAGAAGCCTGGACGCCTCCTCACCCGCCCACCCCTCAGCCACCAGGTGGGAACCATCTCTCCTCCTCCCCCTTTCCCCCACCCCCAGACCCCTTCGGGATCCTCAGTCTTCCTTCCTACACCCCAATTTACTCAACCCTGGGAAGGAACCAAGTGCCCCGTGCGATCTCTGGGACAGGGAGAGTCGGCTGGGACTCTCTGGAAAGCAGTTTGATCAGCAGGGGATGGGGGTCAAGGACCTGTGCCATTGCCCACAGAGCCCTGCCAGGCCCAGCACTGGCCCAGCCCTGGAGCCTGCAGCGGCGTCCCCGAGTGTGTTTGGAGAAACCGTGGTCACAGGATTGCTCTTGCGAAGTTACAGTGCACACTTGCCGTTACAGGCTCCAGGGAGGCCGCTTTCCTGACTCACCCAGCATTAAGGATTACCTCCTGGAAAGAGCCATTTTTACGGAATTCTTTTATCGTGAAAAACTTTTTTTTTCCCCAAGCAACAGTCTTTTTCAAGACTCTGGCCTTCTTTATTTTTTAAGACTTTGTCACCCAGGTGGGAGTGCAGTGACACAGTCACAGCTCACTGCAGCGACACAGTCACAGCTCACTGCAGCCTAGACCTCCCAGGCTCTAGCCATCCTCCTGCCTTAGCCTCCCAAGTAGCTGGGACCACAGGCATGTGCCACACCTGCTAGCTTTTTTGTATTTTTTGTAAAGATGCGATCTCACCACGTTGCCCAGGCTGATCTTGAACTCCTGAGCTCAAGCAATCTGCTGGCCTCAGCCTCCCAAAGTGCTGGGATTATAAGCGTGAGACACTACACCCAGCCAAGACTCCGTCATTCTGCAGATAGTAGCTATCAGCAGCCTGCAGCTGGAAGTGTGTAGAACCAAAAGCCACCCTAAGCAGACATTAGGAGGTGGGTGAGTTGGCTGGGAGAAAACATCCAGGGTTGGGTTTAAGGCCCATCCCCCTTCACGCCATCCTCCCCGAGCTGCCAGGGTAAGAGGAGCCCTCAGAGATTATAGCAGTCTCAGGGGCACTGTGGGCCAGGGTTCAAGGCCCTGAAACTTGCTGTCCCCAAACCTCCCTGGTTCTTGGCTTCCTCAACTCAACCCACACTGTGGGGTCTCCGTGGCATGATCCAAAAGATGTGGAACTCCCCACAGAGTGTGGGGACTCTGGAGAACCAGGCCAGGTATAAACACCACGGGATACTATTTATCTGAGAAATAGGAGTTTGAGATCGCTCTTAAAGGAGCCATTTCTGAAACAGTGGGACAAAGGTTACCAGCAGTAAATAGGTTTCCTGGAGGTGTAATTCTCTGGTAGCTAGTAAAACCTTTGCTGAATGCTGTGGGCCGGCCGTTTATTGGAAGAAGAAGCAGGTAGTAAGTGCCCAGCAGGAGAGGCCTGCCCAAGAAAATTAGAAGGGGGAGAAAGAAGGAAGGGAGGGAAGGGGAAGGAAGGAGAGGGAAGAGAAGAGGAAAGAACGAAAAAAGGGAGGAAGAGGCCGGGCTTGGTGGCCCACACCTATAATTCCAGCACTTCGGGAGGCTGAGATGGGAGGATTGCTTGAGGTTAGGAGTTTGAGAACAGCCTAGTCAACATGGCAAGATCCCACCTCTTAAAAAGAAGAAAATGAAAGAGGAAGGAAGGGAGGGGAAAGTTGGGAAAGGAAGGGAGAGAGGAAGGGAGGGAGGGTGACAGTGGGATGCATTTCATGCCAATGCAAAGGGGAAGACAGCCAAGTTGTTGAAGAGTACACCCTTGGGGATAACCACAGCCACAGTGCCCAAGAGTTTAGAGGGTCAGGCCAAGCCCAGGTACACTCAGTCCTATACACTTTTGACCATGGGGTTAATTTGCCCCATGGATATGTGGCTCACACCGTGTTTGTTTTTGCTTTTAACAACTGGCAGGCCAGCACAGTGGCTCACACCTATAACCCCCAGCACCCTGGGAGGCCAAGGCAGGCGGATCACTTGAATCCAGGAGTTTGAGACCAGCCTGGGCAACATGGTGAAACCATGTCTCTACAGAAACAAAACAAAATATTCACCCGGTGTGGTGGCACGCACCTGTAGTCCTAGCTACTCGGGAGGCTGAGGTGGGAGGATCACCTAAGCCCAGGAGGTTGAGGCTGCAGTGAGCTGTGATCACATCACTGCACTCCAGCCTGGGTGACAAAGCGAGACTCTGTCTCAAAAACAAACAGTTGGCATTCGAGGACAACACTCGAAAATGGAGGGATTTTATATAAAAGGCAGACTTGGCTCCTCTTGAAAATCAGGTGTCTTGGTTTGGGTTACACCGGCAGCTGACCCTGGGACAAAGGCACAATGGTTTCTTTAGGAGCTGCAGACGGTCTGGCAAGGGAGGAGAGGAGGCAGGCAGCCAGCAAAACTGCGCCACGGAGCCAGCCGCCACTCTGGGGAACTGCAGCCGAATCCCTCTGGGAACCACGGTGTAAAGCCGCTGCCTTGGACTCACTCCACCCCGGGGTGAGGGGAGGCAGTCTGGAGGTTCCTACACCAGTGCCTGTCAGCCTCTGACCGAGACTGCTCTAGGAGAGTATTAATTTCACAGCACAGCCGCTGGCCCCAGCAGAACAGCATTCCCAAACTCTGGAAAAAGCCATTAGACTCAGAGGTGAAGATACAGGTGGCTGGAAGTTTCCAGAGCACAGTAAAAGGTTAGGTGTAGGGGAGAGGGCACGGTCTGACAACATCTACGCCCTGGGGTGCTCTCATTCCCACAGGAAAAATAGGCTCTGGTGAGAGGGGGCAGCAACCTCTTTAACAGAAGAAGGGCAGAGTCACCACCTGCCCATCCCCCATCTCCCCAATTACTGAGGCAGCAATGCCCATTGCCATGTATCATAGCATTTGCACTGATGTTTGACTTCCAACACAATATCTTCTCTGTGAATTCATGTCTGTCCAACATGAGAAAGTGTCAGGCCAAGAGGGCCACGGCTCCCATGCCATTCACTGTGACAGCTCCCCAGCCACTATAGGCATTTGGGTTTGCAGCCCTGGCTTAAAGTCCTGGAATGCTAAGTTCTGGGCTGGCTTTCCTGACAACACTCACTATAGGCTTCTTTTTTTTTTTTTTTTTCTTTTTTTGAGACAGAGTCTTGCTCTGTTGCCAGGCTGGAGAGCAGTGGCGCGATCTTGGCTCACTGCAAGCTCCACCTCCTGGATTCATGCCATTCTCCTGCCTCAGCCTCCCTAGTAGCTGCATCTCTACAAAAAAAAAAAAAAAAAAAAAAAAATGCACTCTAGGCTTCTTAATGCTTAGACCTCAGGAATGAGGTCTAAGCACTAACCTCCTGGTCCGCACACCATGGAACTCAGCACCCCCTGGCCATCTCTCACGGCACCTACCTAGACTTCTCCCGCCCACCTGAGCAGGTGACCAGAATAAACATGGAGGAAGAGGACCGCTGGTTTTGCCCACCTGGAGGTGAACAGGGTCAGGCCTGCATGCAGTCCATGCCAGAGCTGCACCCCTGGAATGTTTTCAACTCATTTCTGCCTCGGTGCACGTGGTGGGGCATGCTCCTCTGTGGGGCACACAGACCCCTTGGGTACGCTGTCTCTGTGTTCAGCATGGCAATGCCCAGTGCCTGGGCTCAAATGCTGCTCCATTCTCTCCCACACAGGAAAGCTCAAGAGAGTGACAGAGGACACTGTGTGTGCAAAGAAGATAAAGGGGACATGGGAAGTTTGGAGACCAAGAAGCAGTTTGCTCTGGCCGAGACGGTGATGAGACAGGAGGCTGGAGAGGAAAACTGGGGCCCGAATGTACTAAGTAAAAGAGGTTTGACTTGCTCCTAAGAGCTATAGAGAGCCATTGAAAGGCAGAGTGAAGCAGAGTGGTGTGGACTGATCAACTGTATTCTATTTTAGAGAGAGAAGAGTGAGGTACAGAGAGCTGAAATGGCCAGCCGTGTCGGAACATGAACCCATGCCACTCATCCTCAGATTCCAGGCCTAGATCCTCCTGTCCTATCCTTTGCCTCACACCTCACACCCGATGTATTAAGACCCCATGGGCTGTGTGCTATGGTTTGAATGTCCCCCAAGATTCATGTATTGAAACTTCATCACCAATGTGATAGTATCAAGAGGTGAGACGTTTAGAAAGTAAATCATGAGGAGAGAGCCTTCAAGAATGGAATTAGCAGCTGGGTGCGGTGGCTCACGCCTCTAGTCTCAGCACTTTGGGAGGCCAAGGTGGGCAGATCATGAGATCAGGAGTTTGAGACCAGCCTGGCCAGCATGGTGAAATCCAATCTTTACTAAAAATACAAAAATTAGCCAGGTGTGGTGGGGGCCCCTGTATCCCAGCTGCTCGGGAGGCTGAGACAGGAGAATCGCTTGAGCCTGAGAGGTGGAGGTTGCAGTGAGCCGAGATCACACCATTGCACTTCAGCCTGGGAGACAGAGCGACTCTGTCTTAAAAAAATAAATAAATAAAATGGAATTAGCAACCTTATGAAAGGGCTGGAGGAAACGAGCAATCGCTCCTTTTTGCCCTCTGCCATGTGACAGCACAGCACTTGTCCCTTCCAGAAGAAGCTGGAATAAGACAGGAAGCAGAGAACATCCCTCACCAGACACCAAACCTGCAGCACCTTGATCTTGGACATCCAGCCTCCAGAACTTGAGAGATAAATTTCTATTGTTTAGAACTTGCCCACTCTGTGGTATTTTATTATATTAAGTTGGTGCAAAAGTCATGGTTTTTTTGCCATCATTTTAATGTAAAAAACTGCAATTTTTTTGCACCCACCTAATAGCAATACAAATGGGTGAAGATACTGTGTGCATGCTATGAAACCCAAGCCAGAATCACAGGCTTCTCTCTGGGATCATACAGAGCAAGCACCAGCCCTCTCCTGGGTGTAAACTTTCCAAAGTATGCCCTGAGTCTGCTCTTCTCCAGGCTTGAATAGCATCAATGTGTCCTGGCTGTGTGACTTTGGACCCGTGACTTGCCCTCTCTGAGCCTAGGCTGGCTCACATGTAGAATGGGGCATAATATCAACGGGAAGGGTAGGGTGCTGTATGGAGCATGCCTGATTCACAGTGAGCCTGAATTAACAAATACTTTGAAGTCTGGAATGGGGGCCCGAGTAGAGCTCGTAATAGAACCTAGGGCCACATAGAATGAGTCCCTCAGCATGAGCCCCAGGAAGGCGGGCTGTAAACCTGGACAAATACTGAAAGGACAAATACTGAAAACCAGAACTGAGGTTCCAGGGACCAACTCTGAGATACCCCATGGAGCAATTCCCAGAGTTTGGACAAGTGAGCAGGGGAGAGTTTTCTCATTCCTTTTGGGAGTGTTCATTCACTCCACTTCTGTTTTTTAACATTCTCTTTCCCCTGACTCGAGGTTGATTTATTTAAGCAGTTTCTCTTCCCAGAAAAAAAATGCCCTCTGCCTCTGTCTCTATCTGTGGAGAGACCGACGCTTAGGACCAAGAAGACGCTGGTTTAAATCAGTTCACTCAAAGCATTGGCTCATCTGCAGTGCTTCTCCCTCCAGCCCCGGCTCTTGAGGGGTCTGACCAGCCCAAATAGTGGCATGTTCACACTTGGCCTGACCCACCACTTCCTGACACGTGTGCTATTCAGCTGGGGAGCAGGGAAACGGTTGAGAAGACATGTATCAAGACTTGCTCGTGGAAGCAGGAATCCAAGACGCCCATTAGAGGGGAATGCTGCTGACGTCTTACTTCTAGATGCCAGTGCCTTTCCCTTTCTCTTTGAGGGGTGATTAAGCCTCGGTTCCTGACCTCAACATTCACAAAGCCTGCCACTGTGTCTGACCCAGAAGATCAGTGGTTGGATGAATTAATTAATTAATTAATTAATGATCATAAAGTTCAAGAACCATTTGGAAGAACTTTTTTTTTTTTTTTTTGAGACAGGGTCTCACTATGTTGCCCAGGCTGGAGTGCAGTGACATGATCATGGCTCACTGCAGCCTCAGCTTCCCAGGCTCAAGCAATCCTCCCACCTCAGCCTCCTGGGTAGCTGGGACTACAGGTGCACACCACCACAGCCAGCTAATTTTTTTGTATTTTTTGTAGAGAAGGGGTTTTGTCATGCTGCCCACGCTAGTCTCAGACTCCTGGGCTTAAGTGATCCTCCTGCCTTGGGTTCCCAAAGTTCTGAGATGACAGCCATGAGCCACCACACCCAGCCGTGTTTTTTTAAATACACAGTGATGTGCCATCTTTGCAAATGTTAGTGTTAGTATGGCATGGAAGATAAGAGTGTGGAATCTGGAGCCAGTCTGCCCGGTCTCAAGTCCTGGCTCTGCCCATTTCATGGCTGTGTGGCCTAGGGCAAAGTACCCAGCCTGTCTTTGCTGCAGTTTCCTCATCTGTGAAATGGGGATAAAGTTGGTATCTACCTCGTGGGGTTGTTGTAAGTATTAAGTTAATGCATGAAAATTGACTGGTGCATAGTAAGCACTCAGAAATGATTACTGTTGGCCGGGCGCGGTGGCTCAAGCCTGTAATCCTGGCACTTTGGGAGGCCGAGACGGGCGGATCACGAGGTCGGGAGATCGAGACCATCCTGGCTAACATGGTGAAACCCCGTCTCTACTAAAAAATACAAAAAACTAACCGGGTGAGGTGGCGGGTGCCTGTAGTCCCAGCTACTCAGGAGGCTGAGGCAGGAGAATGGCATAAACCCGGGAGGCGGAGCTTGCAGTGAGCTGAGATCCGGCCACTGCACTCCAGCCTGGGCGACAGAGCGAGACTCCGTCTCAAAAAAAAAGAAAAAAAAAAAGAAATGATTACTGTTATGCTAAGAGCCTAGCCAGAGGTAGAAGTAAAGAGGGTAAAACGGGCAGTTCTAATGGTTTTCCTTTCCAGAAATTGTTACTGAAACCACAGGGGCTCGGGCTAGGTCCTGCCGCTCACAACACAGAAAGCCAATCACTAAGACAATGAGGGTTGCCAGGGAAGAAGGCTTCAACTGGGTACCGCATCCAGGGACGTCAGTCTCAACTCTATCCCCCTGACTGACTAAACTTAGGGGTTTATATAGCAAGGAAGAAATGTAACTACATCTAGGAAAGCAGGAATTAGGGAGGGATAAGGAAGAGAAGTTAGTCAACAACAGGCAGGCGTTGACTTAGGAAATCATGGCTTAGGAAATCTGGCATGTCATTGTCCAGATCCGGTGAGTTTCAATTCCTTGATACTATCTGGAAGGCCTGATGGTTGGTTTCCTGAGAAATGAACTCAGATAAGGCAAATGTCACTTTGTCAAGTTTCAAGACTGGGAGGTTTCATTTCAATATTTATTCCAAAGAAGCCATAAACGTCAGTTCTATGGGATAATTGGGTTGGTTTCAAAAATGACAAGATTGTGGCCGGGCACAGTGGCTCACGCCTGTAATCTCAGCTCTTTGGGAGGCCAAGGCAGACAGATCGTCTGAGGTCAGGAGTTCGAGACCAGCCTGGCCAACATGGCGAACCCCCATCTCTACTAAAAATTACAAAAATTAGCTGGGCATGGTGGTGGGCGCCTGTAATCCCAGCTACTCGGGAGATTGAGGCAGGGAGAATTGCTTGAACCCAGGAAGCGGAGGTTGCAGTGAGCCAAGATGGCACCACTACACTCCAGCCTGGGCAACAGAGTGAGACTCTGTCTCAAAAAAAAAAAAAAAAGAATTTGGCTTTTGATGCCAGTGATGCTGACAAAGGCAGGGAAACACCACATGAAGAGCTCCTAGACAAAGTCTCCTGCTCCACTCCAGATGCAAGCCCAAAATAAACACAGGAATAAAAAGCTCAGACTCAGTGGAGATCAAAGAAAGGCAAACCCAAATAATGGTGACCTCTTACACTGGCAATATTAAAAAAAAAAAAAATAGCAAAACCTAGCTGGGCCTAGTGGCTCATGCCTGTAGTCCCAGCACTTTGGGAGCCGAGATCATGCCACTGCACTCCAGCCTGAGCAACAGAGTGAGAGTCCGTCTCAAAAAAAACAAAACCCACTGCTGGTGAAGGTGTGGGGAAACATCCATTCTTCTGATGGGAGACTTCTGAAGGGCAGTTTGGTGACATATATCAAACATCTTAACATGCTCCATACCCTTTAATCCAGCAAATCCAGTTACAGGAATTTTTTATTTTATTTTATTTTATTTTATTTTAGAGACAAGGTCTCACTCTGTCACCCAGGCTGGAGTCCAGCAGGGCGATCTCGGATCACTGCAACCTCCACCTCTCAGGTTCAAGCCATTCTCCTGCCTCAGCCTCCTGAATAGCTGGGACTGCAGGCACATGCCACCGTGCCCAGCTAATTTTTTTCTTTTTTTTTTTTCTTTCCTTCTTTTTTTTTTTTTTTTTTGGTAGAGACAGGATTTCACTCTGTTGGCCAGGCTGGTCTCTAACTCCCGGCCTCAAGTGATCCGCCCACCTCAGCCTCCCAAAATGCTGGTATTACAGGCGTGAGCCACCGTGCCCGGCCCGGTTACAGGAATTTATTGTAAGGAAGTAACTGTGGCTGAATGCTAATATTTAATGTCATTAAACATTAAATGTTGTTTATAATAGTGAAAAACTGGAAAACTGCTCAAGTGCTGAATGACAGGGGGCTGGTTACATCAATTATGGTTACATATGATGGATTCTCTGCAGCCATTAAAATGATCATGCAGTTTTTTTCATGACAATTCAAAATGTTTAGGATACATTAGGTGACAAAAGTGGGCTGTAAAACAACAAGCACCATATGACCTCATTTTTGTGAGATGAAATATTATCTCTAATGTGAATATATCTGCACAGAGAAATGACTGGAAAGATAGAAACCAAAGTGTTGACAGCCGGGCGCGGTGGCTCACGCCTGTAATCCCAGCTCTTTGGGAGACTGAGGTGGGCGGATCACGAGGTCAGGAGATCAAGACCATCCTGGCTAACACAGTGAAATCCCGTCTCTATTAAAAATACAAAAAAAAAAAAAAATTAGCCAGGTGTGGTGGCAGGCGCCTGTAGTCCCAGCTACTCAGGAGGCTGAGGCAGGAGAATAGCGTGAACCTGGGAGGCAGAGCTTGCAGTGAGCTGAGATCACGCCACTGCACTCCAGCCTGGGCGAGACAGAGCGAGACTCCATCTCAAAAAAAAAAAAAAAAGAAACCAAAGTGTTGACAGTAGATGGTGAGTATTTTATGGTTTTCCCTTTCTTTATCTGAATTGTTAACAATTTCTTTAACAAACATGTATTCCTCATGTCATCACATAGCAGTTAAGAGCGTGGACTTCGGAGTCAGGCTGCCTGAATTCAAATCCCAATTCCATTCTGGGTTAGCTGAGACCTCTCTGAGCTGCAGTCTTCAAGTACAAAATGGAGAGAATAATAATAGAGCCAAGACCCTAGCTCGGAGGGTGTTGGAAGGCTCTAAGTGACATGATGCAACCCGTGTGCTGCCCCGGCGCAGTTCCCCACAGTTATCCGTTACCGTTACTGTTATCACCATGACTAATTACTGTTATAATTATTAATATAACCTTTGCAATTGGGAAGGTGATAAGCCTTGGCCTCTGCCCATATCCTCTGATCACCCAGAGTCCCCGAGAGCTGTCCCCACCAGCTCTTCCCCGCCAGGTTGGCGCTCGCTCTCAGACTTGCTGTGAGGCCTTCAGCCCACACTTGCCAGAACTCCTGCATTTTCTCCTCCGTGCCCTTTTCTGCAGAGAGGGCTTGGAAGAAACAGCCTAGCAAACACCAGTCTCCTGGCCCCAGAGCGAGACGTGGAAGTTTGCAGAAATGCATCACCAAATGTTTGATTTGGGAGGAGAGGAAGAGCAGAGCTCATACCGAGAGCAAAATAGGACAGAAAGGAGATTTTTCAGTAAGGGCTGAGGAGAGATCATCGTTCATCACTGGAGCCTCCTTGTTTCCTCACTTCGCTTCTTGACTTCAGTCCTGACCACCTCACTTGCTGTGGAACATCTGGCCCCAATATGGGGCTGATTTTAATAAATCCAAGACATCTTCCTTTTCCCAGCAGACTTAGAAGAAGCCAAGGAGAAACCCCGTGGGGTTGCCAGCAAAGATCCACAGAGGCGAAGAGACAGGCAGGAAAGAGGAGGATGGTGAATAACCAAGTGGGAACCGGGGCGCATCTGGCAGGTGAGCTGAGACCCGTGTGTTCAGATATCAAGATTATGGGCCAGACATAGCCATGCCCATTGAAGCCAGCAGCAGCCTCCGGAAGTGACCACCTGCCCTTGGTTTCTATCCATTCCTGTTGTTCCTCACTAGGCAGGAGCTGGCTTTATGTAGGTCACAGATTTTCCAGATACGGGAGAACAGGATTTGGGGCACCTTGTAGTTGTTACACACACACATGCACACACACACATGCACACACACACACACACACGCCCCTCCTCCCAGACCAGGAGGGCAGAAGGGTCATGGAACTGCAGCTAGAGTCCATCCTCCTGTTGGTCTGGCCTGAAGGGATGCTGCAGCCTCTCTGCTTGCGGATGTCTCATGACCCGAGACAAAGCCGAGTGATGGTGGCTGACGGGAGCATCAGGTTGAAAACAAGAGAGAGAACTGAATGAAAGATGTTGTGATTCCTAGAAGTTTCCACTCCACCCACTTCCCACAACAACTCCACCACTCTAAATGAGCGATTAATTCCTCCAGGATCAGGGTTGTGAAGGAGGTGCCAAAAGCTAAGAAAAAGGCTTTGTGTTTGCAGGTCCTGGACCTCTTAGCATTTCAGGAGAGTTAGCAAGGCTGCCCTGCGCAGGGGCGGGGTGAATCTCTTTTGTTACTGGTGTTGGAGATAGAACAGTGGTCAGGGACATTCATTGTGGCATTCTGTTTTTCTTATTCTCACTTATGTATGTAGAAGATGTTCAAAGAATGGTAAAGTCATTATCCCCCTTCCCCTACAGGGAGTAGAGAGAGACCAGCTTTCCTCATTCTGAACTCTGTCCCTCAACAGGGAAGAAAGAGTCCCCAAACTCAATACTAAACAAACCCAGTGGTTTTCAGCACTGGACACAAGTTAAAATCTCCCACTGGTTCTCACACTTTCCTGGACATCTGACGCCCTGCTCCTGAAGGCCTTGTTAAAACACAGATCTCTGGACCCCACCCTAACAGCTTTGGCTTCTGTTGTCAGGGTGGGGCCTGAGAGTGTGCACTTTAACAAGTGCCCTGGTGATGCTGACACTGCTGGTCCCCGGGTCCAATTCTGAGAACCACCACCCTCCCCCAGTCCTCAGAGACTGATTTGGTTGGTCTGGAGTGGGGCTTCTTCGGCAGCTGTTGTTTAAAAGCACCCAGGGTATCCCAGAAGAGCCACGGTTCACACCACCAAGGCCAGTTATGCAGAACCCACTACGAGAGCACATTGTAAAACTAAGCACTTTCAGCAGGACGTGGACGCTAAAATAACAAATAACACAAAGGTATAAAATAAGCAGAAACATCCGGCTCTCAGTGAAGTACTTGCTAAGCTCCAGCTGCTTCCACCTCGTCTAACTCCTGTTCCCTTTCCACATCCTGGTCTTAGCCCCTCTGTGGCTTTGCAGGAACCATCTCCACGTGGCCCGGCCTTGCTCCGGTTCTGGCTGAGCTCTAGGACAGGAGCGCTTGGTGGCGCCTCTTGGCTCTGACTCTGTGTTTCCTTGACATCTTATTGCTCTGATTTTCTCTCAAGTGCCTCCCCTTCTTTCCTTTGTTGTGGGAGAAACATTCCCTCGTCTTGTCTATGTGCGGCGATCCCCAGTGACTCGCCTTCCTTACGACTGAGCAGATAGAAAGTGACTCGCCTTGGTCTTTGGAATAGCCGAGATCCTATGACCCTTATCCCTCCGCCTGGCCAGACCCACATGGGCATAAATCACAAGGATGCCAAGGCAAGACTGTGGACCCTGCCTCCAGCTAGGCCCGGCGGAGGGGAGCTGTGGGCTTCCAGCCCCCTGTGGGAAGATTTGCCAAACAAAGAGCAGATGCTTCAAACAATGACTTCATTGCAGACTGGGTCCCAGTACATTCAGGAAGGGAGTGGCCCATGGATGCTGGCCAGTCCTGCTCAGAGGAGCCTCAAAGAGAGACCAGACAGGCAAGCACGCTGACCAAGCAGCCACAATGAGGACTGGGGAGGAAGACATACACATTACACCTCTCCTGGGCCAGGCACTTACAGGCAATATCCTAATTAATCCTTTTGACAGCCGGGCACAGTGGCTCACGCCTGTAATCCTAGCACTCTGGGAGGCCAAGGTAGGTGGATCAGGAGGTAGGAGTTTGAGACCAGCCTGGCCAACATGGTGAAACCCCGTCTCTACTAAAAATACAAAACTCAGCCAGGCATGGTGGCAAGTGCCTGTTAGGAGAATCGCTTGAACCCAGGAGGCAGAGGTTGCAGTGAGCTGAGATTGTGCCACTGCACTCCAGCCTGGGCAACAGAGAAAGATCCTATCTTAAAAAAAAGAAATTAAATTAAAACAAAATTAATCCTTATGACGCCACAGTAGGTGCTGTCAGACCTTGATCTAGAAGACATGACTGCTGACTCCCATCCTGCCTCCTTGGGTCTGATACAAACAAGCCGAGTGGGAACTGGCATGAGGGCACGTGTAAGTGCTCATGTATGTGCATATAGGTGTGTGTGTGCCTGTGTGCATGTGTGTGTTGATTCGCATACCTTCCTGCCCCCTCCACACAGATTCCTACCCCTCAGTCTTCCCAGCCCCAGCGCACGCAGATTCCATCTTCATTTTCTTAAATCTTCATCTTTGCCCATAACCTCCCCCAGGGAGCCTCCCAGCCTAATTGAAAAGAAAAAGAAAAAAAGAGAGAGAGAGAAAATGTTGAATTGGTGTAGGATTCCCTTATCTCAGATGGGAGGAAAATCGCTGGAAAGTTTTAAAGTCTAGGTGTCAATAGTCCTGTGAGTCATTTTATGACCGGGTTTGTGCAGCCCCGCAGCCAAGCCTTCTTGCCTCTCTGAATCTGTTTTACCATCTGTAAAATGCAGGCAAGGGAAGTGGGGAAGGCTTCTAGTCAGCTTAGTTTCACATCCATGCTTTGAGGCCCTGTGGTCCCAGAAACAGCATTAAACGGGCAAAACATTAAAAGGGAAAATTTATTTTTTTAATTCTTTATTTATTTATTTTGAGATGGAGTCTGACTGTGTCGCCCAGGCTGGAGCGCAGTGGTGTGATCTCAGCTCACTGCAACCTCCACCTCTAAAAGGGAAAATTTAAAACCACCCCCTCTTTTAGAAAATGAAAGACATAGTCACACTCAAAATCATTGTAGACATATTTGTGGTACAAAAATGGACTGAAACCCCAACGCTGTAAGGCTCCGAAGCCCTGACCCCTTGGGGCTCTGGGTCAGAAGTCAACTGTCTAGGTTGGGCGTGGTGGCTCATGCCTGTAATCCTAGCACTTTGGGAGGCTAAGGTGGCAGGATCACTTGAGCCCAGGAGGTGGAGGCTGCAGTGAGTCATGATTGTGTCACCTCACTCCAGCCTAGGCGACAAAGCAAGAACCTGTCTCAAAAAAAAAAAAAAAAAAGACAAGAAAAAGAAAGATGTTTCTTTATTGTCTTATCTTCTTTCCTGGCGTCTCTTACAGCTAGGTGTACCTATGTGGCTAATGCCCAGCCAATGGAAAGATGGAAAGTAAGTGGAAGCGTTGGGTGCGATTTCGTAAACGGAGAGTGGTGCTCTTTTTTGCTTCTTCCACCTCATGACAGCTCGAATGCAGACATAATGGCAAGACTCAAGCTGCCATATTGGAGCATGGTGTCATTCACTGGGGACAGCAGAACTGGATAGAAGTCTCCTGAGTCTTTGATAAGGCACGACACTAGCCTTGGATAGCCTATCTCTGGAGTGTGCGTGAAGTTTGTGTTTCATGATATTGCTCTGATTTTGAGTGTTCTATTACTCAAGACTGAATCTAATCCTCACTAAATCAGAGGTGTCACACTTGGTGCCACTACTCATTAATCTGGGGCATTAGATTTACTTTCAAATTGTTTTATTCTAAATAGCGTAACATGAACCTCTTTATGTAAAAAAACACAATCTGCATCTCTGGGGGTTTTTTCCTCATGTATTCTATTATCTTCCTAGGATACATTTCTGTTAACAGAACTTTAGCATCAAAGAACATCTAGGCTGGGTATGGTGGCTCACGCCTCTGATCCCAGCACTTTGGGAGGTCGAGGTGGGTGGATCACCTGAGGTCAGGAGTTCGAGACCAGCGTGGCCAACATGGTGAAACTCCGTCTCTACTAAGAATACAAAAATTAGCCCGGTGTGGTGGTAAATGCCTGTAATCCCAGGTACTTGGGAAGCTTAGACATGAGAATCACTTAAACCCAGGAGGCAGAGGCTGCAATGAGCTGAGATCGTGCCACTGCACTCTACCCTGGACAACAGAGTAAGACTGCCTCAAAACAACAACCACAGCAAAAATCTACATTTTAGTATCTCTCAATACATGCTGCCAACTAACGTTGTTTTTGTTGTTGTTGTTTTTGTTTTTAAAAAAAATAATACGTATGGGGTCTCCCTATGTTGCCCAGGCTGTTCTCTAACTCCTGGGCTCAAGCAGTCCTCCCACCTGAGCCTCCCAAAGTGCTGATGTTACAGGCCTGAGCCACTATGCCCGGCCTGCCAACCAATGTTCTGAAATGGTTGCACAAATGACATTCCTGCCAGCTGCATATTTGAATGCCTATTTCATGGTTCCTGCACTAGTACAGGAGGCAAGGGAGTGGATGCTTTCTGTCCCCTGGCCATGCCCCTTGAACCACTCTGGACTTGAGCTGCAGCTGAGCAGTCTCTCCTGTCCCCGCTCACAGCTTCCCCCTCTCAGGTGCCAGTAACATCTCTCATTTCTAACCCAAGACTTCCTCCAAAGCTCCAGAAGCTTACTCAGCTCTCAGGCAGGTGAAGTGTGGCAAGGAGTTAGTGCTGCAAGGAGACGGGAGATGCTGAAACATACCTGGGCATTTTTTATTTGTTTGTATCGGTTTTTTTCCCTTTTATTTTCAATTGACACATAATAATTGTACATATTTATGGGATACAGAGTGGTGTTTTGATATGTATTGTTTTTGGTAGTGATTTATAAAAGAGGAATAACTGAGTCAGCTGGAGATATTTTTGAGGATAGAGGTGAGGACCAGATAACAACAAAATAACAATAGCAATTATTTGTTTAACACCTACTCTGTATCAGATACTGTTTCACTGTTGACATAAAACAATCTTGGCCAGTCTTTGTGGCTCAAGTCTATAATCCCAGCACTTTGGGAGGCTGAGGTGGGCGGATCACCTGAAGTCACGAGTTCAGCCTGTCCCACATGGTGAAACACCGTCTCTACTAAAATACAAAAATTAACCCAGCCTGGTGGTAATCCCAGCTACTGGGGAGGCTGAGGCAGGAGAATCACTTGAACCCAGGAGGCGGAGCTTGCAGTGAGCTGAAATTGCGTCATTGCACTCCAGCCTGGGCTCAGCAACTCTGCAAAGTAGATTATTTTATTCTTCCCACTTTGCAGATGAGGAAACCAGGGTTTGGAGGTGTAAAGTAACTTGCTCAAGGTCTTGAAATTACAAGGCTGAAGCAATACAGCTTGAACAAAGCCTGAGCCCCACCTCGTCTGAGGTAGCAGAATATGAGGAACACTGTCTTAGGAGGGAGGAAAGAGTGGATGATCCGAAATGAATCCCAGTTTCCCCTACAAAAAATGATGGTCATGTGCAGAGAACCCTGGCCAGGCCTCCTGTGAGTGTGTGTGTGTGTGTGTGTGTGTGTGTGTGTATTAGGATGGATGGGACAAAGTGAAACATTACAAAAAGCCAGGAGAAGGAACTTGGTCCAATGCTAACCGGCGCTATAGGAGTGAGGCTCCTATCTTCCTACAGAGAGTGGGAGCAGGGGCCCTATCTTTGGGGCTTGGCTGGAACAAACAGTTCTGGTGGCAGCCTTGTGTTTGTTTTCCCGGGGAAGGCAGCTTAAGGGGAGGCAGGGTCAACCCGGACTGCAGCCTTGAGCTGTTGCAAACACTGCCTCACATCCCGCCTCAACCCACTCAATGCTGGGGCTCTGGGCAGGGGAACGATGGTGGGTCTGTGAGGGTGTCAGGTTGTCAGGAACAAGGCTGGTGGCTTTGAGCAAGTTTTGCAACCCCTTCCAGCCCCAGGTACTCATCCTTCTAGTGGAGGATGTCACGGCTGCCTTCACAGGAGACAGAAAGATCAGCCCCTCTCCCAGTTTCTTGTGGTTCATTTCTCTGACTCTCCTGAGCCTCCGTTCAACCCCTCCCTATTTCTTTCTTCTCCCCGTTTTTTTTTTGTTTTTGGGGTATTTTGTGATGGAGTCTCACTCTGTCACTCAGGCTGAAGTGTAGTGGCATGATCTCAGCTCATTGCAGCCTCTGCCTCTCGAGTTCAAGCAATTCTCGGGTGTCAGCCTCCCAAGCAGCTGGAAATAGAGGTACCCACCACCACAGCTGGCTGTTTTTTTTTTAATCTGAAAAGCTAGTAAAAATGCTGAGACGTTTCTCTGCTACCAAGGTATGTGGGCACCGGGAAGGGGTCAGCTGCCTTGGCCAGATGCGGAGGGGCTGGTAGAGAAAAACATCAGCAGATGGGAGAACTGCTACTGTCCCACAAAGAGGGGCCAGCTTGAAGCCATGGGCTTAGGGACCCAATGTTTGGGCCGACTGTGGTTAAGAACACAGTTATGACGTTCCCCTGAGCTGAGTTCCTGTCTCGGCTCACGGTGGTTCCCTGGCTGGGCAACTTGGGGCTCGTGATTGTCCCTTTCTCAGCCTGTTTTCTCATCCCTAACAACTCGTGAACATCCTGAATGTTGTGAGATTTGAACGAGATAATGCAGACAGAGCTTTAAAAGAGGCCAGATGCAGCAGCGCGCACCTGTAATCCCAGCGCTTTGGGAGGCCGAGGAAGGAGGATCATTTGAGGACAGGAGCTGGAGACTAACCTGGGCAACTTAGTGAGATCCCATTAAAATTTCTACAGAAAATTTAAAAATTAGCCGGGCATGGTGGCACATGCCTATAGTCCCAGCTACTCAGGAGGCTGAGGCGGGAGTATCACTTGAGCCCAGGACATCAAGGCTGCAGTGAGCTGAGATAGAGCCACTGCACTCCAGCCTGGGCAACAGAGCAATACCTTGACTCCAAAGAAAAAACGGAGAGGAGGGCTTAGAAAAGAGCTTGGCATGTAGAAAGCCCTCCAAATGTTACCTTATAATTATGGCAGGGATGAATTTCAAAATCATAAAGTGCTCACAGACAACAGGCTGCCTTGTCCACAGAGATGGCTGCAATTCCTCTGAAATACTCAGGGAGGGTGAATGGTGATGACTAAATCTCCCCTTCCCTCACGCCCCAGGACTCCAGGGCAGGACTTTCTTAGCCCTGGGGGGAGGGGTGAAGCATGGGACCCTCCTTCCAGTTCCCACTGCCAGCCTCCCTGGCCCCCCAACACCCTGTCCTGCTCTGTGCCAGGAGGCTGCTCACACCCCCCGAGGGCCTTATTCCTGTGACTGGGCCCAAAGATGAGGCTGGGCCCAGTAATGTGTCACACGTGAATCTGTCACACATGAAGACACAGAAACAGCCCCTTAGCTGTTATTAAAAGGAAAAGAGGCCAGCAAGGTGACTCACACCTGTAATTCCGGTGTCAGAGGCATGTGAACCAGAGCAACTCCATCTTGAATAGAAGCTGGACAAAATGAGGCTGAAACCTACTGGGCTGCATTTCCAGATGGTTAACACATTCTAAGTCACAGGATGAGACAGAAGGTTGGCACAAAATACAGGTCATAAAGACCTAGCTGATGAAACAGGTTGCAGTAAAAAAGCCACTAAATCCTACCAAAACCAAGATGGTGATGAGAGTGACCTCTGGTCATCCTCACTGCTACACTCTCATCAGCGCCATGACAGTTTACAGATGCCATGGCAACATCAGGAAGTTACCCTATATGGTCTAAAAAGGGGAGGCATGAATAATCCACTCCTTGTTTAGCATATCATCAAGAAATAACCATAAAAATGGGCCAACAGCAGCCCTTAGGGCTGCTCTGTCTATGGAGTAGCCATTCTTTTATTCCTTTACTTTCCTAATAAATTTGCTTTCACTTTGCACTGCTGTCTTGCCCTGAATTCTTTCTCGTGTAAGATCCAAGAACCCTCTCTTGGGGCATGGGGTTGAGACCCCTTTCCTGTAACACCAGCACTTTGGGAGGTCAAAGTAGAAGGATCACTGGAGCCCAGGAGTTTGAGACCAGCCCTAGCAACATAGCAAGACCCCATTTCTACAAAAACTTAAAAATTATATTAGCTGGGAGTGGTGGCATGAACCTGTAGTCCCAGATACCCAGGAGGCTGAGGCAGGAGGATCACTTGAGCCCAGGAGGTCAAGGCTGCAGTGATCTGTGATCGTGCCACTGCACTTTAGCCTGGATGACAGACCTGTCTCAAAAAAATAATAATAAAAGGAAAAGGAAAGAAAAGAAATGCTCCTCTTCCAAGTCTTTTCCCTGAAGAGAGTCCCAGCCTTAGACTGTGACCCATTCCCTCCCAGGCACTCTAGACTCCTGTGTCATGGGGTGACCCCCCCACACACACACCAGCCCTGTGTCTCTCCACTGGGTACTTTTCATCCAGTATTAATTCTCCAACTTTTGTTGGTGAATCCTCCCCACTCCCCGCATATGATCTCTCACGTGGGGCTTTAACTGATTTTAAAAAATAAACATTAACAAACCGTGAAACTAAAAGCACAGCTATGTTGAAGCCTTGTCCTCTAATCTAGCTTTAAATAATGATAATGATAACAGCAGCTATTATTTATTGTGCTTTGTTGGAAGGACATTAGACTACAATTCAACATTCACAAAAATCCCGGGATAGGTATAATGATCACCTGCATTTTACAGAGATGAAACTGAGTCACAGAGACGTTAAGCCACTTGCCCAAGGTCACACAGACCAAGGGAAGATTGTATAAAGCCCCCTCCCACACCAGCTGCCGCTTCCTGACTACAGAGGCTCAGGTGCTCTCTCTGTCCTCAGAGGCTTGTGTAACCATCTCTGGGTCCCCATTGCCCGCCTGGACGTTCTTGCTTTCAGGGATGGGCACAGGGATCCCTCCAGTTGGCCACAGGCAGGAGCATTCTGAGTGAAATGCCAAGCCTGAGTTAGAAAACGCTGCCCCCGACGGCAGTCCAAGCATCTGCCGCTGGTCGCCTTCCTGTGTTTATTCTGAGGCCAATGTGCCTGACAAAGGCCCCTTGTCCTGTCCAAGAAGGGGACAGATTTTTAAGGACATGGATTGAGGATAAGGGCTATTTATTACCAGGACTGGTTCCCTCTCCGGTGGTGTAGGAGTTGCTGTCATGGGCTGTGTGGAGGTCGATGCCAGCCTTGCAGCTCCCCCACTGCTTGCTGACCCGGCTCCCTGCCCACACTCGGATTCACCTAACAGTTTCCTACACACACACGTGCACATGTGCACAGCTTGCCAGGGTGCAGGGGAAGTGCAAAGGGTATCTCCTGTGAATATAATGGCCTATAGGATTCCTGCACACCTAAAGTCATTTGCAAAGTGGTGGTGCATGTGGACACGTGCGTGTCAGTGTAGCACATGCAGGACAGAGTACATAAGTTTCAGGGCCCAGTGAACAATGAAAATGTGGCACCCCTTGTACAAAAGCATGAAGCATTTCATGATGGCAACAGAAGAGCATGAAGCCAAAGATGGGGCTCTTATGAATTTGGAGTCCTGTGCAGCTGCACAGGCCATATGCCCAGGAAGCAGGCCCTGCACACACGTTGTGTGTTTGCACCTCAGGCACTATTCTGGCTAAAGGGCTCCAGGCTTCCATTAGACTCTCAAAGGGCGGTGGCACAGTGGCTCACACGTGTAATATCAGCCCTCTGGGAGGCTGAGGCGGGCGAATCACTTGAGGTCAGGAGTTTGAGACCAGCCTGGCCAACATGGCAAGACCCCGTCTCTACTAAAAATACAAAAATTAGCCCTGTGTGGTGGCACACGCCTGTAGACCCAGCTACTCCAGAGGCTGAGGCACAAGAATCGCTTGAGCCTGGGAGGCAGAGGTTGCAGTGAGCTGAGATCGCACCTTGGCATTCCAGCATGGGCGGCAGAGTGAGACTCCGTCTCAAAAAAAAAGAAAAAAAAGAAAAAAAATCTCACAGAGGTCCATGATACTCCAAAGGTTATAAACCATTTAGTAGCAGAAGACCAGTGTCAGACAGGCCTGGGTTTGAGTCCCAGGCACGTTACTTACCCCCTGCAGGACTGGACTAAGTTCCGTGCCCTTCCGAGCCTGTTTCCTGGTCTGTAGAAGGGGGATTGTCACAACACTGACCTCCCAGTGCAGGAGAGATGGGAGCCATCTCGACACAGTGCCTGGCACATTTCAAGTTCCCAGTTGGTGGTTGGCTAGTTAACCTTTAGTTAGATCTGTTCTGCTTGTTACTGTGTGAGATCACCTAGAAGTTTCTAAATCCTCCTGCCAGTTTGACCTCAGCTAGCTGTGCCTTCCATGGATGTCCCCAGCAGGCCCAGCACAAAGCATGGCAGGAGCTCTCGGGGACCCAAGTTGGCGTTTCTGTCACCTGGTCTGCTGTGAAAGGGGATGGGCTGCACAGACTCGGTTGGCCTCTTCCCCCGGCCCTGTGCATTCGTTGGCTGACCTGACTGACCTGCTCTGCAGTATCTGTACTGTAAGAACATGTGACAGGGGCAGCAGCCTGAGAGGACCTAGGGCTGGTGGATGCAGGGTTCTAGGCTGAGCTCGAAGGGGCTGGGCTACCTGATAGCTTCTGAGTCAGTGCCACTCTGGACAGAGCCTCTTTCCAAAGCAGGTCACCCAGGAGAGGGTTCTCAGGAGACCTGGGGCCCAGTGGCTCTTGGTGGCCATATTTCCCCTCCAGTGTGGTAGCTCCTCAGCGGTCTCTGTGCTGCCTCCCCAATTGTCCCCAGTGGGTCTGCTAGCATCACAGGGAGAAGACGCCCTGTTACCTAGTCACCCCTTCCCTCCTTTCCCCAGCCTGATCTCCTGGTCCCTCCCCTCCTCTTTCAGAGCAGAGACTCCCAGCGGAGAGGAAAGAGGAGGACACCAGGCTCTGGGGCCTGAGAGGAGGGGCTGAGACGCCTGCTGGAACCTCATCTTGAGACATCACAGCCCCTCGGGCCTCCATTTCCAAGGCTGTAATGTGCAAATGGAGTCTTTGCTTCTGCCCGGGGGAAGCCCTGCCCTGTGCACCCAGGAAGGCTTTCCAACACACAATGTGCATTTCTTTTTTTTTCTTTTTTTGAGACAGAATCTCACTCTGTCGCCCAGGCTGGAGTACAGCGGTACAATCTTGGCTCACCGCAACCTCTGCCTCCCGGGTTCAAGCGATTCTCTTGCCTCAACCTCCCAAGTAGCTGGGATTACAGGCAAGTGCCACCACGCCTGGCTAATTTTTGGTTTTGCAATAGAAACGGAGTTTCGCCATGTTGTGCAGGCTGGTCTTGAACTCCTAACTTCAGGTGATCCACCTGCCTTGGCCTCCCAAAGTGCTGGGATTACAGGCGTGAGCCGCCGCGCCCGGCCACGCAATGTGCATTTTTGAATTGATGAGAAATGGAAAGAACCAAAGGTCCGCCACGAGGGGAGGAGCAGACACATGGTTGGAGAGTCCTATTGTGAAAGGTATGCAGCAGTCAGAAGCTAAGTAGACTGACAGAGAAAGGTATCCAGGAAGTATTTTTAAGTGAAAAATGAAAATTGCAAAACAACACATACAGTATAAATCATTTATGTGAAAACAAACTGCTATACATTCTCTAAACACGTTGATGTGCAGGGAAGGATCTAGAAAGATATATTTTACATGGGTGATAGCGGTTACCTGAAGGGGCTGAAGGGGTGACCAAGGAGGACTTACACCCTCTGGAGCCCCTCCCCCATGCGCAGCGAGCCCGGCCAGGCTCCCAGACCCCACAGAAGGAATGGAATTTCTAATCCCAGGGCTAAGGCCAGGTTGTACCACGGGCACTCAGAGTGGGAATCCTGTGTGGCTTGTAAATAACTAACTTCCTGGCCACTGATAGTAAAATTGTCACAATCACCTTTTATTAACCACCCACCAAGGGCAAGGCACGGCCCAGCCCGGCATCTCCCTCACAGCAACAAGGTAAGTATTATAAGCATGGAATTGACTGTCATGAGCTGCAGGGGTCTGAGTTCCACCCTGCCTTCAGGCTAGCAAGGTAGCCTGCCATGCTTTCATGGATGCTGGCAGAAGATGCACACTTCCTGGGGCCCAGACAAAGGGCTTTATTGCTCAAACACGACAGGCGATAGGCGTTCATGTTCGCCTTGGTTCCCCTTGTCTCATCAGGCAGATTTGGAGGTGGGCCCACGTTCAGTGGGTTTAGCTGAAGAATCCTGAACCTGGAAAACTCCCAGTCTTAGAAGGGGGCTTCCAGCAAACTTGCCCTGAAGGGAAACATTGTTTTTATTTCCCTGGAAAGCAAACAAAGAAATCTTCCCTCTTCCCTGGAGGGAGACGCCAAAATCACTAAGCCAAAGGGAAGAATCAAGCCAGGAACTAAGTCAAGCAGGTCCTTAACCTAGGACCTGAGTAGTGCAAACCTGCCTCCCAAGATAAAGCTACATACCTCCCTCACGACTTGCCTACAAGGAATGCCTACAGGGAAATTCCTTGTGGACAAAGGACAGACAGAGTTCAGAGTCATCCCTCTGCTCACCAGAGGCAAATGCAGGTCTGATTGTTTCCTCTGCTCTATTGTTTCACTAAGCCGGACTATGGCACAAGTAGCTATGCCTGTAAACTGGGTATTCAGTGAAAGGTTAATCAGAAACTCCAAAGAATGCAACCTTTTGTCTCTTATCCTCCCTATGACCTGGAAGCCCCCTCTTTGCTTTGAGTTGTCCCACCTTTCCAGACTCAGCCGGTACACATCTTACATACATTGATTGATGTCTCATGTTTTTCCTAAAATGTATAAAACCAAGCTGTTCCCCAACTACCTTGGGCACACGTCCTCAGGACCTCCTGAGGACACATCCTTAACGGTGGCAAAATAAACTTTCTAAATTGATTGAGACTTGTCTCAGCTACTCTGTGTACACTTCCTAGGCTGTTGACTACACAAACATCCTTGAAAAGAGAATCCAGAACAAAAGCTGTCACAAGACAAGCAGGAATGCAAGAGGCCCTGGAGAACGATCTCCCAGTGTCGACAGACTGGGGAAGGGAGACAGGGGAAGGGAGGCGCTCAGAAGTTGAGTCACTTCTCAAGGTCACACAACCAGGACACAGCTGACCCCAAAGCCCTTGCCTTTTCCTCCTGCCTCCAAAATAGGCTGCTGGTCTAGCCTGGGAACCAAAGACCCACGTGCAAGATTGTTTCCAAGCGAGTGTCCATGGAGTCGTGGTTATCACGGTCACCTAGCAATACTGCTTCCACGGGAAAATCCGCTCTGAGTTCTGGACAACGACTTGTAGCAGAATCGTGGGCACAGGGCCTGTCTGTGGCTTGTGGAGCAGGCGCCGCCCAGATGTGCCTGATTCTGGGATCCAGTCATCCCAGAAGAGAAAATTCCTCCCTGGCTGCCCCTGGGTGATGTCAGAGGAGCTGGAAAGAAGAAATGAGCTTCTGGAGGTGGGATAAATGCTCTTTTCTTTTGCAGAAGGGGAAAAAAAAAGTCACGTTGTTCCATATTTATTTAAATATGAAATTTATTTATAGAGTAAAAAGAGTAGGTGTTGACTTCCAGCACCCGGCCAGGAAGTGGTTTGGCCTTGTTTTGTCTCCTCAGAGCACCCTGTCCCCTGGTGACCTAATGTGATTTTTCACAGTTGGAGGCTAGACCCTGTCCCCAGGCTCTCAGACCTCCCTGGTCCCACCTGGTCTCTGGAGCCCACCCCTCCCCACCTGGAGAATGGCAGGTCGGGGCTCAAGCTTGGCAGTGGGCTCCCCTGTCACTCTCTCCTGGTCTGCAGAATGGGGGCACACACACCTGCCTCATACCACCCTCGCAGATAAAAAGCAGTCGAATAGTAAGCCAAGCAGCTTCTCACTTGGTAAATTGCTAATATGTGCATCTGTATTTATAGAGAAGGGAGCTGAGGTTTCAAGGCTTCCCTATCTGTAGTCAGCCACTGTCCCATAGATGCCTTTGAAGAAGGTCTGTCCCTGTCACAGCGCCCCTCTTGACTTCCTCCCAGCCACCAAGGAGGAGGTGTCTTCCACAGCTGTGCCTCTGAGCTGTCTCTCAGTCACATGAGGTTTGTATTCTCAGAGGCTTGGGCAGGGCTGAGACTGGGGTCTCATCCTACAGAGAGTGAGGACTCTTACCCAGGAGATGCTCCCTACAAGACCCTTTAACATTGCTTATTGCATTTTAACTTCACAACAACCCTGGGAGAAAAGAGCTTTAACGCCATTTTCCAGATGGAGAAACCTAGGTTCTGAGGGTCTTATGTGGCCAGGCCTCACAGTCAGTGGGGGTCAGAGATGGGACTGGAACAGTGACAAGTCTTCCACTGTCTAGGCCCAGCTTCCTGTCCCCACATTGGAAAGCTTCTGAACTGTGATGCTGGACTGAAAGCCTGCACCCCGATGCCATCTCTGATGTCTCACGTGTTATGGTTACAGCCTCAGTTTCCCCCTCTGCACCCTGGGATGATGCCGGGCTCCTCGCCACCTGAAATTCTCATAGGATTCTAAGTTCTCCTCAATTGAACTGTGTGGTGTTAATTTGGAAAGGTCCAGAGAGGGTCAGTGCCGTACCCAGGGTCACCCAGTGAGCTGAAGCATGCCAGGACAAGGTCCAAGCCCCCTGCCATAGGGTCAGGGCTCTGCCAGCCACACCTCCATGGCACAGGCCTCTGCAGGGAAGTCGTGGCAGTGGGTGGGCAGCCGCCCTGACTCAGGGTGAGCACTGAGAACCCTGTTCTTGCCTTATGTGAGACAATTCCTGGGTATGTCCCAAATAAGCTCCCATGGCAGACAGGAAATTACAGGGCGGGTGGCGGTGAGGAGGCCAGAGAGGACTAGGAGGACAGGGAGGATGGAAAACCAGGAGGAGCAGGCCAACCGCCCACACTTTCCTGCCCGGGGATAACTGGCAGCTGTGGAGATGGCACCCGCAGCAAGATGCACCCAGGAGCCTTGGGGAGGGCCAGGCCCTCATCTCGGGAGATGCCTGCCTAAGCCAAGACTGGACACCTGGGGCTGGGGACAACCCCGTGACATCTCTCACCACCCAGGCAGGGTAATGAGGGTGTTCCCTCTGCCTGGAACCCTTGCTGCTCCCTCACACTTCAGGCCTCAGTTTCTCTCTTTTAAAAAAAATTTGTATAAATATAAGAGGTACAGGTACAGTTTTGTTCCATGCGTAAGGTGAAGTCTGGGGTCTTAGTGCAACCAACACCTGAATAGTTTATGTTGTACCCACTGGGTAATGCCTCATCCCTCCCTCCCTCCCTGCCTCCCGAGTCAGCAGTGTCCTTCACTCCCCTCTGTGGGTCCATGTGCACACATTTTTTAACTCCCACTTACAAGTGAGAATATGTGGTATTTGACTTTTTTTCTGAGTTGATTCACTTAAGATAATGGCCTTTGGCCAGGTGTAGTGGCTCACGCCTATCATCCCAGCACTTTGGGAGGCCAAGGTAGGTGAATCACCTGAGGTCAAGAGTTCGAGACCAGCCTGGCCAACAGGGTGAAACCCCGTCTCTACTAAAAATACAAAATTTAGCCAGGTGTGGTGGTGTGTGCCTGTAGTCCAAGCTACGTGGGAGGCTGAGGCAGGAGAATCACTTGAGCCTGGGAGGCGGAGGTTGCAGTGAGCCGAGATCACGCCACTGCACTCCAGCCTGGGTGACAGAGCAAGACTCCATCTCAGGAAAAAAAAAAAAAAGATAATGGCCTTTGGTTCTATCCATGCTGCTGTAAAAGACATGATTTTACTCTTTTTTATGCCTGCATAGTATTCTATAAGTATATATACCATATGTTCTTTATCCAGTCAACCATTGATGGACACTGAGGTTGATTCCATATCTTTGCTATTGTAAACAGTGCTGCTATAAACAGCACTTTTTGATATAATGCAGGTATCTTTTTGATATAATGACTTCTTTTCCTTTGGGTAGATGCTCAGTAGTGGGATTGCTGGATTGAACAGTGGTTTTAATTTAGTTCTGTTTCGAGTCACCTTCCCAGGAGGGCCTTCCTGACCTGCCCTGGTAGAGCAGCCAAGTCTGCTGGGTGTTGGTGACTATTTTCATCTGCTTTATTTCTGCCTCATCGTCCTGGATTCACAAACTTGTGACATCCACGGAGCTCAGCTTTATCTGGCTTCCCACTGCCTCCAATACCCAGGACAGGGCCTGGCATGCATGGGGTGCCTGGTCCCTGTGCACGAGGCCCGAACTGTCATCATGGTTCACTTGCTCATGGGACAGGATGACAGGAGGGCAAGCTGCACCAGTAGGTGTTCGTGGATGCGTGGGATAAAGGCAAGGCCCCACACAAGATAAAAATGCAAGGCTCTAGTTCAACGATTCCTGAGCAAGGTTAACGTCAGTGGTGAGGCCATGTTTGCACCATGTGCCTTTTGGTATGATGTGAGGAGAAGAGCATTTTACCTCTGGGGTCCTCCCAAAAACCCATAACTCAGGAGGCACAGTGGCTCACACCTGTAATCCTAGCACTTTGGGAGGCTGAGGCGGGCAGATTACCTGAGCTCAGGAGTTCAATACCAGCCTGGCCAACATGGTGAAACCCTGTCTCTACTAAAATACAAAAAATTAGCCAGGCATGATGGTGCATACCTGTAGTCCCAGCTACTTGGGAGGCTGAGGCAGGAGAATCTCTTGAACTGGAGAGACAGAGGTTGCAGTGAGCCAACATCATGCTACTGCACTACACCCTGGGTGACGGAGGGAGACTCTGCCTAAAAAAACAAAACAAAACCCATAACCCCAGTCTAACCGGGAGAAAAACATCAGACAAATCCAAACTGAATGATGTTTTATAAGATACCTGACCAACACGCTTCAAAGACTATGAGGAATTTCAAGACGACAGCAGAGTGTTAAATCAAAAGCCAAGCCCTTCTAAGCGCAGGGCCTGGGCAATGGCACAGGCCACATACCTGAGAAGCAGCCTGGGCAGGAGGCCTGAGAAGCAAATGTAGGCGTGCCCCAGGCCCCCACAGCCCTTGGAAACAGGAAAGGGGGCCCTGAGAAGGAACCCTGCAGGTGGGGGTGAGGATGGGGGAAGAACCAGGGGCCTAAGCTGGAGAAGGGGTAAAGGGTATGACTGTGGGCAGGATCCAGGGCCCCTCTCTGAGGGTCCTCAGCACGGGGAGGGGCTGCCATGAAGTTGGGCACTGCCCAAGCAGGGCCACGCACCCCATCTACAAAGAGACCCCCCATAGCTGCAGGGCCCCGGGAACTGGGATGTCAGAGCTCAGCCACCCACAACCCATGAGTGTCCCCTGCATCCTGATTCTGCTCCTGTCCCCAACAACAAGCAAAACGAAGAGGGGAAGAGCCCCCTCAGTGTCAGAGACCCCTCACGTGAGGGTTTGGCTCTGATCCGCACTAGGGTGTACAGAAGCAGTGGCCAATCAGGAACAAGACCAGCACTTTAAATTAGACAGGACTCATTTAGAAAACCACGTCAGCAGAAAAACAGAGAATCTTCTCAAGATATCTCCAAGGGGTAGAAATTGGGGCATTTGGCTTCACCCAGCCGATAGCAGTGTTTGGGTAGAAAGTAACATGCCTGCATAGTCAGGTCAAACTGGTACAGATTCCTCAGCAGTTCCCAATGAACTCTACCGGGCATGCAAAGAATGTTCTAATGAGGCAGGGGTCAGGAGCCCTGGGCTCTGGTTCTCTGTGGCTAATTTGCTGTGTGATTGGAATGAGTCCTTGGCCCTCTCTGGGCCTCAGTTTCCTTGGCTGAACAGTAAGGGAGCTGTTTGGGGTGAACTCTGGCAGACAGGAGCCTACTTTCCTCACTCTGCTGCAGGGCTGACAGGGCAGAGAGAGAGATAGGCTGGGTGAGGAAGGGTCTCTGGGGAAAGGAGGAGAAGAGGGGGCTTGTTGGGGATGACAGAGGCAGGGGAGCATCCGTGCAGAGGTGACACGGGGTGCTGAGGGGCAGGGGAGCATCCGTGCAGAGGTGACACGGGGTGCTGAGGGACAGGGGAGCATCCGTGCAGAGGTGACATGGGGCGCCGAGGGAGGGGAGGCTCCTCTGCGGTTAGGAGCTGAGTTCAAACTCACACTTGGGTTTGGATCCTGGCTCTGCTGTCTACTTGCTGGGTGACTTTGGGCAAGCAGCTTAACCTCTCTGGGTCTGTTTTCTTATCTGCAGTGTAGATGAAACGGCCATCCCTATCTCACGAGGGTGCTCTGATTAGATGAGGCGGGGTGTGTGAAGGGTGTAGCTCAGTCTATAAGGAGCACCCGGCAAAGTGGTCAGGCTATTGTAAGCAACGGTGCTTTGCCAGCTGATACTACCTTACAACAACCCTGAAAGGTGACACTGTCACTCCTTGAACACTGAAGAAACGGACAATCAGTGCAAGAAAATGTCACCCAGCAGGAAAGAGAACAGGACCCAGCTCCCCTACTCCACGAGGGTTCCCCAGAGGTATGTACAGAGGGAACTGACAGCAAGAAAATCAGCAACCCAATCACCATTTGAAAAGATGCTCATGGCTTGATGTGGCAGCTCACGCCTGTAATCCCAGCACTTTGGGGGACCAAGGCAGATGAATCACCTGAGGTTAGGAGTTTGAGACCAGCCTGGCCAACATGGTGAAACCCCATCTCTACTAAAAATACAAAAATTAGCCGGGTGTGGTGGCAGGTGTCCATAATCTCAGCTACTCCGCAGGCTGAGGCGGGAGAATCGCTTGAACTTGGGAGGTGGAGGTCGCAGTGAACCGAGATCTTGCCACTGTACTCCAGCCAGGGCGACAGAGCGAGACTCTGTCTGAAAGAAAAAGAGAGAGAGAGAGAGGGAGGGAGGGGGGGGGAGAGAGAGAGAGAGAGAGAGAAAGGAAGGAAGGAAGAAAGAAAGAGAGAGAGAGAGAGAGAGAGAGAAAGAAAGAAAGAAAGAAAGAAAGAAGAAAGAAAGAAAGAAAGAAAGAAAGAAAGAAAGAAAGAAAGAAAGAAAGAAAGAAAGAAAGAAAGAGAAAACCACTCCCCCACAAAAAAAATGAAAAGGAGATAGACAGGAAGGAAAGGAGGGCAAGAGGGAAGGAAGGAGGGAGGAAGGAAGGAAGTACAGACAAGCCCCCGACCCACAGCACTGCATACAGCCTCTCCCCGAATGCTCTGGCGCAACCACGCCAAGACGGCCTGGAGCAGCACCTGCTGGCCACGTCCCTGGCCGCACAGCGCTGGCATCCTCCCTGCAGTCCAGAAGCCATCCTCCGCTGGCCATAAAGGCCCCTTTCTCTGGTGGCTGTTTGTGTTGGGCCCTTCCCACCTCCATGGGCAGCCTCCAGACACTGCCGGCGGGCACGAGGACACAGCCCCTGCCCGCTGCTGAAGGGCCGCCTTTGTGGACACACGGACCAGCCGGCTGGTGCACCCTGGCCCTTGGAAGCCAGCTGCTTCCCCCTCCTGCTCATCCAGGAGGTAAACAGGACTGAGAGCCAGCCTCTGCCACGTTCCCAGCCCCCTCCCCACCCCAGCTCTGTGAGGTCCTGACTCCAGGAATGAACACACAGCCCCTGTTCTTCCTCAACCCACGACATAAATCACTGCTCCTCTGTCCAGGCAGCCTGTATCACAGGCGCCACTGACGCCTGCTGCCTGGACACTGGGCCCGGTCCTGCTTCCACTGGCCTCCTAGAGCTGTGGGTGAGGCAGGACCGGGAGCTGCCTGGGGCCACAGCTAGGGACAGTTCCAAGGTGTATTTCTCATTTTTAAAACACTGTGTGTATTTAAACATGCCCTGCCTTGTTCCAGAGAAGATCTAAAGCAGCTACAGGACACATCAGATGCAACCAGTGTAAATGAAGACTGGGACGAAATGCTCAGAATGACTTTTTTTTTTTTTTTAAGAGACAGGGTTTTACTCTGTTGCCCAGGCTGAAGTACCATTTTGGGATCCTAGCTCACTGCAGCCTCAAACTCCTGGGCTCAAGCAGTCTTCCTGCCTCAGCCTCTTTAGTAGAGACTACAGGTGCCCGCCACCACACCAGGTTGAGATTTTGAGTATAGTTTAAAACAGAGGAACATCAGAAGCCATGTAAATGTTCAATGATAGGGAATTGATTAAATAAATTACAATATAGCCACACAATTTAATTCATAATAATATTTATTATGCATCCATTAATACTGAAATTATGGGTATAGAACCTAATTAATTTACTACTTATGTATTTATAGAATCTAATGGCAAGCTTGTATGTATAGGCCTAAGAGGATTTTTCCTCAAAGGGAGCTAGAAGTCTCGTGACCTTCTTGAAATGACTATGGCCTCCAAGAAGTTAAGAGTCACGGTATAAACTGTATGTATTGTGAAATCCCACTTTCATGTATGTGTGTAGTCTAGGAGGCTGTACCACAAACTTCAAAGCGCTCTTATCTCTGAGTATTAGAATTGTGTATTTTTTCATCATTTTCCTACCAGTATGATCTATACCCTTATCATGGTAAGCTGCAACTGTGGCCACATATCTTCCAGCAACCAAACCAAAAACAAAAATGTGGTCAGTTACTAATTCCCAGTGCTCATAGGAGAAAATAAGTGACTGCTTTTGGCATTAAAGAGGGTAGAGAGTTCTCTGAACTCTGAAGGGGTTCAGAGATGTATTTTATTTTATTTTTTTTATGTATTTATTTTTTGAGATGGAGTCTCGCTCGGTCGCCCAGGCTGGAGTGCAGTGGCATGATCTTGGCTCACTGCAATCTCCACCTCCCAGGTTCAAACGATCCTCTGCCTCAGCCTCCTGAGAGAGACGAGGCTGGCTCATATAGAGTGTGAGAACAGGGTGCAGGGAAGTCTCCATCAGGGGCTGAGGCATCTGCAAATATCAGATGATGCATCTGTCCAGGAGAACATCTTGCAGCCCCCCTCGGCTGGCCCCATTCAGGAAAGGGGCTGACTCATTGCTTCACAATAGGGTAGAGTGAGATGGGGTCAGACACTTGCTGTTCATGTCTTCATAAGAAGGACAGGTAGCAGTATCACAAAGAGTCAGCCAAGAGTTGTCGACTGTCTGGCACAAATAGAAGAATATTTGGAGGTTACTGAAATCAAAATATATAGAAAGCTGTTCACTCCACCCAAGCCTAGGAGGGCTTTTCCACCAACCTCAGAGGAAAATCTGCAGAACATATTCAAGAGTGTTCCAAATATCTATTGCTGAGTCACAAATCACCCCAAAACTTAGTGAACTAAAGTTCACAACAGCAATCCTTTTATTATCTCTCACAGTTTCTGAGGTCCAGGAAATCAGGATGGGCTCAGTTGGGTGGTTCTGGCTCAGGAAGGATCTCATAACGTTGCAGTCAGATGGAGGCTGGTGTTGGAATGGCTCAAGACTGGAACTGCTAGGGATGGCCAAGTATCTCTCTTCATATAGTCTCAGGGCCTCTCCACGTGGTCTCCTCATGTGTGACAGCTTGGGCTTCCTAACAGCATGGCAGCCTCAGGATGGTTAGTCTCCTTATATGGTAGTTCAGGCCTCCAAGCCCAAGTATTCTAACTGACCAAGCAGAAGCTGCATCACATATTATAGGGTAGGACTGGAAGTCATCCATGTTACTTCCATTGCTTTCTATTGGCTGCGAGCAAGCCACAGGCCCATCAGATGCAAAGACACAGGACACAGACCTCTCCATGGAAGAAGTGTCAAGGTCACTCGACAGCATGTAGATTGAGGGATGTTGCAACCATCTTTGGAAAATGTAATCTTCCACACAGAGCCATCACCAATATCCAGAGCAGGTAAGAACAAACTGAGGCAGATGCAAGTACTGAAAACTTTGGCCTTTGAACATTTGACATGGACACCCTAAGACTACCTTTTATCTACACAAATTTCAGCCATCATAGGCCTCATGATGTGGCAAACACTTTGAGCTGTGATAGGCACCACGTGTCGGCCAAGAAATGGGCTTTGGCAGTGCCCATCTTTGTCTGTCAGCAGGGCTGAGTTTAGGCAATGATTTAAATACACTGTTGAGGCTGGGCGCGCTGGCTCATGCCTGTAATCCCAGCACTTTGGGAGGCCGAGGCGGGTGGATCACCTGAGGTAAGGAGTACGAGATCAGCCTGGTCAAATGGTGAAACCCCATCTCTACTAAAAATACAAAAATTACCCAGGTGTGGTGGCACACACCTGTAATCCCAGCTACTCAGGAGGCTGAGGCAGAGGATCGTTTGAACCTGGGAGGTGGAGATTGCGATGAGCGAAGATCACGCCACTGCACTCCAGCCTGGGCGACAAAGCAAGACTCCTTCTCAAAAAATAAATAAATAAAAATTTAAAAAAACATACCTCATTGAGTTTTACCCATACTATCTGATTTTTAAAAAATGAGTGGAGGCCGAGCACTGTGGCTCACATGTGTTATCCCAGTTCTTTCCTGCACTGGATATTGGTGATGGCTCTGTGTGGAAGATTATATTTCCAAAGATGGTTGCAACATCCCTCAATCTACATGATGTTGGGAGGCTGAGGCAGGAGGATCGCTTTAGCCCACAAGTTCAAGATGAACCTGGGCAACCTAGTGAGACCCCCATCTCCATTAAAATTTAAAGTAAAGGTGGAAAACAGAAAAGTGGACCTACAGATGGAAATGATGGAAAAGGTGTTTGCTCCCACCCCTAAGACAGTTGAGGCTGAGATGAGTTAAGAGGGACTCTCATCTGCCCATGTTGGCTGCTGATCAGCCTCGAGTCTGTTAACTGTGAATTAGTTCTCTGGTGGAAAACAAAGAATAACAGTAACAATAAAAGAACAAATAAAACAATGTGTCTATCTAAAGTATTTTGGGGTAAAATTATACAATGCCTGGGATTTGCTTTAAAATTGGCCGGGCGCGGTGGCTCAAGCCTGTAATCCCAGCACTTTGGGAGGCCGAGGCGGGCGGATCACAAGGTCAGGAGATCAAGACCATCCTGGCTAACATGGTGAAACCCTGTCTCTACTAAAAAAAAAAAAAAACAAAAAACTAGCCGGGCGAGGTGGTGGGCGCCTGTGGAGGCTGAGGCAGGAGAATGGCGTGAACCCGGGAGGCGGAGCTTGCAGTGAGCTGAGATCCCGCCACTGCACTCCAGCCCGAGCCACAGAGCAAGACTCCGTCTCAAAAAAAAAAAAAAAAAAAAATACGCCAGCAAAGTAACAAAAAGTACATAGAGGGACCAAGATTTGTCATGAGTTGCTAACTGTTGAAGTTAGGGGTGGGCACATGAACGGTGTTTGTCTGTTTTTGTTTGTTTTTTTGAGACGAAGTCTTGCTCTGCCGCCCAGGCTGGAGTGCGGTGGCTGATCTCAGCTCACTGCAAGCTCCGCCTCCCGGGTTCAAGCGACTCTCCTGCCTCAGCCTCCGGAGTAGCTGGGACTACAGGCGCCCGCCACCTCGCCCGGCTAATTTTTGAATTTGTAGCAGAGATGGAATTTCACCATCTTGGCCATGGCTGATCTCAAACTCCTGACCTCAAGTGATCCGCCCACCTCAGCCCTCAAAGTGCTGGGATTATAGGCGTGAGCCACCGCGCCCGGCCATGCGCCAATTTTCTTAAGTTAATTGATTGATTCATAATCAAGAAAAATCATCAAATGGCTATTGTTGGCTATTCCTTTCTTTTCCCTGTGGTTTGTTGTTGTTGTTGTTGTTGTTTTGCTGGTTTTGAACTTGTTTTGTCTGCCAAGGGAGCAGGTATCTTTAGTGGACAAGAGGTACCCGGCATAAAAGATTAGGAGACAATTATGGAAGAGTAAGTGTTAAATAGAATGAATTTTGGTCATTAGCCTAATCCTAGACCTCCCCCGATCCCATCCACTCCCTGACTTGAAAACCCTCCATTGGATTTCCCTGGACACCTCCCGGGCCTGGTTGGCAGAGGCCTTTTCTAACGCAATGGCTGGCACGCCCTCTGGTGGCTACTGGCAGAAGTGCATAAATCCGTGCTTTTTTTTTCTGAGCTCACAGAAGCCAAGTTTTAGAGCTTCCGCTAGAGATCACAAATTGGTTGCTCCAAAGGCGGAATGAGACCTATAGATGCGCTATCTACAGAGTATGCATATAGGGGCCAGGTTCTTCATATGTTACCAGCATTTAAAAATCTAGATATTTTACGTACGAATCCAGATTTCTGACTTCTTTGGAAAGCCAGGTCTGACAATGACAGGCCAAGGCCTGTACTCTCCAGTTACCTGTCTGGCCTCTGTGGTTTACGCTCAGTTTCTCCAGCACACGATCCCTGTAGTGCATGGAATAATAACTCCCAAATATTTGTGTCCACCAGGAACCTTGGAATGTGACCTTATTTAGAAATAAGATCTTTGCAGATGTAATTAGTTAATCATCTAAAGATAAAATCATACTGAATTTGGAATGGGCCCTAAATCCAACAACTTATGTCCCTGTAGGAAGAGAAAGGGTACCAGCTGGGTGCAGTGCCTCACATCTGTTATCCCAATGCTTTGGGAGGCCGAGGAAGGAGGATTGCTTGAGGCCAGGAGTTTGAGATGAGCTTGGGCAGCATAGCAAGACCCAATCTCTACAGAAATTTTTAAAAATTAACCAGGCTTGGTGATTCACACCTGTAGTCCTAGCTGCTCAGGAGGCTGAGGCAGGAGGGTCACTTGAGCCCAGGAATTTGAGGTTACACTGAGTTATGATCACACTGCTATACTCTAGCCTGGGCCACAGAGCAAGACCCTGTCTCAAAACAAAAGAAGAAGAAAGACAAAAAAGAAGAAGGAGAAGGACAAGAAGAAGGATAAGGAGAAAGAGGAGAAGAAGAAGAATCAGGAAGAGGAGGAAGATAGAGAGCCACAGAGGAGAAGGCCATATGGAAACGGAGACAGCCTGGAGTGAGGCATCTGCAGGTCAAGGAATGCAAGGATGGCTGGCAAACACCAGAAGCTGGGGACAGGCCTGGCACAGATCCTCCCCAAGAACTTCAAGAAGGAGCCAACCCCACTGACACCTTGATTTTGAACTTTTGGCTCCCAGAACTGTGGGAGAATAAATTTGTGTTGTTTTAAACCACCCAGTGTATGGTCATTTCTCATGACAGCCCTAGAAAACTAACATGCAATCCCCAAGACACCCTTGCTCTTCTACAACAACCCCCAAACAGGCCTCTGTTCTAAAGCCTCAAGGGAGGGACAGCTCACATCTCCCCGCTGGGTGATGGACTAATCATTGGAAAGTTCTTTCTGCTAAACCAGTACACAACACAAACAACACAAAATCAGGCTAGAGTCTATAAAAAGTGGGGGGAAGGGTACCTGGAAAACACTGAAAAAAAGTGGGTGGAAACAAGATCATAAAAAGAAAGAAATCCTGCTGGTTGTGGGATCAGGGAGGGCTTCATGGAAGAGGTGGCACCTGAACTGGGCTTCAAGGATGGCTATGACAAGACAAGCAGAAACTGGTGGGAGTGCAAGGCATATTCCAGGTGATAAAGCAGTGAAAGGCCCAGAGGAGGAACGTGTGGGTCATGCACAGTAACATTCATCCACCCATCCCTTCCATGAATGTTTCTTCACTAAGCAGTGAGCAATGAGCTTAGCTGGATGGAGCCCTGTGGCTGAGGGGTCAGTAGGTTGAAATGAAACAGCAGAGTCTAAATCTTTACAAAATCCTGGGTCCCCAAGCATGCTAAGTAAAGAATTTGACATTTACACACCTCCCCAGGGGTTTCCCTTCAAGCTAAACTATTTCACTCACCTCTTGTATAGAGAGGGCTGTTGGTTTTGTGTCTTTCCAGGGTCCTTCCCCTGGTAACAGACCCATGCCCTGGAGGCAAGCATGGGCACATGACTGGCCCAGACCTGGCCGATCACTGCATTCCATCCACCTGGCAACAGTAACAGATCCAATCAGGGGCATTCCCTGGGATTAATATACAGATTCTGGGTGCAACCAGCTCTCTGTCTGCTGGGGCAGTCTTGTTCCCTGCCACATGGAGACAGCCCATCAGGAGTCAGACGGACTGAGGCCAACAGGTGAAAAGAAACAGTAAAGCAAAGACAGTCAGCATGGAGGAGCCCTGGGGGTGCTGAACTCACAGCTGCCATCCCCGAAGACCTGGTTCCTCAAATTCTTCCTTCAATTCCAAGACCTGCTGCAGGATCCCCACCTTCTATGAGAGCCAATACATTCTTTCTCTGTCTAAGCCAGTCGGAGTTAGGTAGGTGTCTGTCACTTGCAACCAAAGGCTCTTGGCTGGTACAGTCCTGTTTCTGAAACCCTGCCCCTGCGGACCAAGCAACCAGTGAAAGCAAAGGGAGATGGTGCCCATCCTGGCAACAGCCCTCTCTCCGGTTCAGACAGGTCACTCCAGGGCACTTTCTGGTGGGTGCTTGGTGCTGAAAAAGGTGACACTGAAAAAACACAGGGATGTGAACTGAAGTCAATTATGAATAGGGTAGAAAAGATAACAAATCAGACTCTCTCTAAAGGATGCACATGTCCACCCTCAGTCATTCCTTTGGATTACGGCTCCCTTTGAGATAGAAGCTAGGACAAAAGCTCAGGAGGTAGAAAGTAGGCCAAGTTTCCAAAATACCGACATGACTTAGATGCAGCCACTGAATTTACTGGTGCAAATTTTGTAAATCAAAATGACTAAAAACTTGTTTCTTTTAACTAAATATAACATTTTCAGAAATTCATGTAAAGTATTGACATCTTGGTTTCCAACAAGAAGCAGCTGGGATACATTGACTTGGAAAAAATTTACAGAAAGATTCTGAAGGGAAAAGTAAAATTGTTTAAAGTAACTGAAAAGAAATGAATCTCCAATGGTGAGAAAAAGTACTAGGAGTGCTTGTAGATGTTTTATTTATTTCTTTATTTATTGAGACAGGGTCTTGTTCTGTCACCCAGGCTGGAGTGCAGTGGCATGATCTCGGCTCACTGCAACCACCGCCTCCCGGGTTCAAGCGATTCTCCTGCCTCAGCCTCCCAAGTAGCTGGGATTACAGGCACGTGCCACAACTTCCAGATAATTTTTTAAATATTTGTGGTAGAGATGGGATTTCACCACATTGGCCAGGCTGGTAGATATTTTAGACATGGATGATATTCAAATGACAGGTAGAGAAGGTAGCGTAAGGGTGATGTCAGGGCTGAATTGGGTCAAGATCATTCATTCATGCATTCATTTCAATGTATGTCCTGGTTACCCACCAGGCCCAGGCCTCAGGGATACAGATGTGACAAGACATGATCTGTACCCTAAAGAGCTTGGCAGGAGGAGCTTCAGGGAGTCAAGAAGATGTGACCCAGTTCCATATCCTTATAGATATATTCTATATCTATCCCAGGGCAGGGTAGAGGCCTGTGCAAGGCCATTAAGGAGCAGAGGCAGCCTGGTTCTCTCTGCCTGCGGAGGTCAGCGAAGTCATGATATTTGAGCTGGGTTAATTTTTTTTTTTTTTTTTTAGACGGAATCTCACTCTGTCACCCAGGCTGGCATGCAGTGGCGCGATCTCAGTCCACTGCAGCCTCTGCCTCCTGGGTCCAAGCGATTCTCCTGCCTCAGCCTCCTGTGTAGCTGGGATTACAGGCACCCACCACCATGCCAAGCTAATTTTTTTGTATCTTTAGTACAGATGAGGTTTCGCCATGTTGCCCAGTATTGAACTCCTGGGTTCAAGCGATCCACCTGCCTCAGTCTCCCAAAGTGCTGGGATTACAGGCATGAGCCCCTGCACCAGGCCAATTTTCTTTCTTTCTTTTTTTTTTTTTTTTTTTTTTGAGACGGAGTCTTGCTCTGTCGCCCGGGCTGGAGTGCAGTAGCCGGATCTCAGCTCACTGCAAGCTCCGCCTCCCGGGTTCACGCCATTCTCCTGCCTCAGCCTCCAGAGTAGCTGGGACTACAGGCGCCCACCACCTCGCCCGGCTAGTTTTTCATATTTTTAGTAGAGACGGGGTTTCACCGTGCTAGCCAGGATGGTCTCGATCTCCTGACCTCGTGATCCACCCGTCTCGGCCTCCCAAAGTGCTGGGATTACAGGCTTGAGCCACTGCGCCCAGCGTTAATTTTCTTTTTTTTAAGAGCAAGGGTTCCCTATGTTGTCTAGGCTGGTCTTGAACTCATGGACTCAAGTGATCCTCCGGCCTCAGCCTCCCAAATAACTGGGACTACAGACATGCACCACTGCACCTGGCTTGGCCTGGATTTTGAAGGATGTGTAGGAAAGTCAAGAAAGGAGTGGTGAACATTTTCAGGCAGGGGGTGCAGCCCTAAGCAAAAGGCTGTAAGGCACAGAGGGTAGAGGGAAAAAGGAGGACAATGAGGCTGGTGACAAGGGCGAGGACCAATTCTCCTGGCTTTCAAAAGGTGAAGGAACTTGACTTTCACCCTGTGGATAGTAGGGAGTCATTGAGGGTTTTATGTAGAAGAAAGACCCCACCTCACCCATCTCAATGGTAGTTATGACAAAAGTGGATGAGGAGCGCTAGAAAGGAAGGGGCTAGACGCCCAGTTTGCCAGCTGCTGCAACTGTCCAAGTGACAGGTGATCAGGGCTGAGCTGGGGAATGCATTCATTCAGCAGGTATGATGAATCCATACTCAACTAGAAGGCAGACTTTAGCCTGGACAGTTTGGCCCCAACTACTTCTCCAGTCTTCATTTGAATCCTTTCCTGCCTCCCAGCCATAGCACGCACAAGGTCTGCAGCCCCCTCTGCACAGGGTATGCACCCAGCAGATTGCCACTGTTCCCAGCCCTCCCTATTGTCACACAGGCCCCGTCACCCCTTCACAATGAGTTTGCAACCCCTGGGGAAGCACCTTCCTCCCCGAGAAGAATCACACTGGGACACATGTTCTTGTGTCTTTTTTATTGGACTGTGGGCTTCCTAAGGCAGGCCAGGCACTATTTCCCTCTGTATCCTCTTTTGCACCACCTAACTCAATTTCTCCAAGCCTGATAAGCAAAGAGCCTTGCATACAGCAAGGGTTCAATAAACCCATCCAAGTTGACATCCCATCTCCAAGGGTCAAGGGCAGATGGTGTAGCTCTAAGGAAGGGGCAGACCAAATGAGCTTTGACATCTCTGGGATTTGATGATCCCAGGATTCTGAATCCAAGAATCTGGGGTTGAATGGGTTCCTTGGAGCCCAGTGTGTGAGCAGAGGGAGAGGACAAGGAGCAAAACCAAAGAGACCCAGCCTCAGTGGAGTCCCGAGCCTGCTGGAAACAATGCTGGAGAAGGGGTGCAGGGAGAGAAAGGTGGAGCCTGCGTCTCCCTCGCTGCCCCCTAACTGCTGCAGGACAGGCCATCACCTGCCCATCAGCACCTCAGCAAGTGAACAGGCCCCCTCAGCCCTGGCCCAGGGGTCTTGCCTCGCCGGATGGGGGCTCCTCCAGGGTAGTCCTAGGGGCCCTGGGGCAGATCTCCTTCATGTTGAACAACGGGGCATTGCCAGGCCCCAGGCTGGCCCTCTGGGACAAGGGGAGTGTTGGAGAACCCGGCTGGAGCCAGCTGCCTGGCAGATTCGGGGAGGAGGCTGGGGCTGTGGAGGAGAGAGTGCTGTCTTTGTTGGTGTCACTGACTGTGATATCGTGATATAGGAAGAAATATGTATTTGGTCTTTGTCCCAGTTCCTGACCCAGAGTTCAAAACCTTTGTAATTTCCTGAGTAATAGGAACTACTGACACAGAGCTCTGAAATCCTTTGGAATTTCCGGAGTGATAGAAGCATCTATTGTTCCAATGAGGTGACTCCTGGGGGGCTCCTGGATACCCTTGGGATAAGGGCTGGCTGCCAGGGGAACCAACTACCCAACCGCTGGGGAAGGGAGAGGGGCCAAAGGTTGAGGCGATCACCAGTGGCCAGTGATTTCATCAGTCATGCCTACGTAATGAAGCCTCCACAGAAACCCAAAAAGACAGGGTTCGGAGAGCTTCCTGACAGCTGAACACATGGAGGTTCCTGGAGGGTGGTGTCTATGGAGGGCATGGAGGCTCCACGTCCTTCCCACCCACCTCACCCTATGCGTCTCTTCCATCTGGCTGTTCATCTGTGTCCTCTGTAATATCATTCACCATAAATGGGTAAAGGTGTTTCCCTCAGTTCTGCGAGCCACTCTAGCGAATTAACTGAACCTGAGGAGGGAGTGTGAGAACCCTGATCTGTAGCCCATAGGTCAGAAGCACAGGTCAGAACCTGGGGCTTGTGACTGGCATCTGAGGTGGGGGCAGCCTTGTGGGACTGAGCCCCTTTTAAAATTGTTAAATTCATTAATTTTAATTTTTTTAGATAGGGTCCCACTCTCTTGCCCAGGCTGGAGTGGAGTGGTACAATCATGGCTCACTGCAGCCTTGACCTCCCAGGCTCAAGAGATCCTCCACCCTCAGCCTCCCAAGTAACTGGGACTGTAGGTGCATGCCACCTCATCTGGCTAATTGTTTTGCTTTTTTTTTTTTTGTAGAGATTGGGTCTTATTATGTTGTCCAGACTGGTCTCAAATTCCTGGCCTCAAGTCATCCTCCCACTTTGGCCTCCCAGTTCGCCACTGCCCCTGGTGGGACTGAGCCCTGACCTACAGGATGTGTCACTCTCTCCAGGCAGTGTAGGAACTGAATTGAATGTGGGACACCTAGGTGGTGTCCCCTGGAGAACAACTTGGTGTGTAGAGAAAAATCCCCACACATTTTGGTGACCAAAGGGGAAGTCTTCTGTGTTGACAGAGTGAGAGTAGAAGAGAAAAAAATAGTTTTGCTTTTTTCCCCCTTCAGACAGACTGTAAAGGAGATTGAGGCCAGGCACGGTGGCTCATGCCTGTAATCTCAGCACTTTGGGAGGCCAAGGTGGGTGGATCACTCGAGGTCAGGAATTCTAGACCAGCCTGGACAACACAGTGAAAACCCATCTCTACTAAATATACGAAAAAAAAAAATTAGCTGGGCATTGTGGTGCGCACCTATAATCCAAGCTACTCGGGAGGCTGAAGCAGGAGAATCGCTTAAACCCGGGAGGCAGAGGTTGCAGTGAGCCGAGATCATGCCATTGCACTCCAGCCTGGGCAACAGAGTGAGACTCCATCTCAAAAATTAATTAATTAATTAATTTCATTAAGGAGATTGAGAGGAGATAGTGCAGGGAGAGGCCTCCTTCCCCACCAGGGCCAGGGAAGCAAATATTCCCGGGAGATTTGGAAGGCATCCACCCTCTCCTCTACTGGCATGGCGGGAATCAGAAGAGGATGGGCAGCCGGAGCAGGAGCTCCACCTCAAGGGTCAGCCCAGTTTTCTCTAGAGGCTGACCCATCCCACAGGGGTGCATCAAGGATGCCCATCCTTTTCCTTCCAGGGAAAGAGTGGCAGAGTCACACCAAATGTGCAATGTGAGAGACAGAGAGAGAGACAGACAGAAAGCAAGACAATCCTGAACCTAACAAGGTATTTTCTGGACTCGTACCTGTGCATGTTTTTTGGGTTTTTTTTGGTTGTTTGTTTTTCACCTGTGCATGTTTTCACAGACTCACAACACTGGACAATTGAGTCCAATCCCCTCATCTTACAGATGGGGAAACTGAGGCCCATGGAGAGGTGCCTACCCAAGTTCAGAAGCAGAGCCTGGCAGAATCTCCATATCCTACCTTCTTCTGTTCTTCCCCAGTACCCACGCTCCCATCCACATTCAACCATGACTTATTGATGAAAACACAGGATTTTCCACTGTGGGCATTATCTCAGTGCGGGAGGCACGCCAGGAGTGGCTACAGCCCTGGGCAGCTGACCTTGCAGTGAGCCAGGCCTGGAGCAACACCAAGGCTCCACCGCACACCCCTGCCTGAGCCAAGGTCAGCCCTGGGAAACGGAGTCTTCTCATCCATAAATGGGTCTGAGTGGCTGGTGATCCCTGCCTCGTGGAGTTGCTGAGGGGATTCAACAGCAAACGCGGCGCCTGGACTGGCTCACACCTCTGATCCCAGCACTTTGGGAGGCTGAGCCCAGGAGTGCAGGACCAGCCTGGACAACCCCCATCTCTACAAAAAGTTTAACAATTAGCTGGGCATGGCAGCATACGACTGTAGTTCCAGCTACTAGGGAGCCTGAGGTGGGAGGATTACTTGTGCCCAGAAGTCTGAGGTTACTGTGAGCTATGATCTCACCACCGCACTCCAGCCTAGGTAACAGAGTGTGAAGCCTTCTCTGAATAATAATAATAATAATAATAATAATAATAATAATGTAAAGGACATAGGGCATTGAAGGGAACATAAAAACATTTTTTTTCCTCTCCTCTCCCTCACCTATTTTGCTCAAATATAAAAAGTTCTGGTTTTTGTTTGTTTTTGGTCAAATGCACCCCCTCCCCTCTCTGCACTCTCCACAAAGGTGGCAGGTGGAGAGAAAGGCTGCCTGTAGGACTCTGTGTGCAGTTTGGGTTTTTGCTTTCAGATTTGTTCTCAGGCCCCAGTTATTCACTGGAGAGAAGTCAGTACACAAACCCTGTTCCCAGGAGGCTAAACGCTGAGGGAAAGCGAGGTGCCCACGCATTTGGGCTCCGGTGACGGCTTCCCGAACGGCCTCAGCCACGTCTGTACTGCAGGTCGGCACCTGGGCCTGTCCCCGGCAATGCTCTGTTTGCTGCTGGGCCAAGGAACCCTGAGAACCCAGGTTGACAGGACATGGTGACAATGGAAGGATTGTTCCAGAAGCTGGGGCCCTGGCCGGCCTCTGGCTTCCTGTCATCTGAGCAAATGTCGATCCGCCAGGTACAAAAGCCAACATTTCCCTGACGATTGAAGATGCTCATTCAGAAGGCTCCCCCTCAGCAGGCTGCAGGCTCCTCCGAGCCACTCTGAATCCAAAACCACTGCCCTCATCGCCACCCCTTTCATCTACATGCTGGGAGCAGCCCCTTGGCAAACCCCATCGCTTCTCACACCACCTTCCAGAAAGCTCCTGAGCCTCCAAGTCTGAGCCTGCTGGTGGCAGCAAGGCACAATGAATAGCAGAAAACTCCCCTTCCTAAGGAGCCGCCGCAGCCAGACGGGCAGAGCCTGCCCTGGCTGCAGGCTGTCACCGGGAGCTTGCTTTTGGTGTTTGGAAAGCACAGGGGCTGGTTACCACAGGTAATCCATCCACCAGATCCTGGCCCAAGGTCACAGTTAGCAAGCTCCAGGGCTAGAGCTTAGAGCTCCTGTGCCCAGATTCCATCCCCCTCCACACCACAAAAGGATTTGTGAAAAGACACGTCTAGTGAGGAGTGGGCAAGGCCTAAGAGAAGAAAAGTCACAGAATAATGACGACAGTTCCCCAGCTCAGATAATCCCAGAAATAAAAGTAAGACACATGGTTATTCTTCTGCCACTCTGGCTGGGCCTGGTGGCTCACATCTGTAATCCCAGGACTTTGGGAGGCTGAGGCTGGCAGATCAGCCTGGCCAACAGAGTGAAACCCTGTCTCTACTAAAAATACAGAAATTAGCCGGGTATGGTGGCATGCACCTGTAGTCCCAGCTACTCAGGAGGCTGAGGCAGGAGAATCGCTTGAAGCGGGGAGACGGAGGCTGCAGTGAGCCAAGACTGCACCTCTGCACTCCAGCCTGAGCAACAGAGAGAGACTCTGTCTCAAAAAATAAAAAAAAAATTTTAAAAAAAGTAGAATCATGGGCTAGGTGTGGCGGCTCATGCCTGTAATCCCAGCACTTTGGGAGGCTGATGTGGGAGGATCACTATAGGTCAGGAGTTTGAGACCAGTCTGGCCAACATGGTGGAACCCCATCTCTACTAAAATTACAAAATTAGTCAGGCATGGTGGTGGGTGCCTGTAGTCCCAGCTACTTGGGAGGCTGAGGCAGGAGAATCACTTGAACCTGGGAGGTGGAGGTTGCAGTGAGCCAAGATCATATCACTGCACTCCAGCCTGGGCGACAGAGCGAGACTCCATCTCAAAAAAAAATTAAAAAATTAGAATCATAACGCTGACAGGCACGTAAGGGCCCGATACTCACGTACTCCACTGACAGCGCCGTCTCAGTTGGTTTTACCTTTCTCACAAGCCATTTGCTAAGAGCTGGTTGAAGACTTTGAAAAGCTCACACCCTGGATGAAAATGCTCTGGAGCTGGATTGTGGTGATGGCTGTACGACAAGCGAATGTACTAAATGCCACTGAATTGTACTGTACTGTATTTTTATCTTTTTAGAGATATGGTCTCCCTCTGTTGCCCAGGCTGGAGTGCAGTGGCACGACCATAGCTCACTGCAGCCTCAACCTCCTAGGTTCAAGCAATCCTTAGCCTCACACACTGCCCCCTCTTCCCAGCCTAATTTTTAAAACAATTTTTTTTTTTTTTTTTGATAGATACAGGGTCTCGCTATGTTGCCTCGGCTGGTCTCAAACTCCTGTGCTCAAGGGATTGTCGTGCCTCAGCCTCCCAAAGTGCTGGGATTATAGGTGTGAGCCACCGCGCCCAGCCATAAATGCTGTTTTTGTGAAAAATAATACCAAGGGTAGGAATAATCCGAGTATTGCCAGCAGATGGTGTTTATAAAGTTTTTATTTTCCATTTTCTTAAAAATAACATTTGATTTCCTTTATGCATGTGTGGAGTGTACTTGTTTCCTTAGGCTGAGTAATAGGCAGATAAAGACGACACAAGGCAGCGTCCCCAAGTGGAGGCGGGGCGGGATGTGAGAGGATGGGGGTGCAGGGGAAAGGGATGGCTGGATGACTCACGGGACGCTTGAGTGCCCATCAACGCACACACACAGTCTAACACTTGGTTTTTCGATTTTTTAAAGACATCTAAAATTACTGAGAGATACGATTTCAGCACTTAAATCTACAGACGGAAATCCAAGCACTTGAACACAGTTCCTAACTCTAAGCTCAGTTATTGCACATCACACAGTTTAAGCAGGCTTCAGGTTGGAAAGCAGTTTGCTCGCTGGGAACTTCCTCGGGATGTCTGGATCTCCTTCTGCACCCGTGGTGTCTCTCCCTTGGGACTACCGCCAGCCTGCAGCCTCTCAAGGACCCCGGGAATCAAAGCTCAGCCATTCGTTCTCCCCAAGAGCTGAGGGCTTGGGCTTTGGTGAAGCAGAGGGTCCCGTGTTGATGCCAACAGACCCCACCCCCTCCAAGGTGAAGTTGGAAGCAGGTGGAGCTCATGGAAGGCTGAAGCCAGACAGGCTGGAGTGAAGAGGTGTGACCACCCCCTACGTGTGGGACAAGAGGGGGCAGTCAAGATGCCACCACCCACCGCCCCTCCCTTCCAAGCTCCCAGGCCATCCTTCCTTCTCCATCACCCTTGGACCCTCTCTGAGTGGTCTCTCAAGGCACATTTATTTTCTGTGCTCCAGCCTACCAGATCTGACATCCACCTCCCCCAGCACCCATGGGCCAAGGAGGCCTGGGGCAGCCAAGGGGAGTTCCAGGACCAAGCAAGCAGGAAACTGTTCTTTGAACACATGGTTAAGCTTCTTCCAGCATGGCCCTAATTCCCTTACCTGCCTAAGCCAGGGGAGTGGGGCCAGGAAGAAGCAAAGCATGGAGGAGAGGGTGCTGGAGGGCTGGGTGGCAGGCCCCTTGGTCAAGGGCATGAATCAAGGAGCTGAGGAAGGACCAATCTGCAACCTTGCTCATGAGGAAACCTTCACCTTGTCTAACAAGAAGCCACTTGGAGGCCGACCTTCAGCCCCACTGGGAGCTGCTGTTCTGTCTACCTTTTGAGGGGCCCAGTCTCAGTGGGGCAAAAAGTGATGTAGAGGCTTCAGAGACAGGCAAGGCTAGACCCCTGCAGCCCTGCCAGAGGCTAGTTCAATCCCTTTTGCTTTCTTCCTAAAACATATTTACAAGGACACACAAACGCGTACAGTCAGAAGACCCAGAGACAGAGAGAGCACGTGCCCAGGAGCAGAGGGCAACAACAAGAGGACAGGGAACACCCTTCCTCTGAATTCCTTCCCTTCCCAGGCCCCCCAGCATCCTTAACAACCCCCCCCCCCACCCCCGCCACACAGTAGGAAAGTTCCAGAACTCCAGCTGGGGCAGAGGGAAGAGACAGGTAGACTTCAATCCTAGCAAGAGCAAAGTGTCAAGTAGCTCCGAGTCAGAGGCGCGGCTGCCTCAGAAAGCAGAGGGCTGATGTGGAACAGCATTTCCCTGAACTGAGCCGGGGCTGGAGGGGGAGGGGGAGGACAGAGAGAGGACAGGAGGAAGAAGGGGCCGGGGGACCTGGAATGGCACGACACCTCAACAATCAGAACTGGGCTGCGGAATGGGAAGCGGTTTATGGGGCTAAGTGGGGCTCTGCTATTTCCCTCAAGAAGGACTCGGAAGATGTTGATTCCAGGGCAGAGTGAGGGGCAGACAGGGTGAGGCTCTTCTGTAAAGTCCAACAGACACTCGCAGATGCTGGGAGGCTGGGGACTGCCAGGTTGGGAGCTTCACCCAGAGAGCCTCACCGCATTGACCCCACATCCACCACCCACCCAGCACACAGGAGGCCCCTCCTCACACTCCCAGGCCACCAAGACAGCCCCCAGCTTCACACACAGGCACACACATGCACGCTGCTCTCTCGCACTGAAGGGCATCACAGCCCCAAGTCTGGGTAAGAAATTCTCCACCAAAGGTGTTAAGGAATTTGCTTCCATGGGGAGAACTTGACGGCTGGGGGAAAACAGCAACAAACAAGCAAAAGAAATGCACGGGGCCTTTTCTCATCTGGCGAGATGAGCTTACACTGCTCAGGGGATGTTGGGAACAGCGAGGTGCGAGGTGTGGCCGCAGAGCCTAGCTGCACCTGTCCTGTCCCCTCTGACTTCTCACTTTTCCATACTGCAGGCTTCGAAACAGAGCTTGGGGAAGCCCCTCTGCAGGGGCAACCCTAGGGGATCTTCAGAGGGGCCAGAAGGAAACCCCGGGGGGCTGAGGGGAGTGGGGCTGGACATGGCCTGTGGGTGGCTCTCCCCTGGCAGGAGGAAGATCATGGTCTCAGACCGCGGGAAGGCTGCAGCCTTCGACAGCTGCTTCTCTCTGGGGTCTCAGGGACAGGTCTCTCTGTGGGTCTGGGCAGGATGGGAGTGTTAAGGGTCAGGGAGGAGGTGAGCACACACAACCCTAGCCTAGACCCAGGCTCCTCGCCTGCTGCTGCTGGCCCTCAGGCGCCCTCAAGTGGACGAGGGGACCCCAGCAAGGGGGATGAAGGCAGGAGCAGCACCCCATGGGATGGGCTGCACCAACAGGGAGCCAGGCAGAGGTCAACTCTGTAACCACCGCCCAGTGTCCCCAAGAGAGCAGCCCAGACCATGGCTCCAACACGAGACCCAGAGAAAAGGAACAGGCTATTCCAGGGTCTGGGATTTAGAGCTGCCCCTTCTCAACTCCTAAAAGCTCCTCCAGTCTCTGCAGCCACAGCCTCCTCCTGCTGAGCCGACCCCTCTCCCCACCCTGTTCTACCCGCACCACCTGGGCCCCCTGGGACAGACCTTGGACAGCCTAGCAAGGTACCCTGTCCCCGGTCTCTCAGCTGCTGCCCTCCTCCTCCTCCTCCTCGCTGCCACCTTCATCACTCTGCCTTGGGTTAGGAGAGTTTCTCTAGTGCTTGGGGATCAGCAAAGGGACAGGGCTTGCTGTGGCTGGGCGTCCTGGCCCGTCTCATCTGAGGCTGGTGGGGATGTCACACCACATCGGCCCAGTTTTGGGAGGACCTCAGCCGGTAGACAGCTCCCTGCCCTCCCTCCCCTTTGCAATGGGGACAGGCTCGCAGGCCAGAGCTTGACTTCAGAAGCAAGAGGCAGAAGGGCAGGCAAGGGCCGGTCGAGCCAGGGTAGGAACCCAAGGGGTCAGGGCTGGGCTGGGGGACGCGGCTGGGGGCATCTCATTTCATGGATTTTGACCTGTCAATTTGTATTTGTGTGTGAATGTATTTTAAAACCAACAACAAAAGGAAAGAAAACAGCTACAAGGAGGCCAAAGCAGCCTTTGGGTGACTCACTCTGCCAGGAGCAGTGTGGCTCAAGGACACATTTGTCAGCACATGCCACACACACACGCACACATACACACACGCACGCACACACGAATTCACACTGTCACCCATCCCAGCCATCTGTGCCACACTCATGCCATGCACACTCACACTCCCGGTCCCCCCGGGTGGAGCAGGGTCCTTCTGACTGCATTTCCGGATCCGTTCTCGAAGCTGCCTGCTGCTGCTCAGAGCTCTGCTGTTGAGTCCCTTCCGGCTGCCAGCTCCTGAGGGCATCTACCAGATGTAGCCCCCGTCGTCAGCCTCGCCTGCCTCGCCCTCCTCCTCCTCGGCCTCCTCGCCTGCTTCCTCCGTCTCCTTCTCCTCCTCGTCCTCCCAGCCAACACCGCTCCCAAAGTCACCCGAGAAGCCCACGATGTCATCTGTGAGGGGACCAAGCCAACAGGGGGTGAGGGAGCTTCTGGTACGCCCCCACCTGGCATCCTACGACAAGGGCCCCCCAGGCCCAGGCCCCGAGCAGGCCCCGAGCCGCCCAGCCCGTACCGCAGTCGGGGTTCCCATGCGTGCGGGTGCCAGTCAGCTCCAGGCCCAGCTGGTCCACACACCAGCAGTCGCCGCTGCTCTGGTCACACTGCATCTTCCGGTAGTAGCCATCCTCGTCGCAGCTCGGGATGAAGATGCCTGAATGAGATGGGGCCAGGCAGGGTCAGAGCAGGGACCCGGGCTGTGGGCCCCTCAGAGAGGTGACCTCCGGCTCTACTCGCTGGAGATGAGGAAACCCGCTTCCTTGAACCACTGCTCAGCCCCTGTGCCAGCTCCCAGCCACCCCATCGGTTTCCCTGACTCTGTGGCCCAGATCTTGTAGGACAGCCAGTCTGACTTCACCGGGTTCGACACTCTCCATCCTCCCACAGTTCCTCCAGCCTGGCTGTCCCCTGCCAGGAAAGCCCAGCCTTCTCCTCCCAGCCACTCGGAGTCTGACCTGCCTCCAGGGCCCACTCGCTTTCCTGTAGGCCCCGCAGCTGAAGGTCCTGGGCGCCTGTGTACAGGTCACACTGCTAATTCTATCTTTTTGGTGTGTCCATTTGTGTGTTGTGTGTTTCCTGACTGGCCCAAGCTAAAGGGTTATGAGGCCGAGGAGTGCGTCTGTCTTGCCGTCCGCTCTGAGCTGGGTCTGTTGCTGTTGTATCTCTGGAGAAGGCCCCCGGGTGTTTATGGAGTATGTGAGGGAGTGTCTCTCAGGGAGCCACCTCACTCAAACACTAGTCACATGCTTGCTGAAGGAAACGGAACTCAATGGAGGGTTCCAGGGTCCTTCTGTATCCCAAACTCTAGCTCCGGCATGGATGGGCATAAAATTAGTGCCTAAAACACGCTTTTCTGGGGCGGATTGGGGGGCCCTGCCCCCCACAAGGATAGACACAGGAAGGAGGCATCCCTCTCCTGTCTTCCTAGGCCAGGGCCTCCTCTGGGCTCCATGTCTGCCATGAGGCCCAAGGCTTGAGCCACTGGGTCTCAGACGAACCCAGGAAGCTGTCCCCACCTCCTCCTCTGAGTGCCTGGTCTAGCCCCTCACCTGGCTTCTTCTTGGCAGCCTCCTGGATCTGGACGCGCTCCAGCTCTGCCAGGCAGGGGGGCTCTGTGGGGAGAGAAGCAGTCTCTGAGGGAGCTGTCCCCTGGTGCTGGGGGGATGCACCGAGCCCTTCAAGGCTTAGAGACCCAGGCAGGGGCTCTGCAAGATGAAAACGCCCCGTTTCCGACACAGGGCCACCCCACAGCAGGGGTGGGAAGCATAGGAGCTCTGTGGCATGAAAACACCCAGTCTCTAATTAGGGGAGCTCATCCCACAGCTGTGGATGACCTGAGGTTCCCCAAGAAGTCCTAGGGACCCATGAGAGGAGTAACAGGATTCAGAAGAGGAGGTGGGGTGAACACATAGACACCCAAAGGTGAGAGACCCCAGGGGAACGTAATGCTAGAGGGAATGTTAGAGAGAACTCCCAAGCCTGAAAATACAGCCACACGCTACATGACAACACTTCAGTCAACAATGGATGGTGGTCCCATAAGATTACAACACTATTTTTACTGTACCTTTTCTGCTTTTAGCTCTTTATTTTATTTTATTTTTTGAGATGGACTTTTGCTCTTGTCTCCCAGGCTGGAGTGCAATGGCGTGATCTCGGCTCACTGCAACCTCTGCCTCCCAGGTTCAAGTGATTCTCCTGCCTCAGCCTCCCAAGTAGCTGGGATTACAGGCGCCCGCCACCATGCCTGGCTAATTTTTGTCTTTTTAGTAGAGACGGGATTTCACCAAGTTGGCCAGGCTGGTCTCAAACTCCTGACCTCAGGTGATCCACCTTCCTCGGCCTCCCAAAGTGCTGGGATTACAGAAATGAGCCACCACGTCCAGTCTATGTTTAGCTATGTTTAGATGCACAAATGCTTACCGTTGTGTTACAATGGTAAGCATTTATGTGTTACATGTTATGTGTCTGCAGTATTCAGCACATAACATGCTGCACAGGCTGTAGCCTGGGAGCAATGGGCCAGGTGCACAGGAGGCCGCACCACCGGGGTCTGTGGAAGCACTCCTGTGATGCTTGCACAGTGAGGAAATCACCTAACGATGCATTTCTCAGAATGTATCCCCCTCGTTAAGTGACGCATGACTGTAACTGGCAGCCAGCCTCTAACTTGTCTGCGACCTTGGGAAGTCCCCACCTCTCCAAGCTGGAAGCCTGCCTGGTTGTAAAATGAGGACAGTTCCCAGCCTCCTACCCAAGAAAGCTGCTGTATAGAATGGATGGAATGGCCTTCAAAGGCCCGGAAAGTCAAAGTGCTAGAGTGACACAGGTCACAGGAGGGCTGGGCAGTCAGAGTGTTGAAACAGATCACAATACCACGCATTTGCAGAGGGATTTGTGAATTACACGGTGCTCTGCACAGATTTTCTTGGCACATCGTCACAACAGGCTCCAAGATAGGTATTGTTATTTCCTGATGCAGATGAAGAAGCAGAACTTAGAAAGATTTGGTCACTTGCCAGGGATCCCTGACTAGCGTATGGTGGGGCTCGGGCTGAAGCTTTGAGCCCTGACTGCCGATCCCCCACCAAGATGGGGAGAACCATCCAGCGAGGAACACCAGGCTTCCCCAGCTCCGGCCGCACAGGTCAGGTGAGCCCTGGGGACCTCAGTCTTTCCAGAGAGTACTCTGGTTTGAAAGCTCTGGCTTCAGGTATATTCAGCTGAGAAATTTCATCACATCTCTAAGGTTGATGACAACGTATGTAATCACTTATTTGGCGGCACAAAATGTAAGATATGCCCAAAAGAAGAATCACCGAGAAGCAAATGCATCTTCAGCTCTAAGACCCTCACTTATACAGCCCTTTCCCAAGCCCTCTGAGGGGCCCCAGAAAGTTTACATTTGTAATTTTTCATACTCTTTCTTTCCTTTTTTTTTTTTTTTTTTTTTTTTTTTGAGACAGGTTCTTGCTCTGCTGCTCAGGCTGGAGTGCAGTGGCACAATCTCAGCTCACTGTAGCCTCAACCTCCTAGGCTCAAGCGATCCTGCCACCTTGGCCTCTTAAGTGGCAGGGACCACAAACGCATGCCACCACGCCTGGCTATTTTTTTTTCTTCTTCTTCTTCATAGAGATGAGGTCTCCCTGTATTGTTTGGGCTGGTCTCCAACTCCCGGGGTCACATGATCCTCCCACCTTGGCCTCCCAAAATGCTGGGATTTTTTTTTAACTCTTTCTTAAAGAAGATCTCCAAAAGTATATAAGCATCAGGACCCACAAAATCTGGATCCGTCTGGGAGCCTGCCAAGTAAGGGAGCTGAAAGTGTTGGCTTCCCCAGGTCTTAAAGGATGAAGCCCTGAGGGAGTACAGGAAGTGGGCAAGCTGGGAAAGTGCTGGGTTTGGGGACATAGCCAAGAAAGAGCCACTCTGACTTCCCAAGAGAGCCTGGAACTTCAGGCAGAGCCCACACGGGTGAGGCAGGGGCCTGGGAGAGGGGTCACACTCACTCTCCCTCCAGAAGCAGAAGCACCACTCAGCAGTGGAGACCCGGCCATCCTTGTAGGTGTCACAGGAGTTGAAGAAGGGACGGATGCAGACCTCGTACTTGTCCAGGTTGATGGCAGCCAGCTCCGTCTGGTCCAGGAAGAGGTCGGCACTGGTGTCCAACTTGGAGAACATCCAGCCAATGGAGTCCTTGCAGCTGGCCCCCAGGCTCTTGTCCAGCCCTGGGAAAAGACCAGGTTCAGGCACGCTTCAGCTAGCTCTTCAGTCGTTTCTCCAGCCCTCCATCCCTCCACCTCACCATCAGCCCCAGCCCTCTGATCTGGGTCTGGGCAGCCTGGAATCTAACCATGGCATTGAGAAACTCGAGAATGGCCAAAGGTCCTTCCTTTCACCTCCACATAGGACTATGCCTGAACCATTCAAAACCCTGTTCTGAAAGCCCTTCAGGGAAAAGAATTCCTGCTTTCCCTGGGCTACCCATGTCAGGGTTTAAGCTCCCTCCACCCATGTTAAGTTCTTCCTACTAGCTAACCAGTATCCCTCCTGCTCTGGTGGAAGTCAACTTCTTTGGGGTGAAGGTTCTTTTGGAGCCAGAACCTTCTGGGTAGGACCCAGAGTCCGGCAGGAAGGAGCAAGGGCAGGCTGGCTCAGCATACACCTGTGTCCTCAGCCCCTTCCCTATCTCCCTCCCTCCTCCAGGCAGAGCAGCAAGCTTCCTACCGCTGGCCGGGCTGGCTGAGCCATTCTGCTTGGAGTTCTCATGAAGGAGCTGGAACCAGTCCCGCAGCCGATCTCCCAGGTCAGCCAGGTCCTGACCGGTGCAAGTCTCTGCAGAACAGAGAGAAAGCACGGAGGGTGAATGTGCAGTGGAGCAGCAGGCTCGATCTCAGTCTGGGATCCTGCCCTACAGGCCAGGAGGCTGAGCAGGGGTCAGGGAGGCAGCAGCAGAAGGGAAGGTGGAAATTGGACTTCCTCTTAAGTCCTCTCCCATCTCCCACCACCTACTCCTTCCTAGCATGAAAAACACACAGCCCAGATTATCTGTGGCTGAGTCCCTCCCTCTGCCCACCTTCCAGGCACCCAGGGGAGAAACAAGGGCTGAGCCCAAGCCTCCTGCTCTGTGTTAACCTGGACCTCTGACCTCACAGCTCCCTCAAGCCTTTCTGCATTTTTGCCACTTCCCTCTTGCTCCGCACACCTCTTCTACCATCCTAGAGTCCTGAAGGAGGTGCCAGGTGGCCCTGCAGTGCCCCCAGCCTGGTGGCCCAGTGCTCTCCTCACCTGGTTTGCCATCGGCAGTGGAGGTGGCCGCCTGCTCCGTGGGGCAGGGGCAGGGGCCCTCGCATCGCACCACCAGCTGCTTGTTGCTCAGGCACGCCTGTTGCTCCAGCTTACACTGCACACAGGGAAAGGTGGGACAAGGGACTGAGGGCTTACCCCAGGGGTCCCCACAACTGGGGACACCCTCAAGCCTCCCATGGCAGCCTCATCTGCCTCCCCCCATGGAGCACCCATGAACAGCCTGAAGGGCCCCTCTTGGTCCCTCTGCAGACCGAGGTGCACAGTGGAGAGAGGCAGGGCCCGGGAAGCAGGGTCCAGAGCTGGTCCTAGCCATGCAGGCTCCCATGAACCTGCTCGGCCCTCTCTGAGGATTTGTCCCTCCCAGGACACCCATCTCCCCTTCCCTCCCTGCCCCTGTCGCCCCTCCCCTGTGTTAGCTGTCTGTCACTCCCCCTGGTTCTCATGGCCTGTTCCTTGGTCCCTGTGTAATCAGCCATCAGCCCTTCCCTCAGTGATCTCTGCACAGTCACCCCAGTGGGCTTTTCTCAGCTCTCCTGAGAAGACACAGCACCGCCTATGGAGCATCTAACAATTCCTTGGCCTTCGCTGAGAACTGCTTCTGCCACGGCTGCCTGCTAAAGCCAGGTTCTGAGAGGGGCTCATGCACTCCTCGTCATGAAAGCCTTTTTTCCTGGTCATATCTCTTTCTTCTCATGGGGCGGCTGCTAATGGGAAGCGGGTCATCACAGCACTCGACAACATTGTCTCACTTGGGAGGCTTGGGTTTCTCCTGCTCAGCAGAGAACAGCAAGGCGCAGAGAGGCCCAGTGACTTGCCCAAGGCCATGGGCCGGGGTGAAAGCCAGATTTCCTGCCGACCTCCACCTCCCTAAAGGACAGCGTGATCCCCGAACCGGGCCGCACTGCAGCGTCCTGCCCAGACCTCGCCCTGGCCTTGGGTTGTGGGACACTAGCTCCTCTTCTTCTCCTCCTCCCCCTGCCAGCTCTGCCAGCTCCTCTGCACCCCTCCCACCTCCTAAATACAGCCTCTGCCCTGGTCTCTTGCTCATTCTCTCTCTCTCTCTCCTCCCTTTCTTCTCCCTGGTGACCTCATCCCCACAGCAACGTCAATCATCACCCACAGCGGGTAACTGAAATCTGCATCTCACTCCAGGAAGGCCCCTCAGCCCTGGCATCCACCCTGAGCCAGCTGTCAGTGCCCTCCCAAACCAAGCAATTCCTGACTCCTTGTTGCCAGTAAAAACATTCACAATCAGCATCTGCATTTCTATGTTTCTTTTTTTTTTTTTTTTTTTTTTTGAGACAAGGTCTCACTCTGTCGCCCAGGCTGGTGCAATCATGGCTCACTGCAGCCTCGAACTCCTGGCCTCCACCTCAGCCTCTCAAATAGCTGGAATCACAGGCATATGCAACCACACCCAGCTAATTTTTATATTTTTTGTAGAGACAGGGTCTCACTATGTTGCTCAGCCTGGTCTCACACTCCTGGACTCAAGCAATCCACCCGTCTCAGCCTCCCAAAGTGCTGAGATTACAGGCGTGAGCCACCATGACCAGCCTAAAATTTTTTAAATGCTTTCTCAAATATTGTCTCCTGAAATCCTCACAAAAATCCCCATAAGGTGCAAATTCATTCTCCCAGTCAATTCCTTCTTCCATCACCTTCTTATGGAAGATTATTTCCTGTTGCCCCAGAAGGCCCCTGCTCACTGGTTAACACTGGTGCCTCCCTGTGGAAATCCTCTTCTTCACTTTCTAACAATTGGATGCCAGAGCTCCTTCTTCCTCACCCATGGACACTTGGCTGAGGCTTCCCTCAGTTCCTTTGACTTGCAGTTACCTGACCGCAGAGTCTCTTTCAGGCCCCACTCCCTACCTGCACCTATCCGAGGTCAGGTACAGACAGGGTCTGGCTCCAACTCTCAGGTAGTCCCAGCCAGGGCTGCAGGTGGCCCCAGTATGGCTGGCTGCATTGAACGCACTGACCTTGCCATCTGGCCCCACCTCAGTCCTGGAAACCCCTTGGGAGGCCCCAGCTGGGTCATCCTTTCTGCTTCCTGTGGCCTCGGGTGACTCCACCCCCACCCTACCTGGGGCCAGGGCTCCTCACCACAGAGCTGTACGTGTGGCCATCTGAGCCGCAGACAGAGGCAAGCTGGGCCATGTGGCAGGGCTTGCAGATGGAGTCTTTGTTTCCATGGAGTTTCACGGTCGGCTGCTTGATCCTACAGGAGAGGGTGGGGAGCACACCAGGGTGGAGGTGACAATGAGGAAGGAGCAGGGGAAGGGAGGGCTGAGGAGACCTGTTCCAACAGGAAGGCAGCAGCAACCTCCAGCAGATCAGCCCCTTCCTGCCCCTGCCCACCCTCCCCACGCTGCTGCCAGATCTTCCTCCAGCTCAGAGGGTTGAACCAACTGGGCAAGGCATAAATTCCCCCAGCTTCGCTTCTTCCAGGCTTCACTGAGTCCTATGGGGCCTTCAGGTAGCAACTCCAGGTCTGACAGCCAGAGGTAAAAGGGAGTCACACTTCACTTAAGGGGTCAGACCAAATCTGAGGTTGCAAACTGATGACCTCTGGGCCATACTTGGCCACCGAGGGTTTTTTTTAAATTGAGTTATTTATGCACTAACATTTACCAAATGGGAGAGTTCACATAAATACCTGGATTCTTGGCCTTTCTTTGAAAAACGGAAGACGTGGGAGTCCTGGACCTGCATTCCCACATAATGGGACAGGGCCAAGAAGGAGCTGCCAGGCCTGTGCTCCACAGAGCGGCCCGTGAAAAAACCACTCTTCATGCGTTACATTACCGGCCATGCCCCTGCAGCCTTCTAAGACTGCAACTCCATCTTTCATCTTCTGTGATTCAGGAGAGAAGGGAGGGAACTGGAACCTTTTCCAGGGTCTTGAAGCCAGACAGAGCCTTGTCCTTGGGCTAGAGCTAAGACTTCCTTTTTTGTTGTTGTTGTTGTTGTTGTTTTTTGAGATGGAGTCTCACTCTGTCACCCAGGCTGGAGTGTAGTGGCATGATCTTGGCTCAGCCTCCCAGGTTCGAGCAATTCTCCTGTCTCAGCCTCCCGAGTAGCTGGGACTACAGGCACAAGCGACCATGCCCGGCTAATTTTGTATTTTTAGTAGAGACAGGGTTTCATCATATTGGTCAGGCTGGTCTCGAACTCCTGACCTTAGGTGATCCACCCACCTCGGCTTCCCAAAGTGTTGGGATTACAGGTGTGAGCCACCACACCCAGCTGGAGCTAAGGCTTCCTTAAATGTCCCTCACTCCTTTCTCCTCTGCAAGCTACAACCTCTCACAAGCTACCACCTTAAATATTTCATGAAGTCACTGCATGTCAAAGCTGAAAGGAACCTCAAATTATCTAGTCTAACCTATTTGTCTTAGAGATACTACATCAAGGCCCAAAAAGGAGATGTGACTTTCCCTGGATCCCACAGTGTTTGGTAATTGTTCCTATATGGTGTGACTTTCTCCTCACTAATCTCTTGAATGACTTACTTTAGGTGAAGGCAGCCGCCATGTTGTAAGGACACTCAAGCATCCCTATGGAGGGGTCCACATGACCAGGAACTGAGGTCTCCCACCAAGAGCATAAGAGCGAGCTTGGAAGTGGATCCTCTAGCCCCTGACAAGCTTTCAGATGAAACAGCCCCAGCCAGCACCTTGATGATAACTTCAAGACAGACCCCGAGCCAGACCCCGAGCCAGAACCATCTAAGAGAACAACTTCTGGATTCCAACCCTCAGAAATGATGTGAGATAATACATATTTGCTGTTTTAAGCACTAAGTTTTATAATTTATTTCACAGCAGTAGATGGCTAATTCATAAGGAGAGGGTCAGTTGAGTCCTTGCTCTTTGAACACACCCCCTCCAGGGCTCCCACCTCCCCAAACCCCTCACCTGTGCTCCAGCTTCTTGCGACTGATGCACATGGCCCGCTGGTAGCCCTGGGCGATGCATACTTTGTGGCGGCTGCACTTCACCTTCTGGCAGGGGTCCTTGGTGGTGTCCAGGGCTACAGGGGCACAGAGTCAGGACACAGGTCACCTGGGAGAACCCAAGAACCTCCAGCCCCGCTTCTGAGCTGGGAGGCCTCTCCCTCCAGCAGCCCTTGATAACCAGAGCTCCTGAGCTCAGGAGTCCCACCCCCACCGGGGCCTGGCTGCTCAAGGAGCCTCCAAGCGGGGTCAGGGCTTGCCCTCTGGTCTCAAGTCTTCACACTTGTCAGTCACCTTCCCCCGCCGGGAGAGTCATGTTACCTTCATCTCCTTGCTGATTGTCCTCCCAGCTCTTGATGTAGTCGTCCTAGAGGACAGAGAGGGACAAGGGAGAAGGGAAGGGCTAAGATCCATATCCCAGAGGTTCAACTGCGGGGCCAAGGAGAGGCCGGGCCAGCGATGCCATGTGCCAATGGCCGTCATCCTGGTGGCTGACTCCTGTCCACCCAGGCCCTACCAGCTGCCTTCCCCACACCTCCATCTCTGTAAACCCATGTCTAGAATCCTTTCCAGCCTCTCCCGTGAGCTCCTTATTGCCCCCACACCACACTGGAGGCTGGCAGGGAAGGCAAGTCAGAGTGAAGGTGTGGAGGGACAGGAGGGGAGGGGGTGTGCTCTGCAGAGACCACACAGACTGGGCCCCTCGGCAGTACTCACCTCCACTTCCTGGAGATCAGGGAACAGCCACAGGCCACGGAAAACGGAGCAGGAGGAGAAGGGGAGAAAGATGGGGATATCAGTGTGAGGCCCTCTGGTGTTTCTGGAGTCCCCCCCTTGTCATGTGGCCATGGGTGCTGAGCAATGACCTTTGATGGCTGTGTTCCTCTGACCCCCAGGAACCCCAATAGGAGGCCAGTATTCTTATGTCTTCACCACAGAGCTTAAGACTGGCCTTAGGAGAAGAGGCTTTTTCTTTGAGAGGGTGGGGCAACCCCCACTCCATTCCCAGCCCCACCACCAAGACAGATGTCCCAGGGGCCCACACTGCATGAGAACAGAGCTTCTCATGCCTGTGCCCTGGGTGTCCCAGAAACTGCCTGAGAAACGGTGCACTGTCTGTCTCCTGCCAAGGGCCCTTCCTTGTCAGTCCCCTCTCCTGACCTCTGCCCACCATGTGAGTGAGGCGGGAGGAAGGCCCTCTCATCCAGGCTGCAAAGGGATGCTTTTTGCTCAAGGTCTCACTTCTCTACAGAGCTCAGCTGGTACATGGAGTGAGTGGGGAGGCCATGCCTGTGATGAGGTTTCCCCAGTTATCACAGTTCAGCTTCAAATCCTCGGAGGCAGAGGACCCAGAAAGGGTCCTATGAGGTCACCTGGTCCAGCCCCCTCTTTGTGCAGGAGAAAGCCCAGAGACAGGAGATGACCTGACCCAGGTCCTCCTGTCACAGAACCCCGGTCTCCCGACACCCAGCACAGGCCACTCTTCTTGCTACAACATACTCTCTGAGGCCTAAGACACAAGGGAGACCTTCTCACCCTGCTCTGGCTGCAGGGACCTCTTGGGCCATGGACCACAGAGTGGCCAGAGGCAGAGCACCTCCCACCCAACCCAGCTCCCTGGTAAGAACACTCAACTTATCTGGCTTCCTCCCTTTCCCCTACAGGGCAGAGACAGTTGCTAAAAAAAACCAAACCATCCCAGGGCACTCCTGGTGGAAGCTCTGCCAGGCAGGCAAGGAGGGGGCTTCCCAGGCCTGGAGGCGGGCAGTTACAAGGACCAGCTGCCCACTTCCTCTGCATGGGGCTCCAGGAGGGGCTCTAGGAGCTGGGGGGGAGAAGGGCATGAGAAGTCACGCGCAGCTGCCCCCTTCATCCTGAGTCCTGCCCTAGCCCAAAGGAACGGAGATGTGCAGGGGTGAGCAGAGCTGTCAGGTCTGGGGGAAAGCACATGGGGCCATGGCACCAAAGGGCACCCACACGCATGCAGCAGTGGGCACACAGAACAGTTCCTAAAGGGCTTTGAAATCCCAAGGCCTTCAGGCTTCTGAAGCCTCCCCTGGAAGCTGGCAAGCATCAGAGTAGGCAGGGTGAGGCCTCCTGGACAAAGGCCAGAAGGGGCCAGACCCGAGCAAGCAGCTGGCATCACCACCGAGAAAGACGCGGTGTGCACAGGCATAGATCCGAGATCCGAGTGCATGCTTCTGTGCGTGTGTGCATTTATGCAGACCCAGGTGCACCCATGCACACTCACAGGTCTGTACTATGTAGCGTGTGTGTGCAGGCGCATTTGTATGTATGCACATCTTCATTTATGCACAGGTGGACATATGCACACACGTGTGTAGCTACAGTAGGAAAACAAGGACACTAACAAGGACACTGTTCACCCAGTGCCAGATGGTTTTTATCCAGAAACGAGGCGACAAAACCCACTCTGTGAGCAGCCTCCAGTTTCGCACTCGAGGCTCTCCCTCAGGCTGGCCTTCCTGCCTCTTCCGCAGTGCGAGAAGGAGGCAGCAGGAGACAGGAAGGAGGGAGAGGGTGGGAGGACCACAAACTGCTCCCGTGAGGGCCCAGGCCGGCTCTCTCCCTCTCTCTCCTTCTTTCTCTTGCTTTCACCTGCGTCCCCGTGTGTTCCTGTGTCCCTCTCTCCTCTGTCTCTCTCACTGAGCCTCTTCCCCACCCCTCTGCTCGGCCCACACCTGGCCCACACATACCTGTCCCAGCAGCCAAGAGTCCCGCAGCCCCTGGGCCCAGGAGCAGACAGAGGAAGGCTGCAGGGGTGCTTCCTGGGAGCCTGCGGGACACCTGGCCTCACACCCACCCCATCCCTGGGGCTTGACCTGAGCGCTCCTGAGCCCCTGGGCAAGCTTCTGCGGAGGCTGCAGGCACCACTTCCCTCATTTGCTAAAACCAACGAAGCCTTCTTCAGGAGCTCCTCGTGGTGCAGGGGTCCTCTGCTGGGGGTCCACCCCACAGGAGATGGAGGGAAGCCAAGAGAGGTGCAGCTGCTGAGGCCATGATGACAAGGGTTGGGGCAAAAGTGGCAACTGGTCTCCATCAGCTGGGGTCTTCCCATCTGTACCCATCATCCCCTGGGGCAGGGGTGGGGACAAGACTGTGCAGGTGACAGGAAATGGCTGGGTTCTGGGAGGGAGGTATGAGCCCTCAACCACACCTGCCCTCAACCAACAAGATCTGTGTGCCCACAACCCACCTGCCCAGAGTGGGAGTACGGAAGGCACCTCCAGCCTCTGGGCGTCATCTGAGGCCCCTGATACTTCCATCCTCTGGCCCAACCCTGCTGCCTTAACCTCCAGCCAGGCTGTGAGTGGAATCTTTGGGACTCAGTACACAGTGGATTCTCAAAGATCAAGACCAAGAATTTCTGATTAGAAATTTGGGGGAAAGTGGGGATGGGGTGGGAGTTCTAAGAAAGGGACTTCCCCAGCAGCTCCACCATCCCCCACTCCCCTCCTGACTCAGTTGGCAGGGAGGCAGCCCCTTCTGTGCAAAGCACTGCCCCAGGTTCCAGCCTCGGCTTTTTGCCTCTGCTGTGGCCAGGCTGGGCGGGAGGGATGGAGGGGCCCCGGTGGATCTGGATTCCAGGACCCTCCCTCCCAGGAGAACAAAGACAGCCAGCCAGAGAGGGACGAGGAGAGCAGGGCCCTGGGGTCCTGCAGATCCCCAGGCTTCCCCTGACCAGCGCACCTTGGGCAAGCACCCGACCTCAAGGGGCTCAGTGCCTCACAGGACTACTCAGAGATCAAAGCAGATGGCACCTGTGGGGTGCCTGGGATCCAAGAAGCACTTAACAAATCAAAGCTGAAAAGGCCCCGGACTGTGGGTGGGGAAATGGGGGACAGAGATGCCACATGAGGAACCCCGAAAAAGTGGAGAGGGAGAGGCCACCACGGGGACAGCAGAGACCATAGGCGGTGTGAGGAGAGTCCCCTAGGGGGTCTTGCGGGGAGGAAGGATGAGGAAGTCCTGTGGACAACTTGGGAGTGGCCACTCTGAGGGCAAAACCCAGGGACACACTGAGGGGCCCCTGAGGCCAGGTGTGGGCTGGTGCCACCTTTAAGCTGAAAAGAAGGTGTTTGTTGGCAAGTGCGAATAATGCCTTTCAGTGCAGCGCTGTCTATTTCTGGCACCCCAGTGGGCTCATTAGCAGTTGTGAGAAATGGTCTCATCAGGGCACCTGGGGCTTCTCAGGAAACAGAGGCCCTGTTCTACACCTGAGAGTGCTGGCAGGTGGCTCTGCTGCCAATCTCACCCGGAAAATGGGGATTTGGAAGAGCCCATGGCTTGTATTGCATGGTGCTTAGATATGCTTATCTATCTACCTATCTATATGAGTAAAGCTTTTAATTAAAAAACATTTTTTTAATAGAGATGGGGGTCTTGCCATGTTGCCCAGGCTGGTCTTGAACTCCTGGGCTCAGGCAATCCTCCTGCCTTAGCCTCCCACAGTGCTGAGATTACAGGTGTGAACCACTGTGCCCAGCCTGCCTGATGCTTTTCCAGGAATTTGGATGGGTCTGCCTTTTATCTTCATAGTCCTATGAAGTAGTCAGAGCCAACAGGATCAACACCAGAAGAAAGGAGAAAACGAAGGTTCAGAGAGGAAGAGCAACTGGCCAGAGATCGCAAGACAAAAGAGGAAATGAGCCAGGGTTCCCCATCCCCCACTCCCACCCCACAAGTTATAGAGTATCTCTCCTTAAGAGAGGACCAGTGTCTGCAGTGAGGAGGAGGAGGTAGAGAGAGGACATAGAAGGGGCATTGGACCAGGAGTCCACTTTCAGCCTGGCCCATGGCATGTCCTCAAACCAGTCATTTCCTTACTGTGCCATGAGAACCTCAGTGGTGACTGTGCCTTAGAATCAGCCGAGGAGCTCTTTATTTTTATTTATTTATTGAGACAGGGTCTTGTTCTGTCACCCAGGCAGGAGTGCAGTGGCACGATCATAGCTCACTGTAGCCTCAAACTCCCAGGCTCAAGTGATCCTCCTGCCTTGCAAGTACCTGGGACCACAGGCATGTGCCACCATGCCTGTCTAACATTTGGTGTGTTTTTTTTCATAGAGATAGGGTCTTGATATGCTGCCCAGGCTGATCTCCAACTCCTGGGCTCAAGTGATCCTCCTGCCTCAGCCCCCCAAAGCACTGGGGTTACAGGCATGAGGCACCATGCCCTTCCCCGAGGAGCTTTTTAAATCTTCCAGCACCCACGTGCTACCTGAGACTTCTGGAATCCCATGGGCAAGACCCAGCTTGGGCAGGCTTCTGCGCCGGCTCTAGGCAGGCAGCTTAGAGACCACTGGGCCAGCCATGAGGCCTCAGGTCCCTCCCACTCTGTGCTTATGTCTAATACTTTGCTGATGTTCTTGGGTCTCTTCACCCCAAATACGGGGCCTCTGGGATGAAAAAGAGCAGCCATTCTTCCTCCCTCCGAGGGTGCCTCACACAAAGCAATACAAGGTGCGCTGAGGAACAGGCTGGTCCCGGGAGAACCCAGGCTCCTGCTTCCCATTCCAGGCCTGTTCCTGCAGCAGGCTCACAGTGCCACCCTCGCCAACCCAAAGACCGTCCTGCCCCTTCCCCTCCCAAATCCCTCTTGCCTGCCCTCCCTGCCCTCCACCCACTGGCCTGGACCACCCCAATCCGAACAACTGCAGCACCTCCTGAGGGTCTCCCTCCTCCCACCATCTTCCACATGGCTGTGGCCACCCAGATCCTTCCAGAACACAATTCTGACCCGGTCTCTCCCTCCTTGAAACTGAATATACAGTTTGATCTCATTTTGGGGAAAAAGAAGGTGAGTAGGTGAAAAGGATTTATACCAAAATGGTAATAGTCATTTCCTCTGCTGGGTAGGAATACAGAGAATTCTGACATCTTTCTGCTTTTCCCCAACTTTCCCCAAAATTTCTGCAATGAATATATATTACTTTGTAATAAAGGGAAAAATCATAATCATAATCATAATAAATATAAATAATAAAATAAAATAAATTCTAAAAATAATAAAAAATATAATAAGTATTATATTTTAAAAGCCCTTCACGGGTTCCCTGTCACCTACAGAAGAAATTCCATCTTCTCTTGATCTCTCCCTGGCTACCCCGGCTCCAGGTCCCTCCTGCAAGGTTCCAGCATGGCCAGCACAGCCTTCGCCATCTGGAATGCGAGTTCACATCAGCCCCAGAATTTCTACTCATCTCCCAAAACCCAGCTCAGCCATCATCTTCCCAAGCCCCACTCCTTATCCTTCAGGCCAGCTGCGACTCACAGAAGTCTACCATTGCTCCAGTGACACCAGGCAATGTCGCCTCTGCCTCACTCCGCCCTAGTTAGATGGCCAGTTCCTTGGATGCCCTCCTTGAGGGCAGAGACCATGTAAATTTCTTCTCTCTATGCCCAACATCTAGTAACACACACTCCTAACACCGGCTGACATCTTTACAGCAATTACCACGTGGCAAGCATTATGCTAAACACTTTACATTCATTGATTTGTTTCCTCTTCACAACAACTCTAAGAAACACTAACTACTATTATCTCCATGTCTCAGATGATAAAATTGAGGCTCAGAGAGGTTAAGTGACTTATGCAGGGTCACACAGCAATTGCAAAGGAGAAGAGTACTGCACCCAGAAATGTGATTCCAGAATCTGTGCCCCTAACCAGTACTCCATGAATGTTAGCTGATGAAAAAAGTCCCAGGCCAGGGGTGGGTCCCAGGAGGCCCAATCCCAGCCCACAGGTGGTTTCTCCTACCACACCAACTCAGCTTCAAGCCCTAGGCAGGGAGTTTTGCAGTTAGGAGGGGAGGGTCTGGCGGTGGAAGGGGAAGACACCTGGGGGCCCCCGTTCTCCAGGCATTTTTCAGAAACCCCTTCACACGACCCCTGGTTTGGCTGGTTTGGAGCTAACCCATCTCCAGCTTTGATCTCTGCAGCTCAGCTCAGTTGCCATGGAGACGGTGCCCACTGCGCCAAGCTGGGGAGACAGCAGTGAGTGCGCAAGCCTAGTCAGGCTTAGGGGGCACATGCTGGGTGTTTCCAAGTGCTGTTTACTTCCTGTCATTTTAATTAGCACCCAAATCACCCGCTCACTTCACAGCTTGAATTAACCCAATCTCTCCCAGCTTATCCATCTGGTGGGAAGCTTGGGACCCAGCAGCGCATCAGCAAAGAAGAGCAGTCTTCCAGACCCTGGCTTACGGGGTCAAGATCCACCTGCTTCTTTGCAGCACAGTGTGACAGGGAGACCTTACCCCCTACACCCCTCACCACCAAGGATTCGGGGGCCTGGGCTTCTGCTTGGTCTTGCCACTGACTGCCAGCAAGTGAGTTGCTTCCCTCGCTGGACTGGCTTCCTTGGCTGTAAAATAAGGATGACCCCCTTGCCTTCCCCTCTGAGCTACAGAAGAACCCAAGCAATCATGTCTGCAAGGGCACTTTGTGAACTGAAGCTCTGTACTTTCAAAAGACATGAGACAGGACGCCTGAACCCCGGGTTCTCTGGCACACACCCGGCGAGCGTAGGGGCAGGGCTGGGCAGAGGCTCTGTAGGGTCTCAGTGTCACAAGGGGCCTCAATATGGGTGTCTGACATTGTCTCCACTTGCCACACAGCCAGAAGCACAGCAAGAGGACGGAAAGAAGACGATCATCATAGGACTGAATACACCACCACTTCCCTAACCTTGTTAGGGATTTCTTCATTTTTTAATAGACCAAGAATCTCTAAAAATGGAAGTGGGCCAGGCCTGGCTCAGCATCTGAGAGGCCCTGTACCTGCCATTATTTTGGCCTCATTCCTCAGGCAAGGGAGCCTGTGATGGAGGCCAGTCCACCGAAGAAGGCCCAGGACTGGAAAGAAGCTGGCCTCTGTGGCTTTCTCCTGCCCTCCCTGGAAATAGCCACAGGGCACAGAGAGAAGGACCCAGAAAAGAGCGAGGCGGGGCCCAGTGGTGACACCCGGGATCCTCCTCTGCTGAGGATTAACACCCCATCACACGCCCGGGAGAGGGCACTTGGGGAGGCAGCGTCCCTGCGAGGGGGTGGGGGTGGCTGGGCAGGGGGGTGGGAGACAGAGGGGCCAGGCATAAATACTTGCCTCTCTCTTGGAGGCAGCGGCAGAGGCTGTGTTAGGCCTGGATAAACAGAAGGAGACAGGCATCTAGAAGACTCCAGCCTCCCACCTCCTCTGCCCTCAGAGCAATTTCCTTGGAGGGCAAAAATGTGCTTATCATCACTCCCCGCGTGCCAGGAGCCGGGCTGGGCCTGGGCTCAGGTATGCCTGTGCCAACACCCACCTGATGCCCGGGGCCTGACCTCCCTGCTGGTCCAGTGGCATTTTGGTGGCTGCCCTAGTCCTTGGTCCCTGCCCCAATAGTCCATAAAGGGCAGAGAACAGTGGGCGGAGTGAGAGGCCCGGGGCTGTGTTCTGAGCTGCCTCAGGACCCTGGTTTCCCTTCTGGAACATGGGGATGGGGGTCAGAATTCAAGCCCCAGGGAGGTCTGAGGGAGATCCCGGGACTGGAGCTGAGCCACAGGCCATGGTGCAGGGGAAGAGCCCCGGGCCGCAAGAGGAGCGGTGTCACAGGTGCCTGCCCTTTCTCTGGCCCTGTTTCTTTTTTTTTTTTTTTTTTTGCCCTTTCTCTGGCCCTGTTTCTCTTTTTTTTTTTTTTTTTGAGACGGAGTCTCGCTCAGTCGCCCAGGCTGGAGTGCAGTGGCCGGATCTCAGCTCACTGCAAGCTCCACCTCCCGGGTTTACACCATTCTCCTGCCTCAGCCTCCCGAGTAGCTGGGACTACAGGCACCCGCCACCTCGCCCGGCTAGTTTTTTGTATTTTTTAGTAGAGACGGGGTTTCACCGTGTTAGCCAGGATGGTCTCGATCTCCTGACCTCGTGATCCACCCGTCTCGGCCTCCCAAAGTGCTGGGATTACAGGCTTGAGCCACCGTGCCCAGCTGGCCCTGTTTCTTCACCTGTGAAATGTGGGGCTCAGTGCTTCTGAGCCTCCAGGGTTCTGCTCCCCCAGTTCTTCCAAACTGAGAACTTTGAGATTAGCAGAATAGGAGCCTGAACGATTTCAGACTCTTTGCGTCCTCTGCCCTGTGCCAGGGGATAAGGGGTCAGGGAAGGAGCGAGTTGTTTGCATCCAGGCAGAGGTAAGACACCAGCGGGGTCTGGCTTACCCTTCTGTAGAGGGCAGCCTTGACAGATTGGCAGGTGTCAGGGCAGAGAGCAGGAGGGGGCTGCATGCCCCGCCCTACAGAAGCTGTCCTCTACCCAAGGGAGCCCTGTCCCCACCATCCACATGTCTGATAGGTGACTGGCACACTCTGTGGGCATAATAAGGTGTGGGAGTGGGGAAGAGGCTCAGAGCACCCTCTCCACAGGATAAAGTAGGAGACTGGCTGCAGCCAGGGACAGGCACAGAGGGCTGAAGGACAGGGACACCTGGGGACAGTCGTTCTTCATTTTATCATTCACTCCCTTTTCCCACAAATCAATCACTGAAATTCAGGGAGCTGAGCGTGTTGCTGTGTTTGTCCCAATGTTTTGGGGTTCAGGAAGAGGAAGAGATCTCCCCAAATCACCAGCACAGTCAGACCAGCACCCTAGCCCCTCTTTATTTGAACCCACAGCACTACTACTTGGAGAGGAGAGGGAGGGGTGCAGAGAATGAGCTGGATGAGATCCTGTCTGGCTCTAACATGCCACAGTGCACACGTTTACACTGAGCACCTACTGTGTGCCAAACACCCCATGCAATGCTCTGGGGATGGGGTGGTAAGCTATGCAAGGCAGTCTGTTCCCAGACCCTGTCCTCAGGGGATTACGATGGGAGGAATGTGACAAACATACATTACAAATACCAGCAGGAGGACTCTGAAGATACAGCCCACAGTTTAAGTGATGCTATGAGGTGGCATCTAAACCTGTGCCAAATGAGTTATGGCCAATAAATGCTGCAGGAACCCCAAGGAAGGAGCCACACCTGCAACTGGATGCTGGCCAAGCCCTTGGGCGGTCAGAGGCTGGCACACTTCAAGAGCCACAGCCAGGCCAGGTCTGCACACTGAGGCCGGGCACAGTGGTATCTAAATTCTGTATCCAGGCCTAGGCCTGGGCATACATTTTTCCCATCCACAACTCTAAGAAGACCCACATTGCTCCTGCAAGGAGACGCACAGAGATGGCATTGTAGACTGCATGTTTGTGTCCCCTCAAACCCAAATGCTGAAATCCTGACCTCCAATGGGAGTTGATTAGGAGGCGGGGTCTTGGGGGGGTGGATTCAATTTAGGTAAGCCATCAGGGTGGGGCCCTCATCGGGGTCTGTTTAAGAGGCTAGAGGCTGGCACGGTGGCTCATGTCTGTAATCCTAGCACTTTGGGAGGCGGAAGGGGGTGGATTCCTTGAGTCCAGGAGTTCAAGACCAGCCTGGGCAACATGGTGAAACCCCCTATCTACAAAAAATACAAAAATTAGCCAGGTGTGGTGGTGTGTGCCTGTGATCCCAGCTACTTGGGAGGCTGAGGTGGGAGGATCGCTTGAGTCCAGGAGGTGGAGGTTGCAGTGAGCCAGGACTGCATCACTGCATTCCAACCTGGGTAACAGAGTGAGACCCTGTCTCAAAAAAAAAAAAAAAAAAAAGGAAGAGGCTACATAGAGCTCATGCTCTCTCTCTCTCTCTCTGCCATGTGAGGCTATAATGAGAAAAGTGTAAGCCAGGAAGAGGGCCCTCATCAAACACCAAGTCTGCCAGCATCCTGATCTTAGACTTCCTGGCCTCCAGAAGTGTGAGGATAAAATAAATCTCTGTTGTTTAAGCCACCCCATCTCTGGTATCTTGTTACAGCAGCCCACGCTAACTAGCTAACTAAGAGAGATGATACGTGCGTCCTCAGCCTGGTGCTTGCCCCAAGATGCCATTAGGCCCCATTTCTCAGATTTCTTGGTCTCCAGCTAATATACACCCTCCCCTAATCTGGTCACAGGTACTTTCTCTGGAGAAAAAAGAGAATCTCTTCCTTAAACCCAAAGACTTGCTGCCCAGCCTGTGGCGGTGGTGTGGTAGGATAGGCAGGGTATACCTGTGAGTAGCCAGGCCATTGCCAGGCTCTTCCTGGAGTCACAGCATGCTAAAGCCTCTGTAGATGATGTGGTTTCGCCTCCCCACTAAACCACCAGGAAAATCAAGGCCCAGAAAGGTGAAGTGGCTGCCCTAAGGTCACAACTAGTTCTATCCCCTCACTGGGAAGATGAGCAGAGCACTGTCTCTGGCCCTTGGGGCTCAGGGTAGGACAGAGCTCTTCTGTGCTCCAGGTAGCCTTCTGACCTCTTCGAGAAGGGGAGGGGAGGGTGCTGGCTTCCCATCCTCTCAGGCTGCTGCAAGACTGGAGTAGCATAGGACAGCCTCTCCAGGCAAAGAGGGCTCTTCTCTCCCTCTCTTCCCAGGCTTGGAGTCTCGCTGGGTGTTCAAGAGCCCATCACTCTGCTGACACTACTCCAGTTAGAAGCCGGGGTGGAGGGGAGGTCAGGGAAAGGCCCACCCTTCCATTCTCAAACCCCAATTGTTGTTGTTGTTGTTATATGTTTTGTTTTGTTTTTAGTCACTTTATCTGGCAGAGGACCCAAACCCCAATTATGAAATCCATCCTGACCCACTTTTGGGTTCTTCTCACACACCCACACTTACCCACAGACATTGGCGCAGCACATCCCCACACTCACGCTGGTTTAGGTGTGTGGGGTAGGAAGCAGGGAGGGGTGGTCAGGAGGGAGCCCCTTTGTGGCTACTTGCTACTTGCCTTTTTGGTGTTCCTAAACACATGAGACTCATACGTAGCCAGCAGGTAACAATATCCCTGGACCAGACCCCAGGATCATGATGAAGTCCCTGGCATACAGGAAGTGCTCAGATCTGCAGTAAATGAGTGACAGTGAACGTGCAGTAACGTCTTTCTCACAGGGACAGGCATGGTGTGGGCCAGCCCCAGAAATGAGGGCCCGTCTGGTGGTTTTTCCATGGGGGAGGAGCACAGTACCTGCCCTGGAAGCCCTCCAGCCCCTTGACAAGGTGCCTTCAGGCTTATGCGTCCCTTTTAGTTTCCTAGTCTGAAACCGAAGCTCAGAGGGGTTATGTGATGTGCCGGGTATCCTGGGGCCAGTAAGTGGCAGAGTCCAAACATGCACCCAGGCCAGAGCTGTCCCAGCACACTGCACCCCGGCGCCTCCTGGGTGGAGAGCTGCCTCTGGAATGTTGCTAGGCCTGGGTGGGGAGCAGGCTATGGGAAGGCTGCTGGAGACACTGGGGGCTTTGGCCCACCTTCCTAGGAGGTGACACTCCTACTCAGGGCATCCTTGAAGACTCAGAGGACACGAGCCAGGGTAGACTTTGTTCTTCAGGGTAGACCCTTCCTTCTCACTTTTGCTAAGGGTGAGCCCTAGAATTCCCTGAAAAGCAAAATTAAGTGAGATGACTTGGATTCAAATCTCAGCTCTGCTACTTACTAGCTATTTGACCTTTGGGTAAGTTACTTCTGTGTGCCTCAGTTTCTACAACCATAAAATGGTAGTCTGTAAAGTAACAATAACTATCTCCCAGGTCCTCGACAGGCACAAGAGACCACTCAAATTAAAGTGTTTTCCATAGGGACTGGCAGACATGAGTGCTCACTACACCAGAGACTCAACTTATATGAACTGTGTGCCTCCTGGGTGCCAAGCACTGTGCAAGACACTCATAAATATAATGAAAACTTCGTAGAAGTGGAGTACAAAGTAGAGAAGAACCAAGAAGAAAGAGAACAGTCAGTTCTTCATAGCCAAGCTCTGTGGAGCCTGCCCTGAAGAATGCTGTGTAATGGACCTGTCTCCTCCAAGTGTCCATCCCTCTAGGCCCTAGATGCTTTGTTCCAAAGACCTGCATTAAATTCCACCCAGTTGTGCAGGGAGTGAATTGGGAGGTAGGAGCATCGGGCAGCAGGACTTGGAAAAGCCCAGGACTGCCCAGGGCAGGGCATGGCTAGATCTGTGGGCCAGGGAGCCAGGTGGAGTCCACAACCTCCCTGCTCCTCTGCCAGAATCCCCTCCTCCCTGGCAGTCGGGCACCCAGCATTAGAAGAGATCTACCCAGGCGCAGGCTGTGAAAGCCCTGAGCCCACTGGAGGGGAGGATTACTCAACTGGTAAATCCTGCCTTCCCTATAATCCTGGTGCTCAGAGAAAGATGCTAAGCTGCGCTCCCTCTCAACCAGCTCTGGCCAATTCCAAAGTGGAGCAACTCCTCAAGTTTTCTTGCTCTTCATTCTCCTGATCCTTTCAACATGATTCCTTCAACTTCCCCCTTCAGTTCTGTCCACATCATTTAATGAGGCATTTCCCTCCCAATCCTGTTGCCTGAGAGTATCCCACTCCTCCTGTTTGCCTCCACCCTACTAGGGCAAATGAGGGGCCCTGTACCATTTTGAGGTTATGAACAAAGTCCCAGTTCAACCTTGCAACCCCTTAAGGGGTTCAAATGAAATTCCCATCTCTCCTTTGAGGAACCAAGGAGCATATTTTCCAAAGAGCTGGCCTAATGGAAATATAAAGCCCATTGCTACTGGGCCCAGTTAGAGTGCCTGCAGCCCTTAGGCAGGAAGTAGGGCTTCTTCTGGCAGAAGAGGGATACGTTTCTAGTGCTGGTGGGGACCCTGCATGCTGTCTGTGCACTGCACAACTTCAGGGGGCGCCATTTCTATTGTGACACCCCTAGAGTTATGCAATGCAGTGGTTCTGAGCTAGCAGCCTCCTTCCTGCCTTTCTGCAGAGGCTGTCAACAGATCCCCAGGGCCAGGCCCTCCTGCCCAGCCTTCTTTGTCCTACTTCTCTCCCTGACCCTGTCCTCCTGCAGCCAGAACTACCTTCAATGGGGTTTTAGAGGACATCTGCCCTACAAAAGCCTGAGGCTACCAAAATCAACACACGCCTAAAGCTTTCCCATAAATCTTGTATGTGCAAGTCCTGAAGACTTTCAAATCTAGTGCCCTTCTTCTGATGAGCATGGGAGGAAGGGGGAAGTGGTTGGCACCAATACAGGGAGACAGGTGGGCAGCCCAGTGCCATGGGGTCAAGCAGTAAGTCATTTATTCTCACCCACTGAGCTGGCTATTAGAAGCAGGTGGAAGAAGGGAGGTGGGGAGGAGGAATCTTTTATTTTAAACCTTTCCTATTCTGATTAAGCATTTCTTTTCCCCTCTGACCTTCACTGGTCTCATTTTGGCAGATCAAACAGCCAGTGAGTCGGAGGGAGGCCCAGGCCAGTGACACATAGATTCCGGATGGGCCGGCCTGCTGCCACCCCCTCGCTGCTGTGGCCGGGCTGCTGCCCAGGAGGCGGCAGGAGACTGCGGCTCATCTGCGCCAGGCCTGCAGGTACCTCGGGAAGGCCTCGCGGGGCTTCAGGCTCCTGCGGCTGGACAGGTCGCAAGTGGGGCGAAGGCGGAGATCAGCAGCCCATGGGGGCCCGGCCACTCAGCCTGGAGACCTGGCTACCCGTGGTTCCTGCTGTCCTCTGTGAATTACAACCTGCCAGTTTGACTTTGGGGAGAAACAGTCACTTGTCTGACGGTAACAAAAAGATCCAAATCTCTGCCTCTTCCCATTACTTGGCTGGACAGCCAATGAAGCAAGTGTGCTTTAAACAAATTTCCAAGGAACTTGTGGATGCACGCAGTTTAAGAGAAAACCGGAGAGGTCATGGTGTGGCCTGCGTTGTACTGGGTGGGTCCGACGAGGGAATCTGGGGAAGGAGGAGTAAGCACCGGGGTCCTAGAAGTTTTCTGGGGTCAGGGCGATGGTGAGCACCAGGTCGCCAGGAGCTGCCGGCGTCGCCTCTGGCGCATCCGGGCCCATCCCCCACAGCATCCACAACGATCTCGGGGTCCAGCCACACCCTCCGCCCGCCCTGCCTCACCCCTGCTTCCCCAGCCCACAACCCAGCCCGGCCCGGAGGAAGGAGCCGGCCCCGCCGGGCCGCCGCCTGCGACTTCCCCTCTGATCCACAGGTGCCGGTAAACAAAAGTGCCGCAGCCGTCCCCCCGCCCCCACCCCACGGAGTTCGGCCCAAGGTTACGCCAGGGTTCGGGCGGCGCTCGCCGGGGGCCCCCAGACCCAGCTGCTGGGCTCTCCCGGGCTTCTCAAGCCCACCGGGTCCAGAGCCTTCCTGCGGCTCCGAGCTGCTCCCCTCGCTCCCAGCTGGGTTCCCCCCTGAAAGACTGGTCCAGGAAAACCCTCCTGGGTCCTCGCGCGCCCTTCTGCACGGGAACCCCAGCCCACCCCCGTACAGACACGCCTTCCACCATCTCGCCTAGGAAGGCTGCTGGGACCCCAGACCCAGAGCCCTGGCCACACTCCCGTCCCCTGCTGCCCCCTCCCGCAAAGCCCACGGTGGGAACAGAGGGCACCGCGCGAGCCGATGCCACCCTCACTGCCGGCCCCACCCAGACCTGCCGGTGCTGCAGTGCCCCGTTTGTGCAGCCTGCAGCATCCCCGTGGCTGGGACAGGCCCGGGGGCGGCTCGCACAACGCAGCGGGGAAGCGGATCGGGGTCCAGCCATAGCCAGAGCCCGGGTTCCCCCGGCCCCGCACCCCTTCCCGCTCCCGGCCCGCAGGGGCGACCCCGGAGAGCGCGCCCCCGGAACATCGGGCGGGTGTGGGGCTGAGGGTCCCGGGGCTGGGGGGTCCCAGAGCCGCCGGCCAGGGCCACGGGGACAGGGGAGGGGCGCCAGGCTGTGACCCCCCGTACTGTTTACTCTCCGTGTAATTAGCCGGCCGGGCGGTGAAGCCTTGGGCTGCGACGTGCGGCGGCCACTCCCGCAGACCCTGGAGCTCACTCCCCTAACCCGCAACCCCGGGCCTCTGCCCGGGCGGCCCTGCGGACTCACGTCTCGGAAGCGGTTCCAGTGCTTGATCTTGCCGCTGTACTGCGAGATGGACGACAGCCATTGCTCGTCCTCCATGAAATTGCCGGGGGTCTCGCCCTCCTTGAGACCCTTGGCGTCACCTTCGGCCAGGGCTGCCGCGGTCAGGAGCAACAGCGGCAGCACCAGCCGCCCGCAGCCCGGGGCGCGCATCGTGGTCCGGGTTCTACTGGGGGTCTTGACTTCTGCAGTATTTTAATGTCCTTCCTCCCACCCCGCTGCTGGTGAAGAACACGCGGCTGTCCTCAGCCCTCCTCCCGCAGTCTGCGTCCGGTGACTGGCGGAGAGTGGGTCGCGGCTGAAATGTGACCTGGTTAGGAGATGCACTTCTCTGAAAAAGCCCAGCACTGGACGCGGAGAGGGAGAGAGAATCAGAGAGGCTGCGCCAGCAGGGGCTGTAACTGTAGCATCAGCATCACGTTTGACATCATCATACCTGGTTTAAAAAAAAAAAAAGGAGTGGGTAGATTTCAAAGCGAAGCGCTCTCTGGATGAGAGCGCCAAACGCCAGCCAGCCGCAGCGGGGCCCAGCCCAGCCTGGCACACAGGGAGTTGCAGACCAAGAAATCAGAATCCCGAAATGTCCCTGAGCTCCCTCCAAGGATGGAGAGCAAGAAGGGCCCCAGGATCTCCCCGGGGAAGATGGGATGGGGGAAAGGGCGCAAAACTCTCCGGTTACAAAGCCAGCCAGGCTCAGGTGTCGGAAAGGGAATTTGGCCAGACACCGTTTTTCTCCCCTTGCCTCCCACCCGCAGGGGCCTGCGCCACAACCCTGACAGCTGGCTTCCTGGAGTTATGGCTCTACCGTAATGGGTGGCTTCGTTAAAACAAAAGCCGTATAACAACTGCCTGCTCAGAACCATTGCTCCCCAGCGGCACCGCGTTGCGCAAAGCAAGGCCTGAGCACTGAGTGGCTGGTGAAACAGAGGCAGATGTCTTCCTCCCCAAGCAGCTGTTTAGGGGCTGTCACCCTTTTTGTTAGCTCTTCCTAGAACAACCCTAAAAGGCAAATGTCTGACCATTTCATCTGCCTTGGAGGCTGCAAATTTGGAAAAGGCATATTTGCTTACGGTTTTTTGACTTCAAGTTAGTTTGAATAAGCCACTGGGGAAGCTGGAACGTGGGCGGGGGGGTTGGGTGCTGGTTTTGTTTAAGGTGTTTTGTTGAAACTGTGACCCTCCTTATTGGTTGTAGATTTAAATGTTGACATACCAGCGGGGAAGGTTGGAGGCCGGCCACAGTCCCAAGATCACAGCAGAAATGAGGAGAGGTTTACATTACAAATACATTAAAGAGGAAACATCATCTAATGGGACAAAACATAGTTAGTGAACTTTTGTGACCCAAGGCCTAGACTGTTTTTAAAAAGACTTAGCTGCTGTGATCTAAAAAATAAAATTTTAAAAGGCAATGAAAAACATGATCTTAATCAGTAGGAAAAAACATAGCTTACAAGGTTCCTCGTCACCTGAATCTGGCCTGTCTGGGAACTCTGAATGCCTCAGTGGCTCAGGCTGGAGTCTCGTTGGGAAAACAGAAAACAATAGCTCCCTTTCCGTGTTTTCTTGTTTCCTTTGCTGTTGGATTTAGTGGTGGTGCTGCAGTGAGGCCCTGGCCATTGACGTCTTCATCTCACAGTAATAAAGCATTCTTCCTGGGTGTGTCCTCGCACTGTACAGTGGGAGAGCACGGCTTGCTGTCATGGAGACTGGGGGACAGAATCCCACTTACTGGCTAGATTCTTGAGCAATTACCTATTTTCTAACTAAAATTAATGGTAATACCACCATTAAAATTGCTGTAAAGTGCAAGCAAAATTACATACTAAGTGTCTGGGCATAATAGGCATTTTTTAAAAAGTTAGTCTTCCCTCTGGTTGGGAAGAAAAGGCTACGGCGTCCCATAGTTCTGAAAATTTATGAAAATTTGCCATCTTTTCCACCATCTCAATCCTACAATCCTAGTATGTGTGTGTGTGTGTGTGTGTGTGTGCGCGCGCGCGTGTGTTTTAGCAAAGCTAACTATATATCTCTAAGGCACTTAGGAGATAGGTACCAGATACCACAGCTCTACCATTCCTGTGCTATCTTAGGGGCTTCCAGAGTTACCAAAGTTGCTAAATGAAGAGTTTGGAAAGGTGCTGTCAAGATGCCCATCAATATGACAATAGCTGTCTCCAGACTCTGAGGGTTAAAATGGCTCCCACAGTCCCAGGTAGCTTCTCCAGTGGGACTCGCCTTCTGTAGCACCTTCAAGCTGGGTCAATACTAGTCCTGTGTCGAAAGCTAATCAACAACATTCCAGTCGCATTAGTGAAGCCAATAGTAATGCTATTTAGGAAGAAGAACCCAAATTTCCAGATGACTGATGTAAAACTTGTAGGAAACAGCCAATAGTTTTAGTTTACAAGGAAGAAAAAAAGGGCCACGTGTGCTGATTCATACCTGTAATCCCAGCACTTTAGGAGGACTAGAGGCAGGAGGATGGCTTGAGCCTAGGAGTTCCAGACCAGCGTAGGCAACATAGCAAGACCCTATCTCTATTCAAAATTTAAAAAATGAGCCAGGTTGCACATGCCTGTGGTCCCAGATACTCGGAGGCTAAGGCGAAAGGATTGTTTTGAGCCTGGAAGCTAAGGCTGCACTGGGCTAGGATCGTGTCACTGTACTCCAGCTGGAGAAACAGAGCGAGACTCTTTCTCAAAAGAAAACAGAAAAGAAAAAGAAAAGGTTTTCCTTTCTTTTTTTTTTAGACGGAGTCTTGCTCTGTCGCCCAGGCCGGAGTGCAGTGGTGCGATCTCAGTTCATCGCAACCTCCACCTCCCAAGTTCAAGCGATTCTCCTGCCTCAGCCTCCTGAGTACCTGGGATTACAGGTGCCCGCCACCATGCTCAGCTAATTTTTGTGTTTTTAGTAGAAACGGCGTTTCACCATGTTGGCCAAGCTGGTCTTGAACTCCTGGCTTCAGGTGATCCGCCCTCCTCGGTCTCCCAAAGTGCTGGGATTACAGGCATGAGCCACCAGACCCAGCTTGGTCTTCCTAATGTTTGAAAGAATTACTGGCAGGTCAGCCTTTTCAAGACAATGGCCCCAAACACGAGGAGCTGCTAGGTATATGTGCTAAGTGGTACATATATTTTACACATTTTTCTGTTTGCACTTAATATTTAGCAATTCTAAAACGGAGAAGAGAAACCTTAGTTTCCTAATAAGAAACCCAAATGGAATACATCTTTTTTTTTTTTTTTTTTTTTTTTTTTTTGAGACGGAGTTTCGCTCTTGTTGCCCTGGCTGGAGTGCAATGGCACGATCTCGGCTCACTGCAACCTCTGCCTCCCAGGTTCCAAAGCAAATCTCCTGCCTCAGCCTCCTGTGTAGCTGGGATTACAGGCATGCAGCACCACACCCGGCTCATTTTGTATTTTAGTAGAGATGGGGTTTCTCCATGTTGGTCTGGCTGGTCTCAAACTCCTGATCTCATGTGATCCATCCGCCTTAGCCTCCCAAAGTGCTGGAATTACCGGCGTGAGCCACCGTGCCTGGCCTGAATACATCTTAAAACCCATTTAATTCCATTTCTAGATGACCCCACAAGCACAAAAAGATAAATGCACAAAGATAATTGCTCATAATAGCCCATCCTGGAAACCAATTCAATGCCCATTAGCCATTAAAGGATAAAACATACCTATAACAGACTACTGGTCCAGATATTAAAAATAATGATGTAGATCTGTATCTATTAAAGACCAGTGTGATCCACTATTTTGCTGGGTGAGAAAAGCTCATTATATAGATCATATCTAATAGGATCCCATTTGGAAGTACAGTATAGTGTAGCCATTCTCAAACTTTCTGGCATCAGGAGCGCTTAACACTGAGAAATTATTGAGGACCCCAAAGAACTTTTGTTTAGGTGACTTATATATATAGTGATATTTACTGTATTTGAAAATCAAAGAATTAAAATTTTTTTACTTTAAAATAAATGTAACCATTTCATATTAACAGAATATTTTATGAAAAACAACAGTCTCTACCCCTCCCCCAAATTAGTAAGACAGTGGCACTGTTTTACAGTTTTACAAATCTCTTTAGCGTCTGGCTCAGAGGAAGACAAGAGTCTCACATAAGCTTCCGCATTACAGCAAGCGTATCCGTCGCTGGGGCTGCCGTAACAAAGTACCACAGACTGGGTGGCTTCAACAATAGACAATTATTTTCTCACAGTTCTGGAGGCTCAGAGTTCAAGATCAAACTGTTGGTAGGTCTGGTTTCTCTGAGCCCTCTCTTCTTGGCCTGCAGGATGGCCGCCTTCTTGCTGTGTCCTCGTTTCCTCTGTGCACACACTAGTCTGGTGTCTCTGTGTGTCCAAATTCCCTCTTTTTGTAAAGACACCATACAGACTGGATTAGGGCTGACCCTAACAGCCTCATTTTAACCTAATCACCCCACTAAAAGCCCAATCCCCAAATAAACAGTCACATTCTGAGTAACTAGGAGTTAGAGCTTCAACATGTAGATTTTGGGTGGTCATGACTCAGCAGCAGGTATAAATGAAAATAGCTAGTAAGAGCACAGTAGAAGCACTAGCAGCAAACTGAGTTAATCTCTGAAAACACATACATTTATACCCTACACCTATCAATTTACAATATTCTAGAAAACAAAAGTACACACGCACACATTCTACTAACCGTCAGAGTGATGTCACCATATCACAGAGCCTCTGGAAAACTCCACTGAACACTCGTGAGAGAATGAGTTTAAAAGGCACATAGCACCTTAGTATTCTTACGAAGACAGTTTGGACCTCCTCATAGACATCCCCTAAAAGGTTCCTGGGGACTCCTAGAAGTCCAAAGTCCACACTTTGAGAGCTACTGGTACAATCTATATGACTTAAGGCAATTTTTTTTTTTTTGTTTTTGAGACAGGGTCTTACTGTCACCCAGGCTGGAGTGCAGTGATGTGATCATAGCTCACTACAGCCTTGCCCTCCTGGGCTCAACTGATCCCACCTCAGCTTCTGAAGTAGCTGGGACTACAGTCACATGCCACTATGCCTGGCTAATTTTCTTTTGTACTTTTATTTTGGTAGAGACAGGGTTTCACCATGTTGCCCAGCCTGGTCTTGAACTCCTGGGCTTAAGCAATCCTCTTGCCTCCCAAAGTGCTGGGATTACAGGTGTGAGCCACTGCCCCCAACTTTAAGGAAAACTTCTTAACCTTGTTAAGCCTCAGTTTGTAAAATGGGGACAATATTACCTACTTAAGTGGGCTATTGTAAAGACTGAATTAATGTACAAAAAATAACATATGTGAGCACTCCACTAATATTAGTTATTATTTGTGAACAAATTTCTTAACTTCTCATATTTTATATATGTCTAAATGTATAGGGAGTAGTTACCTCTGGAAGCTAAAATTTATTTTTATTTATTATTTTTTTTGTAGAGACGGGGTCTCGCTAGTTTGCCGACGCTGGTCTTGAATTCCTGGCCTCAAGCAAACCTCTGGTTTCAGCCTCCGATTTAGATTGAAGTATAACACACACTGACAAAAGCACAAAGCATAAACTTGGTTATTTTTCATAAAGTAAACTTGTTTTCATTTAAAAGGACATTTTACCAAAAAAAAAAGAAAAAAAAGATGTTAATAAAAACCATAATGGCAGCCACTTTCCTCACTTCTAGCAGCATAGGCTTGAACATTCATCCTCCCTATGGTATCAAGATGGAAGTTGACAGGTGTTCCACTGACTCAACTCAATACACCTCCAGTGCCACTGGGTTCCCTTGAGCTCCAGGACAGTGAGTTCCAGCACAGTGCAAGGGAAAACAGGAACTAAATCTGAATTACTATGATGCTGGATTCTACTCAATGCCCAGTTTTGGAAACTCTAGAGCTCGCTTTAAAAATAATCATTACAAGAAACATTTATAATGTGTCTAAAATAAAAATTACTCTCCATAACAAAGTTCCATGTAAAAATTACTCTCCATAACAAAGTTCCATGTATAACAACACAAATTCTGTGAAGTAGCAAGTGAGAGATTTTTTCCCCTCTTCCTCTTAGAGGAAATGAGGGTGAAGTCAGTGCCTCAAAAGCTGGCCGGAGCAGTTAGGTACAATGAATGTAGAATGAATTACAAAACAGTAATATGAAGGAAGGTTTGATTGTAAGCACAGCAGCAGCAAATCCTCCAACATTTACCCCATTATCATTTGGTGAGAGGGGGCCTGAATCTAGAAAAATTCTTTTCTAACCCTAACTCTAACCCTATTACTGTTGTTGCTCTCTACCATTTTGCTTTTTCATAAAAGTTCTACATCAAAACTGTTACTCCCTCTTCCACCACAGCCCTGAAAACTGTATTTCCTTAGAGCTACACTGTCCTCCAAATTGGAATACAGACCTCATGAAAGAACATTTTATGTCTGCCCACCACAGCACACGAAAAAAAGGAATTTTTTAAAATTTAAATTTAAAAAACTTTCCAATTCTACCAATATCTACCAACTTACAAAACTCTAGAGAACACAGAAATACACAAACACGCATTCCATTAACCACTAGAGTGATGATGCTGTCGTGTCACAGAGCCTGTGGAAAATCTCACCGTATAACTTGTGAGAGAAAGAGGGAAAAAGGCAAACAACTTGAGAAGAATTACTTAACAAGATATAGGGAAGAGTAATCACTAAATTCTCAATAACACAATTTCCAATTCTATTTAGAATTTGGTATTCGGGCCCAGTGTGGTGGCTCACACCAGTAATCCTAACACTTTGGGAGGCCAAGGCAGGAAGATGGCTTGAGCCCAGCAGTTCGAGATCAGCCTGGGCAACACAGAGACCCCATCTCTGCAATTTTTTTTTTTTTTTAAGTAGCCAGGCATGGTGTGGCACACCTGTAGTCCTGGCTGCTTGGTAGGCTGAGGCGGGAGGATAGCTTGAGCCCAAGAGGTCAAGGCTGCAGTGAGCTGTGATTGCGCCACTGCACTTCAGACTGGGTGACAGAGTGAGACCTTGTCTCAAAAAAAAAAAAAAAAAATTTGGTATTCAATATATAAAGCTAAATTTTCCAAAGACAAAAAACTTAAAAAAAAATTCCTACAAATGTTAGTCATAAGTCTCAGACACCCAAAAGAAGTGGCATTTACTTCCTGGCTGAGGTTGCCTAATGGCTTGTCAGAAAGAAACCAACGAGACAGAGGCACACCAAGAGGAGATGGGGCATTAACTCCACAGTCAGCTTCAGAATTCAGCACTGTCCCTGGAGCACTCATTCCCAAGTGCCATCTAACAACAATCTGAGGTGAGGTAACATCTCAATTTATATAGAAAATGAATATCCGTAGAAAGAGGAGGCCTGGGGGAAAAAATCAACCTTGCGCCGGGCACGGTGGCTCACGCCTGCAATCCCAGCCCTTTGGGAGGCCGAGATGGGCGGATCACGAGGTCAGGAGATCGAGACCATCCTGGCTAACACGGTAAAACCCCGTCTCTACTAAAAATACACACACAACAAGAAATTAGCTGGGCGTGGTGGCGGCTACTTGGGAGGCTGAGGCAGGAAAATGGCATGAACCCAGGAGGTGGAGCTTGTAGCGAGCTGAGATCACGCCACTGCACTCCATCCTGGGCGACAAAGCGACTCTGTCTCAAAAAAAAAAAAAAAAAATCAACCTTGCAGGTACTAATATGTAAGTCCTCCATGAATGACACAGCTATGCTGGTAAATAAGTGAGGGCAACATTGTATTCCAACACAGGAAGGGGGTCAAATTCAAACTATGTGATTATACTAACAGAAAAACCGTTAAACATTTTATTCACAAGTGATTTGTGCAGTCCCAATAATAAATCTCAGTGTTAGACACAGTCCTCACAATGTAGCGACTTAACACAGAGTTCAGAAGTGGACTTAAAGAATAGAAAGAAAGTAAGAATCAAGGTAAGAATAAGGAAGGAGAAGGAGGAGAGGGCATGGAAGGAGAAGGAGGAGAGGGCGTGGAGGGAGGAAGAATGTGAGGAGGGAGGAGTGGGAGGCTGGGGCTCCCCAGCATTCCCCTCTCTCTCTGGTGAGGGAGGAGAGAGTGCCTCCTGTGGCTGACATTCTTCCAGGGAACTCTGCACAGTCCTGCTGATATCATCAGTTTCTTTTGCTGTTGCCTTGAAAAGTAAACAAAAAAGGGCTACAACACTGCAACTCCATCAGGGGCATGGGAAGATGAGGGTGGGGATGGGGTGAAGGAACAGGAATCCAACAAATATAAAGAGGACAAACTTTGGTAGGAAAATGATAGATCAAGCAAAGTAAAAGGCAAAAAACTTTAATAGTTATTTTGCTAAAGATAAAACTCTGGGTGGTAAAGGAATTAAAGGCAGAGTCTCAAAGAGATATTTGCACACCCTTGTCTGTATTAGCACTACTCCCAATGGTCAACAGGAAGTAAGCCAAGTGCTCACTGATAGAGAAACAGAGTGTGGTACACAAATGTAACAGAACATTCCATTATACGTATAATACAGGAAGGAAATCCTGTCACCTGACACAACATGGATGAACCTTAAGGACATTATGCTAAGTGAAATAAGCCAGTCACAAAAAGACAAGTCACTCTATGATTCCACTTATATGAGATACTGAGAATAGTCAAAACCAGAGAGACAGAAAGCAGAATGGTGGCTGCAGGGGCTGGGAGGAGTGGGAATTACTGTTTAACGGGTACAGTTTCCATTTTACAAGCTGAGAAGCCTATGTAGATTGACGGTAGCGACGGCCGCACAGCAATATGAACGTATTAACAGTTAATGTTACTGAACTGTGCACTTAAAAATGGTGAAGACAGTATGTTTTATGAGTATTTTACCACAATTTAAAAATTAAAAGAAAAAAAAAACAGAACACACTAAGGGTTATAGGCACAAATTCTCCTTATGCCCACCACCATCTCGGCTGGTAGTGTGATGGCTGTAGACACCATTAGAGGCAATGGTGAATCTATGTGGCACCACCCAGGAAAGTCACCATCCAAATGTCCACATCTCTGCTTGGCAATTAAAACGAAGACACTTTTCTTCAGCACCTGGTGAGGATGTTCAGTTTCTAGTGCTTTCCAAGATCTACCTCAGGAGAAGTCAATTTGTCCACAGGAAGCGTAGTTTCCAAAGCTGTCTATGGTGAACCTCTGAGAGATATGAATTGAATTCAGCTTCAGGGAGCCAAAGTAGAAGTTCTCAAACAACTAAAAAGGAAGAATAAAAACCCAGAATGAATATTTACAGTATAGATGAAAGTATTAAACATCAGATTCTCTTGTAAAAACACCAAATCACAAAATCCCAACAAACCTCTCATGCTTTTTCTTTTCAGTGTTTACTCTGAATAATGATCCAGGAGAGAAGGGATGGGGGTGGGAGTGAGAACAGAACAGCCAGCTCTTCTCTCTGATTAATTCTAAAGTCTCCCCTAACAAATGCACCAGAGAAAGAGGTTCTGAAAAGTCAAATCTGATATTCATCTATTGACCAGATAGGACCAAGAATTTGTAGCAAATGCACCATGGCCACACCCTGACTCACAGAGCCTGACCAGGCTGCTTCTGACTTCCAGTGACTGACCATGCAGGGATCCCGGCTTTGTTGCACCAGGGTTAAATTTGACATAACATATGCCTAATCAACGCCATTTGTTAGGAGCGCTGACTAAAATAAATAGAAGATAAGGCTCTTGACTCACAAGTGATTTAGACAAGCCACTGAGGGGCGCAGAACATGCACACACACACAGAACAACCCGAGGGACACTTTTACTTGCCAACAGAACAAGTACAAGTGATTACTTATCAAATACCTTTATTAGACTTGGATTCAAGCCAGCAACCTAAAATAAACACTTTTTACTATGATCCTGTACTTTATAAAAGGTGTCAAGTGTGTCAGAGGGAGGGATGAACCATACATACTTCAAGAGGGACTGGACTTTGTGATTACCACATTTATAAGGCAGAACCCAAAATGACATCAGAATTCATCCCAGGAAAATGCAGCCATACTGCCTGAATAAGGACTGTCAAAGAGTCAAGCATGTACCTTCCTCTGTTAGGATGTAGGAATTGTTCTCTCTTAAAATGTCAGTACAATCCCAAGAAAGCCTTTGCTTGTTTTTTAGAGATAGGGTCTCTCGCTGTTGCCCAGGCTGGAGTGCCTTGGATTGCAGTAGTGCAATCATGGCTCACTGTAGCCTCAACTCCTGAACTCAGGCAATCCTCCCATCTCAGCCTCCCAAAGCACGGAGATTACAGGCATTAGCCACCACACCTGGTCCCAAGAAAGCCTTGCGATACACATCCCCAACGATGCTTGAGGGGACCTTTGCACATGGGCAAGTGACTGTCTTTTCACTTATTTTTATATAACCTCCACACATGGACCTTGGCCACCATTGCTTTTCCTCTTCCTGCAATTAATGGCCTAGCAAAACGCCTGAGGGTTCATTAAAGGTTAACTTTATAAAGTCCAGTAAATATTGATTCTTCAACATGACATCAACTTGACCCCAAAGATCTATTTAGAGGCTGTGTGCTGCATCGTCTTGTGTTTCAGAAAGGTGATCAGCTCTTGCCTGCATTGATTTACGCAATTAACTTCTCTTCCTGGCTTTGGCAGCCTACTCAAACCATATCCACCCTTTTATGTAAAGAAATTCAGCCTGAAATGGTTATCTGCTAATCCCTTTGCTGAACATTAATTTGAAGTGAAAGACACGTCACTAAGACTGACAGATTTATAGCTCTGCAAACTGAAGCCTTCTAGGTACAGAAAAGCTATAACCAAAGAGGCAATAAAAGACAATACAAAAGAAAACTAAAAGGAAACTCATAATACTTTCAACAAGTTACATTTTAAGGATTGGCAGCCTGTGGGTTCTCTACCTTCTTCTCTTTGTGCCCATGTTTTCAAGTAGTGGGGAGGCCGCCGTGAGGAGCTGCAAGTGACCCACCCATGACTTAACTTCGCCTTATGCAGATGGCCTACAGACAGCATGAATCTGCCAGGGATATTCTCCTGCTCCAGGTTTAAGGAAACAGCAAATGCAGCAATCATGAAGTTAGCTGGGATGTGACTGCAATGCAGTAACAGAAAAATTGAGAGAGATAACTGAACATAAGTCCACTAAGGCAAGAGCAAGCTGTGGAAAGACTGCTGGATTCTTTTTTTTTTTTTTCTTTTTTTTTTTTTTGAGATGGAGTCTCGCTCTGTCACCCAGGCTGGAGTGCAGTGGCCGGATCTCAGTTCACTGCAAGCTCCGCCTCCCGGGTTCACGCCATTCTCCCGCCTCAGCCTCCCGAGTAGCTGGGACTACAGGCACCCACCACCTCGCCCGGCTAATTTTTTGTATTTTTTTGGTAGAGACGGGGTTTCACCATGTTAGCCAGAATGGTCTTGATCTCCTGACCTCGTGATCCGCCCGTCTCGGCCTCCCAAAGTGCTGGGATTACAGGCTTGAGCCACCACGCCCGGCCTAAGACTGCTGGATTCTAAATGTATGCCCAGACATGTAAGCTGTGTGACTGTGGGTAGAAGACACCACCCACTGCACCAACCACAACAGGGGCAAAAGATCATAATGGGCAAAGACCTCATAAGAGCAAGTACAAGGCCAGGCTCTCGCCTATAATCCCAGCACTCTGAGAGGCTAAGGCAGCCGGATCACCTGAGGTCGGGAGTTTGAGACCAGCCTGACCAACATGGAAAAACCCCGTCTCTACGAAAAATACGAAACTAGCCGGGCATGGTGGCACATGCCTGTAATCCCAGCTACTCAAGAGACTGAGGGAGGAGAATTGCTTGAACCTGGGAGGCAGAGGTTGTAGTGAGCCGAGATTGCACTATTGCACTCTAGCCTGGGCAACAAGAGAGAAACTCCGTCTCAAAAAAACAAACAAAAAAACAAACCAAAAAAAAGAGCAAGTACAAGTACCTTGTGTGCTCACTGAGCAGGGTTTTAAGTACCTTGTAAACTGTAAAGTGCTATGGAAAATTGGTATTTTCGTAGCAATATGGTATTTCTGTATGGTATTTCTTATGATGTTTTAAAATCTCTCTCTGCCATCATTACCCTTGTATTTATTTCACCTTTGTAAGTCGCCATGTTCTTTCATACCTTTTGATAATATCACAACAAATGGATTTTTCATCCAGATGACCCTAGTGCCAGTGCCAATCTTCACGTCACCCTTCCTACCTCTGCTCTTGTCCTCTCTATACGTTTACAATGATTTAGTAACGGATAATTCTCTGTCACCCAGGCTGGAGTGCAGTGGCGCGATCTCAGCTCACCACAACCTCTGCCTCCCAGGTTCAATCGATTCTCCTCCCTCAGCCTCCCAAGTAGCTGGGATTACAGGCATATACCACCACACCCAGAAAATTTCTGTATTTTTCAGTAGAGACAGGGTTTCACCATGTTGGCCAGACTGGTCTCGAACTCCTGACCTCAGGTAATCTGCCTGCCTTGGCCTCTCAAAGTGCTGGGATTACAAGCATAAGCCACCATGCCCGGCCTGTTATATCTTTATTCTTTCTTTTTTTTCCCCCCCTTTTTATTTATTTTCTTAATAGAGACAGGGTCACTTGCTATGTTGCCCAAGCTGGTCTTGAAATCCTGGGCTCAAGTAATCCTCTTTCCTTGGCCTCCCATAGTGATGGGATTATAGGCATGAGACACCACATCCCGCCAATGTATCTTTTTTTTTTGAGATGGAGTCTCACTCTGTCGCCCAGGCTGGAGTGCAGTGGCGCAATCTCGGCTCACTGCAAGCTCCACCTCCCGGGTTCACGCCATTCTCCCGCCTCAGCCTCCCAAGTAGCTGGGACTACAGGTGCCCACCACCACATCCTGCTAATTTTTTTGTATTTTTAGTAGAGACAGGGTTTCACTGTGTTAGCCAGGATGGTCTCAATCTCCTGACCTCATGATCCACCCGCCTCCGCCTCCCAAAGTGCTGGGATTACAGACATGAGCCACCGCGCCCGGCCGTATCTTTATTCTTAAGTCTTTCTTTTAGTTCTATCAATTATTTCTAATGACTCACTAAAATATAAGCCCTACAGAGGAAGAAGCTAGATCCTACTGTACTGTAATAAACATTATCTAGTAGACTGCATCTGATCAATAAATATCTGTTGGACAAAATGACAATGAAAACGCTGTAGATGTCTATGTACATCCCCAAGTCTGGAAAAAGAAAACTATGACATGCACTTGTCTAGACTGGATTAAAGGTCTAATGTATAGTTTTCCACCAAGGAATTTCTGAACAGGACTTGCCAAATTATATTACTTCAAATCAAGGGGGCAGGGCACGTTTCTACATGTTTCTTATTTGTGAAAAACCTGGATCTCTTTCTTGGCTTCAGTTCCTGATCTGGAATACTGCTGAGCACCTGATGTTATGCATTTTCACGCAAAGAGGCACAGGAAAGTAGTTCTGTCTCCCAAGTGCTTACCATCTCATTAGGGAGAGTGCATATCAGAAGAGGGAAATGCTGACGACCTGGGTGTGTCCACCTTATGAAAAGTCATTGAGTCCTTTACTCTGTGATCTGTGTAGCTTTCTGTATGTATGTTCTACTCTAATGAAAAAAGTTTACCTAAAACAATATAGGCAGTAAAGGTTAAGTGTGTGAGATGAGAGGTACAGGCCATCAATAAACAAAGCAGGAGGTAAGGAAACAAGGGATGCTGAGGGCTGCGGACCTAGGAAAGCCATCTGGAGGAGACCTGACCTGAGCTGGCCTTGTGGCAAGTACAGGGTGTAACACAGTGGAGGGAGGGCAGCATGAAGGCAGAAATGGGCATGGTGGGCTGGGTCAGGCAAACAGTTTAGATGTTTGGAAGGTTCCTAGACTTAAGTAGTGAGAAAGACAAAAGGAAGGAGAATCAGATTAAGGGTGCCTGGGGGACCTGAGGCTCAAGTTCACAAGTTATACTTCATCCTACACAGTGGGGAACCACTGAAGGCTTTAGGGTAGGTTGGTGGCGCAAGATGAAAACCATGTTTTAGGGAGATGAACCTGGGTATGATGTGTTGTGCTGACTGGAGAAGGGAAAAAGAGAAAGAAAAGAAAGGAGACCATGGTAGTAATTTAGTCATGAGGGTGATGTTGAGTGTCTCAACTACAAACAGGCAATAGTTGGAAAGACTGGAGCAGATGTGAATCTGGGAAGACTGGAGCAGATATGAATGAATAAATGAAGCCATGAATGAAACTATGAATGAAACAGACCAGAGCTAAATGATGAGAACTTATGAACACAAAGAAGGAAACAATAGACACTGGGGCCTCCTTGAGGGTGGAGGGTGGGAGGAGTGAAAGGAGCAGAAAAGATAACTACTGGGTACTGAGCTTAATACCTGAGTGATGTAATAATCTGTACAACAAACCCCCATGACACATGTTTACCTGTGTAACAAACCTTCACATGTAGTACCCCCAAACCTAAAATAAAAATTACAAAAGAAACATAGAAATGCCTTGGTGACTTTCTGGATGAGAAGGAGATGGAAAAATCAGTGATGATGGGTCAAATGGGTGTGTATGAGGCTGCCATTGATAGAAACAGAACATTTTTGAGAGGGAGCTATTTCACGGGGAAAACAACAACAAGTTCAGGTGTGTTTGCATACTCACGGCTGTATCACACCCACTAGCTCTCTGTGTCCCAAGCCCTTCTCAATTCTAGGATTTTTCTGGTAGGCTCTGAGAATATGCATCAGAGACATCTGTAGCACAGTTAAGTGGAAACAGATCACCATAAAAGGCTTTACGAGCGTCCCTTCTTTATTGAGTTGTAGTTCTTTTTATATTAGGGAAATGAACACTTTTTGTCTATGTCACAAGTTGCAAATATACATATATTTCCTCTAGTTTGTCACTTGTCTTTTGACTCTGCTTATGATGATATTTACCACGTCAACTTTAATTTTTATGAACCCACATTTATCATAACAGATTTTAAAAACAAAGTTACCTAATGCCAATAGTTATATATTAAAAGATTGGCTGGGCGTGGTGACTCACACCTGTAATCCTAACACTTTGGGAGGCCGAGGCGGGAGGATCACCTGAGGTCAGGAGTTCAAGACCAGCCTGGCCAACATGGTGAAACCCCGTCTCCACTAAAAATACAAAAATTTACCAGGTGTGGTGGCGGTCGCCTGTAATCCCAGCTACTTGGGAGGCTGAGGCAGGAGAATCACTTGAACCCGGGAGGCAGAGGTTGCAGTGAGTGAAGATTGCATCATTGCACTCCAGCCTGGGCAACAAGGCAAAGCTCCATCTCAAAACAAAACAAAAAAAAGATCAAAGTGAACCAAAAGTATGTAGGTATTGACAACAACACTAATAAAGATCGCAACAGTCGACATTTATTAAGTAAACACTTGTGCCAGGCATTATCTCATTGCGTCCTCACAACCCCAGGAAATAGATCCTATGATTAATTCTCATTTACAGTTGAGCCTTAGGTTTAGATGGCTTAAGTAACTTGCCTAAAAACACACACAAAGTTGATGGTGTTCAGGACTTCCCAAAATATGGCACCTTGGCGTTTGAGCAAACAGCAGAAGCAGGAAAGTCTCTCTTACCTTCCACAGCCCTTCTTCCCTAAAGCAGATGATAAAACCTACGAAAGCCGTCCTGTGACCTCCTGCTCTTCTCCTCTGAAGCAGGTCGTAAGACCCTCATTCGACAGGTACCCTCCCTTTACCCAGAGGAAAGAAATATCCTTATCTGTGAAGATATAGGGCATAGAGAAGAATCCAAACAAACAGGCCTTACTAAGCCTCCCCTCAGTTTATTACCATTAGACCACACCCTTTGTTCTCCAACCATACTTCTCCATGACAGTCAAACTTACTTATAAAAATCAAACCTACTTATAAAACCTTTATCAAACCTACTTATAAAAATACACAAGTTACCTCTTCCTTTGGATCTTTATTTCTGAAGGCTCCCGTGTCATATAAAGCTTGCATTAAATAAATTTGTAGGCTTTTCTCTTATTAATCTGACTTTTGTTACAGGGGCCTCAGCCATGAACCTAGTGATGGGTGAGAGAAGAAATCTTTCCTCTCCTACAAAATAAAGGTAAAAAACTGAGATTCACACCCAAACAGCCTCACTCTAGAGTCTGAGCCCTTTGATTCCTCTACTCTACTGCCCCTTGCTGTGGGTGGCTCCCCTTGAAACACAGCCCCATTAAATAGCCACGGTGAGGAACGCTGACCCAGACAACTCCCAAAGACTGAAATGAACATGTTCTTTCCCTTGCTGTTCCTATATTCACTGCCACTGCTTTTCCTGGACCTGGTTTAAGAATCGGATGGCTCTAGCTCAGCTGGAAGCATTTTAATTGAATTCTGGATGAAAATAAGCACGAGTCAACTAAAAGACTATATTTAATTTGGTATTTGAATGGGGAAAGAAGAAAAAGCTTAAACTACAAGTTTAAAAAAGAAACTTGGTTGCTCTTTTGAACCTGAACTAAACATGAAGAGCAAAGTGTTGTATTGTTTAGAAAATAACAGACCTAACAGGAAAAATTTAAGTTGAAAAAGCATCTAGTTAAGGTGTTCGAATCATATTGAATTTTTTCTCCTGTTGTTTTATAACAATTCCCTTGGGGATTTTGAAACCTAAACCATTTTCTTTCTGAAAACATTTTTCCCTGACACGCACACACACACAGCCCTGTTGTTATGGAAGTCAGTATTTTTTAAAGCCTGCTATAAAGGAACATAACAACGAACAGTACACAAAACTACAAATATTTAATGAGGAAATGGAAACAGGATTAAACCTGCCAATCGCTGTGATATAATTAGTAAATAATAAGTACTGACTTGGACGATTTAAAAAAAATTTAAAACCGGGCCGGGCACGGTGACTTATGTCTTTAATTCCAGTACTTTGCAGGGCGGAGATGGGATGATAACTTTAGCCCAGGTCTTCAAGACGAGCCTGGACGACATGGCGAAACCCAGTCTCTACAAAAAAACACAAAAATTAGCCAGGTGTGATGGTGTGCATCTGTGGTGGGAGGATCACTTGAGTGAGTGGTGCGGGCAGAGGTTGCAGTCAGTGAGACCCTGTCTCAAAAAAAAAGAAATGTAAAACCTAAGTAAGTGCAAGTATGACATTTGAAAACTGTTATGCACACAGCTGCTATCCTCTATTGAGTACTCATAATGACAGAGACAGGAGGCAGAGAAATTCTAGGCAGACAGGGGCAGGTCCCCGGCAAAACCCCACCTTCAAGCTGAGAAGCCTGAAACCCGCAGACCAAAGTGAGAACTTCTATCCCTGTTTGCCCACTCTCTCCCGACTGGTTCTTCATAAATCACGTCTTTTTACCAATTGAATGTTGCCTTTTCCAAAACTGCCTACAGCTCACCCCGCCCCCCATCCTGTGCCTATAAAGACCCCAGATTCAGTTGGTAGAGGCAAAGAAGCGGCTTGACTGGAGAGAGGCGACTTGACTTCAGAGGGATGGCTGGACTCTGGAAGAGGGATGGCTGGACTCTGGAAGAGAGATGGCTGGACTTCCGGAAATAGCCAGCCAGAAACAGGCAGACTTTGGGGTAAGATTACCTGCCCGTCCCGTCCCTTCTCCAGCTCCCACGTCTGCTGAGAGCCATTTCCATCACTTAATAAAATTCTCCGCCTTCAACATCCTTCAAGTGTCTGGGCAACCTCACTCTTCTTGGATTCCGGACAAGAGTTCAGGACCCACTGGGTGCGGGTACCCAGAAAAGGCTGTCACACTGGCCCTTTGCCCTCACTGGCAGAGGGCAGCCACCCCACATGACAAGGCAAGGGTACCACTGAGCTGATCACACACTGCTGTCCACGGACAGTGGGACTAAGAGAGCATTCTAACATGCCCTCTGGGGCTTTGGAGGTCGCTGGCACCCTCACCTGGGCACTGTCACAGGGCCCACACGGAGCCTGCTTCTGCCAGCACCCAAAATGGCCAGCTAGATCCCATACTCACTCGCTCACGTGCTCCCTCCCACAAGGGTAGAGCACAGAGAGCCAAATAAATTGGCCACCCCCATCACAAGTTTGACGAACGGGTCAAGAAAAATCCTGCATCAATAATATTTTTAGAAAATTAAACAAACTTTCCCTATCACCAAGTAAAGACAGAAATGTGGACCTTTGATGAAAGGTTTTTGACCAAAGAATGGCAAGATAAAATCCATCCATCCTGCTGTCCCCTGTTCACATGATCCGTAAAGCCTACCATTTTCAGTTTGTACATGTTTCTTTCCTAGGGAGAACAGAGACGGAATTATTGATTTCTGGTAACGTTGTGGTATACACTGAAAGAAAACAAATAGCAAGATTTAAGGGCTCACTGTGGTTATTTTTCCTTGCATTCGTTTCAAACCTTCTACTCCTTCCCCACTGCCCTGTGACACAGCCATCAAAGACCAGAAATAACTCCAAATTCAACAAGGCTGCCAAAATGAAAACAGCAATCTCAAACAGAGCTGGGGAGGAAGGTGGAGAGGGGCATTCTCTTCTCATATCTGTGACCTCGGGCTACAAAACCGAATGAATGACCAGTCTGCAACAGTACAGTGACAAGCTGCTGAGGATCCCTGCTCACTTGGCTTCCCCAAATGAGGCTCACTGTTTTTCTTCAATCTTAGACAAAGCTATGGTTACTCTCTTCCAAGATCCCTCTTAAGAAAATCTACTTCTTGTGCTGGTGGTCTCGGTGAACTATTTGCTGTCTCAATACTATTTGAATAAGAAGAAATTCCGTTTTGAAGTTAAAAAAAAAATTCAGATTATTCAAGTCTTATGCTATTTATAATCATTTTTGACATACACGAGATAAACCAACCCTTAGGATGTAATCTGGAGCAACTAAAAGTAAGTGCAGGGGGTTCAATTAATTCAAGTATTCAGAAGGATGTACTAGGTCATATTTCTCTCTAGGAAAGGATGCTATTGTTATCATGTATGGCAATCAGACTTTTGAAACTCAAAGCAGAGTGAACAGGAATAGCAAATGCATGCTACTTTGAGGTCTTCCCAGTGTTTTTCTTCCATAGTCTGTTTTACCAACTTCTATTTCTCACAATTATCCCATTTATAGATAAAAGTAACAGTAACAACACTATTTTGTACTTAATAATAATGCTTAACCACCTACCTCCCTACCAGGGATGGTATGAGGATGAATAGAAGACAGGCTGACAAGTACTTTGAGCTCTTTGGGAAGGTACTCCCAGTGTGAAGCCTTGCTGTGGTTAAATAACACCTTTCATCTAAGGATCTAAAAGTGTCTTACAAAGCCCAGCTCATTAACTCCAAAACATTGCTATGATATAAACCAGAGCTGAGCATTATTATCTCCATTTATATAAGAAACAGGGACAAGCTAGGACCACTAATACTGTGAGAGAAATTTAAGAGTTCCTGGGATGAGGCCTAGGATACAGGCCAGTAGAAGGCCATGTCCACAAGGCACTGTGTATGTGCCTCTCAATTCCATTAACAAATATGTACCAAAGAATGCCAAGTGGGGAAGCAGGTCCATCCTTAGGCTGTGCATATATAAAAAGATAGCAAAGAATGAGAAGCAAATAATGTGAAACGCTATCATCACAGCCCTTGGAAGATCCCAATTGCAAAACATTGAAACAAATAATGGTATATTTCAGATGCATTCCTCATAAAAGAGGCATCGAGGTACAGGACTAGTATGACTTCAGAGAGCAAATAGAAATATATAAATAACAGACTAAAAATATAATCGATTTTGAAAAAAAAAGTCAAGGTTCTTCATATGTTATGTTACTAATCTCACTTAGAATTAAGATCACTTTAATGGGAGTTAAGTCATCAAAAAGAATTAAGTTCACAAATAAGTTTCACCCTCCAAAAAAATAAATTTTGTTTCAAAGTTATGTTTATTAAAATTCCTCAAACCTAAAAAAAAAGATTCTGAGTTTCTGCCAAATACAATGCATTTGTCTTCTGGGCCACCTGTGAGATTACTTCTGAGGAGACCAAACGTGGGAGGTACGAAGAGGCAACAAGGAAATGGAGATCCACCACATCCGGGGTACAAAAAAACCTTCCATCTACTTTAAAAATATTCATATGGGCTCTGCCCAAGTGGATTCTTTCTAAATATCATCACAAAAGAATGTAATTGGGCCTGTTTATCCTAAGGTAAGTCATGCTCCTCTACACACAGACACACATACGTTCACCTAGGTACAAAAAATAGAAATTTCTTTTCTACTGAAGAAAGGGGACAAAAAGTTTCTTGGGGCAGACTAGACTTTAATGCTTTCCTATTGTGAAAATATGTAATTCAAAATCTAAGCTGTTGGAATCTTAACATATTGTAAGGCTCAAGGGAATGTGATTATGTGGGTCACTTAAACTTGTAGCTGTAACCTGGGCAGCTGTAAGTGTTGTTTTCCTGATTATAGATTAGCCTTTTGCCTCACCTACACTGTTTTGTAAATTGTTGTGAATGAATAAAGGGTGCCAGAGAAGACCCCTTCCCTTTTAACTGTTGCTCTTCATCACAGATTAAACTTCCCTCTTATACTTCTCATACAGAGACTTAAAAGACTATCACGTCGTCTAGGATGGTATGTTAAATATACTCTTTTTCTTTTTTTTTTTTTTGAAACAAGGTCTTACTCTGTCAGCCAGGCTGGAGTGCAGTGGCGTGATCACAGCTCACTGCAGCCTCTGCCTCCCAGGTGCAAGTGATCCTCCCTCCTCAGCCTCCCCAGTGGCTGAGACTGTAGGTGCATGCCACCATCCCTGGCTAATTTTTGCATTTTTTGTAGAGACAAGGTTTTTCCATGTTGCCCAGGCTGGTCTCAAACTCCTGGGCTCAAGTGATCCTCCCACCTCTGCCTCCTAAGGTGCTGGGATTAGAGGTGTGAGCCACCATGCCAAGTCCTCTACTCTTCAGTAGGAAAGGAAGTGAAAACAAGCTGTACAGAAAAGAAAACAAACTGTAATTAATGAAATTATAGCTCATAAACCAACCTTGTATAGAAAATGTTACAATCCTACTAAATTTCTTTGTTTTCTGCCTATATAAGCAGGACTTTAACTTTTAACTTTAAGCACTGACCTCATGTCTCGGAAGTCCCTCTTTCCCGAATGGCCATTCCCAGCTTTTCACTTGAATAAACTTTTAAAAACTGAGTTCTGATCCTTTCCATTATTGTTGGTCAACATTATCAATGACTACAGACCCACTCCCTCCCCTCAATTTCTCCATCTTTAAACAGGGATGATCCTTTAGAAGGATGTTCTGCAGTTACAGTAAGATAAATTATAAGATGAAATTTTGAGCTCTGATTATTATTGTCACTCACTGACTATAATCTCTAATGCATCACTGCAGGAACCAAAATGCAGAGTAACCTTAAAAGAAAAAAGGAGAAGGTTTATCAGGTACTCTGACAGCTTACAGGCTCTGCAATCATTATCTGGTCTCATAGGGCTATAATATTTTTAAAGATCAAAATAGGAACATCTACTTCAGAATAAAAGACAACGAGATTGGCAGGTAGTGACTATCCTAGAGTCATCTCCAAATACAGCCTTAACTCTGCCCAAGATGCCACTTTTAATCTGAAACATCAGACTGCAGTGATCAGTGGTGTGAGAGCCAATAATATTATAGTAGCTAATAATAGCCAATAAAAGAGAGGACATAATGCACTTCCAGAAGGCCTGGGCACCTCAGATGCAAGGAACAAGGTCAAGGGCAGTCTGTGGGAGGAGCAATTCTTATCAACATTGTGGCCCCTGTGAGGAGGGCAGCAAAAAGGCTATCAAGTCAGTAGAACAGCTGTGATTTTTCAACCCATCAGCAGGCCACTCTTGTTTTTGTCTCCATTAAAATAGTACCAAAAGGCTTGCACGTCCCCAGAGCCCAAATCCCCTCTCCACTGACTGAGATGGCATTCCTTGCACAGAATGGAAACAGGAACTTCCCTCACTCATCCTGCTCTCAAATCACCTGCCTGTCTTGCTGCAGTGAGCAAGAGGAATGCTCAAATGAGCATTAGCCTGACCTAAGGATGTGCTGGCAGAAGGCAGACAAACAGAGCCAGGGAGGGAAGGTTTGAAAACTTCCTTCAAATAATCACTCCGGGATGCACTTTGGGAATTTGGCCTGAGGCTCACTGCTGATGTAAGGATTATCAAGTTTAAGACTGCTAGTAAGGCCAAATGACTTATTAGAGGGCAAATTAAAATCGCTATATACCAACAGGATGCCAGGCAGTTCTGCTGAGCACCTCAATATTCAAAATGCCAAGGGATTTCCCCTCTCTGCAGTCTTTCAATTTTGAAAAGCAGCAAGAAAAAAAATATGAGTGGGGGTAGGAGGTGGAGGAGAAAAGAGGCTACACTGACACGGCTGGAGAACCCATACCTAATCTCCACACAGGCCAGGCACACTCTGCCCGTTTCCACATCACCTCGCAGAATTAGCCTCAGAGATGAGAGTTGAAAGTTCAACTTGCTGCATGATTTATTCCCAAGGAAGCCTTGCCACAGGGCATGAATATTACTGCTCTACCAGACAAAACTGCCCCTGTGGCTGATGGCTAGCAGAGACTCTTCAAGCCTGTGACCAGCAACCCTAAGGGCAGGCACCCTTTCAGAACTAACCTAGATGATGTTTCTGCAGATAAATTCTCTCCCTTAGAAAAATGCCTCTTCTTGGCCAGGCGCAGTGGCTCACGCCTGTAATCCCAGCACTTTGGGAGGCCGAGACAGGCGGATCACGAGGTCAGGAGATCGAGACCATCCTGATGAACACGGTGAAACCCTGTCTCTACTAAAAATACAAACATTAGCCGGGCGCGGTGGTGGGCGCCTGTAGTCCCAGCTACACGGGAGGCTGAGGCAGGAGAATGGCGTGAACCTGGGAGGCGGAGCTTGCAGTGAGTGGAGATCGCACAACTGCACTCCAGCCCAGGCAACAGAGTGAGACTCCGTCTCAAAAAACAAAAGAAAAGAAAAAAGAAAAATGCCTCTTCTTATTGCTCTTATTTCTGGTGTGGTCATCTTCCCTCGGGTATTATTCATAATGGTCCCTCAAACAAATGCAACAGAAGATAAATGTTTGGTCTCCATATCACACAGTAGAAAGGAAGAGCAAGTCAGCAGAAATGAATCCTTAGAGGGGAATACATAGGGGACAGCAACAGGGTTTCTTCCTGGTCCCCGGCTTTTGGGAGGCTGGGCACAAAGGGACTGACTATAGTGCCAAGGCAACAGATTCAGGAGCAGCATGGAGGAAACCAGTCACCAGCCTCAGCCCATCTCCACTCAACTTCTCAACCAACAAGGCAGCATCCAGAAGTTAAAGAGCAAATCATGCCGGGTGCAGCGGCTCATGCCTGTAATCCTAGTACTTTGGGAGGCCAAGGCGAGTGGATCATGAGGTCAGGAGTTCAAGACCAGCCTAACCAACATGGTGAAACCCCGTCTCTACTAAAAATACAAAAATTAGCTGGGCGTGGAGGCACTTGCCTGTAATCCCAGCTACTCAGGAGGCTGAGGCAGGAGAATCACTTGAACTGGGGAGGTGGAGGTTGCAGTGAGCTGAGATCACACCATTGCACTGCAGCCTGGGCAACAGAGCGAGACTCCGTCTCAAAAAAAGCAAATCAGACATCCCTAGGCAACATCAGACAATGCAAAGAGTACACATATATAAAAATAACAGCAGTCCAAATAATGGCTGGCCTTGGAATGGATCCCCAGAAGAGGGGAGAGAGGCTGCCACATGTTATCAACTAAGTTATTTTCAACTAAGTTACCTTATTAGACTGGAAGACATGAAATACTGCATTCTCTGTCAGAACCAAAGGAAACATGCCTTGAGTAGCATCACTGTAACTTTACAGACTACAACACACACTTTTCTATAATCTAATTCAGATGGCCCTCCTTGCCCTCTGCAAAGGTGTGGGCTAGATGTCAAACAAGCAAAATGCCTTGGAAGAGAAAGAGGGTTGTCTCCACGCATGTCACAGTGATAAGGCCACTACAATTTAAGAAACTGCTATCAGGCCAGGCGTGGTGGCTCATGCCTGTAATCCCAGCACTTTGGGGGGCCAAGATGGGTGGATAATTTGAGCCCAGGAGTTTGAGACCAGCCTGGGCAACATGGCAAGACATCTCTACAAAAAAATACAAAAACCAGTTGGGTGTGGCAGCACACACTTCTAGTCCCATCTACTCAGGAGGCTGAAGTGGGAGGGTCACTTGAGCCTGGGATATTGAGGCTGCAGTGAGCCAAGATGACGCCACTGCACTCCAGCCTTGGGTGACAGAGCAAGACCCTGTCTCCGAAAAAAAAAAAAAATCAAAGTTTTAACCTACAATTGAGAGAATAAACTCTGAATTGGATTTTTGGTTGATTTATACCATTTTCTTACTTTTAATTTGTAATAATAATGTTCACATTTGAGTATTAATTCTAAAATTGTTTCATCCCTGGGATATGGGGGAAGAGAGCATCTTTTTTTTTTTTTTTTTTTTTTTTTTTTTTTTGAGATGGAGTCTCTCTCTGTAGCCCAGGCTGGAATGCAATGGTGCAATCTCAGCTCACTGCAAGCTCCACCTCCCGGGTTTACACCATTCTCCTGCCTCAGTCTCCTGAGTAGCTGGGACTACAGGTGCCCACCACCACGCCCGGCTAATTTTTTTGTATTTTTAGTAGAGACGGGGTTTCACGGTGTAAGCAAGGATGGTCTCGATCTCCTGAGCTCGTGATCCGCCCGCCTCGGCCTCCCAAAGTGCTGGGATTACAGAACATAGTTTCATTTGGTCTGGTCTCTAACAAAGGGCTGCTTCAAAGAAGACAGTGCCCTGTCACCATCTCTGCGTTCAGATTTATATTCTGCTACTGGTTTGTTTCTACTGTAGCTAAAAACACACAATGTAGAATATATGTACAATGGAATAATATTCAGCCTCAATAAGGAATGAAATCCTGACACATGCTACAACATAGGTGAACCTTGAAAACGTTATGCTGAGTGAAATAAACTGGACACAAAAGGACAAATGTACAATTCCACTTACATGAGGTACCTAGAGTAGTCAAATTCATAGAGACAGAAACTAGAGTGGTGGTTACCAAGGAGAAGGGGAAATGGGGAGTTGTTGTTCATTAAAATGAGTTTTAATTTGGAATGATGAAAAAGTTCTGGAGATGGACAGTGATGATGGTTGCACAACAATGTGAATGTACTTAATGCCACTGAATTGTACATTTAAAAATGGTTAAAATAGCCAATCTTATGTATATTTTACCACAATTTAAAAAAACAATGGCTAGGCGCAGTGGCTTACACCTGTAAGCACAGCACTTTGGGAGGCTGAGATGGATGGATCACTTGAGGTCAGGAGTTTGAGACCAGCCTGGCCAACATGAAACCCCATCTCTACTAAAAACACAAAAATTTCCTGCGCATGGTGGCATGCACCTGTATCACAGCTACTCAGGAGGCTAAAGCATGAGAATCGCTTGAACGCCAAGTGGTGGAGGTTGCAGTGAGCTGAGATCCTCCACTGCACTCCAGCCTGGGAAACAGAGCCAGATTCTGTCTCAAAAAAAAAAGAAAAAACCAACATACAACTCATTTCATCAGTGAACTACATCCAAAATAATATGAACAGTCTAGAAATGAACACATAAAAGAGATGAGTAGTTTCTATAAGAACAGACATCCCATTCAAAGAGTTCATAAGAATGACATCACAGGAACCACAGACAATTGAATATTTATTACCCCTCCCTCAAATGCACCAAGCAAGCATGTAGCTTAGTGTTTTATATTTAGTAGGTATTCAATAAACATTACCAAATATTTATTTTCATTCTGATAAGAACAAGAGATGATTTTAAGAAAGGCAATGCTGACCTCTTAATTTTTTTCTATTTTCCCTGCCTTTGCCAAACCATGGCCTATTTCTTGTTACTGTGCTGGCTGGGCCCTTTCAAAACCCTGCATCATTTCCTGACTGAGCCAAAACAACACATGGAAGTATTCCAGTTCCACTGCAAAGAGGAATAACCTGTGAACATGAATTCAAAAGACAGCAAAAGACATCACGTAGAAACAGATAGCCACAGACCAGGGAAGGTGCATCTTCCCAGAATAAATGCTGGCTTCTGCCAAAAAACAGCCAATTTCTTGTTTTTCAGTTCCATGTTAACAATGGTTTCATCTCACTGACAGCCATATCTTCGGATGCTCTCATTAGACTTCACTGTCTAGGCAAAGTAACACATAAAACACATTTAAAAATTCCGAGGAAAAGTTTTGATGAAACACAGCTTAGATTTGAATTTTCCTTTCCCTCACCCTCTAAACAGACTGAAATAAGAAGCTACGACACCAAACTGAAGCATTTCAAACTGTACTTTTTCCTTATGTATCTGATGCTCTAAGGAACTGCCCAATCACCTGTCAGAAGTCTTTCAGATCCTTTAAAACATGGTCTATTGTTTTTCTATTGCTGGCAAAATATGAAAAGCCCCTAATAATCTTCTGCAATCTCCTATTTTTGTAAGTTTCATTTTTCACCATCAAAGAAGGGAGGCAGAGCCCTATCTTATCACTAACAAAGCACCATATTCTAGCAAGATGTCTCATCACAATCTCCTTCCTAAGCTTTCACATTTTTCTGACATTCATGTTAATTGTAAAATTAGCACCATTTACTTGCAAGTTCAGTGCACTTTATTTTTCATTCAATATTTTTTATTAATAGCTTCTGTAATAAGGCATAAATGAAGCTGCAAACAAAATCACTGTCCATGTTTCAAGTTAATTAGTGCATACCACAGAGAAGCACACAATTAGTTTTGGATGTATTTTGAAATAAAAGAAAGTTAAATGCAAATTTAAGCTCATTATTATCTTTATCAGCTGAGTGTTGCTATGTGTAGTAATAAAGTTGCAATCAAATTTAATTGAGAAATGAACTTGAAAGATTGTGAGTATGAGCTATAGGTACATTCAGTTTGTGGCTCTCTTTTCTTGAGTTGAGTAACCTCATTTTAAAAAAGAAATAAACGGACGGGCGCGGTGGCTCACGCCTATAATCCCAGCACTTTGGGAGGCCGAGGCGGGCGGATCGTGAGGTCAGGAGATTGAGACCATCCTCACTAACATGGTGAAACCCCGTCTCTACTAAAAATACAAAAAATTAGCTGGGCGTGGTGGCTGGCACCTGTAGTCCCAGCTACTTTGGAGGCTGAGGCAGGAGAATGGTGTGAACCTGGGAGGCGGAGCTTACAGTGAGCAGGGATCGCACCACTGCACTCCAGCCTAGGCCACAGAGTGAGACCCCATCTCAAAAAAATAAATAAATAAACATTTGCTAGAAATGAAAATAAACAGAAATTCAGTGGGATTGACTGTTATTAACTAAATCTTTATGACATAATTAGTTTATCTTGAAGACCTATTAAATAAGTGCATCATATTTAATCATAAAGCAAAATTGTGTTGGATGAAATAAAAGAAAAACTAAACTCTAACCTCTAAGACAGGAGTCAGCAAACTTTTTCTTTAAAAGGCCAGGAGGCCACATGGATTCTACCACAACTACTCAACTGTGCCAAATGGTGTGTAAATAAATGAGCTGAGCTGTGTTTCAATAAAGTTTTACTTATTTGGATTTCACATAATATTCACATCATGAAATATTACAGTATTCTTCTTTTGATGTTTTTTCAATCATTAAAAAATGTAAAAACTAATCTTCGTTTGAGGGCCATAAAAAAAACAGGTGGTGGGCCACGTTTGGCCTTCAAACAGCAGTTTGCCAAGTCCTGCTTTAAGAGTTTATTATATGAAGTACAAGGCAAAAAATATCCCCTCTGGCAAATCCAGTGTTCTATTGATGCATAAGAAAAAATCTTTTTCTCCTCTCCCTCCAAAATCTGATGTCTGTAGAAAACAGTTCCAAAAAAGATTCCTGAGTGCCTGCCAAGTGCAAGACACACTGCTAAGCACTGAGAGGCACCTAAGAGGTCTCTGAACAATCAAAGTAGGGAGAGGCGGGGCGCTGAGAGATGGAGAGAGCTCCATTGATTTGGATGGCTCTTACCATTAAGGAAGAGGTAATATCTGTATTGGACTTTGAAGAACAAGTATCATTTGAATACACGAAGACTGAAGTAAAAGAAAAACACAGAGATAAGGACAAAACCTTAGGGAGTAGACATATTATGGAGTGAATTTTTTAAAAAGCAGCTCCAGAGTCAGGAAGAAAACCAGGAGAGCCAATTGCCCCTGAAGCCAAGAGAAGAAAGCATTTGAAGGAGAAAAGGGCTTAACACTTTCCATGCAGATACTGGGGAAAAAGTAAAAGTAGATCAAGGCACTGAACAAATAGGGGCTATCAATGACTTTTTACAGTGCTATTTTGGTATAATGATAGAGGTGACAGACAGGTTGGGGAGAATAAATAGGGACTAGTCTGAAAGGGACGGTGGTAGGAAGAATGGCTTTATAGTGCTTACTCAGACTAGAGAAATGGGTTATCCTTTCTTAAAACAAAAAACACTCCCATGAAAGATGCAGCTACCTTCTTAGTAAATTGCTCTAATATGAAACACTGTAATCAGAAAGTTGTTCTTTATACCAATTAAATTCTTACACTCTTTGAAGTCAAATGGCCCAATTTAGTGGTAAGATCAACAGTTAATAAAAGGTCCATCTATTGTAAACATTGCAAAAAGACACAGCCAAGAATCAACAAACTTTTCTGGAAGGTGCTATATAAACACACACCCACCCCAAATGGTTAAGTGTCCTACCTACTAAGATCCTAAGTGCATGTCTGTCTGTCCTCCTTTCTTTATAAAACTTTTTATTTCAACATAGTTTTAGACTTATAGAAATGTAATAAGAATAGTAAAAGGAATCCTGAATACTTTTATTCTTCCTTCTTTTTTAATAACCTACTTTAAGAAATGCATTCTTTGGCTGAATTTCCTGCTTTTTATTCTTTGTAATGTAGATATTGCCATTAAATTTTGGCCATCAGTTTAAATACTGTTAGGACTCAAGTAGTTCAGTTAATGTTGTTCATGATTCAGCCACAAGTTGTAAGAAAGCAAAGTACAATAAAAGCTCACTTAACAGAGTTCCTGTTTAAAATTCATTGGGCTTCTTTAATCTTTAGATTGATGTTTTTCACCAACTATGCCCCATTCTCTCCTTCTGAGGTTCCAATTAAATATATGTTAGATCTTCTCACTTACTATCCTGAATGTCTTGTTCTCTTTCTGTAATTTTTATCTCTGTCTATGCATCATTCTAGATAATTTCTCCTAATGTTCTGGTTCACTATTTCCCACTTCAGCTATGTCTAATTTGCTGCTAAACCCATACATTGAGCTCTTTATTTCAGTTATTGCGCCTTTTATAGTTCTAGCATTTCTATTTGGTTCTTTTTCAGAACTGTTATATTGGTTTTTCTTTTTAATAGTTCCCAATTCTCTAATAAAAATGTCAAGCTTGCCAGCCAGACACAGTGGCTCATGCCTATAATCCTAGCACTTGGGAGGCCAAGGAAGGAGGATCACTTAAGCCTAGAAGTTCGAAACCAGTCTGGGCAACATAGTTAAGACCCCATCTCCATATTTTACATTTTTTATTTTCTGAGATGGAGTCTCACTCTGTTGCCCAGGCTGGAGTGCAGTGGCGTGATCTCAGGTCACTGCAACCTCCACCTCCCAGTTTCAAGCGATTCTCCTGCCTCAGCCTCCCAAAGCGCTGGGATTACAGGCGTGAGCCACCATGCTTGGCTTTTTAAATTTTAAGAATTAAAAAACAAATTTAAGCTTGGCTTTGATTTCTTCGAACACAGTAAGCATAGTTGTTTTTGGTACAAGTCTGATAACTCTAGTATGTCATATATTTATGAGTTTTATAAGTCTGTTTGCTTATTGTGACTGGTTTCCTCTTATGTCTAATCACCTTTGACTGTGTACTGGTCACTTTTGGAGAAAAAGTTCCCTGGAGGAATATTTTCAGACAGAGGATGATGGTACCTTCTTTCAGAGATTTCTGTTTGCTACTGCCATATGCCTGGGAGCACTACCAGTTCAGAGCCTCTCTCATCCAAATTCAAGACCTTAGGGACTACTTCCTTCTTTTAGAACCCTGATAGTTAATTTTTGCACTGATTGAGAACCCTCTTTGTCATATTTTCCCCTCATATTTTCTCTTTGCCATTTGCCAGAGATTTCCTTGACTCTTTCTTCCAATCTTTGATTGAATATATGTATATGTGAGTGCATATATGTAATCTCCAAGGACTCTCTCATTCTCTAATTGATCCTTTTAAATAACATTTTTACTTTCCAAATGATTCTTCAGAAAGTTGTATATTTGTTTCACTAACAATTATCTACTTCACATGATTGTCAAGAATAATGTAATTGCTTTCAATGCTATATGTAAACGCTATTATAAAATATTAGTATGGCCAACTGAACTGCAGTTTGTGTATTAGCGTTAAAAGCCTGGAGAAGAAGTGACATCTGCTAGTGATTTTACTTAAACAATATTAAAATGTCCAGTCATAGAAATATAACTAAGTAAAAAACACACAAGAGCCATGGTGAAAATCAAGGGACAATAACTTTATCCTAAATTCCATTTGCTGTTACATATCCTGCTATAATAGTGCAATGGGACATTCAGCAATAGACAATCAAGGAAAGACTTCCTGAGAAATTTGAGTTTTGAGGAAAAAAAACTAAAGAAGAGCCAAGTGACAAAGAAATAATTTTCAAAAACGGTACATAATATGGCTGAATATTGAACTGAATAATAAAACTGGATAATAAAAAGATACAATGTTTTCTTCCTCTAATGAAATAATATACTTTCTGGCTGGGCATGGTGGCTCACGCCTATAATCCCAACATTTTGGGAGGCCAAGGCGGGTGGATTACCTGAGGTCAGGAGTTCGAGACCAGCCTGACCAACATGGTGAAACCCCGTCTCTACTAAAAATACAAAATTAGCCGGTCATGGTGGTGCACGACTGTAGCCCCAGCTACTCGGGATGCTGAGGCAGGAGAATTGCTTAAACCTGGGGGGCGGAGGCTGCAATGGGCCAAGATCGCACCATTGCACTCCAGCCTGGGCAACAAGAGCAAAACTCTGTCTCAAAAAAAAAAAGAAAGAAATAATATATTTCCTAAATGCTAGTCTTCCTTTGCAAGCATTAATATATTTTTTAAAAAGCTACAAGACTTCTAGTTTACAGTCTAGCATGAAGGAGTTTGGAAGTCGCCACTCCATCCTAACAAGTGAAAAGCTGAACAAACTAAAACCTTGACAACTCTTCGTAGGTCTGTCAGAGAGGTGAGGTTGGGGACAAACTGCTGCCCCCAAAACTGGAGATACACACAGGTAGATACAGAGAATCACAATGGAGCAGAAACCCACAGAAGAAACATCCAGAGAGTGGAGAAACCTAACTGTAATTGACAAACTGCTACAGGCTGTGTGGACAAGTCTAAAACTTAGAAACTCCAGGGAACCAACTCACCAAAAGTTTTTGTAGTTTTACCTCCAGGAGCTCTACTTGGCCTCCTGCTTCCAGCAGGGGGAGGAATAAAAGAACCATTCTGAAATACGCCAGACCACTTCGTTCCTAACAAAGCCTGCCCTCAGGAGAAACTATTTTACCAGAGCCTAACCTGCTGGGGTTTTATGAAAGCTTAACATACCTAGGGGAAGGATGACACCCAACTCCAGCCCCCTCTAGCCATCCACAATGGGGAAGAGAAATATCCAGCCCTAGTGGGCACTAACCTTCCATGTGCAGGAACCCCACCTCAGCTCCCTTCCACATAGGGGCCCCTCTAACCATCCTGTCCCACCTAACGAGGGTGATGAGAAGCATAGGTGATATTCACAGTCCAGTGGCACAAGCTCACCAAAAGACTAAGACCTAATCTCAGAATTACAGAACACTTTCCCTCCTTCCAACCTCACCATCAAACCACAAAAGGCCTTTTTACAGGAGTCCCTTTCACCAAGTACATCATGTTCAGATTCAACAAAAAATTACAAGACATAGTAAAGGGCAAAAAAACACAATTTGAAGACACAGGGCAAACATCAGAACCAGAGTCAGAAATGGCAGGGATGTTGGAATTATCAGACCAGGAACAACTATGATTAATATGCTAAGGACTCCAATGGATAAAAGAGACAACATGCAAGGACAGATGGATAATGTAGGCAGAGAGATGGAAATTCTAAGAAAGAATCAAAGAGAAATGCTAGTGATTAAAAGCACTGTAACAACTGGGCACAGTGGTTCACGCCTGTAATCCCAGCACTTTGGAAGGCCGAGGCAGGTGGATCACCTGAGGTCAGGAGTTCAAGACCGCCCTGGCCAATATGGTGAAACTCCGTCTCTACAAAAATACAGAAATTAGCCAGATATGATTGCGGGTTCCTGTAATCCCAGCTACTCGGGAGGCTGAGGCGGGAGAATCGCCTGAACCCAGGAGGTGGAGGTTGCAGTGAGCCGAGATTGTGCCACTGCACTCCAGCCTGGGCGACAGAGTGAGACTCCATCTCAAAATAAATAAATAAGTAAATAAATAATAAAAATACTGTAACAAAACTAAAGAATGTCTTTGATGGGCTCACTAGCAGACTGGACATGGCTGAGAAAGAATCTCTGAGCTTGAGGATATGATAATAGAAACTTCCCAACTGAAAAGCAGAGAACAAAGACTGAAAAAACACAACAGAATATCCAAGAACTGTGGTACAACTACAAAAGATATAAGGTATACACGATGCAAATAACAGAAGAAGAAGAAGAAAAAAGGAATGGAAACAATATTTGAAGGAATAAAGACTGAGAATTTTCCCAAATTAATGTTAGATTCCAAACCACAGATCTAGGAAGCTCAGAGAGTACCAAGCAGAATAAACGCCAAAACAAAACAAAACAAAAAAAACAACAACTGTACCTAGGCATATCATAGTCACACTTCTGAAAACCAAAGATAAAGAAAAAATTATGAAAGGAGCCAAAGGGAAAAAACAAATACCTTTCCTACATAGAAGCAAAGATAAGAATTACATGTGACTTTTCCTCAGAAACCACGCAATCAAGAAGAGAGTGGAGTGAAATACTGTTGAGAGAAAGAAACTCCATCACCCCAGAATTCTGAACCCTGTGAAATTATCCTTCAAAAAATGAGGGAGAAGCAAGTATAAGCGATATGCTAAGAAAGGAGAGAAAAAGAAATTATATATAATGCTCAACTAAAACAAAAAAGGCAGAAAAAGGGTGGGAGGGAAAACTAGAAACAAAGAACAAGGGCAATAAGTAGAAAACAGTAACATATATAATAAACACTAATCCAACTATATTAATCAATAATCACTTTAAACATCAATGGTCTAAATACACCAATTAAGAGAGAGAGAGTGTTAGATTTAAAATAAAAAAAAAAAAAAGCACCCAAACAATATATACTGTCTACAAGAGACCGACTTTTATTTATTTCTTTATTTAGAGATAGGGTCTCACTCTGTCACCCAGGCTGGAGTGCAATAGTGCAGTCATAGCTCACTGTAGCCTCAACCTCCCAGGCACAATGATCCTCTCACCTCAACCTCCAAAGTAGCTGGGACTACAGGCATGCACCACCATGCCCAGCTAATTTTTAAAATTTTTTGTAGAGACAGAGTCCCACTGTGTTGCTTATGCTGGTCTTGAACTCCTGGGCTCAAGTGATCCTCCCACCTGGGCCTCCCAAAGTGCTGGGACTACAGGCATGAGCCATTGTACACAGCCAAGAGACTCGATTTAAATATAAAGACACACAGAGATTAAAAATAAAGGGATGTCCCAGCATAGATGGGTTCTTAAAAAAAAAAGAAAGAAGAAAAAGTAAATAAAGGGATGAAGAAAGATATGCTATTCTAACACTAACTGAAAGAAAGTTGAGTAGCTATATTAATTTCAGATGGAGCAAACTTTAGAGCAAGGAAAGTTATTATGAATAAAAGGGAGCAACACATAATGATAAAAAGATCAACTGTCCAAGAAGACCTAACAATCCTTAACACATATGTGCTTAAAAACAGTGTCAAAATACATGAGGCAAAAGTTGACAGAAGCAAGAAGAAACAATGAACTCACTATTATAGTTGGAGACTTTAACCCCCATATATCAGAAATGGACGGATCCAGAAGGCATAAAACCAGTGAGGATATAGTGGAACTCAACAGCACTACCAACTGACTGGATATAATTGACATCTATACAATATTTCATCCAACAACAGCAGATTACATGTTCTTCTCAGGCTCACAGGAAACACTGACTAAGACAGATCACATTCTGGGCCACAAAATACTGCTGTAATAAGTTTAAAAGAATAGAATTACACAGTGTCTGCTCTCAGGCCACAATGAAATTAAACTTGAAAGTAATAACAAAGATAGCAGGAAAATCCCAAAATAGGTGGAAATTAAACCACACACTTCAGCCAGGTGCAGTGGCTCACGTCTGTAATCCCAGCACTTTGGAAGGCCAAGGTGGGCGAATCACAAGGTCAGGAGTTCGAGACCATCCTGATGGGGTGAAACCCCATCTCTACTAAAAATACAAAAATTAGCTGGGCACATGCTTGTAATCCCAGCTACTTGGAAGGCTGAGCCATGAGAATTGCTTGAACCTAGGGGGGGTGGAGGTTGCAGTGAGCAAAAATCATGCCACTACACTCCAGCCAGGGCGATAGAACCAGACTCAGTCTCCAAAAAAAAAAAAAAAAAAAACACACACACACACACACACACACACACTTCTTACCAACACATGGGTCAAAAAGACCTTAGCTACCACACCCTTAGCTGGTTTCTCTTAGCTGCGTGTGGTAGCTCACTCCTATAATCCCAACATTGTGTAAGGCTGAGGTGGGGGGATGCTTGAACCCAGGAGTTAAGAGAACAGCCTGGATAACATAGTGAAACCCCATCTTTACAAAACAATTTAAAAGAAAAATTAGCCAGGCATGACAGTGCATGCCTGTAGTCTCAGTCACTTGGGAGGCTGAGGTGGAAGGATTATTTGAGTCCCTAAGTTCCAGGCTGCAGTGAGCTATGATTGTGCCACTGCACTCCACCCTGGGTAACAGAGCAATGAGGCCCTATACCTAAAGAAATTAAAAATTAACTTTTAAAAAGTAAAACTCAAGAGAAATTTAAAACATTTTAAGCTAAATGAAAATGAAGATACAACTTATCAAAATGTGTAGGATACATCAAAAGCAGTGTTTAGAGGAAAATTTATAGCATTTAGTGCATATGTTAGAAAAGAAAAATGATATAAAATCAATAATCTAAGCTTCTACCTTAGTAAACTAGAAAAGTAAGAGCAAATTAAATCCAAATTAAGCAGAATAAAAGAAACAATTTTAAAAATCAGACCAGAGGCCAGGCGCAGTGGCCAACGCCTGTAATCCCAGCACTTTGGGAGGCCAAGGCGGGCGGATCACGAGGTCAGGAGATCGAGACCATCCTGGCTAACACGGTGAAACCCCGTCTCTACTAAAAACACAAAAAAATTAGCTGGGCGTGGCAGCATGCGCCTGTAGTCCCAGCTGCTGGGGAGGCTGAGGCAGGAGAAGAATGGCGTGGACCCGGGAGGCGGAGCTTGCAGTGAGCTGAGATCCGGCCACTGCACTCCAGCCTGGGCGACAGAGCGAGACTCCGTCTCAAAAAAAAAAAAAAAAAAAGAATCGGAGCAGAAATGAATATAACTGAAAAGAGGAACTCAATAGAGAAAATCGGAATGAATCCTAACGTAAATAGTGGTCAATGTGGCCTATTGATTTTAAAGATGCACCAATCTGGTGTCAGATGCCAATAGTGGGGGAGGCTGTGCATGTGCAGGAATGGGAGCATTTGGGAACACTGTATACTTTCTGCTCAATTTTGCTGTGAACCTAAAAAAATAAAGTTCATGATTTTTTAAAAAGTGACCACATAGTTCTAAATCTCACATCTCTTCTCTGTCCTCTAGAAAGAAAAAAAAAATTGAATTTATCTTTTCAACACTCTTCTAATACTTCAAAACAAAATATTCATTTTCAAAACAAGCCTCTCCCCTGAGAGTGTTTAAGAAGTTAATTGTGCTTTTGTTCCCTTAGGACAGACTGACTAAAGAGTCTCCTGGGAGGGGCATGGGAGGCAGACTCTACTCTTTGACCTTGGTAGTAGTCACACTGTTTATTTTATGACTACTTGTTCAACAGTAAATGTATGTCTAATGTACATATATATATATATATTTCAGCAAAAAAGAATAAACCGTATTTTTAAAAGCTTACTTCATAAAAATGTCTCTAAGTAAAGCAAACTAAATAAAGATCTCATTTAAATTTATTCATTCTAATTGTCCTTTTAAAGGCTCTAAAGAACAGAGATGGGACAAAACCAAAACTGAATGAAATACGTGGGTGACTCAGTCACATCTTTCAAGAAAAGTCTCAGTGCGGCTAGAGATTTAAAACATTTTCAGGGGAAAGTATTTAAAATTAATACAGTCAGTTTAATACTGCCAGTCTCTTCTTTCTCTAAATTTAAAGATTCTTATATATAAAATAGAAAAGGTACAAGTTCATTTCCCTTTTACATGGCTTGTATTTTCCAGGATTTTTAAGTGTCTAAAGATAATCCACTTTTACACTATCCTCTGACTTTTGACCTATAGTACTTTCCATTCTTTCCCAAATAAATCACTGTGCCTTTATTTGTACCATACCACCTTCTCTGATGAGTGCAACCTAGGGCTCTAATGCCTCCTCTTCACTCTGCAGTCAGAAGCTATGCTTTTGAACCCCTGGTTCAATCTGCTGAGAGCACAATCTTGGAACACTGATTCTATTGCTTAAGACCCCAAACAGACTGTCATTACCTCTCTCCCCAGAAGCTGGCAGTTAATGACCATTTTACTTCTAGCTAGTGAGGGAGCAGTTACTTCCAGGCAGTGTGTCTTTAGGTCAGTATGATTTCTCCAATTATAAATTTATCACTGCCTAAGGCTATACAAACAGCACCTTTTTTTTTTTTTTTTTTGCTATCTCTTAGATTAGAAATGGATACTCTCTGAGGGGGCACCATCCCACTAATTTGGCCTAAGTCTTCTTCACTCATGCATCCTCCTTTTGGAGCTATCTGGCACTTTTCCGTAAAAAAACACCATAACCAAATATGTTTGTTCCTTTTCAGGTTTGAATAACACAGGAGAATGATTCTAGTTATCAATTCTTAATTCAAAGTCTTTCTTAGGGAAAGACTTTCTTATTTTAACTAGGAATAACCAGACACTAGTATATTACAGCTGCAACAACTCTCAAAAAAGCTGTACGAAAGAAAAATGTGGCTTCCATCTGCATTAGTCATTAAAGATTTCTTTTTTTCTTATTAAGGCACACAGAACACATATTATACCAAGCCAAAAGAACCAATTTTCTTCATGGAGTAGAATAGCAATTGGCTGTTACTCATTAAATTCTTACAGCAATGAGCAATGACTTTCTTTCTTGTTTTGTTTCTCTTTGAATAGTAGATGAAGTTGATTTTTTTTCTAAGGCTGCCTCCCATCACCAGCATTCCTGATCCTTGGCCTGTGTAGCTGTTAATATGCTGCACACATATGCCTGGGCTCCTTAACAACCAATGCAGTTAACCTTTCTGTTTACTCCAAGTCAGTTCCTATCTTGTTAGTGAAATTGATTTTTTTTCTTTCTAAACATAGTAATTTCATATTGTACAAAAACTATACGTGTGTGTGTGTGTGTGTGTGTGTGTGTGTGTGTGTGTATGAAGTCCACTGGTTTTCTAAATCCTGTTTTTATTTTAAGGGCTTCAGGGGCCATAGAGTCTCATGTTTTAATTGAGAAAGACGTGTCCATTCATGGTAATGCCAAAAGGTGGGTGGACTATGGCTACTTCACAAACAGTTAACTGCCTCTGTGTTGGGGGTGGGAGATAACGGTTGGAGCCCACAATTTACTTTTTTTTTTTTTTTTGAGACGGAATCTCGCTCTGTCGCCCGGGCTGGAGTGCAGTGGCCGGATCTCAGCTCACTGCAAGCTCCGCCTCCCGGGTTTACCGCCATTCTCCTGCCTCAGCCTCCGAGTAGCTGGGACTACAGGCGCCCTGCCACCTCGCCCGGCTAGTTTTTTTCTATTTTTTAGTAGAGACGGGGTTTCACCGTGTTAGCCAGGATGGTCTCGATCTCCTGACCTCGTGATCCACCCGTCTCGGCCTCCCAAAGTGCTGGGATTACAGGCTTGAGCCACCGCGCCCGGCCCACAATTTACTTTTATTTAAAAAAGAAGTTAATTCTCTTGATTGAACATAGGTGAAAGATTATTTTTCTGGAACTAGTGATTAAAGAGTAAATATTAGATACTATACTAAAGGATATGTCATCGTAACTATCTGTGGTCAAAGGTACTTGTTCATAACTCACTCCACGGTTTTTACATTCTAATTGTCTATTAACTAGCTGTACCCCTCATGGACTGGAAGCTCCTAGAAGGCAGGGATTGTATCACAAAGACTGTTTCATCTTTAGGGCACATAGTCTGGCAGATGGTATATAGTCAGTAAGTATTTCGGTTAGTGTTGATACCATATTCAATACAAGAATCTAATTATTGGCCGGGCGCAGTGGCTCAAGCCTGTAATCCCAGCACTTTGGGAGGCCGAGACGGGCGGATCACGAGGTCAGGAGATCGAGACCATCCTGGCAAACACGGTGAAACCCCGTCTCTACAAAAAAAATACAAAAAACTAGCAGTGCGAGGTGGCGGGCGCCTGTAATCCCAGCTACTTGGGAGGCTGAGGCAGGAGAATGGCGTAAACCCAGGAGGCGGAGCTGGCAGTGAGCTGAGATCCGGCCACTGCACTCCAGCCTGGGCGACAGAGTGAGACTCCGTCTCAAAAAAAAAAAAAAAAAATACAAAAACAGGCCGGGCGCAGTGGCTCAAGCCTGTAATCCCAGCACTTTGGGAGGCCGAGGCGGGCGGATCACGAGGTCAGGAGATCGAGACCATCTTGGCTAACATGGTGAAACCCCGTCTCTATTAAAAATACAAAAAATTAGCCGGGCGTGGTGGCGGGCACCTGTAGTCCCAGCTACTCGGAGGCTGAGGCGGGAGAATGGCATGAACCCGGGAGGCGGAGCTTGCAGTGAGCCGAGATCGCGCCACTGCACTCCAGCCTGGGCGACACAGCCAGACTCCGTCTCAAAAAAAAAAAAAAAAAAAAAAAAAAAAAAACACTAGCCGGGCGAGGTGGCGGCGCCTGTAGTCCCAGCTACTCGGGAGGCTGAGGCAGGAGAATGGCGGGAGCCCGGGAGACGGAGCTTGCAGTGAGCCGAGATCCGGCCACTGCACTCCAGCCTGGGCGACAGAGTGAGACTCCGTCTCAAAAAAAAAAAAAAAAAAAGAATCTAATTATTAACTAGCTACGGTTTTAGACTAATTTGGTACACTCACTGCCCCACCATTTATGAAACAAACTTTAATTGGCCATTATCGCAGTTCAGGCAGATAGGCCCAACTTCAAATATCTAATGTTCTCTACCTAAACACTGGGCATCTTTACAGGAGGCAGCAGAACACAATGCTCAGTTTGTGAGTTTTAAGTCTTTCTGTTCTGATTCAGACTCTGCTACTAACTAGCAGTACCTCTGGCAAGTCACTTTACCTTAGTAGATTTTTTTTTTTTTGAGGTGGAGTCTAGCTCTGTCGCCCAGGCTGGAGTGCAGTGGCCGATCTTGGCTCACTGCAACCTCTGCCTCCCGGATTCATGCAATTCCCCTGCCTCAGCCTCCCGAGTAGCTGGGATTACAGGTGCCCACCACCACACCCGGCTAATTTTTGTATTCTTAGTAGAGATGAGGTTTCACTGTGTTGGCCAGGCTGGTCTTGAACTCCTGACCTTGTGATCCGCCCACCTTGGCCTCCCAAAGTGCTGGGATTACAAGCGTGGGCCACCGCGCCCAGTCCTACCTTAGTAGATTTTGTGTCAGAGATTAAAGTAGGGAATTGGACTAAATGGTCTCCAAGAACCTAGCTAGGTCCAGGTCTAAAAGTGATTTGGCTTGAATTAATAAGGGTATCACTGATATAGCAAGTCCTTGTCAACACCAGAGGGAGCTACGTTCATATCATCACTGGGGTGGTTCAGAAGATTTCAGGAAAAAGCATAGTTAAATGGAAAACTTACTTTCCAGAATGAGAGAAATTCTATACCAAGGTAAGAGCTCCACACTGCTCATACGGCCACCCAACAGGCTCTCTGCCATCACCCCACTCTTATAGATGTCAAAGCACCTCATACCTGACTTGTACCAACACACAAGGCTTCAGTTTTAATTCCATGAAAACCCAGTTGGCTTTGAGCCATTCCTAAAGATTTCTTTCCCCATTCTGTCTATTTTCTTTCTTAACTAAATTAATAATAACAAAAAGCAAAGTAATTCATTGTGATACTGGAAAATCCCCAAAGAAGGGAGATAAAGGAGGAGAAAGATTTATATCACACCGAAGCTGTAGCCTGGAAAAAACAGTAAAGTTAACTACCATTGAATTCATTAGCAGCCTGCCACTCAAACCCAAAGCTACCTCAAAAACAAGAAAACTACTCAAAAAGAGAAAACATATCAAGGAAAGGAAGGACTCGGCATAGCTCTGCAATGCGGGTGCGGGAATGCCTGTCTGAGTCGATGGCTGGCACTGTCCTGTTGGGCTCCATGGTAAGCAGTCACAGCTGCTGAAGAGTGATGTCATTAATTAAGGCAATGGGGCCACATTAGGCATTTGGCAAAAAAAACTGTAAAGCAACAAGATAAGGGAATGGAGGATGGGATAAGGAAGAAAAAGTAAAAGCATTTCTAAAGCTAAAGCTTATTCTGATGTTATCATATACTCCCTCCTCCACCTCAGTAAAACACCCAAAGCCTTGAAAATGACCTGAACCCTTACAAAGCAAGTGAAAAGAAGAACTGAAAACCTCTCCATTAGTATCAACTTATGTTTCTCTTTGTCCAGAGGAACAATGTCATGTTAACCTGATAGAGAAGGCATAAATCACGAATATTACAGAAGGGTAGTCTGCTGGAGAAAGATAAATGCAATCCTGAAGAACCCCTTTACTTTCATTTCATAGATTAATTCAACACCCAGAAAGGCAAAGCTTCACCAGTCAAAAATGGACCATCTACTTTGTAGGACATAGGCTGCTCCTGAGTAAAAATGGATTATAAAGTCACTACAGAGATTGACTTTGTAGGTAAAGAGAAAAATCTACTAAACAAGACAAATAATTATTTTCCACTTAAAAAAATGCAAGCTCAAACCTCTAGAGGTAAGTACAGAGTAAAACTTCGGTTGAAATCAACTTATTTCTATGAATCCAAGTAGTTGGAATACCTAAGGATTTTTTTTTCTTTTGCTAAGTGTTTCTTATATCACCAATTTCAGGCAGGGTGCAGAGGCTCACACCTGTAATTCCAGCACTTTGAGAGACAGAGGTGGTAGGATCACTTGAGCCCAGGAGGTCAAGGCTCCAGTGAGCCGTGTTTGCACCACTGCACTCCAGCCTGAGCAACACAGCGAGAGAGTCTCAGATAAATAAACAAACAAATCACCAATTTCAAATACTCTACAAGTCCCAAAACCTTAAGGGGAACATCTACTTTTCCTCTTTCCCTTTAGATAATTAAAAAAAAAAAAGCATGAAAAAAAGTATGAAGAAGTATGAAAAAATATACTCTACTGCTAAAAGGAGAACTACTCCTTTTCCTCCCTTATTTAGGACATGTGCCAAAGGATTTCCAATTCACTTTGCTTCATACTGACCTTTAAAATATTTCGGCCATCAAATGATTCTCTTTCCTTGAAGATATATTTGCCATCCGCTGTGTAGAGATTGTACCTGCCTTCAGCTGTAAATATTCCAAAGATAATGTTAGAAGCTTAAATTGGTTGGTTGTTTTCTCTTGGACTTCTATAGCTACATAGGTACAACTAGCAAAATTTTCATGTACTACCTGGAAAGTGGCATAATGCAGAGGAAAAATGTCAGGCCATGAATCAAGAGACCTGGCTTCTAGTCTCAGTTCTGTCAATGATTCATTCAATACATATTTATTCATTAATCTATTCATTCGACATTCTCCAGGCACTCACTATATATTCCTAACTATGCAACTAGCTACATTATTAGGCAAATTATGTCTCCATTGTGGACCTTAGTTCCTCATTGACAAAGTGAGAGGTAGGACTAAGTGATCTTCAAAGGTTCCTTACGTTCTATAGATCCAAGAAAAGTGGCATATAATTTTAAATATGTAAAAACACATAACAGTTCACACATTAGCTAGTCAAAACTGCTGGCACTCATGCTCTGGGTTGATTTAAGGACTTCCCTCAAAGGAAAAAGAGCCCTTTAGTTGCAATCAAAGGTATCCTTACAGACATTCTACACAGGAATGCAGCAAATCTATGACCTTAGCCTAAACCAAGCTGTGCTCTAGCTTCTTGAGTTAATTTGGGTTGCGTATCTCAAAAGACATCCTTAAAGGTTGGCAAGAAAAAGAATATCAAAGGAGAGGGAAACAGGAAAGAAAAAAAATGTAACATCATTTCATGTCCTTTTCAAGTAAAAATTCAATACAGGAGAGTCCAGAGCACAAAAAATTCAAAGCATCCTCAAGAATTAACTCAGAATATTTTCTGAAATATTAATCATTTCCTACCCACTGACAGACCTTCAAAAATACTTATTTCCACCTTTAAGTACATTATTTTACTTATATAAGTAAGGAGAGTACTAGGCCAGAATAGATCAAATATATCTAGAGTTTTAAAAACTCCATGAACAGAAGACATAATACATTTCAGCTAGCCCACTGGAGTTGCATATGGGTAACTATGGAACTATTTCTCTAAAGAGAAGAATGCTCTTAATCAAAGATCCCAACGCCATACATGTTTCACAACGTAAAATTAGGAGAAAGGGAATGTGTGAAGTTGCAAAAGAACAACAAATACATTAATACCAAATAAATATCAAAAGTGGAAACAACATAAATGTTCACCAATTGATGGATGGATACATAAAACGTGGCATATCCATACAATGGAATATTATTCGGCCATAAAAAAATGAAGCACCAGGCATGGTGGCTCACGTCCGTAATCCCAGCACTTCGGGAGGCTGAGGCAGAGGGATCACTTGATCCCAGGAGTTTGGAACCAACCTGAGCAATATAGTGAGACCTTGTCACTACAAAAAAAAAGGTTAGGCCAGGTGTGGTGGATCACACCTGTAATCCCAGCACTTTGGAAGGCCAGGGCAGGTGGATTACCTTAGGTCAGGAGTTGGAGACCAGCCTGACCAACATGGTGAAACCCCGTCTCTACTAAAAATGCAAAAATTAGTCGGGCATGGTGGCGCGCGCCTATAATCCCAGCTACTCGGGAGGCTGAGGCAAGAGAATCACCTGAACCTGGGGAGGCGGAGGTTGCAGTGAGCCAAGATTGCACCATTGTACTCCAGCCTGGGCAACAAGAGCCAAACTCCATCTTGAGAAAAAAAGAAGAAAAAGTTTAAAAATTAGCTGGGTGTAGTGGCATGCGCCTATAGTCCCAACTACTCTGGAGGCTGAGGTGGGAGAATCACTTGAGTGTGGGAGGTGGAGGTTGCAGAGAGCCAAGATCACCCTACTACACTCCAGCCTGGGCAACAGAGACCTTGTCTCAAAAAAAAAAAAAAAAAAAAAAAACTACACAGAAAACAAAACAAAAAAGGAATGAAGTACTGCTATATTATAACATGGATGAGCCTTGAAAATATTATGCTACGTGAAAGCAGCCAGCCTCAAAAGATCACATACTGCATGATTCTGTTTATATGAAATGTCCAAAACAGGCAGCTCTATAGAGACATAAAGTAGGCAGGTGGTGTCTAGGGCTTGGTGGAGGTCAGGGGAGGGCAGAGTAAGAGGGGTAGGAAGAAATGGAAAGTGACTGCCAATGGGTATGGGGTTTCATTTTAGAGTGATGAAAATGTTCTAGAACTGATTGCGGTGATGGCTATACAACTTTAACCAGACTAAAAACCACTAAATTGTACATATATGTATCAAGAGAGTAAATTGTATAGTATGTGAATTATATCTCAATAAAGTGATTATATTTTGAAAATCTGCAGAGGGATAACTAGACTGTGAACACACAACACACTCTTATATAAAGCTCTAGTGCTAACTGAATATAAACCTGGATCTACACAACTTAGAATATACAGATTCCTACATATCTGAACTCTTTCTGTGTTAAGAGATTAGTTAATAATGGACCATGATGTAGTTTTAAGAGCTCCGAACAAATATTTAAGGACTAAGACAAATGGAAAATATACTGATGGCTAACAAATGTCTAATAAAATACTGTCTATACCTGCAACACCCAAAACAGAGGCCCCTATCCAGATGTGGCTCTATAAATTTTAAATAAAATTAAAAATAAAAGTTCACTTTCACAGTCTCACTAGGCACCTTTCAAGTGCTCAGTAACCACATGTGTATAGTGGCTACCATATTGGACATCACAGATACAGAATACTTCAATCATCACAGACAGTTTTCTTAATACCATATGTCTTCTGAAACAATAAATTTAGGGTATACTCCAGAGTTCTGAAACTCTGCCATTACATAGTAATGTTAAAATGCACATCACCTCAGGGGATTCTCAATTTGTTTTCCAAAATTAAAATACACTGTCCAGAATAAAACAAATAGCACAAACCTAGTTATATGTTTCTACTGGACAAGCTACATTATAATATATAGATACCTAAAATATTCCTACTTTCTGTAGTACTACTCCCCAAAGGAAAGAAATATGCTCAACTTGGCCGGGTGCAGTGACTCATGCTTATAATCCCAGCACTTTGGGAGGCCAAGGCGGGTGGATCACGAGGTCAGGAGTTTAAGACCAGCCTGGCCAAGATGGTGAAACCCTGTCTCTACTAAAAATACAAAACTTAGTTGGGCGCGGTGGCAGGCGCCTGTAATCCCAGCTACTCAGGAGGCTGAGGCAGAAGAATTGCTTGAACCCTGGGGGCAGAGGTTGCAGTGAGCTGAGATCGTACCACTGTATACTCCAGCCTGGGCAACGGAGCGAGATTCCATTTCAAAAAAAAAAAAATATATATACACACACACACACACACACACACACACACACACACACACACACACACTCAACTGGAACAAGTTCAAAGTTTTGGATTCTATCACCTACCCAAACGAGAATATATAGGCTTTGACTGAGTCACTTGAAGCTCTTTTAATCTCAGTGTTCTCAAAAGTAAAATAGAGATTTATTTATAAGTCTTAAATAAAATTCAATATGACATCACAAAATAGTAACATTTTAGAACTAATAACTAGATAGCTACATATTTCTTGGTCCTACCATGGCTCTAATCAAACGGAGTTAATATCAAATGATTTCCACTTGGGATCTTTGGTACATATCTGAGCGAAATTAAAAGACGTACCTTAACTAAAAGGGACACACAAATTGTCCTAACTAAAAACCTACAAATAGTCAATGGTTCAAGTCCTGATGGAGTTCTCTTCTCCTCTAGATTTTTTTTTTTGAGAAGGAGTCATGCTCTGTCGCCAGGCTAGAGTGCAGTGGTGCGATCTTGGCTCACTCTAACCTCCGCCTCCCAGGTTCAAGTGATTGGCCTGCCTCAACCTCCCAAGTAGCTGGGATTACAGGCATGTGTCACCACACCCAGCTAATTTTTGTATTTTTAGTAGAGACGGGGTTTCACCTTGTTGGCCAGGCTGATTTTGAACTCCTGAACTCAAGTGATCCACCCATCTCAGCCTTCCAAAGTGCTGGGATTACAGGCATGAGCCACTGTGCCTGGCCCCCATCTAGATTTTCTAAAACCAAGGTCGGGGCCCAAGAAAGGAAATAGAACCAGAATATGTGATCTCGGTGCTAGTGTATTTTGAACCACGAATCTTGGAAGGAAGAGTTTCATATGGCTTGAATGTGTGATTCCTGATCAGATGCTGAAGGTACTAGAGAAGCTTTCACTTTGGAGATAGGGACAGGAAGAAAAGAAAACTTCTTTTTGAAATAAACAACTATCCCAAATCAAGGATTAAAATAAGGCATTTTTATAAAAAGGCTCAGAGTCCATGAAGAAAAACATTATTATTTTAACACAAGGTTTCTCAACCTCTGTGCTACGACATTTTGGGAAGGATAATTCTTTGTCGTGGGCGACCATCCCACGCATTGTAGAGTGTTAGACAGCACCCACTAGGTGCCAGCAGCAACCCATCTCCAACTCCCTATGATAACCAAAAATGTCTCCAGACAATGCCAAATGTTAGCTGGGGGCAAAATCACCCCCAGTTGAGAAACACTGACTTAACATCTACTTTTACTAGCTCACCTTCCTTTCTTTTCTCTCTTAAAAAAAAAAAAAAAAAATAGCCACCAAGTATTGCATGCGACATACTTATGCCAAAAACTTATTCACTGTTCATATAAAATTTACTGAAGCGTCCTATATTTTTATTTGCTAAATATGGGCAATCCTATGTGTGACAGAAATAAAAGATCTGGAAGCCACAGTCCCATGCTATATATGTTCTTGCCCACCTCTACTATGCTCATCAGAATAAGCTAAGAGGTCTAAAAAGAAGTATATCAGAGATTCTTTGATAGCCCATTCTGTGTAAACCTCAGAGATGCCACAAGGCCACTGATCACAAACTGCGCTACAGTTCTCTGGGGGACTTACCATTGGGGTCTTTCCTGAATAGTGTATTCATAACTGTAGCATGCAGTTTCACACTATTCCACTCTTTCACTATTAGTCCAGATGCCTGAAAACGTTCCAGCACTCGATCAACTAATTCTTGCAGCCTGGAGAAATTGGAGAAAAGTAGTGCAGAAATCTTAGTAAACTTACGAACATGAGATTACTAATTCAACAATGTTTATGGAGCCTCTGCTCTGTGCTCATCACTATACAAAGCCCTGCATCACAAGAGGAAGAAGAGACTCATCTCCCACCATCAGGGAGCTAAAGCTCAGTCTTGTTTGTCTGCTTAACAGATAGTAGAAATAAATGATGGCAATATATTATGGTGAGTATGAAGGGAGTGATCAGCTCTACATGGAGAGGGCCAGGTTTCCACAGGAGGTTTAGACATAGTCTGGAACGATCATTAAAAGATTTGCAAATAACACCAGGGAAGAAGGGGCACTTCAAGTAGAAGAAGAAATAGCATGTGCAAAGATGCCAAAGCATGCAAGATCACAGCATATTCAAAAAATTGTCAATTATTTATAATACAGCTATGACAGAGAGTGAGAGAAAAGGGACAATGGAGATGAGCTAAGTCTATAAGTAGTGGTCAGATTAGGGAAGCCACAGAAAGACTTTCAAAAGGGAATAATGTAGTCTGATGTCCATTTTTGAAAGCTGACTCAATAGCAGAGTGGGAAAGGCTTTAGAAGAGGAACAGCTACAGAAGTCAGTCAGCTAGGTGGCTATTTCAACAGTCAACATCACCATGACATATCAGGCACTGTTCTAAGCACTTTTTTTTTGTTAAATCATTTAATCCTCATAACCAATTATTATCCCTATTGACCAATACAGAAGCCAAGGCACTGAGAAGTTACAAAACTTGACCAAGTTCCCAAAACTAAGTGGCAAATCCAAAATTAGAAGAGGCCGGGTACAGTGGCTCATGCCTGTGATCCTAGCACTTTGGGAGGCTGAGGCAGGCAGATCACTTGAGGTCAAGAGTTCGAGACCAGCCTGGCCAACATGGTGAAACCCCACCTCTACTAAAATACAAAAATTAGCTGGGCGTGGTGGCACATGCTTGTAATCCCAGTTGCCTGGGAGGCTGAAGCAGGAGGACTGCTTGAATCCAGGAGGTAGAGGTTACAGTGAGCCGAGACTGTGCCACGACACTTTAGCCTGGGTAACAGAGTGAGACTCCATCTCAAAACAAAACAAAAAAGAAAAACAAAATTAGAATGTATGCAGTCTGGCTTCAGAGTCCATATTCCTAAGGACTGTACTATCAAGGGGGAAATGGGGACAGGCATGGTGGCTCACACCTGTAATCCCAGAACTTTAGGAGTCTAAGGAGCAAGGATTGCTTGGGCCAGGGGTCTGAGACCAGCCTAGACAATATAGTGAGACTGTGTCTCTACAAAACATTTTTAAAAATTACCCACCCATAGTGGCATGTGCCTCCAGTCCTAGCTACCAGTAGGCTGAAGCAAGAGGACTACTTGAGCCCAGGAGTTTAAGCCTGCATTAAGCCATGATTGCACCACTGCACTCCTGACTGGGTGATAGAGCAAGATCCCATCTGTAAAATAAAGGGGGTGAGGAGGGGATGATAAAGACCTAAACCAAGCTTGTCCAACCCGTGGCCTAGGACGGCTTTGAATACGGCCCAAAAGAAGTTCATAAACTTTCTTAAAACATTATAAGTTTTTTTGTGTGATTTTTTTTTTTTTTAAAGCTCATCAGCTATCATTAGTGTTAGTGTATTTTATGTGTGTCCCAAGACAATTCCTTCTTCTTCCAATGTGGCCCAGGGAAACCAAAAGTTTGGACACCCTGACTAAACTATGGTGGGGCAGTGAGAACTGAGACAAGGGAATGGGTTCACAAGAGCTATGTGAGAGAGAAGCTGGTGCCCATTCGGATCTGGCTGTGCTAAGGGAGAGGAAGTGGTTGAGAATGACTCCCAAGTGTTGCCTAAAATGACCAGGTGGCTCATTAACCAAGGTGGTAGGCTGTGGGGAAGCAACTGCTTATTGTTCTGCTGTGTCATCTCGGGGAGGAGGTTAATACTATGCAGGATTTTGCACATGTGGCACGGGATGCAAGTAGGACATGTCCAGGAAAAGAGATGGAAATACAGGCCTGGAGCCCAGGAGAAAATCTAGGCAAATGACAGATTGGGAGTTGTCAGTGTAGCAACAGTAGTTAAAAGCATGGGATAGACGCTTTTAACATGGCGAAACCCGATCTCTACTAAAAATACAAAACTTAGCCAGGTGGTAGTGGCACGTGCATGGTGGCTCACACCTGTCATCCCAGCACTTTGGGAGGCCAAAGAGGGAAGATCGCTTGAGGCCAGGAGTTCAAGACCCACTTGAGCAATATAGCAATACCTCGTCTCTACAAAAAAATTTTTACAAATCAACTGGGCATGGTGGCATGCACTTGTAGTCCCAGCAACTCAGGAGGCTGAGGCAGGAGGATAGCTTGACCCCAGGAGTTCAAGGCTGCAGTGAGCTGTGATTGTGCCACTGTACTCTAGCCTGGGCAGCAGAGTGAGATCATGTCTCTTAAAAAAAGAAAAACAAGGCTGGTGCGGTGGCTCAAGCCTGTAATCCCAGCACTTTGGGAGGCCGAGGTGGGGGGATCACAAGGTCAGGAGATCGAGACCACGGTGAAACCCCGTCTCTACTAAAAAAAAATACAAAAAATTAGCCGGGCGCGGTGGCGGGCGCCTGTAGTCCCAGCTACTCAGGAGGCTAAGGCAGGAGAATGGCGTGAACCCGGGAGGCGGAGCTTGCAGTGAGCTGAGATCCCGCCACTGCACTCCAGCCCGGGCGACAGAGTGAGACTCCGTCTCAAAAAAAAAAAAAAAAGGAAAGAAAAACAACAACAACAAAAAACAACCCTCAGTTTCCCATGGCCTTCCAAGTAAGAGTCCAATCCTGCCTGACCCACGTGGCCCTCACAGCTTGACTCCAACCTGCCTTTCTGTTTCATCGCTGCCCTTCCCTTTCTACAGATTTTCTCCAGTCCTTGAATGGATTGCGTTCTTTGATACTGAATCTCTCAATTACTTAGGACAAACATCCTTTTAGAATCACCTTCACTTCTTTGACTCCCTTATACCAGGGAATCTCACTTCTCACCACTTCCAGTGCCACTGTCCCAGCCACCTGGGAACCAGCAAAGACAACTGATAAGGATGAGGAAATAAGAACAGGAAGACTTCAGAGACGCTGAAATGAGAATTACAAGGGGGAAAACAGGAATAACCGTACAGTACAATACTCGAGAAAAGAAAAAAAGCAAAACTATGCCTCCTTTTTTCTCACAATTACAGCCCTCTATCAGAGCAGTTTTGCTGGCACACTGGGGATAGAAATCTTGTGACGGAGGACCAAGGGAGGAGCCAGAGAGGAGGGAAGGCAGGAAGCGCACGTAACTGTGTCCAGAAACTTGAAGGAGAGAAACGAATACCTGGGGAATCTGAAGATACAGAGTTGAGTGAGGGCTGTGTGTGTTTTCAATGAGGAGAAAACGTTGAAAATACTTACTGACAAGAAATTATCCAACAGAGAAAGAAAAGGAAACCAGGCAATAGGGTAAATGGACAGAACAAGACCTCAAAGGATGGTGTGGTCATAGGTGATAGGAACACAGCAGTGAACAAAACAAGCCCCACTCTTGTGCAGCTCACGTTCCGGTAGGAGGAATGAACAAACACACACGCGTACCTCGGGGTGCCATGTGCCTTGAAGATGAAACGGCAGAGAGGGAGTAGAGTGTGATCTCACTCTGCTGACCATAGTGCAGCTAATATAAGTGCACTATGTTACGTAGAGTGATCAGGAAGGGTCTCCCTGATAAAGTGACATTTGACAGAGACCTGAGGGAAAAGCATTCTAGAGAGAGGAAACAGCAAATACACATATCTGAGATGGGCATATGCACAGGAGGACTGAGGAACAGAAAGGATGCCAGTAGTGAAACTGCAGTGAAACTAGAAAGAGAGAAGTGACGAGGTCGGAGCGATGTGACCAGGTTACCTGAAGCTCTCAGGCCCGTGGAAGGACTTTAGTAGTTACAGAGTGAGGTGGGAGCTTTTGGAGGGTGTTTAGCAGAAGACTGACATGATCTGGCTGCTGTGTGGAGGACAGATAGCAGTGGAGGCAGGATAGAAGCAGGAAGGCAGTTAAGAGGCTGTGGCAATCACGCAGGTGGCTGGGACAGTGGCACTGGAAGTGGTGAGAAGTGAGATTCCCTGGTATAAGGGAGTCAAAGAAGTGAAGGTGATTCTAAAAGCATTTTTGTCCTGAGTAATTGAGAGATTGAATGTCAAAGAACACAATCCATTCAAGGACTGGAGAAAATCTATAGAAAGAGAAGGGCAAGCTGAAGCCAAGCTATGAAGGCCCCATGGGTCAGGCAGGATTGGACTCGTATTTGGTAGGCCATAGGAAACCGACAGTTGTTTTTTGTTGCTGTTCTTGTTTTTCTTTTTTTTAAGAGACATGATCTCACTCTGCTGCCCAGGCTAGAGTGCAGTGGCACAATCACAGCTCACTACAGCCTTGAACTCCTGGGGTCAAGCTAGCCTCCTGCCTCAGCCTCCCAAGTTGTTGGGACTACAAGTGCATGCCACCATGCCCAGCTGATTTTTTTTTAAAACTTTTTGTAGAGACAGGGTATCGCTATATTGCTCAAGCGGGTCTTGAACTCCTGGCCTCAAGCGATCTTCCCTCTTTGGCCTCCCAAAGTGCTGGGACGACAGGTGGAACCACCATGCCAGGTCATCAATGACAGTTTTTAAGAAACAAGAAACAGGCCAGGCGCAGTGGCTCACACCTGTAATCCCAGCACTTTGGGAGGCCAAGGTGCGTGGATCACGAGGTCAGGAGTTCGAGACCAGCCTGGCCAACATGGTGAAACCCCATCTCTACTAAAGATACAAAAAATTAGCTGGGTGTGGTGGTGCATGCCTGTAATCCCAGCTACTTGGGAGGCTGAGGCAGGAGAATAGCTTGAACATGGGAGGTCAAGGTTGCAGTGAGCCAAGATTGCGCCACTGCACTCCAGCCTGGGTGACAGGGCGAGACTCCATCTCAAAAAAAAAAAAAAAAAAAAAGCAAGAAGCATAAGGAAAAAAAAAAAACAAACCCTAAAAGCCTGGAAACCAGTTAAGAGAGATGTTGTGCTTCCTTATATACTTATCTTAATCTTTTTCCCCAATTACAAAAATAATACAAGCTCATTATAGACCACATGCAAAGTACCAAAAAGCATAAAAAGGAAAACATAACCTCACCATGCACAGATAAACACTTAATCTTTCTGTGTTAAGTGTATATCTATAGATGGTGAGTTTACCTAACCAGAAAAAATGTTCAGGTAAACTAGTTTTAAAAGTTTCTGATTAACACCATTGCAGAACCATAATATTTCTTCTTCCATTTATTTATTTATTTATTTATTTTTGGAGACAGGGTCTCACTCTCTAGCCTAGACTAGAGTATAGTGGCACGATTTTGGCTCACCGCAACCCTCTGCCTCCCAGGCTCAAGCAAGTCTCCTGCCTCAGTCTCCCGAGTAGCTGGGATTACAGGCGTGCGTCACTACCACCTGGCTAATTTTTGTATTTTTAGTAGAGACAGGGTTTTGCCACGTTGCCCAGGCTGGTCTCAAACTCTTGACCTCAAATGATCCACCTGCATCGGCCTCCCGAAGTGTTGGGATTACAGGCGTAAGCCACTGTGCCTGGCTGAACCATAATATTTCTAAATATAACTTAGGTCTGAATATAACCATGCACCACAAATTGCACCTCAGTTATAAATCACAACAGAATAATTCCTCACTTTCCCCCTTCTTCTCTTAAAGGAAAAAAGTAGACAGGGAGTTCAGCTACATAAAACTGAACATGAAACACGAAGCATGAAATACTGGCGTAAGTAAACTAAACAGATCACATGAAAGAAATCAAGTTTCCACCTTTGTCTTTCTGGAAAACTAGGATTTCTGACAATTTACAGACTCAAAACTTTGAAGGGGCTAATATCCTTTAAAAAGTTCTAGTGTAACCTGCTCTTTTTACGCAGGAGGAAATGATGCAGAGAGGTTGGGTTGCTCAGTCAGTGACAGAGGAACCAGAATCCAAGTCTACATGCAGCCTGTGCTGTTTTCTTTCTCTTTGTCTTTTTTTTTTTTTTTTTTTTTTTTTGAGACAGAGTCACTCTGTCAACTAGGCTGGAGTGCAGTGGCGCAATCTTGGTTCACTGCAACCTCTGCCTCCCAAGTAGCTGGGATTACAGACACTCGCCACCACACCCAGCTAATTTTTGTGTTTTTACCAGAGATGGGTTTCGCCATGTTGGCCAGGTTGATCCCCTGACCTCAGGTGATCTACCCGCCTCAGCCTCCCAAAGTGCTGGGATTACAGGTGCAAGCCACCACTCCCGGCTTGTTCTGTTTTCAATTCACTGTGCACTCCATGAAGACTGGCTCTTTGTCTTATTCACTGTTCTATCTCTGCACCTAAACTAATGCCTAATTGGCACATAATCAGTGCTCAACAGTCTTCACATGCATTCATGAATGAATTCACAGATAGCAAATATTTTGGAATTCTATTAAGAGAGCTTAAGGGTACTTGGACATAATCACTAAATTTCAGGTTGACAATATGTCACTTTTTTTTTTTTTTGAGATAGTCTCACTCTGTTGCCCAGGCTGGAGTACAGTGGCACAATCTTGGCTCACCACAACCTCCGCCTCCCCGGTTCAAGTGATTCTCCTGCCTCAGCCTCCTGAGTAGCTGGGACTACAGGTGCCTGCCACCACTCCCAGCTAATTTTTTGTATTTTTTAGTAGAGACAGGGTTTCATCATGTTAGCCAGGATGATCTCCTGACCTTGTGATCCGCCCACCTCGGCCTCCCAAAGTACTGGGATTACAGGCATGAGCCACCACGCCTGGCCATTTCTAACTTCATTGATCAATTCTTACTTGATTGATTCTTTCCTGTTTATGAATAAGTCACAAAGTTTCTCTATGCCTCTGCTTCCTAATAAGCAAATTAAAAATAACATAGGGTTGCTATGAAAAAAGGAATGAATTATTCTTAAGCAGCTTTATCACTTAGTGCTTTGGATTTGAAAACAGAAGCCAGTTATTAATGCATTAAATCTAAGCTCTTAAAGGCCTGTAAATGCTACAAAGCTCAAGCATTCCAGGACCATCTTTACAGATAAGGTGTTTGTGCTGCAGAATGATCACTGACTGCCTAGAAAGTGCAAATTTCAGGCTTTTGTTTGGACTTTTCCTCCCAATTTAATTCAGCTCCATTCAATTAATGCTTCCTGAGTGCTCACTGTGTACAGACATTATCCTAGTGACTACAAGAATAAAAACTAAGCAAAGATGGTCTTTGTTATTAACAGATCTACAATCTACCAAGATAAGTTTTTTGTTAGTTTTATATGAGACTATAAAGTAGATTTTGGTAATGACATAAGCAGTACAGAGTGTTTGGGTAATTTAAAAGTTGAAGAGATTGTAGTGGGGTTAGGACCAGAATAGGTTACAAGGAGGATGGGCTTAGGATAAGAAGCTAACTGCACTCAATGCATTTTTATATATCAGTTGAATGAATAAATAACAAACGTTCTTTGAACATCTATGTCATGCATTATGAAAGGCAGCTGAATAACACATACTCCCTGCCCCCAAAAATCTTACAGTCTATTTAAGAGAAAGAAGAAAGGATGGCAAGCAGAAAGAGAAATAGTATTTGGGCAAAAGAGGAGTAATGTAAGGGAAATTTCAGTCACAAGAAACAGTATTAACAAAGACACAAAGGATCATCCACCAATAATGAAGCGGGCTGGGGCCCAGGGCAGGGAGATAGAGCTGAAGTATTAAGATGGTGTCATACTGGAAGATCTTGAATGCTAGACTGAGGATTATGAATTCAAAAGATGATGAGAAATGAAAGATTTTTAAGCAAAGTCCTATGGTACACAAGCTATTGCTTAGACTGATGCAGTAGTATTTCATAATATCTATATTCACTAACATAAAAGTAATGTCTAGGTTATATTTCATAAGAAAAGAACTGCAGAAATACATGTGTAATGTGATCAATTTACATAAAATTATATGCATAGACAATGACTCTCAGTATTTGCTCTGGGGACGAAAACTCAAGAGCGGGGCGGGAGGGGAAGGAACTGTTTAATTTTCACTTCACCCATCTGTAAGATTTTATTTTTATAGGCAAAAACAATGCAAAAAGAAGCTTGGCTATGAAAGGAAGATGGCAAACTATGTATAGTGATGCTAGGCTGTACCATTGTGGAATTTAATGCACACATAATTACCTCTCTCATCTTTTCACCAAACATCTCAAAAGAGTAGACTATATCCACTTATTTTAAATGTCCTCTTTGTGTCCCATAAGCACAGGCTTTACAGTCAAACAGAGCGGGGTCAAACCACAATTCTGCCACTTACAAGCATACACTAATTACTACTAACCTGGACCTGCCCAAGTATACCAAGTATAACATCAAATTGTTCATACAGATATACACTATATACACACATACACACACATACATACATCAGACAAGCTAAAAGAAAAACACTGCTTGCTATTCAGAAACAATGACTGGCAAATTATTTACGTAACCAGGCTAACTGACTTACTCTTCTATTGCTCTCTCTTCCCACTTTTGAGATGGGGGAAAGTCAGTATACAAATTGCTTTGTAATCTCTTTTTAACACATAGTAATCTACAGTGAATACTTTCCCAAGATATAATGTTTAATCAACCCACAGTATTCTCTGTTCTACAGATGTTCTATAGTTTATTTTCCATCAATTTGATGTTGATGAACATTTAGATTGCCACCAGTATTTACTGTTATATACAATACTGTAATCAGGATTATATGAAAATCCATATATTTGTACACATTTCTGATTAATTCCATTGGATAAATTTCTACAGGAAGAATCAGCAAGCCTAAGAAATATAAAACAAAATACTGGGAGTAAAAGGCCAATATGCTCTCTAGAAAGCTTATATTAATTTATACTTTTACCAGCAATGACCTTCTCATACCTCTTAACAAACATCTACCTAGTTTTCTTCTATTTTTAAAATTACCCTTCCTTGTAACAGATGAATTATTGAATAGATTTAAGCTCCCTAAGATAAGGGCCACTGTACCCATTTTTGTTTCCCTTATGGTATCTGGTACAATGCCTGGTACCAGTTTGTAGGTACTAAACTATTTATTTTTTGATATTTATCTTTTGTCTGACTGCTTGTTAGCCCTTTTACTGATCTCTTATCAATGTTAAAGCTTTTACAAGTATTTTTAGTAGAATGCTATTTATTTGCAAATAATGACCATTTGGTCTTTTAAAAACATTTTCCCACACAACACCTATGTACTTTTTAAAGTTGTCTCTGTAGCTGGGGTGTTAGCCAAAACTTTCAGAACAATGTATTTAATATTAATGATAAATGTAGGCAACCGTGTTTTCTGACTGTAATGGGAATAAAACTAGTATATTACTGTTCAGTATGATTGCTAATTTAAAACAGACATCATATTAGACAATATCTATTTTTATTTTTTGAAAGTTGTTTTTAAAAATATTAAATTTTATCAAAGTCTTTTAGTCATGCACTTAGGTATTATTTTTTAATTTGACCCATTTAGTAGGATAGTATTAGATTTTCTGTTCCTAATTCATCTTTGCATTCCTGAGAGGAACCAGTTTAGTCATAAGAGTTCATATTCATCTTATTCTTACCCTCTACTTTCAGAAAATTGCCAAATCCAGCAGATTTCTTTTTTTTTTTTGGTGAGACGGAGTCTTCCTCTGTTGCCCAGGCTTGAGTGCAGTGGCGCGACCTCAGCTCACTGCAACCTCCACCTCCCAGGCTCAGACAATTCTCTTGCCACAGCCTCCAGAGGAGCTGGGATTACAGGCATGTGTCACCATGCTCAGCTAATTTTTGTATTTTTGTAGAGATGGGGTTTCACCATATTGGCCAGGCTGGTCTTGAACTCCTGACCTCTGGTGATCTGTCCGCCTCAGCCTCCCAAAGTGCTGGGATTACAGGTGTGAGGCACTGCACCCAGCCAGATTTCACTATTCTTGCATCCACGTGATTCTTGTTGCTATTACTCTAGTTCAAGCCTTCTTTGCTTCTCAGCTGGACTATAGTAGTGGCTTTTTTTTTTTTTTTTTTGAAACGGAGTTTCACTCTTGTTGCCCAGGCTGGAGTGTAGTGGCTTTTAAATACCTCCCCCTCCTGTTCCTGATACTTCGTTTCCATTACACATGTAGTATACGCCTGCATACAATTTATATAGTCTCTCAATTTATTTATAATTTCCTGCAAAAAGGTATTAAATGGGTTGGGCACGGTGACTCACGCCTGTAATCCCAGCACTTTGGGAGGGCTGAGGCAGGTGGATCACGAGGTCAGGAGATTGAGACCATCCTGGCTAACACGGTGAAACCCCATCTCTACTAAAAATACAAAAAATAAGCCGGCCGTGGTGGTGGGCGCCTGTAGTCTCAGCTACTCGGGAGGCCAAGGCAGGAGATCGGCGTGAACCCAGGAGGTGAAGCTTGCAGTGAGCAGAGATGGTGCCACTGCACTCCAGCCTGGGTGACACAGCGAGACTCCGTCTCAGAAAAAAAAAAAAAAAAGTATTAAATATGTTTTGTCATATTTATTCCTAATTTTCTTAAAATTTTTGTTGCTACTATAAATGTGTTTTATTTTAAATGATGCTGCTTTCTGTTTGCTGCTGGTATACAGAAAACCAAAGGATTTTATTAGACTGATTTTATAGTCAATCACCTTACTAAACTCGCTCTTCTTTTTTTTTTTTTTCCTTTGAGAGACAGGGTCTCGCTGTTGCTCAGACTGGCCTCAAACTCCTGGGCTCAAGCAACTCTCCAGTCTCAGCCTCTCAAGTAGCTGGGATTACAGATGCATGCCACCATGCCTCAAACTCCCTTATTATTTCCTAATAACTTGGTAACTGCAGGTAACCTTGTTTTATCTCTGGTCAGAAAGTATAATATGTAAGATACCAACTCATTAAAATGTATTAAGCCTTACTTTATGATCCAGTATGTAATCAATTTTTTTCTACTGTTCCATGTGTCTGAAAAGAATAAGAATTCTCTAATTACTGGGCATGTAATTCCAGAGATGACTATTAGATGAAACTTGTTCATGGTCAAAATATTCTGTATCTTTGCTGACTTTATATCTGCTTGATCTACCAATAATTGAGAAATAGGTTGCAATCTCCTCCTATGATGAAGGATTTCTCAGTTTTTCCCTAATAAAACATTAACTATACAAATTTCACTTAATCTACTTTAAGGCTGTTCTACTAGGCTCCTACAAGTTTAGAACTGTTATATCTTCTGGGTAAAATGAACCCTTTATCATATATGATAGCCTTCTCTATTGCTAATAATGCATTTTTTTCTTTTTCTTTTTTTTTTTTTTAAACAGTCTCACTCTGTTGCCCACGCATGATCTATGCTCACTACAACCTCCGCCTCCTGGGTTCAAGCAATTATCTGCTTCAGCCTCCCGAGCAGCTGGGATTACGGAGACCCGCCACCACGCCCAGCTAATTTTTGTATTTTTAGTAGAGATGGCGTTTCACCATCAAATAAAGCAAATAAATGTGGGAGCCTGCCTAGAGAATCAGATTTTCTCTAGAAGGTTTCCGGCTCAGTGTGAACCTTCTTCTACCCTGCCCTAAATAAAAAGACCACACGAAAACAAATTTCCAATGCATGTGGGGCTTCTCTGTTCACCAGAGGCTTCAATTCAACTAATAAATGACATTAACACCGGAAATGGCTCTGGATGCCAAGGCCAGCCTTAGAAATCGCCTCAACTGCAGACTGAGAATCGCTGGGAGGGACGTAGGTGTGGTAATAACAAAAATTAAAAAGAGTAAACATTTGCAACCTACAGAATGAGAGAAAATGTTTGCAATCTACCCATCTAACAAAGGGCTAATGCCCAGAATTTACAAAGAACTTAGACAAATTTACAAGAAAAAAATCAAACAACCCCCTTAAAAAGTGGGCAAAAGATATGAACACTTTTCGAAAGAAAACATTTATGCAGCCAACAGACACATGAAAAAATGCTCATCATCACTGGCCATCAAAGAAATGCAAATCAAAACCACAATGAGAGACCATCTCCCACCAGTTAGAATGGTGATCATTAAAAAGTCAGGAAACAACAGGTGCTGGAGAGGATGTGGAGAAACAGGAACGTTTTTACACTGTTGGTGGGAGTGTAAACTAGTTCAACCATTGTGGAAGACAGTGTGGCGATTCCTCAAGGATCTAGAACTAGAAATACCATTTGACCCAGTGACCCCATTACTGGGTATATACCCAAAGGAGAATAAATCATGCTACTATAAAGACATATGCACACGTATGTTTATTGCAGCACTATTCACAATAGCAAAGACTTGGAACCAACCCAAATGTCCATCAATGATAGACTGGATTAAAAAAATGTGGCACATATACACCATGGAATACCATGCAGCCATAAAAAAAGGATGAGGTCATATTCTTTGTAGGGACATGGATGAAGCTGGAAACCATCATTCTGAGCAAGCTATCGCAAGGACAGAAAACCAAACACCACATGTTCTCACTCATAGGTGGGAATTGAACAGTGAGAACACTTGGGACACAGAGCAGGGAACATCACACACTGGGGTCTGTCATGGGGTGGGGGGTTGGGGGAGGGATAGCATTAGGAGAAATATCTAATGTAAATGACAAGTTAATGGGTGCAGCAAACCAACACGGCACATGTATACATATGTAACAAACCTGAACGTTGTGTACATGTACCCTAGAACTTTAAAAAGTGTAATAAACATTTTTTGATGTTTTGATAATGTGTGTGCCAAGCACTATTTTAAGCATTTTAAGTAATTTAATCTTTTTAATTTTTTTTTTTTTTTTTGAGATGGAGTCTCACTCTGTTGCCAGGCTGGAGTGCAGTGGCGCGATCTCGGCTCACTGCAACCTCCACCTCCCTGGTTCAAGTGATTCTCCTGCCTCAGTCTCCTGAGTAGCTCGGACTACAGGCGCATGCCACCACGCCTGGCTAATTTTTTGTGTTTTTTTTAGTAGAGATGGGGTTTCACCATGTTAGCCAGGGTGAATTCGATTTCCTGACTTCATGATCCGCCCACCTCAGTCTCCCAAAGTGCTGGGATTACAGGTGTGAGCCACTGCACCTGGCCAATTTTTTTTTTTTTTTTTTTTTTTTTGAGACAGGGTTTCTCTCTGTTGCCCAGGCTGGACTGCAGTGGTGTGATCGTGGCTCACTGCAGCCTTGACCTCCTCAGGCTCAGGTGATCCTCCCACTTCAGCCTCCTGAGCAGCTGAAACTACAGGTGTACACCATTATGCCTGGCTAATTTTGTTTTTGGTTTGTTTTTTTGTGTTTTTTTGTATAGAGAGCTTCTTTCACTCTGTTGCCCAGGCCAGTCTTGAACTCCTGGGCTCAAGCAATCCACCCACCTCAGCCTCCCAAAGTGCTAGGATTATAGGCGTTAGCCACCACGCCCAGCCAAAATTAAGATTAATAAACTTATGAAGTTGGTAAAGTTTTCATCCCCATTTTGTCCTGGTATCCACTACAACCGCATTACATCGCGTTTGAAACTCATATTCTAAAATGCCATCCTTTCTGCCTCTTATCCTGGAAAACACAAAGGAACCACTGAGTTCCACGAAGACTATCAACACCCGTTATCCAAGTAACTCAGCAGCTACCAGATTCGCCTGGTGCAGGGTGCGCACCTATAGTCACAGCCACTTGGGAGGCTGAAGCAGAAAGATCCCTGGAGCCCAGGACGCTGAGATTAGCTTGGTCATAGTAAGACCCCCATCCTGAAAGTCAGACTTAAAGTATACTTTTTCCTACAACAAATTCCTCTTCCAAGAGATTATCAAGAAAGAAAGAAAGAAAGAAAAGAAAAGAAAAGAAAAGAAAAGAAAAGAAAAGAAAAGAAAAGAAAAGAAAAGAAAGAAAGAAAGAAAAGAAAGAAAGAAAGAAAGAAAGAAAGAAAGAAAGAAAGAAAGAAAGAACGAACGAACGAACATGTTCTTTACAATAAGAACTCAAAGAAAAGGAATCAAAATCAATCAAACTTTTGAGGATGATTTCAGGTACCTCTTGATTGAAACAAAGAAGCATTCCAGAAACATACCTGTTGGAGCCATCTTTCATATGGACTTTGGCGTAAAGAACATCCACCATGCCAGGATCATCATTCATGTATTCTATCCCTGCCATCTCCACTTCTAGGGGTTTACCCCCAGAAATGTCACTGCAAAGGAAAAAGCATTAAGATGTCTGTTTAAGCTAAGAGGGCTATTATATTTTGAAACATGGTTAATATACATAGTCAAATATGTATGTTACTTACATTATGTACAAAAACATAGTAGTTGTGTTTGTTCCCTAACATTATCTAATTGCCCTTCTAATTTCAAAATTAGTAAATTTTCAATGCACACAAATTGGAAAACACTGGAAAGTATTTCCAATGTCACACTATATTTATCCCAATACCAGTTTATTAGCACAGTCTCATAGATAAAGTAAAGTGACGACAGTTCTGATCCATAAAGACATTTACTATGTTGGCTTATCTCTCAGGTGCTCATCTCTACTATTTCTACAAGTTACAAACAGCATTTCACTCATATAACAAAGGTGGAGGTGTAAACTGATATCACATCTTTATTTATTTTTTTGTTTGGTTGGTTTGTTTTGTTTTGAGATGGAGTCTTGCTCTATTGCCCAGGCTGGAGTGCAGTGGCACGACCCTGGCTTACTGCAACCTCCACCTCCTGGGTTTATGCCATTCTCCTGCCTCAGCCTCCCAAGTAGCTGGGACTACAGGCACCTGACATGATGCCCAGCTAATTATTTTGTATTTTTAGTAGAGACAGGGTTTCACCATGTTAGCCAGGATGGTCTCAATCTCCTGACCTTGTGATCTGCCCGCCTCGGCCTCCCAAAGTGCCTGGATTATAGGTGTGAGCCACCGCACCTGGCCTTTTTTTTTTTTTTTGAGACAGTTTTGCTAGTCGCCCAGGCTGGAGTGCAATGGCACAATCTCAGATTGCAATCTCCGCCTCCTAGGTTCAGGTGATTCTCCTGTCTCAGCCTCCCAAGTAGCTGGAATTACAAACGTGTGCCACCATGTCCGGCTAATTTTTATATTTTTAGTAGAGACTGGGTTTTGTCATGTTGCCCAGGCTGGTCTTGAACTCCTGGGCTGAAGCCATCTGCCTGCCTTGGCCTCCCAAAGTGCTGGGGTTATGGACATGAGCCACCGCACTTGGCCTATGCATAGGGTTTTAAATGAGGCATAAAGTTTTGTTTCGAGTATCAAAAGATTGGCAACAGACTAAAAGTCAAATAACATGGTACTGATTAGATAAACCATAATACTATGAGCAATAAATAAACTATACATGTGACTAAGGAAGCTTTTAGGTACTGATATAAAAAGATATAAAAACTGATTAAAAACTGATACAAAATGATATATAAAACTGATATAATAAATTATATTTCTAAGTTTTAAAAAAGGTCTACAACAATGTGCATGCTATGCTACTTGTACAAAAGATGGAGGTAAGAAAAAAAATATGTTCTATATATTTGTTTACACATCTATAAAATCCCTGGAAGGATACAGAGAAAGTGACACACTGGTTGCCTCTAGAGAGGAAAGCAGGTGGTTGATGAATTTCAGTGGTAGAGAAACTCCACTGCATATCCTTTGCAACTTTAAATTTTTGAACTATGTAAATGTATTATCCATTAACAAGTTAAAATTTTAAAAAATAGGCCGGGCGCGGTGGCTCAAGCCTGTAATCCTAGCACTTTGGGAGGCCGAGACGGGCGGATCACGAGGTCAGGAGATCAAGACCATCCTGGCTAACATGGTGAAACCCCGTCTCTACTAAAAATACAAAAAACTAGCCGGGCGACCTGGCGGGCGCCTGTAGTCCCAGCTACTCGGGAGGCTGAGGCAGGAGAATGGCGCGAACCCGGGAGGTGGAGCTTGCAGTGAGCTGAGATCCGGCCACTGCACTCCAGCCTGGGCGACAGAGCGAGACTCCGTCTCAAAAAAAAAAAAAAAAAAAAAAAAAAAAAAAAATTTTAAAATATCCAAAATAAACCAAAACAAAAGTGTATATACTGAATACTTTTATTTAGAGGACATTAAAAAACAAACCAACCAAATCTATGCAATAGAAATCAGAACGGAGGTTGCTTCTGGGAGAAGTGAATTCACTGGAAAAAGGCATGAGGGACCCTCATGGGGCGATGGCAACGTTCCACGTCTTGATTTGGGTGAGGCTGCACAGGTATAGACATTTTGTCAAAGCTCATCAACTACACCTAAGATCTGTGCATTTTTACTGTAAGTAAATTACACATCAAAGGAAAAACATGCATATACGTATCCAAAGTGTTAATGGTAATTACTTTTAAGTGGTAAGATTACAAGTGATATTTTATTTTTGTGTATCTATAATTCCTGCTTTCCTAAAGTTAACATGTATTACCTTTGTGTTAAGTAAAGCCCCACCATCCTGTTTTCTTCCCGGGCCCCTTATTAAACTCGTACTCCAAGTTGTGCCTTGTTGTGCCATGCTGAAACCCAATTAAAAATCAGCTCACTGCACAGTCTTCTCCAAACCCCAGGAGGATAGGCACTTTCTCCATCTTATCCACATCTATATCCTCAAAATCTGACACCATGCCTTATACAAAATGGGTGTTCAATAAATCTCTGGTAAACATTAAATGGATGTTTTAAGGGGGAAGCTGTTGTGGACAATTTTGAGAAGAATATGGTCACAGGCTGATATATTAGTTTGAATATGTGTCCCTGCCCAAATCTCCTGTTGAATTATAATCCCTAATGTTGGAGGTGGGGCCTATTGGGAGGTGTTGGAATCATGGGGACAGACCTCTTGTCAATGGCTTGGGCCACCCCTTGGTGATAAATGAGCTCTCACTCTGAGTTCACACAAAATCTACTTGTTCCAAAGTGTATGGCACCTCCCCTGCCACTCTCTGTTGCTTGTTCCTGCTTTTGCCATGTGACGTGCTTGATTCCCTTCACCTTCTGCCATAAATGAAGCTTCCTGAGGCCTCCCCTGGAGCCGAGCATGCTTCTTGCAAACCTGCAGAACCGTGAGCCGATTAAATCTCTTTTCTTTATAAGTTACCCGGTCACTGGTATTTCTTTACAGCAATAATGCGAGAACAGCATAATATACATGCTATATTGTCATTAAGTAAAAATGTGGTGCTGCCTTAAAAACAAAAGGATTTGGCCGGACGCAGTGGCTCACACCTGTAATCCCAGCACTTTGGGAGGCTAAGGCGGGTGGATCATGAGGTCAGGAGATCGAGACCATTCTGGCTAACACAAAGAAACATGGTGAAATCCCGTCTCTACTAAATATACAAAAAATTAGCCAGGCGTGGTGGCGGGCACCTATAGTCCCAGCTACTCGGGAGGCTGAGGCAGGAGAATGGTGTGAACCTAAGGGGCGGAGCTTGCAGTGAGCAGAGATCTCGCCACTGCACTCCAGCGTGGGCGACAGAATGAGACTCTGTCTCAAAAAAAAAAAAGAAAAAAAAAAATTTTAGGATCAATCAAAAGACAGCTGGAAAAAACGTTGTCTTGACATTGAACCCAGGTCATCGGGATGCTTTGTAGCCTAGGAATCCTAATAGTAAAGATTCCCTTAACACTTCAAGGCCTTATTACTGCATAAGACCAAAACTTTTCTCAGTATGAAATTAGTAACTCAACTATTTCAGGCAGACACTTTTCTTTCCGTGTTGACCAATGTGGTCTCAAACTCCTGGGCTCAAGCAATCCTCCCAGCTTGGCCTCCCAAAGTGCTTGGGTTACAGGCATGAGTCACTGCACCTGGCCCAGATACTTTTTCTAATTAAGAAAAATTGCAGCCCCAATCATAGTAAGTCTTCCTATAGCCACCCCTAATAAGAAGTGAAACATTTCAAAACACAAGCCAAGCTCTGAACTGTCATCTGAGGTATGTAGCTTCAATCAATACACAATATATCTCCATTCCAAGCACTAGCCAAAGAGTTCAATTTGAAAGATTGCCACTGAATCTTATCAAAGTGAAGTCAAAAAAGTCTGTTTGAAAAAAAGTTTCACACTAAATATACATCCCCCACCATTTCTAAAGCTCTTACCCTGCATAGTTAAATCACCAGAAAGCATCACAGCATTGGCTTAGATTCCCACTAAAATGTTTTTAATGGGTTATATTTAATGTTACATCTGCAATTTCTAGGGTCAGCAGAAGAAAGACCCATAAGAACAATGTTTTTATCTTCTGCAAAATTCCTGTTAAAGACACTGTCCATCATCATTTAGCATTCTTTATTAAGATTTACATGAGAGGCCGGGCACGGTGGCTCAAGCCTGTAATCCCAGCACTTTGGGAGGCCAAGAGGGGCGGATCACGAGGTCAGGAGATCGAGACCATCCTGGCTAACACGGTGAAACCCCACCTCTATTAAAAAATACAAAAAACTAGTTGGGCGAGGTGGCAGGCGCCTGTAGTCCCAGCTACACGGGAGACTGAGGCAGGAGAATGGCGTAAACCTGGGAGGCGGAGCTTGCAGTGAGCTGATATCTGGCCACTGCACTCCAGCCCGGATGACAGAGCAAGACTCCGTCTTAAAATAAATAAATAAATAAATAAAGATTTACATGACAAACTTTTGACAGACTGAGAACCAGAAAATGTTACTCTCCTGAAAAAACTGTTATACTGCACAACAGCCTGAGTGTACTTAACACTACTGAACTGTGCACTTAAAATGGTTATAATGGCAAATTTTATGTTGTATTTTACCACAACTGAAAATTTTTTTAAACTATAAAAAAAATTGTCATACTGCTTTATCAGACAAGAACTATAATAAGTGGTGTACTTCTTTTTGTAATTTAGTTCAAGTACACTGGTGTCAGAAAATAGTACCAAACTTTAATGCTCAAGTACAATTATTATCTTACCTTGATTTTCAGGTAGAATTTTCTCCCTATACCATCCTTACGGTTTCTAAATCTCTGACTGTAACATTTCTTTTGTATACATGTCCTCTTAACTACCTCAAATACTTGGAATTAGATGGGGTACTAAGAACAAAAAAAAAAGTTAGAAACAATGAAACAGGATCCAAAGCCTGCTTTATGAGCAGAAACACAAACTCTTTCAACCTACCCCTAAGATTTATCAAGAGGGAGATTGAAGAGCAGGATAGAAATCCAATGGTTTGCCCGATAAACACTTTGTCTTGGTGGCCAAACAATTACATCTGGGACACCAGTAAGCAAATACTTTCCAACTGATGTCACGTGAGGCAATAATCAGGCATTAACGTTTGTTCATGGGTATTTTCTCTCCTCTTTCTAGTCCCTTTAAACTTCTGTGGTTTGACATCAGACCTGCTGGGAAAACTGAGGCACAGGAGGGTGCTGCTGGGACTGAAGAAGAGCTGCACATCTGTCAGACTCCATACTCAGAGCCAGTGCACGGTCTGTATCCTATATCTCACAAAGAAAAGTCACCAGGGACACAGCCGGAGCTTCCGAATTTACTAAACACTGAATAATTCATTCAAAATCTATAGAGCTACATAAGCCTTTCACTGAAAAACTGAAACAAAAATCCTGTTTTTGGTCTTATAGCATCCTTCAAATTAAAAAACTACCCCCAAATTTAAAACGAATACTCAACTACTCATTTCTTTAATATAGCCATATAGCACCACAGTTTAAATCAAATTCCAATATAGCCACATTTATTTCAATACTCCAATTTTAAAAACCATCAAATTAAACTACAGCACACTATGTACAGCTCTGTTCATTTTTCAGTGTTTTCCTTTCATATTTTAATTTGGGACCACTACACCATAAAAGGTTCAGGTTAGAAATGCCATTATTTACGATTTTTTTTTTCTAAGTATATACCAAGCACAAAGATTAACATCAAAGAGCAAGAAAAAATTCAATGATCCAATTTACTGATTTACTTACCAGAGCTTTAACAGAAGTACCCTTTTTGTTTTTTTAAGAAGTAGTCTCTTCTCAGAAGTAAATCAGTTTTGCACTTTTTACTTTTTAAACAAATGCATGTGATGGGGGAAATTAGGAGAAGAAGGTTGGGGAGGCTTGCTTTATTTTACTCGCTGGTTCCACATCTTTCCAGCTTTTTAAAAAGAGCATCTTTAAACAAATTTTTGCATGCACTGCAGATTTTTGGCAGGGTAACTTTGTCCTATTTCAAAAGCTTTGCTGAATTTGAAAAACTACAATTACTGTTTTCATACTGTCATGTCAAAAATTCTGAGGAACTATAAAGACTGCTCTTTATTCCCTAGGCACACTAACTCTGACATGCTTAAAGGGCTCCGATTTGGCATTTAGTCACAAAAGGCACCAAGAGACATAAAAGGGAGGAACTCAGCTAAATCTTCCCATAGCTTAGGATAAAGCTTCAGTGATTAAAAACCTGTGACCTGATTTTCAAAAGGTAAAAAGAACAAATACTTCTTTAAACAAATATTTTATCTACCTTTAAATTTTTTCTTAGCAGGATTATCCCAATGGCAGCCAAGGAAATGCAGCAGCTTTCAGTTTAGTTTAGCAAAAAGTAAACTGGAAATAAGTTAAAGTATCAGAACTGATCCTTAAACCATGTAAAACTGCCTTGCTTTGTAAAATAAGGCATAATATTTTGCTTTAGACAATGACACTTGCATTAGACAGCAAGTATCTAATGACAAACACCAAATTATTTTGCATTTCAGGTAAGATCTAGAGAAAACAGACATGTCTGTTACTGAGCAAAGAACATGACAAGAAGTGTTTTTGCTCTCTCAGATTCAGAAAGGATAGGAGACTGCAAACCCTATCAGATTATGATCTTGCTCAAGAAAAATAGTTTATCTTTGAAACAATTAGTGGAAAAGGATAACTGGCCCATAAAGTGTTTTTGTATTACACAGTTTCTTTTCTTTTTTTTCTTTTTTGAGACGGAGTCTCACTCTGTCGCCCAGGCTTGAGTGCAGAGGTGCCATCTCGGCTCACTGCAAGCTCCGCCTCCTGGGTTCACACCATTCTCCTGCCTCAGCCTCCCGAGTAGCTGGGACAACAGGCCCGCCACCACGCCCAGCTAATTTTTTGCAGTTTTAGTAGAGGCAGGGTTTCACCGCGTTAGTCAGGATGGTCTTGATCTCCTGACCTCGTGATCTGCCCGTCTCGGCCTCCCAAAGTGCTGGGATTACAAGTGTGAGCCACCACACCGAGCTACACAGTTTCACATACAACATAACTAGAGAAAAATTTTAGATCCTTTTACCTTGTTCTATCCAATGAACCAGGTAAACCATTTCTATAAGGCCATGTTAGAATAGCATGGGGCCTGCCTACAAGAATGGAATAAAAAAACTATTTGAGTGAATTGGCTTTCACATTTCTCTCCTTTGTCAGTCTTAAGTAAAAGGAAGAAAGTAAAGGGAAATAGGGGAAGATACGGTTCTTTGAAATAAAGCTGTTATGTCAGATGTATGTGTAAATTAAAATTTTACAGTAAAAAAGAGTAACAACTCTGCCCTCAGAACAGTAATGCTTTCCCTGAGTCAAAACAGATTGCTTAGACTATTTCTGGTATCCTTTTTGAACTGCCTGGACATGGCAGCTCACGCCTGTAATCCTAGCACTTTTGGAGGCCAAAGCAGGAAGGTTGCTTGAGACCAGGAGTTTGAGACTAGTCTGGGCAACAGAGCAAGACTCCGTCCCTAAAAATAAATAAATAAATAAATAAATAAATAAATAATAATTTAAAAAGGTTTTATCTTTTTAAATTCTTGCTGAATCAAATAAAATTATTTGTATTTAAAAAAAAAAAAAGAGGCTGGGTACAGTGGCTCACGCCTGTAATCCCAGGACTTTGGGAGGCTAAGGCGGGCGGATCACAAGGTCAGGAGATCAAGACCATCCTAGCTAACACAGTTAAATCCCGTCTCTACTAAAAATATAAAAAATTAGCCGGGTGTGGTGGCGGGCGCCTGTAGTCCCAGCTACTCGGAAAGCTAAGGCAGGAGAATGGCGTGAACCTGGGAGGCGGAGCTTGCAGTGAGCCAAGACTGTGCCACTTCACTCCAGCCTGGGCGACAGAGCGAGACTCTGTCTCAAAAAAAAAAAAAAAAAAGTCAGTGTTTCTAAAATATAATGAAGACTTTCCAGAGACTCGTGTTATAATGTTTGAGTTACTGTAGTAGACAGAATAATGACCCCCAGAGATGTTGATGTCCCACTCTCTGGAATTTATAAATATTCTATCTTACATGGCAAAGAGACTTTTGTAGATGTGATTAAGGCTACAGATTCTGATATGAGAGGTTAGCCTGGATTACCTGAGTGGGCTCCATCAAATCGCATGAATCCTTCCCACGTCATACACCCTCTAGTTCAAAAACAAGTCTGTAACACCAAAAAGAAGCCAGCCCAGGTAGACCACCCAATCCCATCCCTGAGGATTACTCACTTAATGAATTCCTCTTTACACTGCTGCAGCATCTCACATGTCTGCTGGATCTCTTCCTCACTCAAAAGCACCAACATCCCAATAGTGAGATGAAGCTTCTTGGGATTCTGGAAAATGCTGCTGTCAACCCCATGATCCTGTTATCAAAGGAAGAAAAACAAGAAACTCTGCCCTTACAAAGGCAAATGGCAAGAATAAAATTGAGTCCCCAGAAATAAACCCACACACCTACAGCCAAGTGATTTTCCACAAGGTGGCAAGACCATTCAATAGAGACAATGTCCTCAATAAATGATGCTGGAACAACAGAATACCCACATGCAAAAGAATAAAGCTAGACTACAACCTCCTACCATATAAAACAATTAACACAAAATAGATCATGACCTGGAATTCGGCAATGGATTCTCAGATGTGGCACCAAAAACATGGATGACAAAAGAAAAAAATAAACTGGACTTCATCAAATTAAAAAACTTTTGTGCATCAAGGACACTATCAGGAAAGTGAAAAGAAGCCTACAGAATGGCAGAAATATTTGCAAGTAATTTACTTGATAAGGGTCTAGTATCCCGAATATACAAAGAACTCTTCCAATTCAACAACGAAAATACCATCTAATATTTTTATTTTTTTATTTTTATTTATTTATTTATTTATTTATTTATTTATTTATTTTTGAGGCAGAGTCTTGCTCTGTTGCCCAGGCTGGAGGGCAGTGGCGCGATCTTGGCTCATTGCAAGCTCCGCCTCCCGGGTTCATGCCATTCTCCTGCCTCCGCCTCCTGAGTAGCTGGGACTACAGGCGCCCACCACCATGCCCAGCTAATTTTTTTGTATTTTTAGTAGAGATGAGGTTTCACTGTTTTAGCCAGGATGGTCTCAATCTCCTGACCTCATGATCCGCCCTCCTCGGCCTCCCAAAGTATTGGGATTACAGGTGTGAGTCACCACGCCCGGCCCAATTTTTTTTATTTTTTAAGAGACTGGGTCTTGCTCTGTCACCCAGGCTGGACTGCAGTGGCGCAATCACAGCTCACTGTAACCTCAAACTCCTGGCTCAAGTGATCCTCCTGCCTCAGCCTCCTGCATAGCTGGGATTATGGGTGTGAGCTACAGAACCCAGTTGAACCTAATTTTAAAATGGGAAATGGGGCCAGGCACAGTGGCTCACACCTGTGATCCCAACATTTTGGGAGGCTGAGGCAGGCTGATCACTTGAGGTCAGGAGTTCAAGACCAGCCTGACCAATATGGTGAAATGCCATCTCTACTAAAAATATAAAAATTAGCTGGGTGTGGTGGCAGGCGCCTGTAATCCCACATACTCGGGAGGCTGAGACAAGAGAATCGCTTAAACCCGGGATACAGAGGTTGCTGTGAGCCAAGATCACACCATTGTACTCCAGCCTGGGTGACAAAGTGAGACTCTGTCTCAAAAAACAAACAAACAAAGAAACAAAAACAAAAACAGACAAAAGGACTTGAATAGATGTTTTCTCCAAGGCAGAAATACAAATGGCTAACAAGCAGAACTGGCTAACAAGCACATGAACATTATTAGTCACTTAGGGAAATGCAAATCAAAACCACTATGAGTTACCATATCACACCCACTAAACTGTCTATAATCAAAGTAATGGAAAATGACAAGTGCTGGCCAGGATGTGCAGAAATTGGAACCCTCATACATTGTTGCTAGGAAGGTAAAATGACTCAGTCACTGTGAAAAACAGTTTGGCAGTTCCTCAAAAAGTTAAACATAGAATTATCATATGACCCAGCAATTCTACTCCTAGGTATATGCCCAAGAGAATTGAAAAAGGGACTCAAATACATGTATATGCATGTTTCCAGAAGCACAACTCACAATAGCCAAAAGATGGAAATAACCCAAATGTGTATCAACAGATGAATGGATAAACAAACTGTGGTATATACACAGAGTGGAATATTATTCAGCCTCAAAAAGGAATGAAATTCTGGCTGGCCGCGGTGGCTCACACCTGTAAACCCAGCACTTTGGGAGGCCGAGGCAAGCAGATCACCTGCGGTCAGGAGTTCGAGACCAGACTGACCAACATGGTAAAACCCCTGTCTCTACTAAAAATACAAAAATTAGCCGGGTGTGGTGGTGTGTGCCTGTAATCCCAGCTACTCAGGAGGCTGAGGCAGGAGAATTGCTTGAATCTGGGAGGAAGAAATTGCAGTGAGGCGAGATCGCGCCACTGCACTCCAGCCTGGGTGACAGAGCGAGACTGACACTGTCTCCAAAAAAAAATTTTGGCTCTGGGAAGCACAAAAAGTAAATATACCTCACGAATCCCTTTTTTAAAAAATTGAGGTGAAATTTGCATAATATAAAATTAACCATTTTAAAGTGTACAATACAGCAGTATTTATATTTAGTGTATTCAATGTTGTGCAACCACCAGCATTCTTTAATAGCAAAACTTCATCATTTGATAAAAGCATTCCATACCCATTTATTTATTTACTTACTTTATTTATTTTTATTTTATTTTTATTTTTTGAGATGGAGTCTTGCTCTGTTGTCCAGGCTAGAGTGCAATGGTGCAATCTTGGCTCTCTACAACCTTTGCCTCCTGGGTTCAAGCAATTCTCCTGCCTCAGCCTTCTGAGTAGCTGGGATTACAGGCGCCTGCCACCATTCCTGGCTCATTTTTGGATTTTTTTGTAGATGGGGTTTTACCATGTTGGACAGGCTGGTCTTGAAGTACTGACCTCAGGTGATCTGCCCACCTCGGCCTCCCAAAGCGCTGGGAATGTAGGCGTGAGCCACCATGTCCAGCCCTCATACCCATTTAAATAATCACTCCTCTTTCTCCATGTCCCATCCCCTAGTGACCTATAATTTCCTTTTTGTCTATCTGGATTTATCTATTCTGGATACATTATATAGAAAGAATCATACAATATAAGACCTCTGTGACCAACTTCTTTCATTTAGCATGATGTTTTCAAGGTTCATCCAAGCTAAAGCACTATCACTGCTTCGTTCCTTTTTAGAGTTAAATAATATTTTAGTGTACGTATGTACCAAAATGTGCTTATTAATTCATCTACTGATGAAGATTTGGGTTTTTTGCACCTTTGCTATTAGGAATAATGCTGCTATAAACATTTGTGTACAAATTTCTGTGTTGACATATGCTTTCAGTTATTTGGGGTACAGGAGTAGAATTGCTGGGTCACATGGCAATTCTATGTTTAACTTTTGAGAAACCACCAAACCATTCTCTACATTGGCTGAACTAACAAATATTCCCAGCAGCAATATATGAAGGTTCCTGTTTCTCTACATCTTCACTGACACTTCCTTTTTTAAAAAAATGATAGCGATCCTAGTGGGTATAAAGTGGTATTACATTGCGGTTTTGATTTGCATTTCACTAATGATCGATGATGACATCTTTTCATGTGCTTTTTGGATATTTGTACATCTTCTTTGGAGAAATGTCTGCTAAAATCTTTTGCCCATTTAAAAACTGGCTTTTTTCTTTTTTTTTTTTTTTTTTTTGAGACGGAGTCTGGCTCTGTCACCCAGGCTGGAGTGCGGTGACTGGATCTCAGCTCACTGCAAGCTCCGCCTCCCAGGTTTACCCCATTCTCCTGCCTCCGCCTCCCAAGTAGCTGGGACTACAGGCGCCCGCCTCGTCGCCCGGCTAGTTTTTTGTATTCTATAGTAGAGATGGGGTTTCACCGTATTAGCCAGGATGGTCTCGATCTCCTGACCTTGTGATCCGCCCATCTCAGCCTCCCAAAGTGCTGGGATTACAGGCTTGAGCCACTGCGCCCAGCCGAGTTATAATAATTCTTTATAAATTATTGATACTATACCCATATCGGACCATGGATCCCTTTTAAAGGAAGGTAGGTCTCAAATTTCATTAATCTCATTCTGCAAATGAAAACAAGAAAAAAAAAAAGTTGAAGCTCTTCTGTTCCAACAGGAACGAAACAGGTATCCTATCACTGAATTGCAAGTTCTTATTGTATAATCAGGTGTCTGGCCTAATAAAATGCCCTAAAGGCAGAGAAATGTATTTTATCAAATGTGAATAGCTTACATCCTGTTCTTGGTTTGCCTAAGGCTTACTGCCTAATATTTGCCTTGGCAACAGTAGTTAGCTGATTCTTCCTTTTCTAAGTGTTAATGGAGCTTGAGCTATTTTTACATCTGATGGAAAGTTTTGTGATTCCACACATCAATACAAATTGCCTCATTTAATGAAAGTGACTGTAAGGAACAATCAGCTTTAATTGTGTCAAGGAAGGCTAAGTGCAAAGCTTATCACCCCAGCATCTCTAACCCATGGCCTGCCACATTAGAAAAGGCATGCAAAGCCCCTCAAATGATTTTAATATGCACAACTCCATCCCAAACTACAATTGAGACTTACTCCCCAGCAATAACCGTATATTTGTTGGGCCCTTGCTCTGCTCCAAACGTTTTCTATGCAACGTACAGACAAATATCTTATGAGGGAAGCACTATTATCAGCCATACTTTATGGATGAGGAAACTGAGGCACTGAGAAATTAAGCCACTTTCCAAAGGTAACATTGCCAGGAAGAGATGAGGTCAAAATTCAAACCCAGGCAGTCAGGCCCCAAAGCCTATACTTTTGATCAATATTATATACATAGCCTTCCTAGTAATAGTTGCCCAAAGGGGACTAGGACCATAGGACACCACCCAGAGGCAAGTCCTTATGCATTTCAACACAACTCACTCAATAAATGGATCTAATCACTGTATAAGCCCTGAAAATAAAGAGAATCTCATAATTCTATGAAAGAAAAGTGGTTTTAGTATCTGTCTTTTCTAGCCAGGCACAGTGGCTCATGCCTGAAATCTCAGCACTTTGGGAAGCCAAAGCAGAAGGATCACTTGAGGCCAGGAGTTCAAAACTAGTCTGGGCAACATAGATCAGTTCAAGACCAGCCTGGCAAACATGTTTCTTTTTGTAGAGAAAAAAAAAACCAACATAATTGAGTTTTTTTCTCTACAAAACACACACACACACACACACACACACACAATATCTGCCTTTTTTTAGATATGACACCAAAAGCATAACCCATAAAAGAAAAAAAAATTGATAAAGTGAACTTAATCAAAATTTAAAACTTGCACTTCAAAAGATACTATCAAGAAAATGAAAAGATAAGCCACAGAGAAAAATATTTGGGAGAAAGACTTTTGCAAGTCCTACGTCTGATAAATATAAACATAAGAAATTCTTAAAGTTCAACAATAAAAAGATACATAATCCAATTTTAAAATAAGCTAAAGATTTGAACAGATATTTTCCGAAAAGAGGATATACTAATGGCTAATAAACTTATGAAAAGAGGCTCAACATCATTAGTCATTAAATAAGTGCAAATCAAAACCAAAATGAGATATTACCTCAGACCCATCAGAATTATTATAATCAAAAAGATAATAACAAGTGTAGATGAGGATATCGAAAAACTGAGCAGCCACTTTGCAAAACAGAAATTTGTAAAATGGCACGGCCACTTTGGAAAACAGTTTGGCAGTTACTCAAAAAATTAAACATAAATTTACAAAAATTCACAGAAAAAAATAAAACCCAGCCATTTCACTCCTAGGATTCTACCCAACGAAATGAAAACAAAGGTCCACCTAAAGATGTGTACATGAATCTCACAGCAATATTATTTATAATAGCCAAAGAGTAGGAACAATCCACAAGTCCATCAACTAGTGAATGAATAAACAAAATAGAGGCTAGCCATATATGCAACACTATTCGGAAATCAAAAGTAATGAACTACTACTAACACATGCAAAAGTATAGCTAAACCTCAAAACATTATGCTAAGTAAAAGAAGCCAGATGCAAAAGACTATGTATTATATATGATTCTATCTATATGAAATGTCCAGAAAGGACAAATCTAACGAGACTGAAATCAGGTTAATAGTTGCCTGTGGTGAGGAGTGGGGCGGCAAACAGGCAAAAGGGAACTTTTTAGGGTATTCTAAAGCTGGATTGTGGTAATGATTGCACAACTCTGTAAATTTATTTAAAATCACTAAATTGTACACTTAAAATGAATGAATTTTATGGTATGTAAATTATACCTTAATGAAGCTGTTAAATAAGTTGTGTCTACGTCTTTTTTTTTTAAGACAAGGTCTCCTCTGTTACCCAAGCTGGGGTGCAATGGCAGGATCATGAATCCTGCAGCCTCAAACTCCTGGCCTCAAGCTATCCTCTCTCCTCAGCCTCCCAAGTAGCTGGGACTACAAGCTCTCATCACCAAACTCAGCTAATTTTTTTTTTAATTTTTGTAGAAATGGGGTCTCATTATGTTGCAAAGGCTGGTTTCAAACTCCTGGCCTTAAGCAGGCCTCCCACCTGAAGCTACCACACCTGGCTAGCCCACTGGCGGTGGCTCACGCCTGTAATCCCAGCACTTTGGGAGGCCGAGGCAGGGGGATCACAAGGTCAGAAGACTGAGACCATCCTGGCTGACACAGTGAAACCCCGTCTCTACTAAAAATACAAAAAAAATTAGCCAGGCGTGGTGGCACGTGCTCGTAGTTCCAGCTACTCAGGAGGCTGAGGCAGGAGAATTGCTTGGACCTGGGAGGTAGAGGTTGCAGCGAGTCAAGATCGCGCCATTCCACTCCAGCCTGGGTGACAGAGCAAGACTCCGTCTCAAAAAAATAAATAAATAAAATAAAATACTTTTAAAAATCAAAGAAAAAACTCAAAATGCTATTGAACAATAGGCAAAAGACAGACACTTCACAAGAATAAAGATATAAAAATGACTCGAACATGTAGAAAGACATACAATTTTGCTCATTTAAAAAATGCAAATTAAAACTACACTGAATACCATTTCTCACCCATCAAACTGACAAAAATTCAAAAGCTTCACAATACACTCTGTTGGAGTGCTGTAGGGACACGGGCATGTTCATACATTGCTAGCGGAAATGCAAAATGGTACAATCCCTGTGGAGGGAAATTTGGCAATATCTAACAAAACAAAAGACACCAGGCCGGGCGCGGTGGCTCACGCCTGTAATCCCAGCACTTTGGGAGGCCGAGGCGGGTGGATCACGAGGTCAGGAGATCGAGACCCTCCTGGCTAACACGGTGAAACCCCGTCTCTACTAAAAATACAAAAAACTAGCCGGGCGCGGTGGCGGGCGCCTGTAGTCCCAGCTACTCGGAGGCTGAGGCGGGAGAATGGCGGAAACCCGGGAGGCGGAGCTTGCAGTGAGCCGAGATGGCGCCACTGCACTCCAGCCTGGGCGACACAGCGAGACTCCACTCTCAAAAAAAAAAAAAAAAAAAAAAAAAAAAAAAAAAAAAAGACACCATAAATAAGTATTTACCATCTGACCCAATGCTCTGGACTGAATTGTGTCCTCCCCAAATTCATATGCTGAAGCCTTTCTACCCAATGTAAACGTATTTGGAGACAGGGCCTTTTGGGGATAAAGTTAAACGAGGCCATAAGGGTGAGGCCCTAATCCAATAGGACTGGTGTCTTTATACAGAAGAAGAAATACCAGGAGTGAAAAAGCACAGAGAAAAGGCCGGCAAAGAGAAACAGTCGCGTGAGGACATAGCAAGCAGGCAGCCATCTGCAAGCCAGGAAGAGGCTATAGCAGAAAGCAACCCTGCCAGCACCTTGATCTTAGTCTTTCAGCTTCCGGGGCTAAGAGAAAATACATTTCTATTGTTGAAGCCACCCAGTCTGTGGTATTCTACGACAGCAGCCGGAGCAGATGAATACACCCAACAATCCTACTTCTAGGAATTTATCCTGAAGATACATCAACAATGTAAAATATGTATGCATGAGGTTAGACATTACAGCATTACTGCAAAACACTTAAATGCTCAACCACAGAATGGTTGAAAACTATGTATAAACACATATATAATATGATCTGGAGTGATTTTTCAGGACCTATTATTAAATGAGAAATGTACAGTGCAGGACTGGGCGGGGTGGCTCACACCTGTAATCACAGCACTTTGGGAGGCCAAGGTGGGCAGATCACTTGAGACCAGCCCAGGCAACATGGTGAAACCTCGTCTACACAAGAAATACAAAAATGAGCCAGGTGTGGTGGCACACGCATGCTGATAGTTCCAGCTACTTGGGAGGCTGAGGTGGGAGGATCACTTGAGTCCCAGAGGTCGAGCTGCAGTGCGCTGTGATATTGCCATTGCATTCCAGCCTGAGCGATAGAGCAAGACCCTGTCTCAAAAAAAAAAGACAAGTGCAGAAGAGCTTCTGTACTTGCTACCATTTGTTTAAGAAAGAAGGTAAAATACGAAAACATACATTAATATATATATGCTTATTTTTACAAAAACAAACACAGGACAAATAAACCAGAAAACAGTGATACTGGTCACCCCCAAGGGATGAAGAAGAAAGGGGCAGAAAGAATAAAAGAATGTGTGACACTTCTGGGTATGTAAGCCTCTTACATAGTTTTGACTTTTGGAAGCACGATAATGGTCTACATATTCAAACAAAAAATAAAATAAACAAGTATGGAAAGGGGAAAGAAACCTAATTTGAAAGTAAACTAAAAATAAACCCAACTGTATTTTACATGAATATCAAATCCACACTAGAGGGGGTTTAAAAAGAATCAACAAACACAAGGCTGGGTGCGGTGGCTCACGCCTGTAAGCCCAGCACTTTGGGAGGCCAAGGCGGGTGGATCGCCCAAGGTCGGGAGTTCGAGACCAGCCTGGCCAACATGGCAAAACCCCATCTCCACTAAAAATACAAAAATCAGCTGGGTATGGTGGAACTCGCTTGCCTATAATCCCAGCTACTTCGGAGACTGAGGCAGAAGAATCACTTGAACCTGGGAGGAGGAGGTTGCAGTGAGCCGAGATCATGCCATTGCATTCCAGCCTGGGCAACAGAGTGAGACTCTGCCTCAAAACAAACAAACAAACAAAAAAATAATATTTGACTTCATATCACAGTTTCGGGTAGGGTTAGGGGAAAGACTGCAAACAAATCCTCAATTCTATTTTATTTGGTTTATTCCTGTAGAGGTACAGGCAAAGCAAATCCAAACTATTTTAGAGGTATTACGGGACTGAGCAAATGAGTAAAGGTGTTGATGATGCTGGAAGCCAGGGTTCTTGCTGTGGAAGGAGGGACATACTAATATGAAATAGGGAAGAGCAAGAAAGAACCCTGTAGGGATGGACTGAAATTGGAGCTATCTGTGTGAACTCTTGATTTCTAAACTACGTACATAAATGAATAGGTGCCCATGTATATGCATGTATACGTATGTTGTGTGTGTTTGCATATATTTCCTAGATCTGTCACACTGAAAGGGCATAAAAGCAGACATCCTGAGCATATGTGGCATCCATGTCTAGCCCTACCACCACCTCCCACTAAAAAGGAGCAGGGCTCCTTGGAGAAATGTCTGATTCCAGGGCTGGAACATCAAAGTAAAAGACAAGCCTGGAACAGCTTTTTATGCCAGAAAGTATGGAAACACTAAAAAGAAAAGGTAGAAGGGAGTAGGTATGTCACCAACATAGGAGCCAGCTTGAAGGAAGCCCCACTGGTTAAATCAGGGACAGTTTGAGCACCAAAATAATAAAGTGTAACAAACTACTGAAAAAATAGAAATGTATGATTCTGTATCAATGATTGATAAACTGATAGATGAGAAGGGAGAGTTGTTTCTTACAGTAGAATACCAAATGCCAACTGATCAACAGAGAAAACACTAGAGTTGGAAAATTATAATTTTGTAATTGTAATAGCAAAATTCATGGCGGGGCGTGGTGGCTCATGCCTGTAATCCCAGCACTTTGGGAGGCCAAGGCGGGCAGATCACCTGAGATCAAGAATTCGAGACCAGCCTGGCCAACATGGTGAAACCCCGTCTCTACTAAAAACACAAAAATTAGCAGGGCATGGTGTCATGTGCCTGTAATTCCAGCTACTCAGGAAGCTGAGGCAGGAGAATCGCTTGAACCTGGGAGGCGAAGGTTGCAGTGAGATGAGATCGTGCCATTGCACTACAGTCTGGGTAACAAACAAGAGCGAAACTCCATCTCAAAAAAAAAAAAAATTTCAGGCAAGAATCATTAAAGGATGTTAAATCTAAGGAGAAATTTTGTTGAGGAGTAGAATATTTGCATAGTCTTAAATTGTCCTCTTACAGATTGCTTATTGGTTGAAAGGTAAAAATACAGTAACTATAAAGAAATTAACACTGACTGGATGGTGTCAAAATTAACATCACCAAGGAGGGACACTGTACTGAGAAGGACACATCATCACTTATGCGATGCTCCATCCAGGAATACCTAATTCTACTCACAAGGAAATGCCAGACAGATCAAAAGTGAGAAGCATTCTATTTAAAAAGTCAATGTCAAGAAAGACAAAGAGCCGGTGAGGCACCACCCACCTGGAATCCTGGCTACTCAGGAGGCTGGGGTGGGAGGATCACTTGAGCCCAGGAGTTAAAGGTGCAGTGGTGCTCACAACACCGCACTGCACCCTGGGTGACAGCAGAGTGAGACTCCAACTCTCTAACTCAAAAAAAAAAAAAAAAGAAGAAGAAGAAGAAAGGCAGACAAAGAAAGCCTGTGGAAATGTTCCAGATTGAAGGAAGCTACAAACGTGACAATTAAACAACACCTAATCCTAGACTGAATCCCCAACTAGAGGGGGAAAAAATGCTACAAAGGATATTATTGGATTAAGCGACAAAATTTGAACGTGGATGGTAAATTAGATAAAACTATCAAAGTTAAATGTATTGAGGTTGAGAACTATAACACTATTATGCTTAAAAAAAGTTTTGCCAGACACAGTGGTGCATGCCTATAGTCTCAGCTGCTCAGGAGGCTGAGGTGGAAGGGATAGTTTGAGACCAGGAATTCAAAACTAGCCTGGACAACATAGCAAGACCCCACCCCACTCCCCCCAATATTTTTAATTAAAAGATTTTGAAATATTTAGGATTAAAGGGCTATGACATGTGCAACTCACTCTAAAGCAGTTCAGAAAGAAAAAAATGGAATACTAAAACAAATAGTGAAATATTAACAATAGGTGAATCTTAGTAAAGAATACTATTCTTTTCTTCAACTTTTCTGTGAGTTTAAAACAACTTCCTGCATAAATTCTCTATTGGTGCTATAACAAATTACCACAAACTTTGTGGCTTACAACAATACGAACTTATCCTACCATCTTCTGGAGGTCAGAAGTCTAACATGAGTCAGCAGGGCTGCATTCCTTGAGGAGGCTCCAAGGCAAATCATTTCCTTGACTTTTCTAGCTTCTAGAGGCTACCTGAATGTCTTGGCTCAGAGTCACATCACTCCAATCTCCACTTTAATTGTCACGTCTCCTTCTCTGACTCTGACCTTTCTGACTTCCTCTTTTTTTTTTTTTTCTTAGACAGAGTCTTGCTCTGTTGCCCAGGTTGGAGTACAATGGCAAGATCCTGGCTCACTGCAACCTCCGCCTCCTGGGTTCAAGCTATTCTCCTGTCTCAGCCTCCCGAGTAGCTGGGATTACAGGCGCCCGCCACCACGTCCAGCTAATTTTGTAGTGATGGGGTTTCACCATGTTGGCCAGGCTGATCTCGAACTCCTGACCTCAGGTGATCTGCCCACCTTGGCCTCCCAAAGTGCTGGGATTACATGTGTGAGCCACCACGCTCAGTCCCGACTCCCTCTTATAAAGACCCATCTCAACATCCTTAACTTTATCACATCTTAAAGTCTCTTTTGCCATAAAAGGTAATAGTCACCGGTTATGGGATTAGGATATGAATATCTTTGGAGTGCCATTGTTCTGCCTGTCACATGCCCCCTTCCCAAAATGTTTTTTAAGGCATCTTTGGGGAAATACACTTGGGTGATAAAACTAAAGAAAACTAAGGATGTGATTACTGTAAAAGTTGGGACAGTGGTTACCCTTCAGGAGAAGAAGACAGAGGCAAGACAAGGAAGTCTAGGGTGCTGATAAGATTGTATCTCCAGCCTGTATGGTGGTTATAAAAGCATCCATTTGTTCTGTACCGTCTTCTGATGTGTGTTACATTGAACAATTTTGAAGTTTTTTTAGAAAAACTCTAAGCACAAGGCTGGTGCAGTGGCTCACCCCTGTAACCCCAGCACTTTAGGAGGCCGAGGCGGGCGGATCACGAGGTCAGGAGTTCGAGACCAGCCTGGGCAACATGGTGAAATCCTGTCTCTACTACACATACAAAAAATTAGCCAGGCCTAGTGGTGCATGCCTGTAATCCCAGCTATTCTGAAGGCTGAGGCAGGAAAATCGTGTGAACCCAGAGGGCAGAGGTTACAGTGAGCCAAGATTGCGCCACTGCACTGCTATCTGGGCAACAAAGCAAAACTCAGTATCAAAAAAAAAAAAAAGAAAGAAAAAGAAAAACTCTAAGCACAAATAAAAGAGGAAACCGTTTTTAAGCTTTTATAGATGTTGGGCTTTTTTTTTTTTCTTTTACTTTTGTAGAAATGGGGTTGTGCTATGTTGACAAGGCTGGTCTTGAACTCCTGGCCTCAAGTGATCCACTGGCCTCAGCCTCCCAAAGTGCTGGGATTACAGGCATGGGCCACCACACCTAGCCCAATGTTGAGACTTTTTAAAGGTAAAATTACCCTAGTTCCTCTAAAAATATGTATTTTTATATTATATATAATATTTTTATATTTTATATATATATAATATATAGTCACTAAATATAATACATAATACAGTGACTAGAGAGAGAAAAACGAGGGAAAAAAATGCCCTGTCACTGGCACGCCAAATCAAGACTTAACTAGTAGAGCCAGACTCAATTCTAAAAGCCTGAAAGTACACATAAGTACCTTTCTAGACCCGGAAATGACTAGGAAACATAGGAGGAAAACGGCCTAATGGTTGAAAATTCCCAGCTTACTATCTCAGTCACTTTCACATTCCATTGCTCTTTCTTCCTTTTTCTTTCTCTTTATTCTTCAACCTTATCTTGCATAAATTTGCCCTAATACCCAGCTAGAAAAATGAAGTTCTACAACTTTGCTTTCCTTGCCTTACCCTTTGGGAGCCTAGCACTCTAGTCAACTTGACTTTACTTGCCAAGAAAAACCAAGTACCGGGAAACAAAACACACAGAAGGCAACGGAGCAGGAAAAGGTACAGACAGGACACCTAAGGGTCACACAATCGAAAGTCCTTTTTCAAATTTTGAATCATAAGGGTTCAAATAATCCTTTACTCTACTGTAGACTATATAGTTTACAAGTAACTCCACTGGACAGTCTTTTAATGAATGGAGAAACTCTCTAAACTGCCCTACCTCACAATGCCATCTACCAAGAGAAACTTTTCTCTTACTGAATTATCTAAATTTAATTTGGAACCAAACAATCTTCAAGGCAATAGCATAAATCTCTAGAGCCACTGTTTTTCTTTACTCGGAATATATCATATTCCTGCTGCAAGCCCATTCGCTGAGATGAATGAAGACCAACCAACATCAAATTCTTTACTGCAGGGGTTTAATTACACTGGGCCCTGCTCCAAGTTCGCCATTACTTGGAGCTGGAACTATCTTACTCCATTAGGTTGGCCACCCAGGCTGGCGCCTCAAAGTTCTAATGGTATTGACCTTCCACCCAGAAGAGAAGTAAAGGGTGAAGGGTGAAGTAACAGGAATTTCCTGGGGCAGTTTTGTGTATGAAAATAAACATGTTTCTTTATGGCTAAGTCACACCACCACTGAGCCTCAGTTTCTTTCTTGTTAAATAAAGCCTCATGCATGTATGCAAAAGCTTCCTCTAAAGAAAACTTATGTACATGCCTAAGTCACAGTTCACCGAGTTCAAGGTCATGTCCTGACTCATCAGTCCTGGGTGCATGGACCTTAGCCCTCTCATTCAAACTGCAGCTCAAGATTTACCACTAACAGTCACCACATCATCACAGGCCCTTCACTGGTATCACTTTTAATCCAGCACCCTGGGCTCGACTGGGGCAGAAGTGCTCATAATACTATCAGTAGGAACAACTAACAAGACATAATAAAATCTACAGATATCAAGCTTGGGGAAAAGACCAGTATGGAGCAGTATGGATTAGTCCATCATGAAGCATTCTCTGCTTCCTTAAAGCTCAACCATCCTTTCCATGAGATGGGATATAACACAGGTGCAATTGCCAGAGCTGTCAGCAAGTAGAAGGGAGGCCTCTCTCCAGACATAGACCTGTAAGCTCACGCTCCACTACATGATAATGAAGAATCTGATCCAAATGTGTAGCACCTAGAATGTAAATAATTTATAGCCCTCTGCCTTGATGGTACATGCCAATTGCCAGAGACAAAAAATAATTCTCAAATCATATTCACATATATCTTTTAGGAACTCCAGGTATAACAAAGGTTTGTGCCTTTAACCCGGAGTAGAGAGTCTAGGGTTCTAATTCCAACTTTGTCACAAAGCAGCTGTAATTAGGCAAATCATGTCACTTTTCTAGCCTCGGCTTCCTCCTCTGTAAAATAAGGGAGGTGGCCTGGTTTACCTGTAAGTCAAAGGACTTATAAACTTTTTACATGTTCCCACAAAACCTAAATAATTATCTGCTAACAAAATAGATTATGTGTGAGGGATCTACCAATGCACTTTCTGATATTCTATGCAAAGAAAAAGAGTAAACATGCATGCTTTCCCTATACTCGTATTTTCTTCTTTTTTTATGGCCAAATCCTGTAGAATTGCTTCCAGGCAGGTGATATGAAGTTCATTCATATAAAGAAGTCATTCAAATATGGCAAAGTGATGAAAAGAGCATTTGGCTATGCAACCAGACAGGCCTATGTTCAAATTCTGCCAACTATCAGCAGCATGACCCTAGGTGAATTACTCAGTTGCTACAAAGCTTAATTTCATCATCTATAAAACAGACAATACTTCTCAGGTTTGCTCTGCAGATTAAATGAAACACATGTGAAGTCTCTGGCACACAGCAGTATGGAATAAATACAAGCTTCCCCCTCTTCCTTTTTACATGACTGTGTAGCACTAGACAAATGCCATCTTTGCTCTCCCTTTTAAAGCAGCACTGGAAGCTAAATCAGGCTCTGCTGAGTCATTTCCATTATTCTTTAAGAATGTTCAGAAAAGCTGACTTTGATTTGCAAGTCATTATGTGCTATTAATGAAATACTGTGTTAAGCTGTATAAGCTTTAGAAAAAAGGGTTTTGTTTCTCCTGGCTTATAAACTCTATTTATTCATACATAATTACAAGAAAGTGGAGAGGTTCTTAAAACGTGGACAAATATTCAAGCATGGGCTTTTATATTGACAAGAGAAAAGAACTTCTCATGCATTGTCTAAAGATCTTTACCCACTAAAGAGGAGTGAAGAGCATCTCCCCTCACTAATGGACGCACCACCCCACTTACCTTAGATGAGTACAAAGAATCCTTCAGCCTGCGCTTCTAAAAACTTCACTATTCCTCCATAGTACTTGAAAGCACTAGTTAGCAAGGCATTTACTCAACTTACATTTATTCCCAAAGACAGACCCTGGTCCCACATTTCTGATGGGTTAACAGCGCAAGAGAGATCTGCTGCTGCTTCTTAATGCCACTGCTTCCCTCCCCTCCATTTTGTAACCCATGGGATTATTACAAGTCTTACTTGGTACCGCAATAATTAGAACAATTATAACAACAAAAATACTTATTCGGCACTATGTGCCATGCTCTGCTCCAAACACCTTAAACTTATTAACTCATTTACTCTTCATATCAACACTGTAACATAAATACCATTATTATCCCAACTTTAGAGCAGAACTCTGTAATATCTTTGGAATATATCCCCTCCTGAATATGACACAAACCCTATTCTTTCAACAGACAGTATTGATAGCCTCCCAACTGGTACCTGCCTTGGTGCCCAACTCCTTACCTCTCAAGGCATCCTTCACACTGCCTTCAATTTTTTTCCTACGGTGCTAAGTTCATCACAGTCCTTGCTTAAATTCTCAACTAGTTTGTTTCTTTCTTTCTTTTGGAGACAGGGTCTCGCTCTGTCACCCAGGCTAGAGTGCAGTGGCATGATCATGGCTACTGTAACCTCTATCTCTGGACTCAAGCAATCCTTCTCCCACATCAGCCTCCCAAGTAGCTGGGACCACAGGTACACACAACCATGCCTGGCTAATTTTTTTATTGTTGGTAGACATGGAGTTTCATTATGTTGCCCAGGCTGGTTTCATACTCTTGGATTCGAGGGATCCTCCCACCTCAGCCTCCCAAAGTGCTAAGATTACAGGTGTGAGCTACTATGCCCAGTCTTAACTATTTTCTTACTATCTATAGGATATTACATTCAAAATCCTTAACCCACACAAGAGCTTTCACAACTTGGGAGCCATGTCATTTCCACTCTTAACTCCTACCTCTTTCTAACTCTACCTCTTTCTAAGTACCAGCCTTAACAAATTCCTCACTCTCCCCTGAATACCTCACAAGTGACATTTCCTCTGCGCAATGCTCCCTGCCCCATTTGCCTGCCTGGCACAAACTCCTGTCCCTTCAAGACTGTTCAATTGTCAGCTCCCTTATCAAGCCTTCTCCAACCACTACAGAATTTCTCCTCTGGATACCCACTGCATTTATCTAGTAGCACTTATCTCACAACACTGCAACTATTTCTGGAAGAAGTCTATTTCCCACACCCTAGAGTATGGGATCCTTAAGAGCAGAGTACATTGTTGGCACATAATATGTCCTATACGTTATGTATACCTGGTATAAAGTAGACATTTAATAAATAGTGCATGAATCAATAAGACACAAAAATCTGTTCAAAACTAGTATCTCCACCAAAATGGGACAATATATGAATCTTTTAAATATTTCCTTTTCTTACTTTCCTACTCAACATCAGAAATAAGGGGGTTTTACAATTTTCCTTACAACCAAAGACAACTATTCCATCTTCATTCTAAATCAGTTCAAAAGATAACTACAAATCTTGCAACTCCCCTTACACATGAAAAATCCTAAATTATACACTAAAGTTTTTATATAAACATTTTCTTCTTCAGTCACTAATACCAACCGGAAAAAAAATCCTGCCTGAGGGAGTTAGGGGGAGGCAGACCCATTACCCATTCTGCCCAATGTAAGCCTTCACGCTACAATATGAGCAGAATTATGTAGTTTCTGCAGCTATAACCGATTCAGGTTCTCTAGGCAGCCTGAGAAATCCCCTGTTGCTTCAGATGGATCTATAAGCCTTCAAATGTTCCACTGCACATGGTTTTGAATTACTGTTTTTCATTACTGATGTGCTTTCTACTGGACCCTGCTGTGAGATAAAGTGGAATTATAGCAGCATTACTAGCTAAAGAATGATTGAGAGATATACAGGGTTGTAATATACTTCCTGAATTTGTAGGCAATGAGACATCTTTGAATCTTAATGCAAGAAATGAGTGAAAAAATAAGGTGCAGCTTATCTGCAGATCACACAGATGAAGAATAGCTTGTCAATGTCTGTGAGCAGCTCAATCCTACGTTAAATACTCAGGCTTAGGGAAATGAAGCACAGGGATGATAGTGATAATGTCTGCAGTCAAACAATATTTCTTATATAACAGATGAACACAAACAAAGGTGATTTCAGGGAATGCTATCCTAAAAGGTAAATTCAGTTTCCTTGAAGAGGAAAGGGTGAGGTCAAGGACAAGTCTGCTACCAAACAAAGAGGAAAAAGAGGCCGACTGTTTTAAAGGAAGAAAGAATTACGTTCAAGGAAGGATGATCAGAAGGATAGAATGAGACCTGAGCGTAGAAAAGTTGCCTGTTGCCCCAAAAATGTGACCTTCACAACAATGTTTAACAATGGAAATTAATAGCTGTGATGGAATTCTCAGACTGACCCCTAATGACCTTTTGCCCTGGTATAATCCAGGTTGTAGGTGGACCCTGTGGCTGTGATAATGTATCAATCCTATGAATTATACTGTGTTATATGGTACAGCAGACTTTAAAGAGAGAGATTATCCCAATGAGCCTAATCTATACACATGAGCTGTTTAAAAAGCAGAGTCTTTGGCTGGTGGCAGAAGTCAGATCTGACATGAGAAGGATTTGATGAAGCCAGAGCAGCCATGTATCAAGGAAATGGCACTTTCAGATGTATAGACACAAGGATCTGAATTCTGCCAACAACCTGAATGAACACGGAAGTTGATTCTTCCCAAGAGCCTCCAGATGAGATACCAGTCTGGTCAACATTTTGATTTTGGCCTTGTGAGACCCTAAGCAGAGAACCCAGTCCAGTCCACTGGGTCTTCTGCCCTGCAGAACTATGAAACTAAAGGAGAACTGTGAGATGATACATGGGTGTGGTTTTAGGCTGCTAAGATTGTAGTAGTTTTTTACACAGCAATAGAAAACTCATAAGGTAGGGTAAACTATAACCTGACATTTCAACAGAACCTTTCATATCAGAGATCCCAAAAGCACTTGATGTATTTGACATGAGTTATAAAGAAAATTAAATTCACCTTCTCAAAAAAAGAAATATTAATAATATCAATTTTTTTTTAGAAGATGAAGAGTCTCACCTTCTTAAGTACTGAACCAGGACTGAAGGCAGACATCCTAATGAACACATCCTTAGATAATATCTGATCCATATGACACTTTTTTTGAACAGTTCAGGAAGAGCATATGATTTGAATAATAACCCAAGCAAAAGTGGAAAGCTCTGCTTTTTTTTTTTTTTTTTTCCTGAGACAGGATCTTGCTTTGTTGTCCAGAATGGCTAATTTTTGTATGTTTTGTAGAGACAAGTTTTCACCATGCTTCCCAGGCTGATCTCAAACTCTTGGGCTCAACTGATTCACCTCCCTTGGCCTCCCAAAGGGCTGGGATTACAGCTGTGAGCCACTGCGCCCGGCCTACTGCTCTTTTTTAAAACCCTCAAATACTGTCCACATTATTACTGAATTCCAGTCAAGGCTGTTCTCACTTGAAAATGCGTGCTGAAAGATTGATATAGTTGGTTAGCAGTTGGTCAGCTGATTAGCAAGCAACCATCAAAACATCTTCAATTGTTTCACAGGATATTTTTTTCCCATTCAAATAACTTTTCCTCAGTGACCCCCAAAACTGTCAACTATTTGTTCTATTGGATTATATAAACTAGAACAGATGCTAGATCCTACACAACTTCGTATCACTGCTCTACTTAACACTGTGGCATCCACTAGCTGTGGCACCTTAGGCAAGTTACTGTCTCTAAGCTTCCATTCCTTCATCAGTGAAATGAGATATAAATATCTACCTCATAGGGAGGGAATGAAGATTAAACAAAATGAACATAGGAGGCATTTAGAACACTGTCTAGCAAAATACAAAGCTCAATAAATATTTGCTATTTTATATATCACTCAATTATCAATTCAGTGAATAAAAACAGTAGGACACTCAGGCTAATTTACAATATGTATTAGCTAGCAACTGCTAATACAATTACTAGCAGAAAAAAAAAAATGCATGAATAGCAGCTTTATTCATAATATCCCATAAGTGGAAACAATCCAAATGTTCCAGTGATGAAACAACTATTTAAAAAAAAAAAAAAAAAAACATAAAAATACTAATGACAGAAAAGAAAAATATTTTTTAAAAAACCGGCTGGGTGCGGTGGCTCACGCCTGTAATCCCAGCACTTTAGGAGGCCAAGGCGGGTGGATCACTTGAGGTCAGGAGTTTGAGACCAGCCTGGTCAACATGGTGAGACCCCATCTTTACTAAAAATACAAAAATTAGCCAGGCATGTTGGCACATGCCTATAATTCCAGCTACCCAGGAGGCTGAGGCATAAGAATTGCTTGAACCCGGGGGGCAGAGGTTGCAGTAACCCAAGGTTGTGCCACTGCACTCCAGCCTGGGCAACAGAGTGAGACACTGTCTTAAAAAAAAAAAAAAAAAAGAACCAAATGGAACTTCAAGAGATAAAAAATAAAAGAGCTACCCAGGCACGGTGGATCACACCTGTAATCTCAGCACTTTGGTAAGGCTAGGCAGGTAGATCACTTGAGGCCAGAAATTCAAGACCAGTCTTACAAACATGGTGAAACCCTGTCTCTACTAAAAATACAAAAATTAGCCACGTGTGGTGGCGTGTGCCTGTAATACCAGCTACTTGGGAGGCTGAGGCAGGAGAATCACTTGAACCCAGGAAGCAGAGGTTGCAGTAAGCCGAGATCGCACCACTGCATGCCAGCCTGAGCAACAGAACGAGACCCTGTTTCAAAAAATATATATAAATCAAAAATCAAAAATGATAATTCCATCAAATGGGATTAACAAAAAATTAGACACTTCAAAAAACAAATCAGTGAATGTGAAGACACAACTATAGAAACTATACAACCTGAAGCAGCATGGGTGATGGCATCAGTCATACCCAAACCCCAGCATTACATAATATATCCATGTAACAAACCTACACATGTACCTTCCGAATCTAAAATAGAAGCTGATTCCAAAGTATTGAGTTCAGTTCAAGGCAGCTTCCCTGTTCTGTTAACTAAACTTTGGGACATTGAAATGGGCTACAGGAGATGATTGTTTAGAAAGCATTATTCTGGGTGGCAGGCACCTATAGTCCCAGCTACTCGGGAGGCTGAGGCAGGAGAATGGCATAAACCCAGGAGGTGGAGCTTGCAGTGAGCTGAGATCCAGCCACTGCACTCCAGCCTGGGCAACAGAGTGAGACTCCGTCTCAAAAAATAATAATAAATAAAAATTTTTTTAAAAAAGAAAGCATTATTCTGTTCATTTGCCTCTCTCTCTCTTTTTTTTTTTTTGGAGACAGAGTCTCACTCTGTCATCAGGCTAGAGTACAGTGGCATGATCTTGGCTCACAACAACCTCCACCACCTCCCTGGTTCAAGCAATTCTCCTGCCTCAGCTTCCCAAATAGCTGGGAATACAGGTGCACACCACCATGCCCAGCTAATTTTTGTATTTTTAGTAGAGACGGGGTTTCACCACGTTGGCCAGGATGGTCTCGATCTCTTGACGTTGTGATCCACCCGCCTCAGCCTCCCAAAGTGCTGGGATTACAGGTGTGAGCTACCGCGTCTGGCCTATTTGCCTCTCATCTTACAAAAAATGCCTGCTTGGGTCTAATACTTCAACAGTTAAAGATGCCTAGAAGAGATGGGACTGATAAGGCTGAAGACTTACTGAGCTTGGACTAACAGACAAGTCACATCCAGTTTTAGGAAGTCAGGTCTGATGAGCTAAGATAAAAAGAAACTGAATTATTTTCACACATGGTTGCTTTTCAGAAATAAAATAAAAACAAAATAGAAGCTGAAATTTAAAAAAAAGAAGATAAACAGATTTTAATATTATAAAATTGAAAAAACAAAAATTTTGAACAGTAAAGGAATATTTAATTTTTTTTCTTTTTTTTTCATGAACCATACATGAGACTTAAGGAATATTTAACTATTTTTGGAAAACTGAAGCAGAGGGAAAAAAACGTCTGGACAGAATTTCAGTAACTTGTGCACCAATATCAAGTGAATTTTTTTTTTTTTTTTTTTGAGACGGTCTCACTCTGTTGCCCAGGTTGGAGGGCCGTGGCACCATCTCAGCTCATTGCAACTTCCACCTCCCAGGTTCAAGCAATTCTCGTGCCTCAGCCTCCCGAGTAGCTGGGATTATAAATGTGTGCCACCATGCCCAGCTAATTTTTGTATTTTTAGTAGAGATGGGGTTTCACCATGTTGGCCAGGCTGGTCTCAAACTCCTGACCTCAAGAGATCCACTCACCTCAGCCTCCCAAAGTGCTGGGATTACAGGTGTGAGCCACCGCGCCCGGCCTCAAGTATTCTGATACACATGTAATCGGTGTTCCAGAAGGAGACGAGAAAAAAGGAAAGAAAAGACATCCGAGGAAATAATGACTGAAAATTATACAAAACTGGAGTGAAACAGCAAGAACGGAGACTAGGAAGCTGTAGGCCCTCATTCCCCCATGGACATATCAAATAACAACATACAGACCAAAGTAGCTTTAGAAGAACCCTAAGAACCAGTTAAGAAGCTGCAGGAGGCCGGGCGCGGTGGCTCAAGCCTGTAATCCCAGCACTTTGGGAGGCCGAGACGGGCGGATCACGAGGTCAGGAGATCGAGACCATCCTGGCTAATACGGTGAAACCCTGTCTCTACTTAAAAATACAAAAAACTAGCCGGGCGACGAGGCGGGCGCCTGTAGTCCCAGCTACTCGGGAGGCTGAGGCAGGAGAATGGCGTAAACCCGGGAGGCGGAGCTTGCAGTGAGCTGAGATCCGGCCACTGCACTCCAGCCTGGGTGGCAGAGCAAGACTCCGTCTCAAAAAAAAAAAAAAAAAAGAAGCTGCAGGAACCAAACATACACCTAACCATGAAAAGGTCACACTTCAAAGTGGTAGAAAACTTTGTGACATTTTCATTCATCCTTGTCCCACTTAATCTGTCCCACCTTGTCCCACCAATGGGAAGAAGCTACCCAATTTCCAGCTCTTCCCTCAGGATGGAGCAAAAATAGAACTAGTTTCAATGTTCTGGCCTGTGTGGGGCTGCCTGAGGAACTGATTGCTGTCTCACCTCACTCAGAGGGCTAATGGGAATGGTGGCATAGTCTGGATACCAGGCTGGAGGCCATTGAAAGCAGTGGCAGGCGCCACGGCAGGATGAGACAGTGCATATCATGAGTACCTGGGGCAAAAGGATTGCTGGCAGAGAAATACAATAGACCACCTAAGGGTCCAAGAAGAATTAGAGGACTCAGTGAAATTAGGACATTTAAAAGCAGCTACATATACAGGGGAACTTTATTTTTTTTTTAATACTTATTCATATTTTATTTTGTTTTTTTTTCTGGTCTTTTTTTATTATTATACTTTAAGTTCTGGGGTGCAGAACATGCAGGTTTGTTACATAGGTATATCCGTATCATGGTGGATTGCTGCACCCATCATCTATATTACGTATTTCTCCTGATGCTATCCCTCCCCTAGCCCCCTAACCCCCGACAGGCCCCGGTGTGTGATGTTCTACAGGGGAACTTAAAAAAAAAAAAAAAAAAAGCACATGCTATGAACTAGGTATGGTGGCCCACACCTGTAGTCCCAGCTACTCAGGAGGCTGAGTCGGGAGGATCACTTGAGCCCAGGAGTTCAAGGCTACAGTGAGCCATGAATGCACCACTGCACTCCAGCCTAGATGACAGAGTGAGACCCTGTCTTTAAAAATTTTGTTTAACAATGACAACAAAAAAGGCACATGCACAGGCCCAAGGAAGACATATCCCCAGAAAAGGTTTGAGAAGACCCTGGGACAATCTGAGATAATTTTTTAAATGACCAGAATAATCAAGCACAATAGTAACTTATATAAATCCTTGAAAAAAGAAAAATTCATAAAACCATACCAATAATAAATAGATAAATTATGAAGTAAGGGGAGAAGGTAGGTCTCCTGCTTACAGTAGGGTGTAGAAAGCTAACTGCTAAATGCGGAGAGAATGCTTTAGAGTTGGAAAATGATCATTTTGCAACCATCATGGTAAAAGATTGGATCAGGCAAGAATCATCAATGGATACAGAACCCAGGGAGAGATGTTAATGAGGAACAGGATATTTGAACGGTCTTTTGAAGTATCTCCCTGCAGCTTGCTTATTAGTTGCAAGACAAAAATAAAATTACATGCCCCTAGATGTGACAGCCTGAGGACATAACATTACCTATACAGTACTCTGACTGAGAAAGTGTAACTTAAAGCTAAACAAGAGGAAATATAAGAAAAACACAAAATAAAGAATGCTCTTGGGGCTGGTGGCTCACACCTATAATCCCAGCACCTTGGGAGGCCAAGGTGGGTGAATCACTTGAGCTCAGGAGTTCGAGACCAGCCTGGACAATATAGTGAAATCCCATCTCTATCAACAATACAAAAGATTAGTTGGGAATGGTGGCACATGCCTGTAGTCCCAGCTACTCAAGAGGCTAAGGTGGGAGGATCGGCTGAGGCAGGAGGATCGCCAGAGCCTGGAAGGTAGAAGTTGCAGTGAGCCAAGATAGCACCACTGAACTCCAGCCTGGATGACAACATGAGACCCTGTCTAAAAAAAAAAGAAAAGAAAAGAACGCTCTCCTGGCCGGGCACGGTGGCTCACACCTGTAATCCCAGCACTTCGTGAGGCCGAGGTGGGCAGATCACAAGGTCAAAAGATGGAGACCACCCTGGCCAACATGGTAAAACCCCATCTCTACTAAAAATACAAAAATTAGCTGGACGTGGTGACATGTGCCTGTAGTCCCAGCTACTTGGGAGGCTGAGGCAGGAGAATCACTTGAATCTGGGAGGCAGTGGTTGCAGTAAGCTGAGATCTCTCGCCATTGCACTCCAGCCTGGCGAAAGAACAAGACTCCATCTCAAAAAAAAAAAAAAAAAAAAGAATGCTCTCTTTACCTGTCATCCCAGAACTTTGGGAGGCTGAAACAGTTGGATTGCTTGGGCCCAGAAGTTTGAGACCAGCCTGGGCAACACAGCAAAACCCCATCTCTACAAAAATTACAAAAACTAGCTGGGCATGGTGGTACACACTTATAGTATCAGCTACTTGGGAGGCTGAGGCAGGAGGATTAATTGAGTCCAGGAGGTGGAGGTTGCAGTAAGCCAAGATTGCACCACTGCACTCCAGCCTGGGTATCTGAGTGAGACCATGTTTCAAAAAAAAAAAAAAAAAAAAAAAATGTTTTTTAATAAAAAATAAAGAAACGATAAATGCCAGAAGACAGTGGAATTATATGTTCACAGTCCTAGAAGAATAAACTACTTAGAATTCTATAACCAGTAAAAATCTTTCAAAAAAGGTGAATTAAAAATTTTTTCAAATGAATAAAAGCTGACAGAAATTATTTCCAGCAGATCTGAACTACAAGAAATCTTAGGCTAGGCATGGTGGCTCACACCTATAATCCCAGCACTTTGGGAGGCCGAGGAGGGCGGATCACCTGAGGTCAGGAGTTGGAGACCAGCCTGGCCAAGATGGTGAAACCCCATTTCCACTAAAAATACAAAAATGAGCCAGGTGTGGTGGCATGCACCTATAGTACCAGCTACCCGGGAGGCTGAGACAGGGGAATCACCTGAACCCGGGAGGCAGAGGTTGCAGTGAGCCAAGCCTGCACCACTGCACTCCAGCCTGGGTAACAGAGTGAGACTCAGTCTCAAAAAATAAATAAATAAATAAAATCCTCAATCCAAAAAAAAAAAGGGGGGGGGTGGGTACAAAGAAGAGACAAGCAGAAACAAACAACAAAAGAACAAAGAAGACCAAAAAAATAAAGAAGAGACAAAGAGAAACAAAGAATAAGATGGTAGATTTAATCCACCCCTAGCTAAAATTACATTAAATGTAAATGTTCTATCTACTCCAGTTAAAAGGTAGAGATGTCAGACTGCAATTTAAAAATAAGAAACAATACCTAACTATATGCTGTCTAAAAAGAAACCTGTTTTGAAGATAAAGATACAAATATGTTAAAAGTAAAAGGAAATAAATAGATATATAGTACAAACACTAATCAAAACAAAGTTAGAGGCCGGGTGCAGTGGCTCACACCTGTAATCCCAGCACTTTGGGAGGCCAAGGAGGGCAGATCACGAGGTCAGGAGATCGAGACCATCCTGGCTAACACGGTGAAAACCCATCTCTACTAAAAATACAAAAAAAAATTAGCCGGGCATGGTGGCGGGTGCCTGTAGTCCCAGCTACTCGGGAGGCTGAGGCAGAAGAATGGTGTGAACCCGGGAGGCAGAGCTTGTCGTGAGCCGAGATCACGCCATTGCACTCAGCCTGGGCGACAGAGTGAGACTCCATCTCAAAAAAAAAAAGAAAGAAAAGAAAGTTGGAATGGCTATATTAACATCAAAAAAGTAGACCAGAACAAGGAATATTATCAGGAATAGAAGACATTTCTTAATTATAAAAGGATCTTATTAAGAAGGTGTGGAAAAAACTGATAGAACTGAAAACAGAAATAGATGAATCCACAGTTATAGGTGGAGATTTCAACACTCCTGTCTCAATAATTAAAAGAACAAGTAGATAGAAAATCAGTATTGACAGAGAGCTTGCAGTGAGCTAAGATCACTGCACTTCAGCCTGGGTGACAGAGCAAGACTCTGTCTCAAAAAAAAAAAAAAAAAAAAAAAAAATTATAACACACTAGTAAGAAACAAAAAAAAATTTAAATAAACAATATCATGCACTTTTTTTAAAAAGGTTAAAATGGTAAACTTTATGTTATGTATATTTCACCATAAAGAGAAAAAGCTAAAATACCATTAACAACAACAAAAATGGACGAAATATTTGAACAGGTACTTCACAAAGGCAGATATACAAATAGTCAATGAGCACATGAAAAGATGCTTCACAGCATCAGCCATGAGGGAAATGTATATAAAAACCACAATGAGCTACCATGATGAGATGCCCACCAGACAGGGTTAAATTAAAGTAAGATAGACACCACTAAGTGTTGGTAAGAATGTGGAGCAACCTAAACTCTCATACATTATTTGTAGCAGTATAAAAGAGGCACAACCACCTTGGGAAAAGATCTGACAGTTTCCTATAAAACTAAACATACACCTGCACATGATCCAACAATTACACTACTAAGTATTTACCCAAGAGGTATAAAAACATATACTGAACACAAAGATTTCCGCACAAATTTATAATGGCCAAAGACTAGAAACCATCCAAACATCTATCAGGGTTGAACAGATAAAGAAATCTCCAGCTACAAACCACCCAAACATCTATCAGGGTTGAATGGATAAAGTGGTACATTCATGCAAAGAAATACCACTCAACAATAAAAAGCAGCAAACTCCTATAACACACAACATGAATGACTCCCAGAAATATTAATTTTGAACCAAAAAAAAAGTCACACAAAAGACTATATATCATACAATTCCATTCATATAAAGTCCTAGAAAAGGGAAACCTAATAGCAACACAAAATAGATTAGTGGTTGCCTGGAATCAGTGGTAGGAGGCGAGAGGGGAGGGAGAGGGCATCAACTGCAGAGGAAAGAAATATTTGAGGGTGATACAAATATTCAATATCTTGTTTGTGATGGTTGTTACACTGGTGTATACCTTTATCAAAACTCATCAAGTCATATTCTTAAAACGAGTGCATTATAATGTTGTATATAAAGTATAACTCATTAAAACTGACTTTTAAAACAGAATGGAAAAAACTATGAAAAAATTTGGTTTGCATTCCCTTAACCCGCATCATCCTACCTCTTAAAATTTATCCCAAAGAAACCAGGAGTCAAAGACAAAAAGATGCATGTACAGATGTTCACTGCAGTGTTATTTAATAAAAATAATTTCCTCTAATGTTCCATCAATAGAGGATTGATTAAATAAACTAAGGTACATTCACAGAATACTTCACAGCAATTAAAAATGGGAGTTAGCTTCTAATGTATGGACCTGAAATATAAGTATTAATTAAAAAAGTAATATAATATAAAAGAATATAATTTTTTTTTTTTTTTTTTTTTTTTTGTAGAGACATGGTCTTACATTGCCCAGGCTGAACTCCTGGGCTCAAGCTATCCTCCTGCCTCAGGCTCCTGAGTAGCTGGGGTGCCCACCACTGCACCTGGAGAATAAACGTATATTACAAATATACATGTATATTCAAAAAATTTATGAACCAAGAGATTTTGTACCAAGAGATGCTATCTTTTTCTTATGCTACTAAGCAAGGGAATGTTGAGATCATCCCTATTTTAAAGATGAGGAAACTCTCAGAGATGTCAAATGAGTTTTAGAGGAGCCAAAAGAACTGAAAACCCCACAGTCTCTCAGAAAACAACTGCTATCTCAGTGAACAGGTATTTGCTCTTCAAATCTTGTAGAAGAGAACTCACGTAAATTGAGTCACAAATGCAGAGTACTACTGGAAAGTGCCTACAGGCTTTCATAGCCATCTTCGTGTCATTCTAACATCAGAATGAAACTTACTAAAAATCTCTTCCATATAATCTAGATAATGGTCCTTTACTGATTTCCTCTTTAATAATGTGCTTATTTCCAGCTGTTATCAGGGCCTGATTTGAAGACAGAAAAGAGATTATGCTAATACGCAGTCTCCCTGAAAGCAGGAAGGAAGTCCTTTGGACCGATTAAGGCCAGCATGATGTTCACAGCAAACAAGCTCATTCTGGCCAAATTAAAGCAGTAATTCCAATGTTTGTTCCCTGTCAGCCATGTCAGCAGCCAAAAAAGAAATGCAAGAAAGCAGATGCGCATGCAGGTGCCCAGAAAAAAAAAAGACTAACTTATTACACATCTGCTTGTCTCATACCTGGTATTTGTATCATTCCAAAGAATATATCAATGACTGAGCTTCAACTAGTTCGCATTTACCAGGTAAAATAATTTCAAAACTTACCAGCCCTCACTCCCCAAAACAGTACTGGACTACACTGAAACCTCAGCGTTCCTGATCTCCTACCCCACCCTCCATTCCCACTGAGAATGAAGCCATCTTGTTACGAAATGTTAAGGGGAAAAATGATTTTCTGATGGCTCACTGATATTAACATCCACATATATGTATTTTCCTTATAGACATGGCCTTATTTAAGTACATAAATGCAAAGTTAGTCACTTTAAAACTGGTTTTACAAATACAAAAGTCAACCAGGTGTGAATGATTAAACTCATTGAAACTGACTTTTTACAGTTACGGGTGGTGAGCATCTGTAGTCCCAGCTACTGGAGAGGCTGAGGCAGGAGGATTGCTTGAACCCAGGAGGCAGAGCTTGCAGTGAGCCGAGATTACACCACTGCACTTCAGCCTGGGTGACAGAGCGAGAGTCTGTCTCAAAAAAAAAGAAAAAAATTGGTTTTACAATTCTACACTAAGCTCAAGCCATCTCTTGTATTTGCCCAATCTGAATCTATTCACCTTCATAGGCCTCTTCACAAATAAGCAATTTTACTAATTCTCATCCCCTACCCCACAAAGTACTTGGTTTCTAACACTTCTTTTTTCTTTTTTTTTTTTTGAGACAGTCTCACTCTGTCACTTAGGCTGGAGTGCAGTGGCATGATCTCCGCTCACTGCAGCCTCTACCTTCTGGGTTCAAGCGATTCTCCTGCCTCAGCCTCCCAAGTAGCTGGGATTGCAGGTGCGCACCACCATGCCCAGCTAATTTTTGTATTTTTAGTAGAGACGGGGTTTCACCATGTTGGCCAGGCTGGTCTTGAACTCCTGACCTCAAGTGATCCGCCCTCCTCGGCCTCCCAAAGTGCTGGGATTACAGGCATTAGGCACCATGCCCGACCTGGTTTTTAATACTTCTAACACTGCATGTCCATCTCTCACTGTATTCTAACACCTAAGACTACCATTAGCAATATGGACCTGATCGAAAAGAGGAAAGGAAAAGGGGAAAGGGAAAGGGAACTAAGGAAGAAAAGAAAGAAGAAAGAATATTGTAAAAGTTTTCACCCAAAACATTTTCACTTTGCCACAACTTTCAAAGCTACCCTTTATCTACTCTTTATACTCCAAATAATACTAACAACTTTAACTGACAGTAAAGTATAGCAGGAGTAGCAGCAACCATTTATTAAATGCTTATTATGCATCAAGTACCATGCTGAGTTCTTTACGTCATCTCATACATTTATTTTGAGACAGGGTCTCACTCTGTCACCCAGGCTGGTGTGCAGTGGCACAATCGTGGTTCACTACAGGCTTGACCTCCTGGGCTCAAGCATCCTCCCACCTTAGCCTCCTGAGTAGTTAAAACTACAGATATGTGCCACCACTCCGAGCTAATTTTTTATTTGCTATAGAGACAGAGGCTGCCTAAATGGCCCAGGACAGTCTTGAACTCCTGGGCTCAAGCAATCCTCCAGCCTCGGCCTCCCAAAGTGCTGAGTTTAGAAGGCCAAAGCTACCTCGTCCAGCCAGTCATCTCATTTAATCCTTCCTACAATCCTCCCAAGTAGGCTATAAAGATTTGGAGAAGTTAATTTGTCCAAGTCCACACAGACTGAAGAACTCAAAATCAGAACTAAGTCCATCTGTCTCAAGAACCAAAGATATTGGTCGGGCGAGGTGGCTCATGCCTGTAATCCTAGCACTTTGGGAGGCCGAGGCAGGTGAATCACCTGAGGTCAGCAGTTTGAGACCAGCCTGACTAATACTGAGAAACTCCGTCTCTACTAAAAATAAATACAAAATTAGCCGGGCATGGTGGTGCATGCCTGTAATCCCAGCTAGTCAGGAGGCTGAGGCAGGAGAATTGCTTGAACCCAGGAGGCAGAAGTTGCAGTAAGCCGAGATCGCACCACTGCATTCCAGCCTGGGCAACAAGAGCAAAACTCCATCTGAAAAAAAAAAAAAGAACCAAAGATATTAACCATTGTTCTATTTTATTCCAAATGCTTTTATTTCTGTCTTCACTACAAGATTAAGAAAGCACAGCCTTTCCATCTGGCAGCAACCATCAGGTAAGCCAAAATGAGTGCATACAAGTATATCCAGGAGCTATGGAGAAAGAAGCAATCTGATGTCATGTGCTTTCTTCTGAGGGTCTGCTGCTGGCAGTACCGCCAGCTCTCTGTCCTCCACAGGGCTCCCCACCCGACCTGATAAAAGTACGCCAATTGGGCTACAAGACCAAGCAAGGTTACATTATATATAGGATTCGTGTTTGCTGTGGTGGCCGAAAACACCCAGTTTCTACGGGTGCAACTTACAGCAAGCCTGTACATCATGGTGTTAACCAGCTAAAGTGTGCCTGAAGCCTTCAGTCTCTTGCAGAGGAATGAGCTGGATGCCACTGTGGGGCTCTGAGAGTCCTGAATTCTTACTGGATTGGTTAAGATTCCACATACAAATTTTTTTAGGTTATCCTCATTGATCCATTCCATAAAGCTATCAGAAGAAATCCTGACACCCAGTGGATCACCAAACCAGTCCACAAGCACAAGGAGATGCGTGGGCTGACATCTGCAGGCTGAAAGAGTCGTGGCCTTGGAAAGAGCCATAAGTTCCACCATACTATTGGTGGTTCTTGCTGGGCAGCTTGGAGAAGGCGCAATACTCTCCAGCTCCACTGTTACCACTAATGTAAGTAAAGTTTGTAAAATTCATACCTAAGAAACAATTTAGGATAGTCATGTCTGCTTATACAAGTGTTATCTGTCTGTTAAAGCTAGTCTGCAGATTGTTTCATGAATGCTTTGTCAAATTAAGAAGGTTAAAGTGCAGTCTGGGCGTGGTGGCTCTCGCCTGTAATCCCGGCACTTTGGGAGGCCAAGCGGGCGGATCATGAGGTCAAGAGGTCCAGACCATCCTGGCCAACATGATGAAACCCTGTCTCTATTAAAAATATAAAAATTAGCTGGGCGTGGTGGCAGGCACCTGTAGTCCCAGCTACTCAGGAGGCTGAGGTAGGAGAATCGCTTGAACCCAGGAGGCAGAGGTTACAGTGAGCCGAGATCACACCATTGCACTCCAGCCTGGGCGACAGAGCAAGACACCATCTCAGGGGGGGAAAAAAAAGTTAAAGTGCAATAATGTTTGAAGACAATAAGTGACGGTGCATCTTGTTTCTAATAAGAAACTTTTTTGTCTTTGCTTTATCTTATTAGGAAGTTCTATGTCAGTGTATAAAACATACTGTGTGGTATAATAAGTTTAAAATAAATTCTTTAAAAAAAAAAGCATAGCATGGACACACATATGCAAAAAAATGAACCTTGACCTAAATATTGCATCTTGTACAAAAAAATTAACTGAATCATAGATCTAAATACAAAAAACCCAAACTATAAACATTCTAAAAGAAAACCTTCATATTTGAGGGTTAGTAAAAAAAATTTCTTTTTTCTGAGACAGAGTTTCACTCATTGCCCAGGCTAGAGTGCATCTCAGCTCACTGCAACCTCTGCCTCCCAGGTTCAAGCGATTCTCCCGCCTCAGCCTCCCTAGTGGCTGGGATTACAGGTTCCCACCACCATGCCCAGCTAATTTTTTCTATTTTTGGTAGAGACACACTGGCCAGGCTGGTCTCAAACTCCTGACCTCAAGTGATCCACCCACCTCGGCCTCCGGAAATGCTAGGATTACAGGTGTGAGCCACCATGCCGGCCAGGAAAAGATTTTTTAGGCATAACATTAAGAGTACAACCCATACAAAAAAAAATCAATAAACTAGTCTTTATCAAAATTTAAAACTTTTGCTCTACAAAAGACACGACTAAGAGAATGAAAAGACAAGCTACAGATTAGGAGAAAACATCTGCAACACACATTATTTTGTTTATTATTGTTGTTGTTGTTTGTTGAGACAGTCTCACTCTGTCACCCAGGCTGGAGTGCAGTGACATCATCTTGTGCTCACTGCAACCTCCATCTTCTGGGTTCAAGTGATTCTCGTGCCTCAGCCTCCTGAGTAACTGGGATTACAGATGTACGCCACCATGCCTGGCTAATTTTTGTATTTTTAGTAGAGATGGGATTTTGCCCTGTTGGCAAGGCTCGTCTCAAACTCCTGGCCTAAAGTGATCCACCCACCTCCATCTCCCAAAGTGCTGGGATTACAGGCATGGGACACTGCACCCTGCCAAACAACCCAACTATAAAACAGGCAAAAGATATGAACAGACACCTCACCAAAGATAATAAAAGGATGGCAAAAAAAGCACATGAAATAATGTTCATTATCATTAGCCATTAAAGAAATGTAAATTAAAACCACAATAAGATGTCACTACACAGCTATTAGAATAGCTAAAATAACAAATAGTGATAATATCAAATGCTAGTGAGGATGGAGAACAACTGGAATTCTCATAAATTGCTGCTGGGAATGCAAAACAGTACATGCATTCTGAAAAATGGTTTGGCAGTGTTTCGTAAAGTTAAATATACACCTAGCATCCATCACAGCAACCCAATTCCTGGGTATTTTACTGTAAAGAAATGAAAACTTACGTTCACACAAAAACCCATACACAAATGTTTACAGCAGTTCTAATCATAATTGCCAAAAACTGCAAAAACCCAAGTGTCCTCCAATGAGTGAATGGATAAGCAAACTTTAGCACACCCATAAAGCAAAATATTACTCAGAAATAGTAATGAACAAACTCCTGAGACACACACAACTTGGATGAATCTCAAAAGCACTATGCTGAGTGAAAGAAGACAGTTACCTACTATATGATTCCATCTATATGACACTCTCAAAAAGACAAAACTACAAATAATAAACAAAACACACATACACACAAACACACACGACAAAACTACAGTGAAGAAGAGATTAGTGATTGCCAGGGGTTGTGGGTGAGGAAGAGGTGACTATAAAGGGAGAGCATGAGGGAGTTCTTGGGGTGGAATTGTTCTGTATCCTAATTGTGGTGGTAGTTACAGAAATCTAAACATGTTTTAGAATTCATAGACATGGGCCGGGCGCGGTGGCTCAAGCCTGTAATCCCAGCACTTTGGGAGGCCGAGACGGGCGGATAACGAGGTCAGGAGATCGAGACCATCCTGGCTAACAGGTGAAACCCCGTCTCTACTAAAAAATACAAAAAACTAGCTGGGCGAGGTGGCAGGCACCTGTAGTCCCAGCTACTCGGGAGGCTGAGGCAGGAGAATGGCGTAAACCCGGGAGGCGGACCTTGTAGTGAGCTGAGATCCAGCCACTGCACTCCAGCCTGGGTGACAGAGCGAAACTCCATTTCAAAAAATTTTAAAAAATTTAAAAATTAAAAAAAAAAAAAAGAATTCATAGACATGTATACCCCAAAAAAGTCCATTTTAATTATAATAATTTTGAAGATAAAATTGAAAAAATTTAATTCTTCAGAGGATAACTGGTTAAATAGGTGTTTAAAAAGTTACAGTCTTATCTCTTACTGCATATCAAAACATATTCTAAATGAACTAAAAAGCTAAATGTAAATTATGAAATAATACTGATCTTTTTTTTTTTTTTTTTTTTGAGACAGAGTCTCATACTGTCACCCAGGCTGGAGTGCAGTGGGGTGATCTCTGCTCACTGCAAGCTCTGCCTCCCGGGTTCAGGTCATTCTCCTACCTCAGCCTCCCGAGTAGCTGGAACCACAGGCACCCACCACCATGCCCAGCTGATTTTTCTTTATTTTTTTTTTTTTGTAGAGACGGGGTTTCACCATGTTAGCCAGGATGGTCTTGATCTAGAGACGGGGTTTCAACATGTTGGCCAGGATGGTTTCTATCTCCTGACCTCGTGATCCACCCACCTCGGCCTCCCAAAGTGCTAGGATTACAGGCGTAAGCCACTGCGCCCAGCCTGATCTTCTTAATATATACGATGCTCCTACAAATAAATTTTTAAAAAGAACACTCCCAGAGAAAAATGGGTCAAGACATGAATAAACAGAGTTAAGTAAAGGAAAACGCTTTATCTCACAAATAATTGAATAAATAAACAGTAAAGCAATGAGACAGTACTTTTTGTCAACTGAAATACAAAAAAAAAAAAAACTTTAAAAGAATGATAACATCCAGTATTGGCAAAGTGGGAAAAGAAACCTAAAGAAAACTCTAGTTTGGAGCATAAAGTGCTATAAGATTTCCTGAAGGTAATCTGGATGTCTATACATTATCGAAAAATTCATACACATACACATAAACTGTTTTTTCACTTCCAGGAATTGAAGTAAAATAACCCACTAGTGCAGAAAAATGTATTCAGCATACACATAACAAAATACAAATTTAAAAAGTTAAATAATCATATATCCATATAATAGAACAGTAAGCAGGCATTACAAAACCAAGTCACCCGAACAGTTAATGAAATCAGATTTTTTGTGTGTTGTTTGTTTTTTGTTTTTGAGATGAGTTTCATTCTTGTCACCCAGGCTGGAGGGCAATGGCGCTATCTCGGCTCACTGCAACCTCCGCCTCCCTGGTTCAAGTGATTCTCCTGCCTCAGCCTGCTGAGTAGCTAGGATTACAGGTATGCGCCACTATGCCCGGATAATTCTGTATTTTTAGTAGAGACGGGGTTTCTCCATGTTGGTCAGACTGGTCTCAAACTCCTGACCTTGTGATCGACCTGCCTCAGCATCTCAAAGTGTTGGTATTACAGGCGTGAGTCACTGCACCCAGCCCAGATTATGTTATTTTAGTCATCACCGATCACTGCTATAATTTCCTACTTGTTTTCCAAATTAAAGGTATAAGATTTAGGTTTTGTGGGGTTTTTTAGGTTTTGTGGGGGTTTTTGTGGTTTTTGTTGTTGGGTTGTTTTTTGCGACAGGGTCTGGCTCCATTGCCCAGGCTGGAGTGCAATAATACAATCTCAGCTCACTGACACCTCCACCTCCTAGGCTTAAGCCATTCTCCCACCTCAGCTCCCAAGTGGCTGTGACTAGAAGCGCACACCATCATGCCTGGATAATTTTTGTATTTTTTGTAGAGACAGAGTTTTGCTGCTATGTTGCCCAGGTTGGTCTCAAACTCCTGAGCTCAATCTGCCTGCCTCAGCCCTCCAAAGTGTTGCAATTAGAGGCATGAGCCACCAAGCAAGCCAAGATTTAGGTCTTTCTTCAACAACAAAACAATGTTCATGGTAGAATGATTATGTTTTCAAAGAAAGCTGAATACAAGATTATATACAAGCTAAATTTTATTTTATTTTTTTAGACGAATTTTCACTCTTCTTCCTTACGCTGGCATGCAATGGTGCGATCTTGGCCTACTACAACCTCCGCCTCCCGGGTATAAGCAATTCTCCTGCCTTAGCCTCCTGAGTAGCTGGGATTACAGGCATGCGTCACCATGCCGAACTAATTTTGTATTTTTAGTAGAGACGGGGTTTCTCCATGTTGGTCAGGCTGGTCAGTCTCAAACTCCTGACATCAGGTGATCCGCCCGCCTCAGCCTCCCAAAGTGCTGGTATTACAGGCCTGAGTCACCACACCCAGCCTAAATTTTATTTTTAAAATGTATGTGAGTGGGCCAGGCATAGTGGCTCACACCTGTAATCCCAGCACTTTGGGAGGCCAAGGAGGGCGGATCACCTGAAGTCAGGAGTTCGAGACCAGCCTGACCAACATGGAGAAACCCTGTCTCTACTAAAAATACAAAATTAGCCAGGCTTGGTGACACATGCCTGTAATCCCAGCTACTCAGGAGGCTAAGGCAGGAGAATTCCTTGAACCTGGGAGGCAGAGGCTGCGGTGAGCTGAGATGAGTCATTGCACTCCAGCCTGGGAAACAAGAGTGAAATACTGCCTCAAAAAAAAAAAAAGTATGTGAGTGTACAGACACATTGATACACACACATATATAGTAATGATGTAACAGCATCTCTCAGTAGTGGAATTATGGATGATTTTTTATTAATCTTTTCTGTATTTTCTGAATTTTCCATAATAAACACATATTGCTTTCATACATTTTTTTGAATCAATATACATTTTTAAAAATCAACTAATTGATATCCAAAATGAGTTTAAAACTTGTTTTCTAATCTGGATTATCTGCTATTATCCTGGTCACAAGCATTTCACTGTTATCTAAGTATGGCAATTCTACATGCAAATTTGTCTTTTAGTTACTAATCCCAAATGAGCCATGACTGCCCAAAGGCAGAAGATCTACAGATAATGGCATCTCATTAACATTACCACCCAAAAGATGCAGAATAGTGTGTCTATTAGGATGAGCATTTTGTGTCTTAAATTCTTTTTTTTTTTTTTTTTGAGATGGCATCTCACTCTGTTTCCCAGGCTAGAGTGCAGTGACACGATCTTGGCTCACTGCTTGGCTCACTGCAACCTCCACCTCCCAGGTTCAAGCAATTCTCCTGCCTCAGCCTCCCAAGTAGCTTGGATTACAGGCATGCACCACCAGGCCCCGCTAATTTTTTTTGTATTTTTAGTACAGACGGGGTTTCACCATGTTGGCCAGGTTGGTCTCGAACTCCTGACCTCAAGTGATCTGCCTACCTCGGCCTCCCAAAGTGCTGGGATTACAGGCGTGAGCCACTACGCCCGGCCCGATATGTGCTAAATTTTTTTAAAGACATTTCTGTAATATACAGAAACTTATGAGCTGATATGTCCATACACTTTTTTTTCAGTTCAATATTATACGAAGTCATAAGAAATAGTTATCTTTTTTGTTGGGGGAAGAAGTATAACTCCCTACTGTTTGATTTATGAACCATTTTTGTATTCTTTTTATATTTAACTTTTTTTTTTTACCTTCTTGTTCTGTTTATGCTTACCATGGAGCACTTCGCCAGTACTTCCTCCTGGAATCTCAGGAATCCTTCCTGAACCTCGACTTCATTGAGGAAAAAGGCAAGGAAGTGAGTGAAGGGCTGCTTTCTTCTAAAAGTGTCCAAAAGAACATCAATCCGTGTTCGGGCTGAAATTACACCATTTCGATGCTGGCCAGTGATTACTGTAAACAAAGAACAAAGGGTAAACATGCTCAAGGACCCCCAAATGCTTACAAAATATGGGACCTCTTGATACTGTCATCTCTGAGAAGCTAAAGCAGTTCTGAATGCATATATGAATCTAAACAGGGGACAATAACAAAGAAAACTGCTAATTAATTCAATGTAAACAGAATGAGGCTTAAAAATAGAATACCCTTAAGACAGCATATAAAGTAGAAAAATGAATTCAAATACTACAAAGCAAACCCCTGCTGACAGGAATGTAAAATGGTGTAGTCACTATGAAAAAGTTTGGTAATTCCTTAAAAAGTTGAACACAGCTGGGCGCGGTGGCTCACGCCTGTAATCCCAGCACTTTGGGAGGCTGAGGTGGGCAGATCACTTGAGGTCAGGAGTTCAAGACTAGCCTGGCCAATATGGCAAAACCTCGTCTCTACTAAAAATACAAAGATTAGCTGAGCGTGATGGCACATGTCTGTAATCCCAGCTACTTGGGAGGCTGAGGAACAAGGATGGCTTGAATCAGCGAGGTGCAGGTTGCAGTAAAATGAGATCGAGCCCCTGCACTCCAGCATGGGCGACAGAGCTAGACTCTGTATCAAAAAAAAAAAACAAAAAACAAAAAAAGTTGAACATATACTTCCCATATAATCCAGAAATTCTACCCTTAGGGATACCCAAAATAAGTAAAAACAGAGAAAGAAAAAAAGGAAAGGAAAGGAAGAAGGAAAAGAAAGGAAAGAAAAGGAAGGAAGGGAAGGAAGGAAAGAAAGAAAAGAAAGAAAGAAGGCAAGGCATGCTCACGCCTGTAATCCCAGCACTTTGGGGCAAAGGCCAGAGCAGGAGGATTGCCTGAGGACAGGAGTTCCAGACAGCCTAGGCAATTTACTGAAACTCTGTCACTACAAAAAAAAAAAAAAAAAAAAAAAAAGCTTCTGAGGTTCCATTGCCTGAGATGTCAAAACAGACAAGACCAGATCCTTGTCTAGAGGATTAAAACCTACTAGATCATTTCCTTCTCTGATTTCTCTAATTTAAGAGACACAAAAGAAATGGATACATGACAGCAAATATCACACCACTGCAACTGCAGACTTGACTTCACATCACAACTCAATTAACTCTAACCAATAAATTTGGTTTTTCTACATACTTTACTTCTGCACAAAATCAATAAGCCAGTTTATTTATTTTATTTTATTTTCGAGACAGAGTCTTGCTCTGTCGCCCAGGCTGGAGTGCAGTAGCGCAATCTCGGCTCACCACAACCTCCGCCTCCCAGGTTCAAGCGATTCTCCTGCCTCAGCCTCCTAAGTAGCTGGGATTACAGGCATGCGCCACCACCGCCTGGCTAATTTTTATATTCTCAGTAGAGACAGGGTTTCACCATGTTGGCCATGCTGGTCTCAAAATCTTGACCTCATGATCTGCCCGCCTCAGCCTCCTAAAATGCTAGGATTACAGGCGTGAGCCACCAAACCCAACTTTGTATTTTTATTTTTATTTTTTTAGATGGAGTCTTGCTCTATCGCCCAGGTTGAAGTGCAGTGGCACGATCTCAGCTCACTGCAACCTCCATCTCCCAGGTTCAAGTAATTCTCCTGCCTCAGCCTTCTGAGTAGCTGGGATTACAGGTGTGTGCCACCATACCTGGCTAATTTTTTCTTTGAGACAGTCTCACTCTGTCACCCAGGCTGGAGTACAGTAGCACAGTCTCAGCTCATTGCAACCTCTGCCTCCCAGGTTCAAGCGATTCTCCTGCCTCAGCCTCCTGAGTAGCTGGGATTACAGGTGCACGCCACCACGCCCTGCTAATTTTTGTTTTTTTAATAGAGGCTGGGTTTCACCATGTTGGCCAGGATGGTCTCGATCTCCTGTCCTCGTGATCTGTCCACCTCAGCTTCTCAAAGTGCTGGGATTACAGGCGTGAGCCACCATGCCTGCCTAGTTTTTATTTTCTCTTCTTTGTTTTTTCTTTTTTTTTGAGACAGAGTCTCGCTCTGTCACCCAGGCTGTAGTGCATTGGCGTGATCATGGCTCACGGCAGCCTCGACTTTCCCATATCCAAAGATCCTCCCACCTCAGCCTCCCAGGTAGCTGGGACTACAAGCACGTGCCACCACACCCAGCCAATTTTTGTATTTTTTTGTAGAGATGGGGTTTTGCCATGTTGCCCAGGCTGACCTTGAACACCTGGGCTCAAGTGATCCTCCCACCTAGGCCTCCCAAAGTTTTAGGATTACAGGCATGAGCCACCAAGCCTAGCCTGACACACTAGTTTTCCACACTGCAACATTTGTGCTTTCTAAGTTGAAATGGAATCTTTATAGCCTGTCTACCCTTTTCTGGATAAGTTCTGGAATGACTCTAGTATAGTAAAATGGCTAAGGTCTCCAGATTTACACCACGTTATAATTTTACTGCAATAAAAAATATTATATAACTTACTACACAGATAGAAAAAACGGGGAACATATAACAAGTGTTAACAGCAATTATGTTTGGGGTTCATATTATAAGAGACTTCTATTTATAATTTATATATAATTTCTGCAAGCTTTCTCTTTCTTGAAAGCATGTACTAATTTTATAATGAGAAAAAATTAGGGCCGGGAGTGGTGGCTCATGTCTGTAATCCCAGCAACTCTGGGAGGCCAAAGCTGGCTGATCACTTGAGATTGGGAGTTCAAGACCAGCCTGACCAACATAGAGAAACCCCATCTCTACTGAAAATACAAAATTAGCCAGGCATGATGGCGCACGCCTGTAATCCCAACTACTTGGTAGGCTGAGGCAGGAGAATCACTTGAACCCAGGAGGCAGAGGTTGCAGTGAGCCGAGATTGTGCTGAGCCGAGATCGCGCCAATGCACTCCAGCCTGGGCAACAAGAGCGAAACTACGTCTCAAAAAAAAAAAAAAAAAAATAGATGAAGTAAAGTTTAATGCAATTATAAAATGACTTTGGTATTTGTAACTCGAACGTTACAACTTAAGGAAAATAAACTTTTGCACTTATAATTCTAATAAACTGAACATTTACTTTAATAAAAGTCCTTCCAAATGATGTTAAAAGTTCTAACGCTAGAGTTTGCTGACATTACCAAGGAGCTAGAGAAAACTGTCACTGCACTGGTCAATATGGGAGCCCACATGCAGCTAGTTAAATTAATCAGAATTCAGTAAAAGTAAAAATTCAGTTCCTGTCACACTAGCAATATTCCAAATACTCAAAGTCACATGTGACCAGTACCTGACATATACAGCTCCTGTGCTAGACAGCACGGATATAGAACATCCTCACTATCACAGAAAGTTCTTTTGGACAGCACTGCTCTAAAGTCAATGATTGTTTTTTGTGTGTGTGTGTATGACAGGGTCTCGCTCTGTCACCCAGGCTGGAGTGTGGTGGCATGAACACAGCTCACTGCAGCCTCAACCTCCTGGGCTCAAGCGATCCTCCCACCTCAATCTCCCAAAGTGCTGGCCTTGCAGGTATATGCCACTGTCCCCAGTCAAGGTGATCATTCTTACATAACATAAAATGAAAAAGTACTTACAATTTTTTCTGCAAAAACAATACAGTCTATTAACAATTATGGAAAATGGGGCTGAGTGCAGTGACTCATGTTTATAATCCCAGCACTTTGGGAGGCCAAGGAGGATCGCTCTGCCCAGGAGTTCAAGGCCAGCCAGGGCAACATAGCAAGACCCCATCTCTACAAAAAAATATTAAAAATTAGCTGGGCATGGTGGCAAGTGCCTGTAGTCCCAGCTACTTGGAAGGCTGAGGGAAAAGTATCGCTTGAGCCAGGAGTTCAAGGCTACAGTGAGCTATAATGGAGCCAATGCACTCTAGCCTGGGCGACATGCTACACTTTGGGAGGCCAAGGCAGGCAGATCGCTTGAGCGCAGGAGTTCGAGACCAGCCTGAGCAATGTAGCAAAATCTTGTCTCTACAAAAAATACAAAAAAATTAGCCAGGTGTGGTGGCACATGCCTGTAGTCCCAGCTATGCAAGGCTGAGATGGGAGGACTGATTGAGTCCAGGAGGTAGAGGCTGCAGTGAGCTGTGATCATGCCACTACACTCCAGCCTGGGCAACAGAGACTCTGTCCCCCAAAAAAATAAAATAAAGGACTAAAAGGCTGGGCATGGTGGCTCATGCCTGTAATTCCAGCACCTTGGGAGGCTGAGGCAGGCAGATCACTTGAGACCAAAAGTTCAAGATCAGCCTGGGCAACATGGTGAAACCCTGTCTCGATAAAAAATAAATAAAAATTTTTAAATGAATAAAGAAAAAGAAAATGGGTTAATGAATTATTGGAGGTTGCTGCACTCTTTGACTTTAAAAAGTTCCATCAGCCGGACACAGTGCTCATACCTGTAATCCCAGCAATTCAGAAGGCCAAGGTGGGTGAATCACTTGAGGCCAGGAGTTCAAGACCAGCCTGGCCAACATGGCAAAACCCTGTCTCTACCAAAAAATACAAAAATTAGCTGGATTTGGTGGCACACGCCTGTAGTCCCAGCTACTCGGGAGGCTGAGGCAAGGGAATCGCTTGAACCTGGGGAGCAGAGGTTGCAGTGAGCTGAGATTGCACCTCAGCACTCCAGCCTGGGTAACAGAGCAAGACTGTCTCAAAAAAAAAAAAAAAAAAAAAATTCCATCCTTCCAGAATGAGTTTACAGTTTTGTCCTAACAATGCCCCTCACTCAAAGCCATTGTACAACAAAAGCCTATGCCCTTGGTTCACACCAAGGCTTGGTACAGACACTTTCTAACTTGATTTATACTGCTAAACTATTTTTCCTTATCAGAACAGTTATTTGAGTCAAGTTACATTATTTTAATCATTACTCTTATAATTTCCTTTCTGGTCTACAAAATCAAGGGTAAAAAACTGAGAACACAATGGAAAAGGCTGAACTTTATTTCACATTCACTGATCTCATTGATTTTTCTCTAATTCTAACTAGAAAAAATTCACAAGTCTATTTCAAAGTACCAAAGCATAAAAAGAAATCTCCTAATATACAGTGAAATCTGGAAGTTTTATTCCATCAATGTATGGTAAAGTGTAAAATTAAGGCCCAGGTACTCAATCAAGATAAGGTTATATAATTCTATATTTCCTCATTTGGGAGATGGGTACTGATAAAACATAAAAAAGCCCACAGCTGGTGGCCGGGCATGGTGGCTCACGCCTATAATCCCAACACTTTGGGAGGCCAAGAGGGGAGGATCACCTGAGGTCAGGAGTTCGAGACCAGCCAGGCCAACATGCAGAAACCCCGTCTCTACTAAAAATACAAAATTAGCCGGTGTGGTGGCGCATGCCTGTAATTCCAGCTACTAGGGAGGCTGAGGCAGGAGAATCACTTGAACCCGGGAAGCGGAGGTTGCAGTGAGCCGAGATCGTGCCACTGCACTCCAGCCTGGGTAACAAGAGCGAAACTCCGAGTCAAAATAAAAAAAAAGAAAAAGCCCATAGCTATAGAACCCCACAGAAAACATAGTTACTAAACCCTGCAGTTGGTTACATTATTCCACAAACATGGAAAAGTGACTTCAAATGTAACTTATATGTACTGAGTCTCACCAATTTCCCCGTCCTCTCCAGGTTTAGGAATGCTAATAGTAGTTTTGGTCTCCATTTCTATTTTCTTCCTAGTGTCCCCTCTCCTTCCAACTATATGCCTGTAACATAAAGAAAAAGTAATTAAAAGAAGATTAAGTCAAAATGTACCAAAATAAAGAACTTCATCATGTTTAAATCCTTTGGGACTAGAGATACTCCCTTACAGAAAAGTGATTCAGTAAAAGCCCAATATTTGTGGAAGAAATTACAAGTCAACTAGCTTTAGAACATGCTGCATTACAGTCATTGGCAAAAATGAGTTTTTGGCCCTATAGCCAATTCAATGCATAGATAGAAAAACCATGCCCAACACCCGTTTGCTTCTCAAAATTAGATTTAAAATCTGGGTCTGCAATTCAGTGAAAGAAAAGCGGGCCAGCAGGTACAGTGGCTCACACCTGTAATCCCTGCTACTCAAAAGGCTGAGGTGGGAGAACTGCTTGAGATCAGGAGTTTGAGACCAGCCTGGGCAACACAGTAAGACCCTGTCTCTAAAAAAAATATTTTAGGCTGGCCGCAGTGGCTCACGCCTGTAATCCCAGCACTCTGGGAGGCTGAGGCTGGCAGATCACCTGAGGTCAGGAGTTCGAGACCAGCCTGGCCAACATGGCAAAACCCCATCTCTACAAAAATACGAAAATTAACCCGGCGTGGCAACAGGGCGCCTGTAATCCCAGCTACTTGGGAGGCTGAGGCGGGAGAATCACTTGAACCCAGGAGGCAGAGGTTGCAGTAAGCTGAGATTGCACCACTATACTCCAGCCTAGGCAACAAGAACGAGACTCTGTCTCAAAAAACAAAATTTAAAAAAAAATTTTTTTAATAGAAAAATTAGAATATCTGAGGACTCACGGCAACAGTGAGCTACAGCCAACTCTCGACTACCCCATGAAGACGGCACATGAGCTCACAATCCCCATCACTCCCACTTCAATCACTTATTGACTCATTTACATTACTTGCCTGGACTTCCAAGTATAAATATTCTGACAATCCAAAGTTATCTTCTGGAACCCACAGTCATTTGATGTGTTCAAGTGAATGAGACTACTGAATCCCAAGAGAGAAGTTTCAGAGTCTATAAAGCACTAAGAGGCCATCACAGGGCTACAGAGTTAAGAGAAAGAACTCCTTGTCATCAACGTTACTTCAACCTCTATGACTTCAATTACAGTACCCAATACCACGGATGACTATGTCTAAAACTATTGGTTTGTTTGTGCATGGGATAACAAAGCCCAATTATTTCCCTTAGGATCTATTACAGTAAGCCAGTTTTTAAAAATAAGATGTTTAGAAAGTCTGTAATTTCCAAGTGGTTTTCCTTCTGTGGGGATGGAGATTGTAGGGCACCAAACTCTGTCGGGCCTTTGTCTTCCCACCTTACCAATTAGGAGTGCTTTCCATCAGGCTCCAGTTTATTACTATGTGGCTAGTGAACAAGCCTATCACAAAAAGCGTGGTTCAAAGTGCTATTCATAATCTAGGCTTCAGCACCTTAGAAAGCAAAGTGGTTGAGGTTTAAAAGGCTTTAGAATCAAACAAACCTTGGAACTCATATAACCACTGTAAGCCTACTTCTTCACTTATCAAAATGAAGTGAGAGGCTGATGCAGAAGGATCCCTTGAGCCCAGGAGTTCAAGGCTATGTTAAGCTATGATCACACCACGGCACTCTGGCCTGGGTGACAAAGTGAGATCCTGTATCTAAAAAAATAAAAATAGGCCAGGTGCAGTGGCTCACGCCTGTAATCCCACACTTTGGGAGGCTGAGGCGGATGAATCACTTCAGATCAGGAGTTCAAGACCGGCCTGGCCAACATGGCGAAACCCCATCTCTACTAAAAATACAAAAATTAACACATGCACACGTATGTTCATTGCGGCCCTATTCACAATAGCAAAGACTTGGAATCAACCCAAATGTCCATCAGTGACAGACTGGATTAAGAAAATGTGGCACATACACACCATGGAATACTATGCAGCCATTAAAAAGGATGAGCTTGTATCCTTTGTAGGGACATGGATGCAGCTGGAAACCATCATTCTCAGCAAACTATTGCAAGAACAGAAAACCAAACACTGCATGTTCTCACTCATAGGTGGGAACTGAACAATAAGATCACCTGGACTCGGGAAGGGGAACATCACACATCGGGGCCTATTATGGGGAGGGGGGAGGGAGGAGGGATTGCACTGGGAGTTATACCTGATGTAAATGACGAGTTGATAGGTGCTGACGAGTTGATGGGTGCAGCACACCAACATGGCACAAGTATACATATGTAACAAACCTGCACGTTATGCACATATACCCTAGAACTTAAAGTATAATAATAAAAAATAAAAATTATTTCTGCTAAAAAAAAAAAAAAATACAAAAATTAGCAAAGTCGGGCAAGGTGGCTCAAGGTGGTGTGGTGGCTCATGCCTGTAATCCCAGCACTTTGTGAGGCCGAGGTGGGCGGATCACTTGAGGTCAGGAGATCGAGGCCAGCCTGGCCAACATGGTAAAACCCCATCTCCACTAAAAATACAAAAATTAGCCAGCTGTGGTGGCGGGTACCTGTAATCCCAACTACTCAGGAGGCTGAGGCAGGAGAATTGCTTGAACTCGGGGGGCGGAGGTTGCAGTGAGTCAAGATCATACCACTGCACTCCAGCCTGGGCAACAAGAGTGAAACTCCATCTCAAAAAAACAAAAAGTCAGTGGGGTGTGGTAGAGGGCACCTGTAATTCCAGCTACTTGGAAAGCTGAGCAGGAGAACTGCTTGAACCCGGGAGACAGAGGTTGCAGTGAGCAGAGATTGCATCACTGCACTTTAGCCTGGGCGACAGAGGGAGACTCCGTCTCAAAAAAATAACTAAATAAAATTAAATTAAAGTTGGCTGGGCGTGGTGGCTCACATCTGTAATCCCAGCACTGTGGGAGGCCGAGGCAGGTGGATCACCTGAAGTCAGGAGTTCAAGACTAGTCTGGCCAACATGGTGAAACACTATCTCTACTAAAAATACAAAAATTACCTGGGTGTGGTGGCAGATGCCTATAATCCCAGCTACTCAGGAGGCTGAGGCAGGAGAATCACTTGGACTCAGGAGGCAGAGATTGCAGGGAGCCAAGATTGTGCCATTCCACTCCAGCCTGGGCGACAGAGCGAGACTCCGTCTCAAAAAAAAAAAAAGAGGCCAGGCATGGTGGCTCACGCCTGTAATCCCAGTGCTTTGGGAGGCTGGGGCGGGTGGATCACCTGAGGTCAGGAGCTCGAAACCAGCCTAACCAACTTGGAGAAACCTCATCTCTACTAAAAATACAAAACTAGCCAGGCATGGTGGTGCATGCCTGTAATCCCAGCTACTAGGGAGGCTGAGGCAGAAGAATCTCTTGAACCCGGAAGGCGGAGGTTGCCGTGAGCCGAGATCGTGCCACTGCACTCCAGCCTGGGCAACAAGAGCAAAACTCTGTCTCAAAAAAAAAAAAAAAAAAATTAAATTAAATTAAATTAAAATGGAGTGAATAGTACCTACTTGTCACAAGGTTGTCATAAGGATTAAACGCGATCATATATGAAAGAGCTTCCCAGTAAGTGGCACAGAGCTCCATACAGTCCATGCTGTCGTGTAGATGCCCCGAACGTTAGCAGGTTAAGCATACCAGGAGAAGGACCCTGTATAGCAGACACACCTGATAGTAATAACTTAAGCCTACCTGAGAATCACCCTATGATCTAAGAAGAATATGCGTTCAGAGTTCCAAGCTACGGAATCTGGCTTGGATTCATTCCAACCCAGAGATCCATTCCTTTATGCATGAGGAACATCTGAATCCCTGACCCATTTATGGAACCCAAGCCATACAGGGGATCGAGGTCCTTTGTTTTAGATTAAATAAAGGTTGCCAGGTGATGGCTGCTAGGGGCAGGGTGCGAAGTGGAAATGTTATATGAACTGTATGCTTTTTCCAAGCAGTTGAAGTTCTGTCCAGCCCACCACCACGGTACCACCCTTTATGCAAGTCCCCTCAATAAACGCTGTGTCCCACTTGCTGGCTCTGGGTCTCTTCCCCAGCCTAACATGGTGCCATCCCTGTTGAAGTCAACAGGTATGTGGCATGACACATGCTATCCTCATTAAACCCATACTGGTATCTTTCCAGTTTAAAGTATAGTCGGACTGAAAAGAGGTTTGCATGGAAAATCTAAAATATTCACTATAGAGCAGGCACAGTGGTTCTTGCCTATAATCCCAGCACTCTGGGATGCGAGGCAGGCAGATCACCTGAGGTCAGGAGTTTGAGACCAGCCTGACCAACATGGCAAAACCCCAATCTCTAACAAAAACACAAAAAAATTAGCCAGGCGTGGTGGCGCATGCCTGCAGTCCTAGCTACTCGGGAGGCTGAAGTAGGAGAATCGCTTGAACCGGGGAGGCAGAGGTTGCAGTGAGCCCAGATCACGCCACTGCACTCCAGCCTGGGTAACAGAGTGAGACTCCGTGTCAAAATAATAAAATAAAATAAATAAAATATTCACTACAATAACACAAATAAGCAGTGACAAGGTGACTCCTTGGTTGAAAACATAAGAGGAAACTCCTACCAGGTCAAGTGGTTCTCAGTCTTGGCTATACACTGGAATCACCTGGGGGGCTTCAAATAGTGATATCCGGGTCCTGCTCCCACAGACTCCGATTTAATTGGTCTAGGGTGCACCCAAGCACTGGGATTTTTTAGAAACTCCCCAGATGATTCTCCCGTGCACCTGAGGCTAAGAACCACAGCAGGAGACCTAACCCATGGACAGGTGTTGTCAATATTAGACTCTGATTATAAATTAGTTTGGCCAGGTAATTTCTTTCTTGATCCAAATAAGCCTACAGAAATTATTCCTAAGAAAGAAAATCTTCTTAGTATTTTTTATTTATTTATTTATTTTTGACAGAGGATATTGCTCTGTTGCCCAGGTGGAACTACATGGCACAATCATAGCTCACTGTAACCTTGAACCTCTGGACTCAAGCAATATTCCTGGCTTCAGCCTCCCAAGTAGCTGGGACTACAAGCACTCACTACCATGCCTGGCTAATTTACCTATTTTTATTCATTCATCCGTTTGTTCATTCATTCATTCATTTATTTATTGTAGAAATAAGGTCTCACCATGTTGCCTGAGCTGGGTGGTCTCCAACTCATGGGCTCAAGTAATCCTCCCATCTTGGCCTCCCGAAGTGCTGGAATTACAGGTATGAGCCACCACACCCAGCCTTCTGAGTAAATATTATCTATTAATTAGGATTTATCAGAGCCAATACCTAATCTAACATGCAAGTCACCTGGCACATAATGAGTGCTTAGAATATAGAGAAATCAAAAGATTATCAAGTTAGAATCATGCAAGGAACTTTTACACACCTTAGCAGTAGCAGATACAAACCAAGACCTGCTACACTGATTTTTTTTTTTTTTTCTTCAGGAAACTGAGCCATGACTTTCTAAAATCATGTTTCTTAGGAAAAAACGTCACTAGAGCCTGATTTGGTCATATTACAGGAAAATTTTATATTTAATAGGTGTTTAGAATGCTATCAAGGTTGATGAAACCATTTGTGGCCGGGCACGGTGGCTCATGCCTGTAATCCCAACACTTTGGCAGGCCGAGGTGGGCGGATCACCTGAGGTCAGGAGTTCAAGACCAGCCTGGCCAACATGGTAAAACCCCACCTCTACTAAAAATACAAAACTTAGCCAGGTGTAGTAGTGCAGGCCTGTAGCTCCAGCTACTCAGGAGGCTGATGCAAGAGAATCGCTTGAACCAAAACGGAGGAGGTTGCAGTGAGCCAACATCATGCCACTGTACACCAGCCTGGGCGACAGAGTGAGACTATCTCAAAATATGTGTGTGTGTGTGTGTGTGTGTGTGTATGTGTGTGCAGAGACCAATAAGCAGGCTATTTTAAGTAATCCACAGAAAAGGCAGAAGGGTAGCAGTGAAGATACAGATACCTGGTAGATTCAAAATATATTTAACACATTTGTAATACCAGCCCACTGGGAGGCCAAGGCAGGCGGACTGCTTGAGTTCCAGAGCTCAAGACCAGCCTGGGCAATATGGAGAAACCCTGTCTCTATCAAAAATGCAAAAAATTAGCCAGGTGTGGTGGCGCACACCTATAGTCCCAGCTATTTTGGGGGGTTGAAGAAGGGAGGATCACTTGAGCCCAGGAAGTCAAGGCTACAGTGATCCAAGATCGCACCACTGCACTCCAGCCTGGGTAACAAAGCAAAAGCAAAGCCCTGCCTTTAAAAAAAAAAAAAAAGATATTTAAAAGGTAATATGGGATATGGTGGTTGGGCATGGCTCATTCCAATGCTTTGGGAGACCAAGGTGGGAGGATCACTTGAGTCCAGGAGGTCAAGATCAGCCTGGGAAACACAGTAAAACCCCATCTCTACAAGTAATTCAAAAAATCAGCCAGGCTTGGTGGTGTGTGCCAGTCCCAGCTACTTGGGAGGCTGAGGTGGGAGGATCACTGTAGCCTGGGCAGTCAAGGCTGCAGTGAGCTAAGATTGTGCCACTGCACTCTAGCTTGGCAACAGTGAGACACCCTGTCTCAAAAATATAATAATAATAAAAATAGGCTGGGTGCGGAAGCTCACGCCTATAATGCCGGCACTTTGGGAAGCCAAGGCAGGTGGATCACCTGAGGTCAGGAGTTCAAGACCAACCTAGCCAACACGGCGAAACCCCATCTCTACTAAAAATACAAAAATTAGCCAGGCATGGCAGGCACCTATTATCCCAGCTACTCAGGAGGCTGAGGCAGGAGGATGGCTTGAACCCTGGGGGCGGATGTTGCAGTGAGCCAAGATCGTCCCATTGCACTCCTGCCTGGGTGAAAGAGCGAAACTCCATCTCAAAATAGACAAATATATAAAATAAAATAAATAAAAGGTGATGTGGTTTGGATCTGTGTCCCTGCCAAATCTCATGCTGAAATGTAACCCTCGGTGTTGGAAGTGGGGCCTAGTGGCAGGTGTTTGGAACATGGGGGTGGATCCCTCATGATGGCTTAGCACTATCTCCTTGGCAATGAGTGAGCTCACACAAGATCTGGTTGTTTAAAAGTGTGTGGCACCTCATTTCCCATGGTTTTTGCTCCTGCTTTCACCATGTGACATGCCTGCTCCCACTTCAGCTTCTGCCAAGAGTAAAAGGTCCCTGAGGCCTCCCCAGATGCTGGTGCCATGCTTGTAGTGTCTGTAGAGTTATAAGCCAGTGAAACCTCTTTTCCCTTTTTTTTTTTTTTTTTTAAGACTAAGTTTCACTCTTGTTGCCCAGGCTGGAGTGCAATGGCATGAATCTCTGCTCACTGCAACCTCTGCCTCCCAGGTTCAAGTGATTCTCCTGCCTCAGCCTCCCAAGTAGCTGGAATTACAGGTCCCCACCACCACACCCGGCTAATTTTTGTATATTTAGTAGAGACGGGGTTTCACCATGTTGACCAGGCTGGTCTCCAACTTCCGACCTCAGGTGATCCATCTGCCTCGGCCTCCCAAAGTGCCAGGATTACAGGCATGAGCCACCGCACCTGGCTGAAACCTCTTTTCTTTATAAATTACCCAGGCTCAGGTATTTCTTCATAGCAACACAAGAATGGCCTAACACAAGGGGCAAAATCAGCTTAGTGATGCATGTGGAACAATGAAATTAACCTGTAATCAGTCCTCTGACATTTTAGGACATTTTATCATTTTACCATTAGTAATCAAGCATCGCAATAAGTATGGAAGACCAAAGAGTTCACTTCCCACTGAGTTTCCTGTAAGTCTCTCCCCATGAAGCTGTTGGGGACATGACTCACTTATAGAGCAAGCTGGGGGCCCTCACAGTAGACCGGAATCCTTGTGGGGTCTGCTCCACCTCGCAGGCATCACAGGGCTCATCAGCACACTCCATGGAGCCTGCACAGAAACCATGACATCTCACTCAGAAACAATGTTGCTCTGTGGACAACAGCTTTTGCCTCAGCTGTCAACCGCTGCTGGGGTTTAAAAAAAATCAATATACACAGGCATAAAGAACAGCCAGACACTGTACATTTCATGACACTGCTCTGATACTCCTTCTGACCTGATCTTATAAGAAATAAACCATAAAAAAACACATAATGACTATTTTAAATCTTTCAGTCTTGGAATCCTGGGAAGGTAGCACATGTATACAGTACTTGTCCCTCATCTGTGGTTTCGCTTTCCAAGGTTTCAGTTACCTGCAGTTAACTGCTGTCCGAAACTATTTATTACAATAAGATACTGGGCATGGGACAGAGAGACCACATTCACATCACTTTTATTACAATGTATTGTTACAACTGTTCTATTTTGTTAGTGATTGTTATTAATCTCTCACTGTGCCTGATTAACAAACTAAACTTTATCAAAGGTTTCTATATACAGTTGGCCCTCCATATACAGGGATTCTCCATCAGTGGATTCAACCAACCACAGACTGAAAATATTTGAAAAAAAATCCAGCCTGGGCAACAAAGTAAAACCCCTCATCTCTACAAAGATTAGCTGGGCATGGTGGCACATGCTTGTAGTCCCCACTACTCAGGAAGATGATGTGGGAGAATCATTGGAGCCCAGGAGGTGAGGCTGCAGTGAACCAAGGTCGTGCCACTGCACTCTAGAATGGGCTTCGCTCTTAAAAAAAAAAAATTACTTGGAAAAAATAAAATAAAATAACAACACAGCAATAAAAATAAAACAAATTAAAAAACCATACAGGCCAGGCATGGTGGCTCATGCCTGCAATCCCAGCACTTTGGGAGGCCAAGGCAGGCGGATCACCCGAAGTCAGGAGTTTGAGACCAGGCTGGCCAACATGGTGAAACACCATCTCAACTGAAAATACAAAAATTAGCCACGTGTGGTGGCGGGCACCTGTAGTCCCAGCTACTGGGGAGGCTGAGGCAGAAGTGCTTGAACTCGCGGGAGGTGGAAGGTTACAGAGAGCCCAGATCATGCCACTGCACTCCAGCCTGGGTGACAAGAGCAAAACTCTGTCTCGAAAAAAAATAATAATAATAATAAAAAATTAAAAAAGATACAGTACAACAACTATTTACAGAGCATTTGCACTGTATTGGGTATCATATGTATTATGAGAGAAGATTTAAAGTAGGATGTGTGTAGGTTACATGCAAATACCACGATGTTCTACAAAAGGGACATGGGCATCTGAGGATTTTGGTAACATTACTGGGCAATGGACTAAATACATATGTTCATTTATTTCAAAAATTTATATATAATTACTTTAGGGGCCGGGCGCAGTGGCTCAAGCCTGTAATCCCAGCACTTTGGGAGGCTGAGATGGGCAGATCACGAGGTCAGGAGTTCGAGACCATCCTGGCTAACACGGTGAAACCCCGTCTCTACTAAAAAAAATACAAAAAGCTAGCCGGGCGAGGTGGCTGGCGCCTGTAGTCCCAGCTACTCGGGAGGCTGAGGCAGGAGAATAGCGTAAACCCGGGAGGCGGAGCTTGCAGTGAGCTGAGATCCGGCCACTGCACTCCAGCCTGGGCGACAGAGCAAGACTCCTTCTCAAAAAAAAAAAAAAAAAAAATTACTTTAGGGCCAGGTGCGGTGGCTCACGTCTGTAATCCCAGCACTTTGAGAGGCCGAGGCAGGTGGATCACTTGAGGTCAGGAGTTCAAGACCAACCTGGCCAACATGGTGAAACCCTGTCTCTACTAAAAATACAAAAATTAGCTGGGCATCATGGCACATGCCTGTAGTCCCAGCTACTCGGGAGGCTGAGGCACCAGAATCGCTTGAACCTGGGAGGCAAAGGTTGCAGTGAGTGGAGATTACATTACTGCATTCCAGCCTAGATGACAGAGCGAGACTCCATTTCTAATAATAATAATAATAATTACAATTCCACAGACAAAAGAACTTAATTTTGTCGTAGAATATTAATGGTTAATATTAATAACTAAAATTTCTTCTTATGATATTTAAACCTCTGTACAAGGCCGGGCGCGATGGCTCGAGCCTGTAATCCCAGCACTTTGGGAGGCCGAGGCGGGCGGATCACGAGGTCAGGCGATCGAGACCATCCTGGCTAATACAGTGAAACCCTGTCTCTACTAAAAAAATACAAAAAGCTAGCCGGGCGAGGTGGCTGGCGCCTGTAGTCCCAGCTACTCGGGAGGCTGAGGCAGGAGAATGGCGTGAACCCGGGAGGCGGAGCTTGCAGTGAGCTGAGATCTGGCCACTGCACTCCAGCCTGGGCGGCAGAGCGAGACTCCGTCTCAAAAAAAAAAAAAAAAAAAAAAAACCTCTGTACAAAGAAGAAACATAACTTATAAATTGCAACCAAAAACACTTCAGCTAAACTCAAACTCATCAGTACCTTTAGACATGAACAAAACGGAGCTATATGAGGCCAAACATCTCAAACTTCAGTGTTGACATGGAAACACATTGAAACAAACAAAAAATTGATCCTACAATACACAGGACATTTTACTTCTTATCTGACCAAAGAGCAGCTAGGATTACCTTGATAGAAGTCCTCTTCATCTTCTTCATGTTGATAGGTCTGTTCTTGGACTGGATTCTTCCTGTAATTCCGGCCATCAATTCTTATAAGCTGTGGACGCAGAACTTCCATGACACTTTCTTCAAATAATATTCTGATGACGTCCTGAAAAATATAATTACCATCTTACCCTTCTAAGTGAGAATTAAACGTCCTATCTCTAGTATCTGAACCATTACGTAGCTCTGAATTGGGCATCAGTTCACAGTATCTCCCACACAAAAGCAGCACTGTTTCCCACTGGATTTCCCATCTGTAAACCAGTTGGTTAACTGCTGCATTTTCTACCACACTGGCTCACTCGAGAGAGCAAAGTAATTTGTAAACTATTTATCACTCCCCCCCCCCAAAAAAAAGGGATTAAAAGGCATATACTCTTTTAAAAAAAAAAAAGAAAAGAAAGGAAGGGAGGGAGAGAGGGAGGGAGGGGAGCAGTGGCTCACATCTGTAATCCTAGCACTTTGGGAGGCCAAGGTGAGAGGATTGGTTGAGTCTGGAGTTCAAGACCAGCCTTGTGAACACAGTGAGGCCTCGCCTCTAAGAAAACAAAAAGAGGACCAGGTGCGGTGGCTCACACCTGTAATTCCAGCACTTTGGTAGGCCGAGGTGGGCGGATTACCAGGTCAGGAGTTCGAGACCAGCCTGATCAAAAGGGTGAAACCCCGTTTCTACTACAAATACAAAAATCAGCTGGGCATGGTGGCACGCGCCTATAATCCCAGGTACTCGGGAGGGTGAGGCAGGAGAATCTCCTGAACCCGGGAGGTGGAGGTTGCAGTGAGCCGAGATCGCGCCGCTGCACTCCAGCCTGGGCAACAGAGCGCAACTCCGTCTTAAAAAAAAAGAAAGAAAAAGAGAAAAGGGCCAGGCATGGTGGCTTACACCTGTTCTCCCAGCACTTTGGGAGGCTGAAGAAGGAGGACTGCTTGAGCCCAAAAGTTTGAAACCAGCCTGGGCAACATAGCGACACCCTGTTTCTCAAAAAAAAAGAGATTAAAAATAAAAGGCAGCCTTTGAAAGAGAGAATACAGGTCTCTTTATTACTTTAACCTAATGAGTAAAATGCGAACTTCAGTGGTTATCTAACCATTTGCACAGTATCTTTTTATTTTTTATTTTTTTGAGACGGTGTCTCGCTCTTGTCGCCCAGGCTGGAATGCAATGACACTATCTCTGCTCACTGTAACCTATGCCTCCCGGGTTCAAGTGATTCTCCTGCCTCAGCCTTCCAAGTTGCTGGAACTGCAGGCATCCACCACCACCCCGGGCTAATTTTTTGTTATTTTTAGTAGAGACTGGGTTTCATCATGTTGGCCAGGCTGGTCTGGAACTCCTGGGCTCAGGTGATCCATCAGCCTCAGCCTCCCAAAGTGCTGGGATTACAGGAGTAAGCCACTGCACCCAGCAAACTCTATCTAGCAAGATAAAGACAATGAGGGACATTTAATACACTTAACCATCCAGAAAAAAAAAAGCCCCTAAGTACTTTCAGAGGTGCTAGAAATTCATACCAAACAATCGGTTCCAGTTGCCTGTCAAAGCAGTAAATTAATAACAACTTAACCAATATGGTTCTCAGACCAATATACTGCTGAGGGGAGAAATCCAGTTTCTACAGGCCACTGCCCAACAATATGCACATCACTCACTGAGAAGCCAAGCTTCTGGTCACACCACTCAATGGATCCATAATTTAGGAAACAAATGTTCCTTACAGGCTAGCTGAGATTAAATTCAACCAATATTCCTACCACGTAGAGCTTAGTCTTGAAGCCCAAAATACTGAAGCGTTCCAAAGAAAACAAGTTGATCCTTACTAAATACACTAACGCTCAAGCCAACGTGGACGCGGTGGCTCACGTCTGTAATCCCAGCACTTCGGGAGGCCGAGGTGGGCGGATCATCTGAGGTCAGGAGTTCAAGACCAGCCTGGCCAAGATAGTGAAACCCCATCTCTACTGAAAATACAAAAAGTAGGGCCGGGCGCGGTGGCTCAAGCCTGTAATCCCAGCACTTTGGGAGGCCGAGACGGGCGGATCACGAGGTCAGGAGATCGAGACCATCCTGGCTAACACGGTGAAACCCCGTCTCTACTAAAAATACAAAAAAAAAACTAGTCGGGCGAGGTGGTGGGCGCCTGTAGTCCCAGCTACTCGGGAGGCTGAGGCAGGAGAATGGCGTAAACCCAGGAGGTGGAGCTTGCAGTGAGCTGAGATCTGGCCACTGCACTCCAGCCTGGGCGACAGAGCGAGACTCCGCCTCAAAAAAAAAAAAAAAAAAAAATACAAAAGTAGCCGGGCGTGGTGGCGGGCGCCTGTAATCCCAGCTACTCGGAAGGCTGATGTGGCACGAGAATCGCTTAAGCCTGAGAGGCGGAGGTTGCAGTGAGCTGAGATCGCGCCACCGCACTCCAGCCTGGGTGACAGAGCTAGACTTCGTCTCAAAAAAATAAATAAAATAAAATAATAATTGATGATTTGTGTGCTTACAGAACCAAGAAGAGGTTTTGTGAGAAATAACAACATAGAAGGTAAACCGACATGGATAGAGGAAAAGAGCACATCATTAGCAATAGTCGATGACATCACAACCCAGTGGTCTATTCCCTGAGGCCTCTAAAGTTCTCAATGAAAAAACACTTTCAAGGCGAAAGCTAAAAAAAAAAAAAAAAAGTTCCCCACAAAAGCAGACTAAGGTGAAAGTCGGGCCCTCAGAACAAGAGCTCCGGAAAAACAGGTAGTCGTCGCGGAGACAGCAAATGCAGCATCTACCTGTCCTACATGGCCCTGCGCTACGAGACTGCTCGGAAGGAAAGGCGGGAATAACCAACTTAACCCTGCTTCGAGGTGGTTTGGAGAGGAAGAGGAAAGCCGTGTCTTTCTGCAATATCGTGAGGGAAGCCGAGGACCCGAATCATCAAAGAGAAGGAGGCGAAGAGGACTAGGCGGCGGCAGGTAAACCAAAGTAGGGCGAGGAGGCAAAGAAGCCGGAATTCCTCTCCGCCAGCGCGTTCTCTGCTCCCCTCCTCGCGTCTCCGCCCCGGCCACGCCCACCACGGCACGGACGCGCGCACGCCGCCTTCGCCGCGGGCCCCTCCGTGGGGGCGCGAGCACGCCGCCGTCCTCGTCGTGCTGAGCGTGACCGCTCCGGCTGGTCCCGGGGGCGGGGCCGTAGAGAAAAGTGCTAAAGCCGCTGAGGTAAGAGGCCGAGGCTCAAGGGCCCTCAGGAGCTTGGTGAAAAGGGAGTTAACCCCTAGGATCCTACCTGAAGGGACTAGAAAAATGGAGAAGGTAGGAGGAGAAACAGGAGACTGCTGTAGCAGACGTGCGACAGGAAATTTTCTCAGGCCGGGTTTGACTGACTGCGCATGCGGGCCAAGAGTGGCGCCTGCGCAGTGGGACAGCGCCGATGGCGTCGTTTCCTGGGGACCCAGCTGGGTGGGAAACGTGGCTAGGAGTTAGCTTGGGAGCCGCTGGTGTTCTGGCCGCTCCCCTCTCTGGCCACTTTCTCTCCACGCCCACCCCACCCCCAGTTACAGCTGCGGCGTCTATTTGGTTTGGGTTGTAATCCAGCTGTTTTTAAGTGGAACGATTTTTTGATGATGGAATTTAATGATTGCTTGTAATGATTTGCCTTTGTACTAGGGTAGGAACTTTTAAGGAATTACTCTTTTTAAGAAAATAGGCATATATCTGTTAGAAAGGAAAGGAATTTATATTCATAAAACTATGAAGGCCGGGCGCGGTGGATCACGCCTGTAATCCCAGAACTTTGGGAGGCCGAGGCGGGCGGATCACGAGGTCAGGAGATCGAGGCCATCCTGGCTAACACGGGGTTTCACCGTGTTAAATACAAAACCAAATTAGCCGGGCGTGGTGGCAGGCGCGTGTAGTCCCAGCTACTCGGGAGGCTGAGGCAGGAGAATGGCGTGAACCCGGGAGGCGGAGCTTGCACGTCTCAAAAAAAAAAAAAAAAAAAAAAACTATGAATGCGAGGTCATCCCTGCCGTACATGAAGTAAATGTTTAAGCATCTTAGCTCGGACACAGCAATCTGTCCACAAAGCATCGTTACTCTCCTGTGAGGACCTCCACTGTCAGCCCCAACTTCCCTGACAGGGCCAAATCCCAGGATACTTCATCAGTATTTGTTCAACAAAACATTACTGAGCACCTCCGGTGGGCCTCGCAGACTAGTTGAAAATAGAGTTGTGCGAATAGATCTGCATAATGAGAAAAAAATCCGTAATGAACCAATACTGATGACACCACGCTTGTCTATCTCCTGCATGACCTTTGCTGAGCCCTGCGTTCTGTCATTTGTTCTTCATTCATTCATCCGAAATGCTCAGGAAGCACTGTGGAAACACTGTGACCCTGGTTCTGTGCTCGGCATTGAGGGTAGAAAGACTTCGAAGGTGGCAGGATGTTTCTTAAGATCATGAACCTTAAAATGAAAGTGTAGGCCGGGCGCAGTGGCTCACACCTGTAATCCCAGCACTTTGGGAGGCCGAGGCGAGCCGGATCACGAGGTCGGGAGATCAAGATTATCCTGGCTAACACGGTGAAAACCCGTTTCTACTAAAAAAAATACAAAAAATTAGCCGAGAGTGGTGGCGGGCGCCTGTAGTTCCCAGCAACTCGGGAGGCTGAGACGGGAGAATGGAGTGAACCCGGGAGGCGGAGCTTGCAGCGAGCCGAGATCGCGCCACTGCACTCCAGCCTGGAGTGCTTAAGAGAAGTTTACTTAATAGACCGAGATTCCGTCTCAAAAAAAAAAAAAAAAAAAAAAAAAAAATTGTAAAGTGCTTAATAGAAGGTATTGGCCCTCCTCCTGAGCAGATTCTTTCGCCTCTGGGAGCTTGCTGACTCAGATGGAGAGAATTAAGACTTTTTCCATGAGGTTTTTTCATAGTAAGTATGAAAAACTGGGATCTGCATAGGAAAAAACACTCAGGAGTTAACTCTCTGTTAATGATTTTGAATAGCCAAGATTTATGAAGTGTTTACTAAGCCTGTAACCGTTCCAAGTGTTTTACGTGTATTAATTAATCTTTGTCACACCTGTGTGAGGTAGGTAATGTTATTACAGGTTGAGTATCCTTAATCTAGAAATCCAAAATCCTCCAAAATTTAAAACTTTTGAGCACTGATGGGATGGTCAAAGGAAGTGCTATTTGGAGCATTTTGAATTTTAGATTTTCGGATTTGGGAGGCTTAATCATTAAGTATAATGCAAATATCCCAAAACCTGGAAAAAAATCCGAAATCCAAAATACCTCCAGTCCCAAGCATTTCGGATGAAGGGTACTCAACCTGTTTCCCGTTTTGCAGATAAGACAACCAAGGAACAAAAAGATCCCGGAGGGGGAGGCGGACGTGGAGGTTGCAGTGAGCCAAGATCGTGCCGTTGCACTCCAGCCTGGGCAACAAGAGCGAAACTCCATCTCAAAAAAAAAAAAAATGCCAGAAGTTGCAATTTTTTACATTTTTGCCATCAGACCTTGGCAATGACCTTGAGCAGTAGGATATAAATAACTCCCACATGCTTAGCGTTTCAATAATGGAACACTAGGCATAAATGGGTGAAATGATTTGTCCACAGTCTTGCAGCAAGTAAGTAGCAAAACCAGAACTCAGAGAGGCTTCATAATCTTACCCACTATGCTGCTTTACCTTGCACATGACAAATGACATGCCAACAAGCCATTGCTTCAGAATGTCACAGCAGATAAGCTAAAATTGTCTCTACACCTCAGTTTTATTTTTTCATGTATAAAATGAGGAAGTTGGGTTAGATGACTTTTAAGGAATCTGTGGTTTCTGTGAAATACTTAATTCACTCAGCAAACATTCACTGAAATGAACAGCTATTTCCTTACTATAGGCCAGGTGTTATGTTTGGTTCTGGTGATCAGTTAATGCCTGCCCTGAGAGCAGTTACAACCTAGGGTTTATTAGTTTTGCTTTACTCTCATTTACCACTTGCTGGTAGCGTTCAAAATTTAACTGAAATCTTTAGAGCTAGAAGTTATTTAGGTTTATCCTTCCACCTCAGCAGAAAACTGCTTATTTAAAGTTAGCTTTGTGCTAATTCTGTGCTCCAGTTTTTAACCCTGGCTGTTTTGTGTATGGAACGATAGTAGTTCTGAGAGTGTGAAAGAAAACAGGATGAAAGGGAATTCCTTTGATTATATTCAGCTTAGAAGTCACATTGTGGCTACCTTTTGAAGCTGTCCTCACTCTAGCAGTTGCTTGGGTGCTCTGCTGAGCACCTGACTTCAAAATATAAAGTATAAAGCATTTGCAACTGAATAGAGCATTTATCAGGGTGTAGGAAAAATAGAGTTTTAAATCTTAGGTAAGATATATACAGTTCACCGTGGGTTCTACTCTGAACTGATGGGAAATAAAGACTGAGCTACTCTCCAAAAGGTGGCTAAGTTGTCTGTATACTTTATTTGAATCCCACCAGGTATTCACTTAGAGATTTGGACCTGATCCCTTACTGCTTAAGTTCAAAAACAATTCAAAAACTTGTCAGGTTATATTTTGACCCAGTGTATTCCGGAAGATTGGATATTAATCTAACTCCAAAAGATGTTGCCTCTGTGGATATGAGTACAATTTGGAAAGTTATCAGAGCTCAGAGAAAAAAGGAAGAGTGATCTAATAACAAGATTGAAAATGTCAGCTGAGCAGAGTGGCTCAGGCCTATAGTCCCAGCACTTTGAGAGACTGAGGTGGGAGAATCACTTGAGCTCAGGAATTGGAGACCAGCCTGAGCAACACAGTGAGACTTCATCTCCACAAAAAATAAACAAAATTAGTGGGGTTTGGTGGCACGCGCCTGTAGTCCCAGCTACTCGCGAGACTGAGGTGAGAGGATAATTTGTACCCAGGAGGTCAAGGCTGGAGTTAGCCAAAATCGTGCCACTGCATTCCAGCCTGAGAAACATAGTGAGACTCTGTCTCCAAAAAAATAAAATAAAATAAAATGTCATTAATCAATTTGCATTTTTGCTGACAGTCTTGTTATAATAGCTGTCCTACCGTTGTTCCCGGTTCCCACTTCACTATTAATCAGTATTACTTATAGACGTGATGAAATCAGAAACCAAGCTCTGCTTCTCTAACAACCTTAAATCTTCATCACAAAATTAAGCAAACAGAACAGCCAGTGTTTCAAGACATACTGTATCATTTTCCTTACTAGGAAACTGGATTTTATGTATATAAATTTTATATTTGTATTTCATTTCCTCACTTTTTTCTATTTTCAAAAAACATGGCCAGGTGCGGTGGCTCACGCCTGTAATCCCAGCACTTTGGGAGGCCAAGGCGGGTGGATCACCTGAGGTCGGGAGTTCAAGACCAGCCTGACCAACATGGAGAAACCCCATCTCTACTAAAAATACAAAATTAGCCGGGCATGGTGGCGCATGTCCATAATCCCAGCTACTTGGGAGGCTGAGGCAGGAGAATTGCTTGAACCCGGGAGCCAGAAGTTGCAGTGGGCCGAGATTGCGGCACTGCACTCCAGCCTGGGCAACAAGAGGGAAATTCTGTCTCAAAAAAAAAGAAAAGAAAAGAAAAAAACATAAATTTCAACCAGGCATGGTGGCTCACACCTGTAATCTCAACACTTTGGGAGGCCAAGGTGGGAAAATTGCTTGAGACAGGAGATCTGTACCAGCCTGGGGGCAACATGGTGAGAAGTTGTCTCTACTAAAAGTAAAAAAAATAGCTGGGCATGGTGGAATGCACCTGTGGTCCCAGCGACTTGGGAGGTTGAGAGGTTGGAGGATTGCTTGAGCGCAGGAGATTGAGGCTGCAATAGCCATGATCACGCCACTGCACTTCAGCCTGGGTGACAGAGCGAGAGCCTGCCTCAAAACAATAGGTTTCAACTTTTTTATAATAAATATGTTCATTTTGCAACTAGCAAAAAAAAAAAAAGAAAGAAAGAAAAAAATTCAGTCTGGTCTAGGTACGATGGTGTTTCCACTAACTGATCACCACCAGTTACAGATATCTTTGTTTCTTTTCCACTCCCGCTGCTTCACCTGACTGGCCAAAAAGCAAAAAACAAAAAAAAAAAACAGCTCAGCTAAAATTCTGTCTGACCATTATAGAGGAAAATTCATTTTACAATCCGTTTTCCTCCCCCCCACCCCCGCTCCCCGAGATGGAGTTTTGCTCTAGTGGCCCAAGCTAGAGTGCAATGGCACCATCTCGGCTCACTGCAACCTCCATCTCCTGAGTTCAAGCTATTCTCCTACCTCAGCCTCCCAAGTAGCTGGGATTACAGGCACCTGCCACCATGCCCAGCTCATTTTTGCATTTTAGTAGAGATGGAGTTTCGCCATGTTGACCAGGCTGTTCTTGAACTCCTGACCTTAGGTGATCTGCCTGCCTCGGCCTCCCAAAGTGCTGGGATTACAGGCGTAAGCCACCAGCGTACAATCCTTTTTGAAGTCCTTTCTTCTAATTGGGTTAAAATTCACATAACATAAAATTAACCACTAGCCATTTTAAAGTGTACGAATCAATATAAAGTTATTTTTAATCTAAATACTAGAACTTTATCCATTACAGCAGCCAATAGCCACATGTGGCTACTTAAATTTTAATTAATATTAAATAAAATTTAAAATACAGTTCTTCAGTCATACCAGTTTATAGGTGCAACATGAAGCTCGTGGCTACCATATTGTGCAGTGCAGAAATAGAACACTGGAACATTTCCGTCATGGCAGGAAAGTTCTATTAGACAGCGTGTCACTAAACCTTTTTTTTTTTTTTTTTTTTTTGGAGACGGAGTCTGCTCTGTCACACAGGCTGGAGTGCAATGGAGTGATCTCAGCTTACTGCAACCTCCACCTCCCAGGTTCAAGTGATTCTCCTGCCTCAGTCTGCTGAGTAGCTGAGGCTACAGGTGCCCACCACCACAGCCGGCTAATTTTTTTGTTTGTTTGTTTTTGAGATGGAATCTCACTCTATTACCCAGGCTGGAGTGCAATGGTGCAATCTTGGCTCTCTGCAACCGCCGCCTCCCGGGTTCAAGCGATTCTCCTGCCTCAGCCTCCTGAGTAGCTGGGATTACAGGCGCACACCACCATGACCAGCTAATTTTTGTATTTTTAGTAGAGATGGGGTTTCACTGTGTTGGCCAGGCTGGTCTCGAACTCCTGACCTCGTGATCTGCCCGCCTCGGCCTCCCAAAGTGCTGGGATTACAGGTGTGAGCAACCGCACCTGGCCATTTTTTCTTTAAAAAATACTGTATACACTTTTTAGAGAGCTGAGCGCAGTGAGACTTTGGGAAAAAAGGTGGGAGGATCACTTGAGACCAGGAGTTAAAGACCAGACTGACTGGGCATGATGGTTCATGCCTGTAATCCCAGCACTTTGGGAGGCCGAGGAGGGCAGATCACGAGGTCAAGAGATGGAGACCATCCTGGCCAACATGGTGAAACCCCATCTCAACTAAAAATACAAAAATTAGCTGGGCGTGGTGGCGGCGCTTGTAGTCTCAGCTACTCAGGAGGCTGAAGCAGGAGAATCGCTTGAACCTGAGAGGTAGAGGTTGCAGTGAGCAGAGATCATGCCATTGCACTCCAGCCTGCCGACAGAGTGAGACTCCGTAAATAAATACGTACGTACATACATATATACATGCCAGACTGGGCAACATAGCAAGACCTCATCTCTGTTTTTAAAAAAAATGGAAAGAGGCCAGGTGCAGTGACTTATGTCCGTAATCCCAGCACTTTGGGAGGCCAAGGCAGGTAGATCACCTGAGGTTAGGAGTTCGAGACCAGGATGGCCAATGTGGTGAAGCCCCGTGTCTGCCAAAAATACAAAAATTAGATGGGCACAGTGGCTCATGCCTGTAATTCCAGCTACTTGGGAGGCTGAGACAGGAGAATCGGAGAATCGCTTGAACCTAGGAAGTGGAGGTTGCAGTGAGCTGCTATCGTGCCACTCTAGTATGGGTGACAAGAGCAAGACTGTGTCTCAAAAAAAAAGAAAAAAAGGAAATAAAATACTATATACACTTTTTAGAATTTTTGGTAAAGTCGTGTAAGCTTCTGTGGCAAAGAGAGTGTTTGTTTTGAACTTTAGTAAGGTGTCGTGTTCAGGACAGTTTTCTCTATAACATTTGCATTTTTTGATATGAAATAAGGTTAAACACTCACAGGTGCTCTGTTCATAATAGGCAGTGATTTCCAAGATTGTTTCCTGAACTTTTTGTTCCGGTTTTGGGACGCCACCAAGTGATAAGTTTGGGTATTACATTTGAATGAAAAGGTTAATTTTTTGTGTGTGTTTTGTTTTTTTTTGAGAGAGAGAGTCCTGCTCTGTCACTCAGGCTCACTGCAACCTCTGCCTCCCGGGTTCAAGCGATTCTCTTGCGTCAGCCTCCCGAGTAGCTGGGATGAGAGGCACCCACCACCACGCCTGGCTAATTTTTTTGTAATTTTAGTAGAGACAGGGTTTCGTCATGTTGGCCAGGCTGGTCTTGAACTCCTGACCTCAGGTGATCTATCTGCCTCCACCTCCCAAAGTGCTGGGACTACAAGCATGAGCCACTGTGCCTGGCCAAAAGTTAATTTTTAATGAGAAGGCCCAATAGGTATTTCCTAACTAGTTCCCCTTCCCTGGGAACAGAACACAGTGTTACTCTGGAATTTTATTTGGAAAATATTATAATTTCTTGATGTGGCTTGATCAGGATGTATCCAAGACAAACTGTCCTGTGAAGTGTGATGCTTTTATCCTCATATAACTTATTTCCTCAGTCAAATCTCTGCCTTGGCACTGCCATATCACCCCTTCATAACTCATAAATCACCCACAGTCAATCTCAGTTGACATAAACAGTTTGCTAATGGTAGGAATTCGTGTTTTAAGTAGATATACTATTCTTAAGCTTATTTTCAGTTCAAAACCTGACGGATATTTTGGCCTGAGACATCAATAAAATATCGTGAAAGTAGAGAGGACAGAAAAACGGGGAGCTAACTCTACAAAACTGCATGCTGACCCTTACGGCAGCTAGAATGAAATGTTGTCACTCTCACTTCCATAAACTTGCCAATTGCTGTTTTTCTTTCTCTGTAGTGAAGTAAGAACTCTGCTAGAGAGGAAATGGCTGCTTCATCATCATCCTCCTCAGCTGGTGGGGTCAGTGGAAGTTCTGTCACTGGATCTGGTTTCAGTGTCTCAGACCTTGCCCCACCACGGAAAGCCCTTTTCACCTACCCCAAAGGAGCTGGAGAGATGTTAGAAGGTGATCTCATGCTGCTTTCTGAATAATTGGTTTCAGACCTGCAATGAATATTAATTGTAAAGAAGCTATTAAGTGGATTAAAGATGAGTTTGCCCTGATTTCAGCTCTACATTTCATCTCTTGTCCCCATCTCAAAATAATATATTTAAAAACAGTCTTGCTCCAGAATCAGAATGTTGGAGCTGAAAAGGACTTTGGAAATCAAGGAAGTCATCTAAAGTTATTTAGATCCAGAAAAGTTAAGTGATTTAACCAGGTTAAAGGCAGAGGTAGGGGTGGGCACTCTGGCTCATCCATGTTATCCCAGCACTTTGGGAGGCCGAGGCAGGCGGATCACTTGAGGCCAGGAGTTCGAGACCAACCTGGCCAACAGTGAAACCCCCATCTCTACTAAAAATACAAAAATTAGCCGACCATGGTGGTAGGCGCCTGTAATCCCAACTACTGGAAAGGCTGAGACAGGAGAATCACTTGAACCTGGGAGGTAGAAGTTGCCGTGTGCTGAGATCATGCCACTGCACTCCAGCCTGGGCAACAAAATGAGACTCTGTCTCAAAAAAACAGAGTTGGCCGGGCACGGTGGCTCACGCCTATAATCCCAGCACTTTGGGAGGCCGAGGCGGGCGGATCACGAGGTCAGGAGATCAAGACCATCCTGGCTAACATGGTGAAACCCCTTCTCTACTAAAAAATACAAAAAAAAATTCGCTGGGCATGGTGGCAGGTGCCTGTAGTCCCAGCTACTCCGGAGGCTGAGGCAGGAGAATGGCGTGAACCCGGAAGGCAGAGCATGCAGTGAGCCAAGACCGAGCCACTGCACTCCAGCCTGGGTGACAGAGCGAGACTCCATCTCAAAAAAAAAAAAAAAAAAAACAGAGTCAGCACTGAATCCAGGAATTCTCTTGACCTCCTACTCCAGTTTGCTTTATCCTGGCAGCTGTCTACCTCCCATGGTAGTAGGTTTGATGTGTTTTTTTATAGTATGATTAATCTACAGATAGATTCACCCTGTCAGAAAGGTTCTAAGAGGGAATAAAAGCTAATGCAGTGCCCTTTTATGTGAACATGACTCCTGACCCACTGCAGCATGATGCTGTGTGGTTTTTCTAGCACCAGAGCCAGATTTGCATCAAATCATTCACTATCTTGTTCAGCATCATTGGCTGACTGACTGGCCAAGATCAGGGTACAGGCTGTAACCATGTCATTTGAAGAGCTAGACTAATAATTCTTACCAGGAGGCATAAAAATCACCTGAAGAGTTTACTTAAAATGCACATTTCTGGCCAGGCACTGTAGCTCACGCCTGTAATCCCAGCACTTTGGGAGGCCGAGGCGGGTGTATCACCTGAGGTCAGGAGTTCGAGACCAGCCTGCCCAACATGGTGAAACCCTTTTCTCTACTAAAAATACAAAAATTAGCCAGGCATGGTGGCGTGTACCTGTAATCCCAGCTAATCGGGAGGCTGAGGCAGGAGAATCACTTGAACCCAGAAGGCAGAGGTTGCGGTGAGCCAATATCATGCCACTGCAGTCCAGCCTGGGTGACAGAGCGAGACTCTGTCTCAAAAAAATAAATAAATAAATAAATAAAATGCATATTCTGGGCCCACCTTAGAGCTTCTGAATTAGTCTAGGGTGTAGTTCAGGAGTTCATTTTTTACCAGCATCCAGGCCCTTCTCATGAAGGCAGTCTTCCATATTTTGAAAAACACTGGGACCAGAAGTGGCTCAAACCTAAAATTTCAGCATTTTGGGAAGCCAAGGCATGAGGATTGTTTGAGCCCAGGAGTTCAAGGTTGCAATGAGCCATGATCATGCCACTGCACTCCAGCCTGGGTGACAGAATGGGACTGTGTCTCAAAAAATAATAATAATAAATTTTTTAAAAGCATTGGGAGGCCGGGTGCAGTGGCTCACACCTATAATCCCAACATTTTTGGAAGGCCAAGGCAGGCAGATCACAAGGTCAGGAGGTCAAGACCATCCTGGCTAACATGGTGAAACCCCATCTCTACTAAAAATACAAAAAAAAGTTAGCTGGATGTGGTGGCGCACGCCTGTAGTCCAGCTACTCGGGAGGCTGAGGCAGGAGAATCACTTGAACCTGGGAGGCAGAGGTTGCAGTGAGCCGATAACGTGCCACTGCACTACAGCCTGGCAACAGAGCAAGACTCTCTCGAAAAAAAAAAAAAGCTTTGGGGAATAACCTATTAAGGATTCAAAATTTACTTGATTCTAGCATTTTAGTGCTTAATTATATATTGATCTTTTTTCCTTTATTGCAATTTTTTGGTTGTTGTTTTGTTGTTGTTGTTGTTGTTGAGACGGAGTCTTGCTCTGTTGCCCAAGCTGGGGTGCAGTGGCTCAATCTTGGCTCACTGCACCTTCTGCCTCCCAGGTTCAAGTGATTCTCCTGCCCCAGCCTCCCAAGTAGCTGGGATGACAGGTGCCCACCACCACACCTGGCTAATTTTTTTGTATTTTTAGTAGAGACAGTGTTTCGCCATGTTGCCCCGGCTGGCCTTCAACTCCTGACCTCAAGTGATCTGCCCACCTTGGCCTCCCAAAGTGCTGTGATTACAGGCATGAGCCACTGTGCCTGGCCTTAATATTTCAAATTTACACAAATGTATTTTTAAACTAATCTAGGAATATCTGTGACAAAGATACAAACCATCGGCCAGGCATAGTGGCTCACACCTGTAATCCCAGCACTTTGGGAGGCTGAGGCAGGCAGATTGCTTGAACCCAGGAGTTCGAGACCAGCCTGGGCAACATGATGAAATCCTGTCTCTAGAAAAAATACAAAAATTAGCTAGGTGTGATGGCATGTGGCTGTAGTCCCAGCTACTTAGGAAGGTGAGGTGGGAGGTTCACCTGAGCCCGGGAGGTGGAGGCTGCAGTGAGCTGTGATTGCATCACTGCACTCCAGCCTGGGTGATGGAGACCTTGTCTCAAAAAAAAAAGAAAAGATACAAACTATAGTTGGCCTTGGGGGTGATGAATAATCAGAAATAATAAAAAGAGTTATGGGTTAAGCCCAAAATCATTTGTGACAGGAAACCACCGGGGGACTCTGGGACCGTAGAGCTCCCTAGCATTGGTTTGGGTTATGACTAGTGGTGAGGTAGATGACCAGGTAGCATATGTAATTAGTGATATATATACTTCTCTCTTTGCCTTTTTATTTTCTTTAATTGTGTTAACTAAATACTCAAGTTAGTATTACTGAGTCTGGTTGGAAGTAGTGAACAATTGGGGCCCTGTTACCATATTTGGTGCTAAAACTGTATTATGACTTCATTTATATGCAGCAGAGATCTAGTATCGAGGAAGTTTCCCACAAAACAAATCAAAAGTGGGAGACATTTAAATTGCTTCATGAGTTTTATAGCAGCAGAAGAATCAGTATTCAATAATGTAACTCTAAGATTAAAGTCATTTAAATTTTAGCTATAAGAGGAATTTAATACAGGAGGTACCTCCACAGTCTCAAAGCTATCAGCATTCTTTGTCAGTATACACCAAATTATGTGGAGATACTGAAGAAGAAAGGCTTCTGAGATTAGTCTGAATGTTGACGTTCTAATGAGTTATAGATCTATCCATTTTTATTCCATCTCAATATGCTTCATGGAGAAATGTGTTGGGTCTCTGTTGTAGGATACATTTATAGTGAGTATAAATACACAGTGCACAGTTTTGATTGTGTTTCTTAGATTTCAAGTTTTACCGATAATCTTAAAGCTGCTTACACTTAAAGACTGTGAAAAATAATGTAGAGATAGCAACCCCTAAACCCATTTAATATTCTTGGTCAAATCAAGAATATTAAATTGAAAAGAGTACTCTTAATGTAAGGATGTTGGATTTGGAAGCATTTTCTACCATGTTTATAGGTGATACTATTCTGTTATACAATAAATCTAACACACATGTACCTGACCAGTAATAGTTTAATAGAATATGAAAATAGAGGCCAGGCATGGTGCCTCACACCTGTAATCCCAGCACTTTGGGAGGCCAAGGCGGGCAGATCACCTGAGGTCAGGAGTTTGAGACCAGCCTGACCAATATGGTGAAACCCGGCCTCTACTAAAAATACCAAAATAAAAAAAAGCATCGTGGCATGCGCCTGTAGTCCCAGCTACTCGGGAGGCTGAGAGAATTGCTTGAACCCAGGAGGCGGAGGTTGCAGTGAGCTGAGATCATGCCACTGCCCCCCAGCCTGGGTGACAGAGCGAGACTCCATTTAAAAAAAAAAAAGAATATGAAAATAGAGCACAGGGTTGCCTGTCAAGAGTAAGGAACAAAACTAGTTAGGAATCAAGGATGGATGCTGTTTTTAATCTCAGCAGGTTCAACTTGATGTTTTATCCTCATGAGTCTAGTACAGTAAACCCAAATCATCTGTAGTTAACCTTGTGAATTAACTTTTTTGTGCCTCTGCTGTCTGAGAACAGACACCTCACATAAGCAGCAGTTTTCAGCATTCTCCTGCCCTTGACCAAAATTGTCCTCACCCAGTTATTACTGAGCGCATTAAAGACTGCCTTCCAGCCCATCAGTGGCTATATTTTAGAGACATTGTAGCCACTGAAGTATAAATTATCTGGCATTGTCTAATTTCCTACTGTGAGGTAATATTCTTTTTAATGTATTTGTTACCATCCTAATTTATTGGATTTGGGGATGGTGTTAGATTTGGGTAATTTACTGAACTTTTCCCTGTTTATAACCTTTGCCTGTCCCTTACGAGGAAAGCTGATGTATTGCTACTTGCTGTGTTACAAAGGGTTTGATTACAGTTTCTAAATGGAAGAGATTGCCCCCAACTGACTCTGCTCTCCAGGCTTTAGACTGGTACTGATATCACATCTAATAGGGTGGCTAAGAAGCAGTTGGACTTTGTGGTTAATAGGGAGCTGCAAATCAGCAAAAGTGTGTTCCACAGGCATATGGTGTGGTAGAGTGACATGCAGAGGTGCCTTTTTGAAAGTTTAGCTTATATCCTTTTGCTTTGAAGTTCATTACCAAGGAAAATATGCAAATATCACAACTTAACCATTTTATCCTAATGGTGCCTGTGATTAAATATAAGTGAGAGGGGGCACTTCCAGGAGCTTCCATATACATGTTGGCCTGATCCTTATAGCCCATAATTCCCACTGCCATGTGTATAATCCTAAAGTTCAGGATCAAACCACCTGGGAAGTAAACTCTATCTATGCTTTCCTCTTTCTAAAATAAAGTATGAGTTATAATTGGACTTTTTAAGCAAGAGTATGAATAGGATGATGACTACTGACATACCGTTTACACAGAAGACCTATAATAAATTACATCTTTGGTGTCAAATGTTCTCAACAGTCCCTCTTCCTGTCATGGAATTTGTAGTTACTTGCTGTTCATTGCTCTTATCTAAAAAAAAAAAAAACTCAGTTATGTATTACCTTGTCTAGATCTTTAAACTGGATTGTCAGTGTAATAGTTAATTTTTTTTTTTTTTTTTAGATGAATTCTCACTCTGTCACCTAGGCTGGAGTGCAGTGGCACCAGCTCAGCTCACTGCAATCTCTGCCTCCACACCCAGCTATTATTTTGTCAATTTAAAATGAAAATATTTATTTGCCCAGTTTGGTGATCAGCAGCTCAGAAGTAACTTATATTCAACCAGAGAAATGGGATGGGGTGGAGAAGATGGGATCATATCCCGTATCACACAATATGTTTAAAAGAGGTTTGAAGGCCGGGCATGGTGGCTCATGCCTGTAATCCCAGCACATTGGGAGGCCAAGGCAGGCAGATCACCTGAGGTCAGAAGTTCGAGACCAACCTGGCCAACATGGCGAAACCCTGTCTCTACTAGACAATATAAAAATTAGCCAGGCGTGGTGGCAGGCGCCTATAGTCCCAGCTACTCTGGAAGCTGAGGCAGGGAGAATTGCTTGAACCCAGGAGGTGAAAGTTGCAGTTAGCCAAGATTATACCACTGTACTCCAGCCTGGGCAATAGAGTGAGACTCGGTCTCAAAAAAAAAAAAAAGTTTGAATTTACAGAATGTAACACTCTCTCTGAAGAATATAAAGAGTATACATCCCAATAATTATACTTTCATTTTTTTCTTTTTCTCTCTTTTTTTTTTTTTTTTTTTTTGATCACTTTGAAGACAATATTGGAAGGATGCCCTCTTGGTTATATATTCAAGCTCTTTGGATACAGTAGCTATAGTTGTTTTTTTTTTTTTGTAATTGGTTATTGTGACTTCTGAAATAAGATCTCCCTTGTGTGAAACTCAGCATGAGGCCAGAATGTGTTAGTCCTGTCTCCTTGCCACTTAATACCTTGCCAACACAACAACCCATGACTGATGGGTGAATGCTTGAGGCCTAGTAGTGCTGACATGAAGTACTGCCTGAAAAAGGACAGCTGTGTCCGCTCTCCCCATTTGTTTTAGGATTTTTGCAATAAGGTACATCCCCCAAATGGTTTCTGCTACCCTTTTAAAAATCAAATGTTTCTACATGAGCCATAAATTTTTGAGAATATGTTTTGCTGTATCAGCTCTTGCCTGACAAGGAATAACATGAACTAGCTTGTGTTTCATGATCATCTTCCAAGTGCTGTGGCAACTGAGTTGGCCACTTCTTATTGGGCAGTTCTTGGCACCAGTACAATGCTAGGTTCTGAACTTGCACCATACTCTTATCATCATCCAAATTGCAGTGTTTTGGTTCAGTTGGAAAATCAAGGTTACAGTTTGCGTTCACAGAATGAAATTTCCCGGCAGTGCTCTATGTTTATCAGAGTGATGTAATTTGATATATTAAAAATCAACAATTGTTTTTTCCTTAGCTTTGTTTTTTAGACTGAAAATGATTTGGAGTTTTGGTGAACCTTTATATTTTGATACCACAGGAGCCAGCCACATGGCCAAATGTGTCAGCTGCCAGTGTTTGCTTGACATACAGGAGAACATTAAGGAACTCTTAGGTTGGGAAGAGGGAAGTGTTGACCAGGACATCAGACTGAGGTTTCTTGTTTTTGTTTTTTTAAACACTATTTTTAAACTCTTAAGTAGAGGGACTATTTTAATATTCTAGGTATAGAATAAATAGCTTTTATAACAGTCTTAGTTCTAAATGAAACAGATCCCATCTTTGTAAACACTGAGAACTAGACCCTGAATGTAGAAGCAGGGGAAAGAAGAAACAAGTTTACTTGGTTTATCAGAAGCCATAAAACCCTTACAGCAGATTAAAACCTTTTCTCCTTTTGTTTGTAGATGGCTCTGAGAGATTCCTCTGCGAATCTGTTTTTAGCTATCAAGTGGCATCCACGCTTAAACAGGTGAAACATGGTAAGCACATGAGTGTTGTGTACTTGACTGTGAGAATAAATTTGCTGGGGGTTGGATGAGGCTGTGACAAAAACCCCCAAACTCAGCAAGGCTATTTTAGTGGACTTCCTAAATTTAAGAACATTCTAGGTCTTAATCTAGTCATAATGTCCACATTGAGCCTTAAGGTTGGGGCCGGGTGCAGTGTAATCCCAGCACTTTGGGAGGCCGAGGCAGGTGGATCACTTGAGGTCAGGAGTTCGAGACCAGCCTGGCCAACATGGTGAAACCGCATCTCTACAAAAAAAAAAAATTAGTCAAGCATGGTGGCACACACCTGCACTCCCAGCTACTTGGGAGGCTGAGGTGGGAGGATCACTTGAGCCCGGGAGGTTGAGGCTGCAATGAGCTGGAATCGCACCACTGCACTCTAGCCTAGGCAACAGAGTGAGACCCTGTCTGAAAAACAAAAAAGTTGGTTGTCCAGGGAGTCAGTGCTTCCTGCTCCTCTTGTGTTGCTGTTTTTTGTTTGTTTGTTTGTTTGTTTGTTTGTTTGTTTGTTTGTTTTGAGACGGAGTCTCGCTCTGTCGCCCAGGCTGGAGTGCAGTGGCCAGATCTCAGCTCACTGCAAGCTCCGCCTCCCGGGTTTACGCCATTCTCCTCCCTCAGCCTCTGGAGTAGCTGGGACTACAGACGCCCGCCACCTTGCCTGGCTAGTTTTTTGTATTTTTTAGTAGAGACGGGGTTTCACCATGTTAGCCAGGGTGGTCTCGATCTCCTGACCTCGTGATCCGCCCGTCTCGGCCTCCCAAAGTGCTGGGATTACAGGCTTGAGCCACCTCGCCCGGCCTTGTGTTGCTTTTTCCTCTCCTGTCCGAAACTTCCTTTTACTGTTGTCCTCCACTGGTTACCATCATCATCTCCAAGTATTTGTACGATACCTCCTGGTCTATCTATACTCTAACATCCTGGTAACACCTTTTCTGTTACATTAAGCCTCACTAGGCCTTCATTTCTGTATCAACAAACTGTGTTCCCCCACCAGACCATTTCTCCATTGAAACATTATGTAGGGATAAAAGCTGTAATTGCCTCTAATGCTAGGATTTTAGTCCATAAATCACTATGGCATAGAGGATGCGTACTTTTTTTAAGAACAGAGCACATCCGGGCCGGGTGCAGTAGCTCACACCTCTTATCCCAGCATTTTGGGAGGCTGAAGCAAGAGGACTGCTTGAGCCCAGGAGTTCAAGACTGACCTGGGCAACATGGTGAGAACCCATCTCTAAAAAATATATAAATATATATATATATAAATTAGTAGAGAGTGGTGGCACATGCCTGTGGTCCCAGCTACTTGGGAGGCTGGCGTGGGAGGATCGCTTGAACCCAGGAGGCATACTCCAGCCTTCGTGACAGAGTGAGACCCTGTCTCTAGAAAAAAAAAGAATAGGGCACATCCTGAAAATGTGATCATTTTATTTTAAAATGACTTTTTTATTTTTTGAGATGGAGTCTCTCACTGTCTCCCGGGCTGGAATGTAGTGGCATGATCATGGCTCACTGCAACCTTCGCCTCCTGGGTTCAAGTGATTCTCCTTCCTCAGCCTCCCAAATAGCTGGGACTTCAGGCACCCACCACCACGCCCAGCTAATTTTTGTATTTTTAGTAGAGACGGGGTTTCACCATGTTAGCCAGGATGGTCTCAATCTCTTGACCTTGTGATCCACCTGCCTTGGCATCCCAGAGTGCTGGGATTACAGGCATGAGCCACCATGCCCAGTCTAAAATGACTTTTAACATTAGAAGAAACTCCGACTTAAAAAAAAAAAAAAAAAAGGCCAGGTGCTGTGGCTCACGCCTGTAATCCCAGCACTTTGAGAGGCCGAGGCAGGTGGATCACAAGGTCAGGAGATCAAGACCATTCTGGCTAACACGGTGAAACCCCGTCTCTACTAAAAATACAAAAAAATTAGCTGGGCATAGTGGCAGGTGCCTGTAGTCCTAGCTACTCGGGAAGCTGAGGCAGGAGAATGGTGTGAACCCGGGAGGCGGAGCTTGCAGTGAGCCGAGATCGCGCCACTGCACCCCAGCCTGGGCAACAGAGCAAGACTCCGTCTCAAAAAAAAAAAAGAATAGGCCGGGCACAGTGGCTCACGCCTGTAATCCCAACACTTTGGGAGGCCGAGGCAGGCGGATCACCTGAGGTCAGGAGTTCGAGACCAGCCTGACCAACATGGAGAAACCCCATTTCTACTAAAAATACAAAATTAGCCAGGCATGGTGGCGTATGCCTGTAATCCCAGCTACTCGGGAGGCTGAGGCAGGAGAATCGCTTGGACTCGGGAGGCAGAGGTTGCAGTGAGCTGAGATCATGCCATTGTACTCCAGCCTGGGCAACAAAAGTGAAACGCTGTCTCAAAAAAAAAGAGAAAAAAAAACTAAGTTTCTGACCAGCCTAGAATAAGACCCCAGGCCGGGCGCGGTGGCTCAAGCCTGTAATCCCAGCACTTTGGGAGGCCGAGGCGGGTGGATCACGAGGTCAGGAGATCGAGACCCTCCTGGCTAACATGGTGAAACCCCGTCTCTACTAAAAATACAAAAAACTAGCCGGGCGCGGTGGCGGGCGCCTGTAGTCCCAGCTACTCGGAGGCTGAGGCAGGAGAATGGCGGGAACCCGGGAGGCGGAGCTTGCAGTGAGCCGAGATCGCGCCACTGCACTCCAGCCTGGGTGACACAGCGAGACTCCGTCTCAAAAAAAAAAAAAAAAAAAAGAATAAGACCCCATTATGAGAATTTTGAGGGTCAGGCACAGTGGCTCACGTCTGTAATCCCAGCACTTTGGGAGGCCGAGGCAGGCAGATCACCTGAGGTCAGAAGTTCGAGACTAGCCTGGCAAACATAGTGAAATCCCATCTCTACAAAAATACAAAACTTAGCCGGGCCCTGGTGGATGCCTGTAGTCCCAGCTACTCGGGAGGCTGAGGCGGGAGAATCACTTGAACCTGGGAGGCAGATGCTGCAGTGAGCTGAGATGGCGCCATTACACAGCAACCTAGGCAACAAAGCAAGTCTCCGTTCCCCCGCAAAAAAAAAGAGAGAATCTTGAGGGGAAAAAAAATCCATCTAGAAATTGACTTTTTTTTTTTTTTTTTTTTGATACGGAGTCTCACTGTCTGTCGCCAGGCTGGAATGCAGTGGCACAATCTTGGTTCACTGCAACCTCTGCCTCCAGGGTTCAAGCGATTCTCCTGCCTCAGCCTCCCGAGTAGCTGGGACTACAGGCGCATGCCACCACATCTAGCTAAATTTTTTGTATTTTTATAGAGGCGGAGTTTCACCATGTTGGTCAGGATCATCTCGATCTCTTGACCTCGTGATCCGCCCGCCTCGGCCTCCCAAAGTGCTGGGATTACAGGCATGATCCACCGCACTCAGCCTAGAAATTATTTTTATACCAGTCATCATCTTGGTGGCTGGTGGCAGTCTCATGAGTAATACATTGTTGTATAGTATTCTCTCCTTGACTCTTTACAGATCAGCAAGTTGCTCGGATGGAAAAACTAGCTGGTTTGGTAGAAGAGCTGGAGGCTGACGAGTGGCGGTTTAAGCCTATCGAGCAGCTGCTGGGATTCACCCCCTCTTCAGGTTGATGCTGCCTGGATGGTGGTGTCTGGTGTGCAGCAAGTGCAAAGCCAGTGGGGGACTTTCCCACAGCTTGCGTAGCCATCCAGAGATCCACAGCTACGTCGCTGAATTGTTAATGCACATTTGTACTTGGTTTCTCTATATCTGTTCACAGGCAACAAATACTTATATGTATGATCTTTCAGGGAATATTTTGTTTATTTGTTTTTAAAAGTATTGGGAATCAGATTAAGACAGTCGGTTTCAGAGAACCAGGAGGTTTGGGGTTAAGAGATACTTAAAAATTTTCACAAGCCAGGTAGGGCATATATCAGATTTGGCCAACTGATTGGCATCTGTCCTGTCATCCATACGGTGCCTGGAAATATTCACCAGTCAAGGTCAAGGTCAGCATCTGTGGTTAAAAATACAGCATTCTGACCTAAAAAAGTTATTTTGCAGATGAATGTGATTTCAACTCAGGAGCTATCCAAATGAGGATTAAATATTCTTTTTTTTTCCTATTTTTGGACATCAATTCTATAGATTCTAACTTTTTCTAACCTCTTCTTGACATGCCAAATGCTGGCAAAAAGAAGTGCTTTTTGGATATGGCAGCACTTGTAAAAATAAAGCAGTAAGCAAAATCCTTTTAAACACAGAAGTCCTGAGTTCTTCTCATTGGTGGACTCAAGCAATTCTGTAGCAAATAAATCCTTTGAAAGAGCTCCAAGTAGGTGGCTTTATCCTTTCAAAATCTCAGGGATTTGGGATGAGGCAAAGAGGTCAAATTACTTTTTAGAAGAAGAGAATCTAAAAACCGTTTCTCCTAAACAAATGGTAGACTGGCTTTACTTAAGGGATATGTGTCTTTATAGGAATACATGAATTTATCTTATTGATATTTAAGTAGATTTTTTTTTTTTTTTTTTTTAAGAAACAAGGTCTTGCTGTGTTGCCCAGTTGGTCTTGAACGCCTGGCCTCAAGAGATCCCCCCCCACCCCCGCCCGCACCTCGGCCTCCAAAGCGCTGGGATTACAGGCATGAGCCACCATGCCTGGCCTCAAGTAAGTTTTTATACCATGATAGGGAAAAACCTGGAAGGCTAAGAGATGTACTTAGTTTTCCCTCATGGGACCCCACGTTCCACAGTAAACAACTGGGGTAATCATGTATTACCTTGTATGCAAATTTTGCCTTAGACAGCATTTGTCTGTTCCTTATTAATGACCTGCACCTAATCTGCTTAGAGTTGCTTAATTATACGTAAATATAATCCCAGTAGCAATTAGCCTTAATCCGAAGAGTTCAAAATGTTTAACACGTTCTACCTGACGGGAGGTGGTGACCTCATTCAGTCGGTTAAGAGCCTGAGCCCTGTGAAGTTAAACACCTGCTCATTGTCACATAGCCCAGGCAGAAGAAAATCTCAGAACTTGGAATAGATCCCAGTTGCCTGATAGTTCATCTCATTATTGCCTTTAAAGCAAATTGGAGACTCGGCACAGTGGCTCCCACCTTTAATCCCAGCACCTGGGGAGGCCGAGGTGGGTGGATCACTAGAGATCAGGAGTTCAAGACCAGTCTGGCCAACATGGTGAAACTCGGTCTTTATTGAAAACACAAAAATTAGACAGGCGTGGTGGCACACGCTTGTAATCCCAGATACTCAGGAGGATCGCTTAAACCCGGGAGGTGGAGGTTGCAGTGATTGCACCATTGCACTCCAGCCTGGGTGACAGAGCGAGACTCTGTCTCAAAAAAAATAAAAATGAAAAAAAATCAGAGCACAAGAAGTACCAGTCCAACTCACCTTTTCCATATTAACAATTCTCAACTAAAAGAAGTTCCAGGTCGGGCGCAGTGGCTCAAGCCTGTAATCCCAGCACTTTGGGAGGCCGAGACGGGCGGATCACGAGGTCAGGAGATCGAGACCATCCGGGCTAACACGGTGAAACCCCGTCTCTACTAAAAAATACAAAAAACTAGCTGGGCGAGATGGCGGGCGCCTGTAGTCCCAGCTACTCGGGAGGCTGAGACAGGAGAATGGCGTAAACCCGGGAGGCGGAGCTTGCAGTGAGCTGAGATCCGGCCACTGCACTCCAGCCTGGGCGACAGAGCAAGACTCCGTCTCAAAAAAAAAAAAAAAAAAGTTCCATATTCGAAAGCATTTTAGTTTTTTAACAGTACTTATTAGCATCAACCATCTTAATAATCAAGGGAAAAATTAAAAATACCTAGACTGCAATAAACCTTTAAATCGGATTTTCAGTGAGAATTTAGAAGCAATCACTACCTTTCTCTTGCTTCATTTGTATAACCATGCAGCACAGGCACTGTGTTACCTCATCTTTACGCTTTGGTATTTGAACTTATTACAGAGTTTTTTCTCTAAATTGGATGTTTCTTAATATGACCTTGGAAACTGAAGTGATCTTAGCATTAAACAAAAATGCTTTCTGAAACACCTTTCCCATTGATCACTTAGCTGCTATTTTAGTCTTACCAAGAATAAGACTCTCACAATTTTTTAAAGAGAGTACCTCCCTTTCTGTACCTTTCTGTCAGTCATTATGTTGCATCGTCCACAATGCCTGTTACCATGCTTTGGGCTCAAAGATGGTCCCAGTTGCTCATCTGTCATCTGTTATCTCTTGTGCCAGTCAGTCACAGGCATGAATTATAATCCTCTGAATAACACAGCAAGATACATAATACCCCCTAATATAGAAAAGGAACTTGAAGCCCAGAGCAAGTGTCACTTGCCAAGGCTGTGACGCAGCTAAGTTAATGGCCAAATCTGGACTTCAGTTCAACTTGGCCAGAATCCAAAGCAGCTTCTTTTAGGTCCACTATGCCACATCCCAGCAAACCCAACCCAGCACACTGTATTAGGAAAAATCCTAAAACTTTTGATGAAATGGTAGAATGAAGTAACTACCTGGAGAAAATAAGCCTTCCGTTACCTTCCCTCCTCCCTCCTAGGGCTTGACGAAAAGAGATCTCGAGCATGAGGAAGGAACGGCTTCCTCAGAAACAGACAGGAATTAGCTGTATGTTGGCTTCTGCATACCCTCTTAAAATTCAATATGGGGCCAGACGCGGTGGCTCACGCCTGTAATCTCAGCACTTTGGGAGGCCAACGTGGGCGGATCACCTGAGGTCAGGAGTTCGAGACCAGCCTGACCAACATGGAAAAACCTTGTCTCTACTAAAAATACAAAATTAGCCGGGCATGGTGGCGCATGCCTATAATCCCAGTTACTCGGGAGGCTGAGGCAGGAGAATCACTTGAACCCGGGAGGCAGAGGTTGCAGTGAGCCGAAATCAAGCCACTGCACTCCAGCCTGGTGACAGAGCGAGACTCTGCCTCAAAAAAAAAGATTGTTCATGTCAGTCTGACATATAATTCTATATAACTGTTTTGTCTCATGATGATGAGCTATCAACAATAAAATAGCTAGTTTTAGTCATACAAAAAATATCCCGTTTTGACTTCACAATTATCCAGAATCAGCTTTAAAGTCCAGAATTTTTACTAATACACAAACGTGTTATTGATTACTGCCATCCCATAGCTGACACACTGGAATGACAGTGTCTGGAAACTAAATCAAGATCCTGACCCAAGGATCTCTCTTTATCTGCCCATTTACTTGCAGCCTGTGGCTCCCCTTCCCCCACATGACCAGGAGTCCTGGAATCTGCTGTTCCCAGTCAGAGTGCCAGATACTGAAGTGGTAGAAACTTTGGGCCTTACGGCTAGGACTTTCACCTCTGTAAAGGGAAGGGGCCAGAGCTGGGAGATTCCTGTCATCCAGAGGAAAAGGAGGAAGCTGCTTAAGAAGCTGACGCCCTTTTGGGCAAATGTAGGAAATGTTACACTTAAGGCTGGGCATGGTGGCTCACACCTGTAAGTCCAGCACTTTGGGAGGCCAAGGCAGCCAGATCACCTGAGGTCGGGAGTTCGAGACCAGCCTGACCAACATGGAGAAACCCCATCTCTACTATAAATACGAAATTAGCTGGGCGTGGTGGCGCATGCCTCTAATCCCAGCTACTCGGGAGACTGAGGCAGGAGAATCGCTTGCACCCAGGAGGCAGAGGTGGTGGTGAGCCGAGATCGTGCCATTGCACTCCAGCCTCGGCAGTGAGAGTGAAACTGTCTCAAAAAGAAAGAAGAGAAAAGAAAGACTACACTTAGAGGAGGCTGCTTTGCCTCTCCCTGTCCTTTTGCCAAAGCACCTAACTTTGCCGAAAATATCTTGCCACACCTTTTAATTGCCTAAAGTTCAACCAAAACCAAGCCTTTCATTTCATAAAAGAGGTAAGTCTTACATAACAGGTACTTGGGAGAGTTAAAAGCTTGGGCTACAGGCAGACTGTAATGATACCAGATCTTTTCCTGTTTTCCCAGAGCTGAGTTTGGGATGGAGATTGCATCAAAGGAGCCTGATGCTTTGCCACTAGCCTTCTGTGCATATTTATTAGCATCTGGTCAAAGAGAGGGTCTCAGAATTGTAGAACTGAAAGAGACCTTAAAGGTCATCTAGGCCGGGCGCGGTGGCTCACGCTTGTAATCCCAGCACTTTGGGAGGCCGAGACGGGCGGATCACGAGGTCAGGAGATCGAGACCATCCTGGCTAACACGGTGAAACCCCGTCTCTACTAAAAAATACAAAAAACTAGCCGGGCGAGGTGGCGGGCGCCTGTAGTCCCAGCAACTCGGGAGGCTGAGGCAGGAGAATGGCGTGAACCCGGAAGGCGGAGCTTGCAGTGAGCTGAGATCCGGCCACTGCACTCCAGCCTGGGCGACAGAGCAAGACTCCGTCTCAAAAAAAAAAAAAAAAAAAAAAAAAAAAAAAAGGTCATCTAGTTCACCCCTCATTTACATATAGGAAGTAGGGATGTTGTTTGTCTGGTTTACTGCTGCATCCTCAGTACCTAGGATACTACTTGGCACATAGTAGGTATATCATAGGTCTCTGCTGAGTGAATGACATAGGAATTTGTGTGTTACCTTTATTTTAGAAGCTACTAGCTATTTCTAAGCCAGGCGCTATGGCTTACACCTATAATCCCAGCACTTTGGGAGGGCGAGGCTGGAGGATCACCTGAGGTCAGGAGTTCAAGACCAGCCTGGCCAACATGGCAAAACCCCGTCTCTACTAAAAATACAAAAATTAGCCGGGTGTGGTGGTGGGTACCTGTAATCCCAGCCTCATGGGAGCCTGAGGCAGGAGATTGGTTTGAACCTGGGAGGGAGATTGCAGTGAGCCAAGATCACTCCACTATACTCAAGCCTGGGTGACAAAGTGAGATTCCGTCTCAAAATAAATAAATAAATAAATAAAAGAAACTACTAGCTATTTCTAGGGCAAAATCTATAGTGGAGTAATCCCTGAGGTAATTCAGATAGTTAAAAGACTGTCACCCAGATCTCAGCCCAGAGGTCCTATAACGTCACCCTGACAGGTGAAGGCTGTGGAACAAATGGAAGCTGTTCGAAAGCATTCATATCTCATATGATCCCATCCGTGCGATGAGCCAAGGCAGAGGGCACCGGTGGTTCCCTACCGTCATGGGCTCTGGCCATGGGCCTGGTGGGAGGGTCATATGTCAGCATCTACAACCTAGTCTCACCTCACAGGCACTCGAATTTCTCCTGTCTGTCAAGTTTCCCAAGGAGGAGTTTTCCCAAATCAGCCTGGTTCTTTTTATAATATAAGCTGTTTAGAGGCCAGGCATGGTGGCTAACGCCTGTAATTCCAGCATTTTGGGAGGCCAAGGCGGGCAGATCACCTGAGGTCGGGAGTTCTAGGCCAGCCTGGCTAACATAGTGAAACCCCATCCCTAATAAAAATACAAAAATTAGGTGAGGCCAGGTACGGTGGCTCACACCTGTAATCCCAGCACTTTGGGAGGCTGAGGTGGGCAGATGACCTGAGGTCAGGAGTTTGAGACCAGCCTGGTCAATGTGGCGAAATTCTGTTTCTACTAAAAGTACAAAAATTAGCTGGTGTGGTGGTGCACATCTGTAATCCCAACTACTCAGGAGGCTGAGGTGGGAGAATCTCTAGAACCTAGGAGCCAGAGGTTGCAGTGAGCCGAGATCATACCACTGCACTCCAGCCTGTGAGACAGAGTGAGACACTGTCTCAGAAAAAAAAAAAAAAAAATAGCCATGTATGGTGGCACACACCTGAATCCCACTTACCCAGGAGGCTGAGGCAGGAGAATCTGTAGAACCTGGGAGGTGGAGGTTGCAGTGAGCCAAGACCACACCACTACATTCCAGCCTGGGTGACAGTGAGACTCTGTCTCAAAAAAAAAACCCTGTTTAGAGCAGGTAATGAAACAACATACAATTTGTTACCTTTAGTCTGTCATTCTTTTCAGCAGACACTTAGCACTGTGTGTCTAGTGTGTGCTAGATGCCAAGGATATGCTGTAAAACAAGACCCAGTCATCAACCTCAAGAAGTTTACAAATAAATATTAAGAGGGGCAGAAAGGTCATTTAAAGTGTAGTAACTGCTCTAATAGGGACAGCATGAGGTGCTGGACAATACCACAGCAGAGACAACTAATCCAGCTGAGCCAGGCATCAGAGAAGGCTTTAATGAAGGATGAGGTTTAGGCTGAGACCTGAAGGAAAAGTAAGTGGGGTGGGAAGGAAGGACTTTATACGTGGAGGGAATACAATTTTCAGAGGCCCAAGGGTGGGAAAGGGCATCCTACTTTTGTAGGGCTGCGAGTGGTTCATTATGATTGACTCATAGGTGATAAGGGCAAGAATAAGGCAGAGGGTAGGACTCGTGGGCTCTGCTAAGGAATCTGAAATTCAACCAGAGGACAGTGGGGAACCACTGAAGAACTTGAGGCAGGAGCATGACAAGATCTGGTTATACTTCAGATAATTTACTGGGAGGCAATGGTGGAGAATTGGTGGTGGCGAGAGCCAGATTCCTTAGGAAGCCTTTGAGGTCATCCAGGTAAGAGATGACTATAGGCCAAATTAAAGATGAGCGCAGGCCGGGCGCAGTGGCTCAAGCCTGTAACGGGCGGATCACGAGGTCAGGAGATCGAGACCATCCTGGCTAACACGGTGAAACCCCCGTCTCTACTAAAAAAATACAAAAATCTAGCCAGGCGAGGTGGCGGGCGCCTGTAGTCCCAGCTACTCCGGAGGCTGAGGCAGGAGAATGGCGTAAACCCGGGAGGCGGAGCTTGCAGTGAGCTGAGATCTGGCCACTGCACTCCAGCCCGGGCTACAGAGCGAGACTCCGTCTCCAAAAAAAAAAAAAAAAAAAAAAAAGATGAGCGCAGTGGCTCATGCCTGTAATCCCAGCACTTTGGGAGGCTGAGGCAGGCGGATCACTTGAGGTCAGACATTCGAGACCAGCCTAGCCAACATAGTGAAACTCCATCTCTACAAAAATACAAAAATTAGCCGGGCATGATGATGGGTACCTGTAATTCCAGCTACCCAGGAGGCTGAGGCAGGAGAATCGCTTGAACCCAGGAGGCAGAGGTTGCAGTGAGCCAGGATCATGCCATTGCACTCCAGCCTGGACGACAGAGACTCCTCAAAAAAAAAAGAGACAAAGATGGATTTGATTTGAGAAGTGGCAGGGGGTAGTGGCTCACACCTATAATCCCACACTTTGGGAGGCCCAAGTGGGAGGATCGTTTGAGGCCAGGAGTGAAGACCAGCCTGGCCAACGTAGCAAGACCCCCACCTCTACAAAAAAATGTACAAATTAGCCAGGCATGGTGGCACACACCTGTAGTTCTAGTTACTCCAGAGACCAAGGCAGGAGGAGTGCTTGAGCCCAGGGAGGTCAAGGCTGGGGTAAGTTATGATGGTGCTATTGCCTGGGTGACAGAGCGAGACCGTGTCTCAAAAACAAAAAAAATCCGGCACAGTGGTTCATGCCTGTAATCCCAGCACTTTGGGAGATGGAGGCAGGCAGATCACATGAGGCCAGGAAGTTCGAGACCCAGCCTGGCCAACATGGTGAAACCACATATCTACAAAGAAAAATTAGCCAGGCATGGTGGTGGGCACCTATACTCCCAGCTACTCAGGAGACTGAGGCAGGAAAATTGCTTGAACCTGGGAGTCAGAGGTTGCAGTGAGCCGAGATTGCACCATTGCACTCCAGCCTGGGTCAGAGTGAGACTCAAAAAAAAAAAAAAAAAAAAAAAAAGACATGTAATATACAGGATTTGGCGACTGGTGGAACTTGGATAACTCAGAGGACAGCCCAAGTTTTCTTGCGTCAGGAGCTGAGGGACTAGTGGTACTATTCACTGAGATAGGGGTACAGAGAGGGTAGCAGGCTACAGAGATGTTCAAGAGGCAGGTGACTCCACGGGTCTATAGTCTGGAGAGTGAGCTGGGCTGGAGTTAGATTTGGGACTCACCAGCCTGGAGGTGTTTATTAAGACCATGGTGGAGAGTGGATAGATTGTCCAGGGAGAGAGCCCATGGAGTGAGGAGAGGATCACACCAGGGAGGGATCCTCAGGGCATGCTGACATGTAAGGAACAGGCAAAGCAGGAAGATCCCAGAGACAGGGAACAAGGAATACGGCCTCACAGAAACCCAGGGGAAAGCACATTTTGAGAAGAAGGCTGCAAATAGCAATATATGGTGCAGCCAAGCAATTGAGACAAGGGATTAACAAGGCCAACTGCAACCTCCGCCTCCCGGGTTCAAGCGATTCTCCTGCTTCAGCCTCCCAAATAGCTGAGACTACGGGTGCCTACCACCATGCCCAGCTAATTTTTGTGTTTTTAGTAGAGACACAGTTTCACCATGTTGGCCAGGCTAGTCTCTAACTCCTTACCTCAGGTGATCCACCCACCTCGGCTTCCAAAACTGCTGCGATTACAGACATGAGCCACGACTCCCTGCCATTGGGATCTTACCACGGAGACTGTTGGTGACTTTTTTTTTTTTTTTTTTTGGAGACAGCATCTCACTCTGCCACCCAGGTTGGAGTGCAGTGGTGTGAGATCACAGCTCACTGTAACCTTGCCCTCCCAGGCTCAAGCAATCCTCCCATCTCAGTCTCCTGATTAGCTGAGACTACAGGTGCATGCCACCACGCCTGGCTAATTTTTGTATTTTCAGTAGAGATATGGTTTGCCATGTTACCCAGGCTGGTCTCAGACTCCTGAGCTCAAGCAGTCCTCCTGCCCCAGCCTCCCAAAGTGCTGGGATTACAGGCCTTAGCCACCGTGCCTAGCTGGTGACCTTGTCTTAAGAGTAGCCATCTCTGCGTAGCAGAGACAGAGCCAGAATGCTGTGGGGAAGAGTGGGGTGGGGGGGGAAGTGGGGCTAAATCTGGGCAACACTTTCCAGAAGTTCAACGGGAAGGAGAGGCAAAAATGAGGGACTGAGAGGGGGACAGCTAAAGGAGAATGCATAGTGAAGAGCTCATTTTTTTCTTTTACGATGGGAGAGGTCAAAAAAAAAGGGGGGGGATAATTGGCCGAGCACGGTGGCTCACGCCTGTAATCCCAGCACTTTGAGAGGCCAAGGCGGGTGGATTACCTGAGGTCAGGAGTTCCAGACCACCCTGGGCAACATGGCGAAACCCCGTCTCTCTACTAAAAGTACAAAAATTATCCGGGCATGGTGGCAGGCTCCTGTAATCCCAGATACTCGGGAGGCTGAGACAGGAGAATCACTTGAACCCGGGAGGTGGAGGTTGCGGTGAGCCGAGTTGGCGCCATTGCACTCCAGCCTGGGCAACAAGAGTGAAACTCCGTCTCAAAAAAAGAAAAGAAAAGGGATAATTGATGGACGGATCCCTGAGAAAGTGGGAGGAGGTGGGAGCCAAAGCCTGGCTGGCATGAGGCAGGAGAACAGGATGATGCTGATGTGGGTAATTGTGTAGGAGAGGCAGCAGGAAGAGGGGGCATTCCCATCCAATGGCCTCTATTTTCTCAGTAAAGGAGAGGCAAGTTGGCCTACTGCCCATGTCCTAAGGTCAGAAGGCTTGCCAAGCCCAATCAGGAGCCTGTTGCAGTGAGAGGCCTTGCATTTGCAGTAGCACCACTCTCTGGGGAAGTCCACCAGCAGCCTAGCAGGAGGAATGGAAAAAATGAGCAGTTGGTGGCTAAAGTCTTGCATGGTAGGGGTAAGGGGCTAAGCAAATTTTTGGACTAGGGTGGAGAGGAAAGGAAGTGAAAACAAAAAGAGGCCCCCAGAGAGAAACTAACAGGGTCAACCACTTATTGAGGGTCTACTATGGCACAGTCAGTGTTTAGAGAAAGAGAAATAAAAAGGTAGGGCAGGCCGGGCACGGTGGCTCATACCTATAATCCCAGCACTTAGGGAGGTCGAAGTGGGCGGATGACCTGAGGTCAGGAGTTCAAGACAAACCTGGCCAATGTGGTGAAACCCCGTCTCTACTAAAAATACAAAAATTCGCCGGGCGTGGAGGCGGGCGCTTGTAGTCCCAGCTACTCAGGAGGCTGAGGCAGAAGAATTGCTTGAACCCGGGAGGCGGAGGTTGTAGTGAGCCAACATTGTGCTGTTGCACTCCAGCCTGGGCGAAACAGCGAGACTCAATCTCAAAAAAAAAAAAAAAGGGCAATAGTTTCCAAACCTGGCATGCTTCAGAATTAAGCTGGAAAAAAAAAAAATGCAGACTCCTGGCTTCATTCCTGGGGCCTAGTAGGTCTAAGGGAAAGGGGGGTTGCACATGACAGTTATGTAGTCAGATCTGGAAGCCTCTTGGACCCATGGAAGAGGCAGAGGAGTAAACGGACGCATGCAGTATATACTATGGGATGAGGCCATGGCCAGTGGTCTGTATAGGCTGCCATGGAAGCCAAGAGGACTTGGGAGTGGGAATGCCGAGGAGATGACAAGGAGCCTTTCCTAGAGAAGGCGAGCCTGCTCTTGAACGTGATGATGAGAGACAGCGCACCACCCACAAAGGGGAAGATGCCAAGGAAGTGTTCCAAGCACAGAGAACAGCGTAATCAAAGTCAGGAACTCCGGGTCCCTTGGAACACGCATGTGGAACTGCAGCTCATTTGGTGTGGCTGGAGCACAGCACATAAACGGGGGTGTGGTGAGAAGTATCAGGAGAAGGAAGCAAGAACCAGATTGTCTGAGATTGTTCACCACGCTCCACTTTCCATCCAAAGCACATTTCTCTGAAAGAGCCAGGGACGCCTAAGAAAGAGGCCAAGAATCCCAACTTGCACAATAAATAACTTAGAAAGCAGACTTGTCTGGGTCTGGAAGGGTTAGACCCATCGGCTGGTATAATGCAGCAAATGTGATCTTTGTAGACCATTAGGTGGTGAGCAGTATTTTTGATGTGACTGCAGACAGCATTCACAGATTTTTAGTTGTTTATTTACTTTAAGGGAGAGGCATATGTCCTAAACACACAAAGAATTATGGAAGGAGCCTTCTTTCTGGGCTCTGAGCCAAAACCAGGATAAGAGACAGCCCGAAGTGATCACATTTAAAGTATATGGACATCACGGAAAGATGTTTTTTCCCCAAATGGCTTCTCCTCCCTTTTGCCCTGGGCCCTAAAAGCCTGAAGTAGACTCCCACACCCTTTCTCTCCCACTCTGTTCTCAGAAATCTCCAGACATATATTTGAAGATAAACCAACAAACACAGATATTTCATTTGTTTAGCAAACCAAAAGGTTACGTTTTGGGGGCTGATCAAGTCACACTCTACCCACTAAACTTTCTGCAGTCTCCAAAATAGAGTCAATCTGTAATATCTTACGAAGTCAGATTGACTTAGCTTTCCAAATAAAAACACAATGATCAGAGGACAACCTAGGACTTTGCCATCCCAGGCCAATGTCATTCCCCAGAAAGGACTCAGGGCTCAGTCTATAATCCTGCTCCAATGCTCAAGGCTGGAGAATGCTTTTTGCCTGCACTCCTGTTAATGAAAAGGAAAATCAGACTCTCAGGAACAGCCCAAGACCACAGCTGGAGTACAAGATACTATAGCCTCCAGAAACCTATAGATTCGGGAGCCAGGAAGAAGGCAGAACATTGTCCCCAAGGCATCTCTCAACACAGAGAGGTATCCATCCTGGGGGCTAGAAAAGATGCTGGAAGAGGAGGATGAAGGATCAAGGAGGAAGACAGCCTTGCTGTCTGAAAGCACAGAGCCCTGACACCACAGTTAAGCCTTATCCGGTACCCTGCCAGCCAAGGAGTGTCCTCAGGCAAATAGGAAAACAGAGGCTGAGCCCCAAAGGTCTGCAGCTTCACTTGACCCTGGGGATCAACTCTTCCTCCAACTGCAAAGGGGGATTTCTTGCAGATAAGCAATCTCCCATTCTGAGTTATTGCAGTCTCTTTTTCTACCCTGCTGGCTCTGTGGCCACTGTGCACTTTCCACTTAAGAGTTAGCCCAGTCCATGTGTGTAATCCCAGCACTTTGGGAGGCTGAGGCAGGCAGATCACTTGAGGTCAGAAGTTCAAGACCAGCCTGGTCAACATGGTGAAACCCTGCCTCTGCTGGTGGCTCACACCTGTAATCCCAGCACTTTGGGAGACCGAGGCTGGTAGATCATGAGGTCAGAAGTTCAAGACCAACCTGGCCAAGATGGTGAAACCCCAGCCTGGGTGACAGAGCGAGACTCTGTCTCAAAAAAAGATTAAAAAAAAAAAAAAAAAAAAAAAGCCTGCTTCTACTAAAAATACAAAAATTAGATGGGCATGGTGGCATGCACCTATAGTCCCAGCTACTCACGAATCTAAGGCAGGAGAACCGCTTGAACCCAGAAAGCAGATGTTGCAATGAGCCAAGATTGCACTACTGCACTCCAGCCTGGGCAACAGTGAGACTCCGTCTCAAAAAAAAAAAAAGTTAGGCTCCTACAAGGAGCCTAATTGGAAGTTGCTGAGGGTGATGGAAAGTCTTCAATAACAAAGGTAGGAGTGATCAGGAGGGCCTGGGTTCAGAACTCACACCTCTCATTCTGTACCCTGTGTCTCAGGGTAGGTACAAGTAGCATCCAGGCACTGGGAACCCTGGGAACATTCATCATGGTTAACACATGGTGAGTGAGGGGTTACTATATGTGGGGCATTATGCCAAGCACTCCTCACGCACGATGTCATTTACAGAAAGACCATGTGGGATGGGAGGAAGCCACCAAGTTATGGCAGGGATGGCAGGAGAAAATCCTACAGCCGGCCGGGCGCGGTGGCTCAAGCCTGTAATCCCAGCACTTTGGGAGGCTGAGGCGGGCAGATCACAAGGTCAGGAGATCGAGACCATTCTGGCTAACACGGTGAAACCCCGTCTCTACTAAAAAATACAAAAAACTAGCCGGGCGAGGTGGCGGGCGCCTGTAGTCCCAGCTACTCGGGAGGCTGAGGCAGGAGAATGGCGTGAACCCGGGAGGCGGAGCTTGCAGTGAGCTGAGATCTGGTCAGTGCACTCCAGCTTGGGTGACAGAGCGAGACTCCGTCTCAAAAAAAAAAAAAAAATCCTACAGCCTAAGACTGCAGGGTCCTTGGCTATTATATCCGTTTGCCAGGGCTGCCATAACAAAAAACCACAGACTGAGTGGCTTAAACAACAGAAGCTTATTGTCTTGCAGTTCTGGAAGCTAGAAGTCCAAGATCAAGGTGCCAGCAAGATTGTTTTCTTCTGAGGGCTGTGAGGGAAAAAGTCTGTTCCAGGCTTGTCTCCGTGGCCATCCTCTCCCAGTGTCTCTTTACTTAGTCTTTCCTCTATGCATGTCTCTGTCCAAATGTTCCTTTTTTTTTTTTTTTTTTTTTTAAAGACAAGAGTCTCGCCCTGTCACCCAGGCTCGAGTGCAGTGACGCAATCTCGGCTCACTGCAACCTCCGCCTCCCGAGGTCACACCATTCTGCTGCCTCAGCCTCCCGAGTAGGTGGGACTACAGGCGCCCGCCACCACGCCCAGCTAATTTTTTACATTTTTAGTAGAGACAGGATTTCACTGTGTTAGCCAGGATGGTCTTGATCTCCTGACCTCGTGATCCACCTGCCTCAGCCTCCCAAAGTGCTGGGATTACAGGCATGAGCCACCGTGCCTGGCCCAAATGTCCCCTTTTGGTTTTTTTTTTTTTTTTTTTTTGAGGCGGAGTCTCACTCTGTCGCCTAGGCTGGAGTGCAGTGGCCGGATCTCAGCTCACTGCAAGCTCCGCCTCCCGGGTTTACGCCATTCTCCTGCCTCAGCCTCCTGAGTAGCTGGGACTACAGGTGCCCGCCACCTCGCCTGGCTAGTTTTTGTATTTTTAGTAGAGACGGGGTTTCACCGTGTTAGCCAGGATGGTCTCGATCTCCTGACCTCGTGATCCGCCCGTCTCGGCCTCCCAAAGTGCTGGGATTACAGGCGTGAGCCACCGCGCCTGGCCCCAAATGTCCCCTTTTTATAAGGACACCAGTCCAACTGGATTAGGGCCTACCCTACTGATCTCATTTCAACTTGATGACCTCTTTCAAGACCCATCTCCAAATAAGGTCACATTCTGAGATACTGGGGTTAGGATTTCAACATACAAATTGGAGTGGGGACAACACAATTCAACCCGCAACAACAGTCTCTAACCCAGACTTCTCTTTATTTTATTTATTTATTTACTTACTTTTATTTATTTATTTTTTGAGATGGAGTCTCGCTTTTGTTGCCCAGGCTGAGTTCAATGGTGCAATCTTGGCTCACTGCAGCCTCCACCTCCTGGGTTCAAGTGATTCTCCTGCCTCAGCCTCCTGAGTAGCTGGGATTACAGGCATGCCCCACCATGCCCAGCTAATTTTGTATTTTTAGTGGAGACGGGGTTTCACCACGTTGGCCAGGCTGGGCTTGAACTCCCAACCTCAGGTGATCCTCCCGCCTAGGCCTCCCAAAGCGCTGGGATTACAGGCGTGAGCCACCGAGCCCAGCTATTTATTTTTTTGAGATGGAGTCTCACTGTCGCCCAGGCTGGAGTTCAGGGGCATGACCTCAGCCCTCTGCAACCTCCGCCTCCCGGGTTCAAGTAATTCTCCTGCCTCAGCCTCCCAAGTATCTGGGATCACAGGTGTGTGCCACTACGTCTGGCTAATTTTTGTATTTTTAGTAGAGATGGGGTTTCACCATGCTGGCCAGGCTGGTCTCGAACTCCTGACCTCAATTAATCCCCCTCCTCAACCTACCAAAGTGCTGGGATTATAGGTGTGAGCTGCTGTGCTCCGCCTCCAGTTGTTATTTTTATTGACAAAGTTATGAAAATCTTTGGGAAAGTGATTTGCACAGGCTCCATCAGGTTGACAAAACCAAGACTGGAACACATGTCTTTTGGGGCCCCCAGCCTTCAGCAGACTTCCCCAGGAGTAGCAGTATTGCCTGCTTTTGGAAACCTCTTCCCTAAGAAGGGAATCCCTGAGCTTGGGCCAGTCTGGGAAGCACCCAGTTGAATCTACAGGCCTAGGACACATGAAAACCCTCTTACCAACCAACATCTGGAAAGGGACTCTGCAATGCCAGGGTAGAAGGAGCCTTATTCATGGAGCTTCATAGAGTCACTGGGTCTTATCTTCTTTGAGATGGAGTTTTGCTCTTCTTGCCCAGGCTGGAGTGCAATGGTGTGATCTCAGCTCACCGCAACCTCCGCCTCCTGGGTTCAAGAGATTCTCCTGCCTCAGCCTCCTGAGTAGCTGAGATTACAGGCATGCACCACCATGCCCAGCTAATTTTTGTATTTTTTTAGTAGAGACGGGGTTTCTCTATGTTGGTCAGACTGTTCTCAAACTCCTGACCTCAGGTGCTCCACCTGCCTCGGCCTCCCAAAGTGCTGGGATTACAGATGTGAGCCACCCTGTCCGGCTTGGGTCTTATTTTCAATGGCCAGGCCTCTTATTAATGTGGCAGGAATGCAGCCTGTGCAGAGCTCTGCCCTTTACCTGCAGCCCCCAACAGTGCAGTTTGCCAGAAGTTGGCTGGGATTGTGCTGAGTTTCTCACAGCTTCCCCTCCTTGTTCACTCTCCTCAGACCCACCTTTGCCTGCAGCTGGCCAGAGGCTGATAGATCTCTATTTTGCTGTTGTGAGAACTCACCAAAAAGGCACTTCTCAAAGCCTCATGCAACTAGCAGGAGAAACATAGGTTTAAGAGCCTTGCTCTTGCAGCTTCAAAAACAAGGAGGCAAAAATTGAGATTGAATATAGCACAGAGTGTGGGTGACATCAAACCACAGACTGAGTTGATAGGCTGCAGGGAAGGAAGTGAAAAGTTCACCTTGTCCTTCCTTCTAACAGAGGACTGCTGGTTTTGCAGAGGTTTGCTTTTTTTTTTTTTTTTTTCATTCAATAAAAATAGCTCGGTGGGACAACATATTATAGCATTCGTGGAAATAAAAACTAGGAACCACATCATAGGATGTTCTGCTCCAAACTTGGCGCTGATCCCCCAGGCAGCTCCAAGTTCCCTCTGATTCAGCCAGCAGCGGCGGAGGCCCTCCCCTGTCCCAGGTGGGACCCAGCCTTCAGAGAGGAAGGGAGGTGGTGGTATGAGGCATCAGCTGTTTCCTTTGCCTCTGGGCCAAGACCCTTGCCATGGCAGAAATACAACTTTGTCCCCGGTGTCTGCCTTCTGCACTGTAAAAAGTTTCCATCTCAAAGGGTCGCGATTCAGGAAACCAAGGTTAGAGGCAAACGAGTCTTACTTGAAAATGGTAAAACCTGGCCAGGCCTTGGACTTCCTGCATTGATTGCTCTCCTGGGGCCTGGGACCAGCCCAGCAAGGGTGGGGTGGGGCAGCAATGCAGGTTACAGGATGTGAAAGTGGGGACTGAGGTTAGGAAAAAGAATAAAAGGCTGTGACCAGAACACACCCAGCAGAGGCCATGTGCAGTTCTCTTCTTCAGGGTTTCCTGTGGGTACGCTGAGAACATTGTGTTCTGGCTGAGAACTTATCCGGCAGAGCCTGCTGCCTACGTGGTCCCTGGGTCCTAGTGCTGCCTCTTACCTAGCCTCAGGCCTGGCTCCCCTGCCTGCACCTGTGTGCAGCCCACTGTATGACCCAGGGAGGTTGTCTCCATTGCGTCCTCCTGCTGGGTGAGGCCCCCAGCCACCAGACTCCCAGCACTTAAGATTCTGACCCACCCCACATTTCCAAAGCATCTTCAGCATGCTGGGTGCCATCACACAGTCGCATTTCATGTCCCTCATAACAAAACGTCCTTCAGATGACAAAACTGAGGTTCAGAGAAACCGGGAGGAACAACTAACATCAGTATTTATTTTTATTTATTTATTTTAGAAAGGGGGGTTTCACTTCCACCCAGGTTGGAATGCAGTAGTGCGATCACAGCCCACTGCAGCTTCCAACTCCTGGGCTCAAGTGAACCTCAGCCTCCTGAGTTCTACTGGGACTACAGGTGCGCACCACCACCCCTGACTCATTTTTGTATATTTTGTAGAGACAGGGTCTCATTATGTTGCCCAGGCTGGTCTCAAACTCCTGGGCTCAAGCAACCCTCCTTCAACCACCCAACATGTTGGGATGAAGACATAAGCCACTGTGTGCCTGGCCTATGCCAGTTTTGTTTATTTATTTATTTATGAAATGGAGTTTTGCCCTTGTTGCCCAGGCTGGAATGCAGTGGCACAATCTCGGCTCACTGCAGCCTCTGCCTCCCAGGTTTCAAGTGATTCTCCAGCCTCAGCCTCCTGAGTAGCTGGGATTACAGGCACCCACCACCACACCAGGCTAATTTTTGTATTTTTAGTAGAGACAGGATTTCACCATGTTGGCCAGGCTGGTCTTGAACTCCTGACCTCAGATGATCCACCTGCCTCGGCCTCCCAAAGTGCTGGGATGACAGGTGTGAGCCACCATGCCTGGCCACCACTATTTATTAAAGGTTCTTGGATGCAGGTCTCATGTCACTTCAGGATAACTGATTTTGAGGCATTATTTCAAACTCTTGCAATGAATGTGAGCATTTTCCTTCAAAGTTTCTCTCCAGGTGATTTTGAGAATAGGTGCTTTCTCTTTTTTATTTTTTGTTTGTTTGCTTGAGACAGGCCTGGTCTCATTCTGTCGCCCAGGCTGGAGTGCAGTGGCGCGATCTTGGCTTATTGCAGCTTCAACCTCCCGGGATCAAGTGATCCTCCGGCCTCATTTTTTTTTTTTGAGATGGAGTCTTTCTGTCACCCAGGCTGGAGTGCAGTGGTGCAATCTCGGCTCACTGCAACCTTTGCCTCCTGGGTTCAAGCAATTCTTCTGCCTCAGCCTCCCGAGTAGGTGAGACTACAGGCATGTGCTACCATGTCTGGCTAATTTTTTTTTTTTTTGAGACGGAGTCTTGCTCTGTTGCTCAGGCTGGAGTGCAGTGGCACAATCTCGGCTCACTGCAAGCTCCACCTCCCGGGTTCACGCCATTCTCCTGCTGAGATTACAGGCATGAGACACCGCATCCAGCCAATTTTATTTTATTTTATTTTTTTGTAGAGACAGGGTCTCACTGTGTTGCCCAGGCTGGTATTGAACTCCTGGGCTCAAGCCTTCCTCCCACCTCAGCCTCCCAAAGTGCTGGAATTACAAAGGTGTGAGTCACCACACCTGGTTGGTATTTTCCTAATGAATTCCCTAAAACAGATAAAAGCTCAGGCAGGTGGGCCCAGAGCTGTCCAGAGGAGCCTGAGCCTGAGTCCCGCCCTGCCCTGCTCAGAGCCAGGCGAGTCTGCCCTCTGCATGAACTCCCTCAACTGCTGATCTGCTGCCATAAGCCTCTATGCAGCAGCCACATCAGCCCCTGGATTCTTCTGTGCTGTGGAAGGTCCTGGAACTCAGAGGCATATGCTGGGTCCTATAGCCAAAGATCAGTGGGCCAGCAGAGAAGGAGAGGGGACTTAGGAGGGGATGGAGGCTCTCTGGTTAGAAGAGATCTTTGCAATTCTTTTTCTTTTTCTTTTTTGTTTGTTTTGTTTTGTTTTTAATAATAGAGACAAGGTCTCATTATGTTGCCCAGGCTAGTCTCAAACTCCTAAGCTCAAGTGATCCTCCCACCTCAGCCTCCCAAAGTGCTAGGATTACAGGCGTGAGTCACTGTGCCTGGCTGTCTTTGACTTTTTTTTTGTTTTTTTTAGATGGAGTCACTCTGTCGCCCAGGCTGGAGTGCAGTGGCGCAATCTTGGCTCACCACAACCTCTGCCTTCCAGGTTCAAGCAATTCTCCTGCCTCAGTTTCCCGAGTAGCTGGGATTACAGGTGAATGCCACCACGCCCTGCTAATTTTTTTTGTATTTTTAGTGGAGATGGGGTTTTGCCATGTTGGCCAGGCTGATCTCAAACTCCTAACTTCAGGTCATCTGCCTACCTTGGCCTCCCAAAGTGCTGGGATTACAGGCATGAGCCACTGCTCCCGGCCCATCTTTGCAATTTTTGAACTGAGTTCTAGATTATACCCTGTCTACTAGACTGCAAATCTCTTTTTCCAAGTCATCTTTGTATCCTGTCCAGTCACACCCTTTGCCTTGTGTGTGTGGAGTCCTTGATCTACAGTCATTGAATGACAAATTAAAGCCACTCACTAGAAGGCCTTTCCCCCAGCTACAGCTCATAGTCACTCAATAACTACACAATGAACACCTACTGTATACTAAGCACTGGCTCAGATAATGGGCACACAATTGCCAAAAACGAAAACACAGAGTGTCTGCCCCTCCTAGAGATCACAGTCCAGTGGAAACAAAGACATTTAGTAAGTAGGAGTGGTCCTGAGGGCTCATGATTATCTCAAGGGACCTTGTGATCTATCCGCCTCAGCCTCCCAAAGTGTTGAGATTACAGGTGTGAGCCACCGCGCCCAGACAATTTTCTCATTTTTTTGTAGAGACAGGGTCTCACTGTGTTGCCTAGGCTGGTATTGAACTCCTGGGTTCAAGGTGCCCAGTTTTAACACTTCCTAACGATGTGGTCGTGGGCAAGGCACCAGCCTCAGTTTCTTGCTTTGTAAAAAAAACAAAAAACAAAAAACAAAAAACACCTCCTTTAGGCCAGGCATGGAGGCTCATGCCAGGCACCATAGGTGACCGCAGGGCAGGGGGATCCAAGGCTGAGGGCCCTGGAACATTTCCTTGAAGAAGAGATAGATCTTTAAGCTGAGACCCAGAGGGGAGGGAGAGAAATCTGCCAGATGAAGGAGACTGGGAAAAGCGGTTTGGGCAGAACTAACAGTATTTATGAAGGCCCAGAATTTAGAGAGCACGTGGCTCATTGAAAGAACTGACAGGGCCGGGTGAGTTGGCTCACGCCTGTAATCCCAGCACTTTGGGAAGCCGAGGCGGGCAGATCACCTGAGGTCAGGAGTTTGAGACCAGCCTGACTAAGATGGTGAAATCCAGTATCTACTAAAAATACAAAAATTAGCTGGGCATAGTGGCGGGCGCCTGTAATCCCAGCTACTCAGGAGGCTGAGGCAGGAGACTCGCTTGAACCCAGGAGGCAAAGGTTGCAGTGAGCCGAGATCACGCCATTGCACTCCAGCCTGGGTGACAGACCGAGACTCCATCTCAAAAAAAAAAAAAAAAAAAAAAGAAAAGAAAAGAAAAAAAGAAAGAAAGAACTGACAGAAGTTTCCTAAGCCTTCTGAACTCCAGCCAACAGGAAGATCTTCCAACCCTCACTCCAGGGGAGACCCCAGGCATTGCTGTTACCAGAAAGAAAGGAATCTACCGCTTTTCTGTGGCCTTTCCCCAGGCCCCAAACCCCGGTCCTGGGAAACAGAAGGAATCTTCAAAAATGGCTGGGGCACACTGAGGCAAGAATGCCATGGTTGTGGTTGGGAAGGTAGCTTCTGGTCCAGGTGCTGGAATCCTGGATTAAGACCCTGGACAAATCACTACTCACCTCTCCCTAGATCTCAATTTTCATGATTTATGGATCCTCGGTATGTAGCACAACGTCCAATACTCCAGCTTTTTTGAATTAATGAACAACTGCAGTTCCCATTTGTAAAAAGATTCCCTGCAATGCTAAGATTCTGGATCTGAGTCCCACAGTCATCCCTGCCCAGGACTCTTTGAGCAACAGAAGCACCATGAAAGGAACCAGCACAGTGCCCAGCACACCCACAGCAAATGTTTGTTGAACGAATGAGTGTTTCCCCTGAAGTCATTATAAGAGCTGTGATCCTTCCTTCCGTCTCTCAACAGCTGCTGTGAACTCCAGCACTCCTAACCCTGTGCAGTTATTGTCACTCACTCACTCCAAAGGCAGATGTCAGGTTTTGTTGAAGGTCAATCCTGGCTCATGCCTTTAGTGCTCTATCCTAGAGGAAAAAGATCTAAGATGACTCTGTATGGAGTTGAGAGGTAATACAAGAAAGAAAAAGACTGAGTTTCAATCTGAAAATTAACACATATCTCATTTTGTACTTTCTGTCTTATAAACACCAAAACTGCCAGATGTTCTATCCCACTCCTGTAAACAACTAAATGCACCAGGGTCTGCTGGCAGAGCTCTGAAATGGGCAAATGCTCCCTGATCCACCATACTGCCGGCTTGCCCTGAGCCAGGTGGCTATAGGAAGGGCAGGAGTTCCCAGCTGGGCAAACCCTCAACACATTTTCCCTCTCTCGTGGGTTTCCAGGCTAGCCCGCGGAAGCTTGATTCATCCACAACCATACTGAAACATAGAATTAATTCTGGCTATACCCTGGGTGAGCTAGGCCATTATGGCAGCCAAACCACCACTTACAGCATAATTTCTTTTTTTTTTTTTTTTTTTGAGGCGGAGTCTCGCTCTGTCACCCGGACTGGAGTGCAGTGGCCGGATCTCAGCTCACTGCAAGCTCCGCCTCCCGGGTTTGCACCATTCTCCCGCCTCAGCCTCCCGGGTAGCTGGGACTACAGGTGCCCGCCACCTCGCCCGGCTAGTTTTTGTATTTTTAGTAGAGACGGGGTTTCACTGTGTTAGCCAGGATGGTCTCGATCTCCTGACCTCGTGATCCGCCCATCTCGGCCTCCCAAAGTGCTGGGATTACAGGCTTGAGCCACCGCGCCCGGCCCACTTACAGCATAATTTCTATGGGAAAATGTGTTCTGAGCTCCAAGCAACCAAATTATAAGCGGGAAATAGGCACACCCAGGTTCGAATCCCAGTTGTTTTTTGTTTGTTTGTTTTTTGTGTTTTGCTTTTTGTTTTTTTGAGACAGAGTTTCACTGTTATCGCCCAGGTTGGAGTGCAGTGGTGCAAATTCGGCTCGCTGCAACTTCTGTCTCCTGGGTTCAAGCGATTTTCCTGCCTCAGCCTCTCAAGTAGCTGGGATTACAGGCGTGCGCCACCACGCCCAGCTAATTTTTGTATTTTTAGTAGTGACAGGGTTTCACCATGTTGGCCAGGCTGGCCTCGAACTCCTGACCTCAGTTGATTTGCCCGCTTTGGCCTCCCCAAGTGCTGCGATTACAGGTGTGAGCCACTGCACCCAGCTTCAAATCCCAGTATTATCACTTCCTAACAATGTGGTCAGGGGCAAGGCACCAGTCTCAGTTTCTTGCTTTGTTAACAACAACAACAACAACAACAAAAAACACCTCCCTTAGGCCAGGCATGGAGGCTTATGCCTATAATCCCAGCTCTTTGGGAGACCAAGGCAGGAGGAGTTCAAAACCAGCCTCGCCAACAAAGAGAGACCCCATCTCTACAAAAGAAAAATTTTTTAATTTAGCTAGGCATGATGGCATATGCCTGTAGTAATAGCTACTCAAGAGGCTAAGGCAAAGGATCACTTCAGCCCAGGAGTTTGAGGCTGCAGTGAGCTATGATCATGCCACTGCACTTCAGCCTGGGTGACAGAGCAAGACTGTCTCAAAAAATATATATATATATTTCTTCTAGAAGATTCTAGTGTATAATAAATAGACACCTGTGAAAAGGCCTCAGCTGCTCCTGGTACACAGGAGCTTTTGCAGAGGCCCTGAAGACAAGACCCAGGCAGAGTCCCTCTGAGCCACTTATCCAGCTTTGCATAGGGGCAGCATTACCACTGGACTTGGGCTCAGAGCAAGTGTTTATGAGATAAATGAGTTGCCGTCTCAGAAATCACAGAGCACTCCTCTACCTTTGACCTTCTGCAGGCTTTCACTGGCTTCTATGAGCCAAGAACCTTCTCCGCCCCCACCCAGCTCTCTCTCCCCTGCAATCTTTCCATGAACAGCATTGTTCTGGCTTCCTCTGCTCTGGGTCTGGGCTTACCCTCCAGAAGGGGCCAGAAGCCCTGGCCTCTCACCCTGGGTCCTGGACGTTAGCCTGGCCTGCTAGCGGGCAGCCCAAAAGAGCGAGCAGAGAACCAGGGCACGCTCCCAGGAACACCAGGGCTGGTAGGAAGCCGACCTCCTCCCACGGGGGCTGGGGTTTGGCCCCTCCTTCATCTGTTTGTTTCCCTGCTGCAGCCAGAACGGTCTGTACCCGAAGGATGGTGCTAATGGCCAAGGAGTCCGTAGGGTCCTAAAGTTCGACCTACTTCCTTTCCTTGCCCTTGTTCCCCAAATTCAGGGTTTCCTGGCCATGGGCTTGTTGTCCTTTGCCTAGGGTCACTGGCACTGTGGAGATCAATCACCTTGAGTGAGGTCCCCTACACGGCACTGTGCTTCCCCGCATTCCACATCCCAGGTGCCATGGCTCTGCAGCCTCCTCCCCGCTTCCAGTCCTGTCCATCTGTTAACGGGCCTCCCTCCCTGGCACTGTTCACTGGGCCTCAGTTGTCCAGCCCCCACCCCACCTCCTTACCCATCATACCCAATCCTGCCATAGCAAAAAAATAATAATAATAATACAATTCTTGTGAAAAGAATATAAATTCATGGTAAAAATCTACCAGTGCAAAAGGTGTAGAAAGAAAAAGTAGGCTGGGCGCGGTGGCTCATACTCGTAATCCTAGCACTTGGGGAGGCTGAGGTGGGCAGATCACCTAAGGTAAGTGGTTTGAGACCAGCCTAGCCAACATGGCGAAACCTCATCTCTACTAAAAATACAAAAATTAGCCGGGTGTGGTGGCACAAGCCCGTAATTCTAGCTACTTGAGAGGCTGAGGCAGGTGAATTGCTTGAACCCAGGAAGCGGAGGTTGCAGTAAGCCGAGATTGCACCACTGCACTCCAACCTGGGCAACAGAGTGAGACTCTCTCTGTCTCAAAAAAAAAAGAAAAAGAAAAAGAAAAAAAAGAAAGAAAAAGCCTTTTCATCCCTCTTCAACAGCATCTCCGGCATCCTTCTAGATGTTTTCTCAGCATGTTTAAGTGCGTGTATCTGCAGAGGAGTGTCTTCTTTTGTCTCCCCTCAGCCTGGGATTATAGTGTACAAATTGTTCTGCAACCTGTTCCTGTCACCTCACAGCAGATCTTGGACATCTTTCCAAAATCTACCTCCCTCTTTTTAACACCCACATAATTTCCCATGATTGGGATGTACTGTAATTTATTTAACTGTTTTCCTACCAGAGACACTTAGGTGATTTTCAGTTTTTGCAATCATGACCCAATTGTTTCCCTGCCTTAGGTCTCCAACCTCCAATCTGCCCTCCACATCACTGCTAGATTCCAATCCCCAATCTGATTTGTCATCCCCAGCATAAACCTCTTCCTGGTGGTAGGGTTATTCACTAGGTGTCTATTGCCCCCATATACCTTAAGCTGCTCAAGACCAGGTGTTGCATTGGAGCTCCTGGCAAGGAACTCTCCAGACCCGTCAACTCAGCACTTTCTGAGCCAGTCTCAGCACTGCCCTGGGGAAATGTGCGGAGGTTCTCAGGCCATATGGATACTCATTCTTTTTTTTTTTTTTTTTTTTTTTTGAGACACAGTCTCACTCGATCTTGGCTCACTGCAACCTCTGCCTCCTGGGTTCAAGCAATTCTCCTGCCTCAGCCTCCCAAGTAACTGGGATTACAGCCGTGCGCCACCACACCCAGATACTTTTTGTATTTTTGTATTTTTGTATTTTTTATTTTTATTTATTTATTTTTTTTTGAGACGGAGTCTCGCTCTGTCACCCAGGCTGGAGTGCGGTGGCGCGATCTCCACTCACTGCAAGCTCCGCCTCCCGGGTTCACGCCATTCTCCTGCCTCAGCCTCCCGTGTAGCTGGGACTACAGGCACCCGCCACCACGCCCGGCTAATTTTTGTATTTTTAGTAGAGACAGGGTTTCACCGTGTTAGTCAGGATGGTCTTGATCTCCTGACCTCGTGATCCGCCCATCTCGGCCTCCCAAAGTGCTGGGATTACAGGCGTGAGCCACCGCGCCCGGCCTTGTATTTTTTTAGTAGAGACAGGGTTTTGCCATGTTGGCCAGGATGGTCTTGAACTCCTGACCTCAGGTGATTCACCCACCTCTGCCTCCCAAAGTGCTGGGATTACAGGTGTGAGCCACCACACCTGGCCTCATTCTTTTTTTGTTTTGTTTTGTTTTTGTTTTTTCATGTATTATTATTGGAAACTCTGTGGGCTGGGCTTTTTGTGCAGGGCACCAGGAGATCCAGGAAAAATAGATACAGACCCTGGCCTCCCAGAGCTTGCAGTTTAGTGGGAAAGTCAGGCATTGGACATCCACACAGGTAGATGAATGAATGATTACAAAGGGAATTAGTGCTTTGAAAGGAAACAGCACGGGAGAAGAAGGGATTGTGGGCAACCGGGGAAGCCCTCTCTGAAGAGGTAACAACCTGCAGTGGAGAGATGCCAGCAGACTGTGGGATCTGGTTCCCACACTGGAACCAGATTCTGGACACTTCCCCTTTATTCTTCTCAAATATACAAGAAGGGGAATCCCCCTTTCAGTTTTAACTTTCTATGACAATAAGAAGTGCTGGCCAAGTTCAGAGGGAGTAGAGTTCCCCACCGCCTGGGAGGGGTCAGGGAGATTTCTTGCTGATTCCACATTGACCTTGAGTTACATGTGGGCTCCAGTTCCATTCAATTCTGGGTCAAACGCTTGTTGAGCATATACTGTATATATCCCAACACTGGGACAGGGGTGTGTGTGGGTGTGTTGGGGCAATTATAGTGGTGGTGGTAGAGGGTATTTAAAGATTTATATAAGACAGCCAGGTGTGGTGGCTCATGACTGTAATCCCAGCACTTTGGGAGGCTGAGGTAGTTGGATCATTAGGGACCAGGAGTTTGAGACCAACCTGGCCAACATGGTGAAACTCCTGTCTCTACTAAAAATACAAAAATTAGCTGGACATGGTGGCATGTGCCTGTAATTCCAGCTACTTGGGATGCTGAGACAGGAGAATCACTTGAACCCAGGAGGTGGAAGTTGCGGTGAGTCAAGATTGTGCCACTGCACTCAAGTCTGGGTGACAGAGTGAGACTCCATCTCAAAAAAAAAAAAAAAAAAAAAAAAAATTATAATACATATATTGGGAGGCCAAGGAAAGAGGATTGCTTAAGACCAGGAGTTCAAGACCAGCCTGGTCAGCATAGTGAGACCCTGTCTCTACCAAACATTTAAAAAATAAAAACAATTTTGTTTTGTTTTGTTTTAAGATTTAAAATATGTGCCAGGCGTGGTAGCTCACGCCTGTAATCCCTGCACTTTGGGAGGCTGAGGTAGGCAAATCACCTGAGGTCAGGAGTTCGAGACCAGCCTGGCCAATATGGTGAAACCCTGTCTCTACTAAAAATACAAAAAAATTAGCTGGGTGTGGTGGTGCCTGCCTGTAATCCCAGCTACTCGGGAGGCTGAGGGAGAAGAATCGCTTGAACCCAGGAGGTGGAGTTTGCAGTGAGCCGAGATCCAGCGACTATACTTTAACTTTGGCATCAAGAGCGAAAACTCCGTCTAAAAAAAAAAAAAAAAAGATTTAAAATATGTGACCTCGGCCAGACACAGTGGCTCAAGCCTGTAATCCCAGCACTTTGGGAGGCCAAGATGGGCGGATCACAAGGTCAGGAGATCGAGACCATCCTGGCTAACACGGTGAGACCCCGTCTCTACTAAAAAATACAAAAAAACTAGCCAGGCGAGGTGGCGGGCCTCTGTAGTCCCAGCTACTCAGGAGGCTGAGGCAGGAGAACGCCGTAAACCCAGGAGGCGGAGCTTGCAGTGAGCTGAGATCCGGCCACTGCACTCCAGCCTGGGCAACAGAGCAAGACTCCGTCTCAAAATAAATAAATAAATAAATAAAATAAAATAAAATAAAATATGTGACCTCTGAAAGAGTTTACAATCTGATAGAGCATCAGACCCAGGATAGGATCCTTTCAATATTAGCTATTGGGCTAGGCACCGTGGCTCCCGCCTGTAATCCCAGCACTTTGGGAAGCCAAGGCCGGCAGATCACCTGAGGTCAGGAGTTCGAAACCAGCCTAGCCAACATGGTGAAACCCCATCTCTACTAAAAATACAAAACTTAGCTGGGCATGGGGGCGGGTGCCTGTAATCCCAGCTACTCAGGAGGTTGAGGCCCAAGAATCGCTTGAACCCAGGAGGCGGATGCTGCAGTAAGTCGAGATCGTACCACTGCACTCCAGCCCGGGCAACATAGCAAGATTCCATCTCAAAAAAAAAAAAAAACTATTGAAGGAGAAGGGAGCAACTCATGCACAGCTATGTGACTGAGCACAGGCTTCCAAGGCAAGCAGGCCTGGGCTGGACTCCCTACCCTGAATTCTCCAGCAGGGGAACAAGGGGGTTCCCAAGCCTGTTCAAGGAGGGCTTCTCAAAGGACCTGGAGCTTAACACAAGCTGGGAGTGTGAGCTGCAGCTATAAGGTGAGAAGTGCATTGAAGAAGAGTAATTGGTGTGAAGGTCCGAGCAAGCTGGAATGGAAGCCACTTGAGGCCCCACAGGAATGGCATCTTACCAGGCACAGGGAACCTGGGAAAGGTTAATTATGGCTGGGCACTGTGGCTCATGCCTGTAATCCCAGCACTTTGAGAGGCCGAGGCAGGCAGATCACTTGAGGACAGGAGTTTGAGACCAGCCTGGCCAACATGGTGAAACCCCATCTCTACTAAAAATACAAAAATTAGCTGGGTGGGTGGCACACATCTGTAATCCCAGCTACTTTGGAGGCTGGGGCAGGAGAATCACTTGAACCCAGGAGGTAGAGGTTGCAGTGAGCTGAGATCACACTACTGCATTCCAGCTTGGGGGACAGAGCAAGATCCTGTCTCAAAAAAATTAATTAATTAAATTTTTTTTAAAAAAGAGCATGTTAAGGAGTACAGGCATCCATTTTTCTCAGGGCCAAAGATTTTCTATCCCAGTAGGAGCACCAGATGAGAGAAAAGAAAAATCTGCTGTGACCTCTGTCAGTCTCACTTCCAGGTCTATGTGTCTGTCTTTAGCATGATTAAAATACTGTAAATTATATGCTTATCCTTTGTTGATGTTCTCTTTAGGATCCACATTACGTGGCTGTATATATTTTGCATATCTACATACATATTACTATGCAAAGTTGTATACACAAAGCCATGCATACTGTACTTTATGGAAAATTTAAGAGCGTTTCAGATATAATTAGAACCATATGTGTTTTTCCCCTTCTGGGCTGTGGGTGGGAGATGAATCTAGGGCCTGCCCCCGAGGCTTGCGAGGCTGAACTAAGCAGCCAGACTGGCTCTAAAGGCAATGGGGAGCTATTAAAAGGTTTGGAGAGGGAGGCCCTAGTGAGGCTGAACAGAAGTTAAACAAACAGAAAGTTCCAGGCTCTCCTTCCTTATACTTAAGAAAAATCAGAGCAGTAAATCCCAAACCAGTTCTGCCCACAATTCATCTGCAGATGAGCATCCCTTGCTCCATCTGTGCAGAAAAGCCATCGTGTGGGGCCGTAGCACAATGGAGTCAGCCTCTGCAAGCAACAAGGCCCAGAGGCTGAGGGGCTTCAGGCCCCAGCAAAACCCAGTGACCCTGTTGTCAAATCTGAATGTCATCATCTGCCTCCAGGGCTGACCAGATCTGGATGGGGGCGTCAGGGTCAGGATCCTGTTCCATGTGGCAAGAGCTTGAGGAAGCTGCTGCAGGCCTACTGATGACCTTCTTTCCTGGCCCAGACACTCTTAAAACTTCCTGGCGAGGGAGGCGACACACCTTATTGTGCAGCCCTCAACGAACGCATCAGCTGCACTAAGTGCTGAAGAAAAGCTCCCATAATAACCATGTGTGATAATAAAAAGATAAAGAGGCAAATAGGTATGTAGGTCACCTCAAAAATAGCCACCCATCCGCCTGGCCTGGGTAGCCACTTGTGCTAGGTGGGTTCAAAGGTTTTCCTTGCTTCCCTTCGCAAGCTGATGCCCCCTGCACTTTTCAAGATTGCCTTAAATACAACTCCTTCCTGCACTAGCAGAGGTAGCTGGGGCAGTAGGGACTGCAGCCCCACAGGGGCAGCCCTGCGCCCTGCGCCCCGCGCCCCCTCCACCAAATCAATCCTGGGGTCAGAGGGCACAAAGGTTTGGCCTCTGACGTAAGTTCTCGGGCTAAGTCAGGGTTTAGGGTAGTGACTCACAGACATTCTTTCCCCCTATCCCTTAGGGTTTGCGCACACCCAGGAAGCCTTCCCCTCCCCAACAGAGACCGCTTTGTTAGCACGACCCACCCGGTTGGAGAAGAGTTACAGCCTCAGGGTTGTGAGGGCCTCCTGGACCTCTCCCTCCCTCCCCCTCTCTCCTCTCTAGGGCTCTCACCAGAAAGGCGCCAACCCTGCGCCCTGCCCCCACCCAGCCGCCGGGGCCCCAAGTGCTGAGCTCAGCATCTCTGTGGCCTGGCCGCCCTCCTCCCGGGCAGTGGGAGGAGCCTCCTTCCTCCCGAGGGTGGGCGGGGCCAGGGCCAGCCCCGCCCTCCTCCCCGTTCCCCATCTCCCTCCATCCCCCCTCCCGTTCCTCAGTCGCACGTTCTCCAAGTCACGTCCCCGCTTCCCCCAGTAGGGGGTCGACGGGGATTGGACCCTCCCCCCAGTCAGCTGCTCTGCATCTGTCACCTCGGCGGCAGCGCTCTCTTGAGGTTGCACCTCAGCTGTGGAGGGAGGAGAGGGGGAGCTGAGGGGGGTCTTCCCTTCCCCCATCCCGCTGGCCCCAGACAAGCCACCGCAGACAGCGGAGAAATCAGTTAAGCTCCTGAGTGCACCAGTTCACAGAGCAGAGTCTGAAAGTTTTTGTGTTCCTGTGCGGCTGCTTTTAAGTACAAAAAGATTCAGCAGTGGCTCCTGGGTGCCTATGCCAGAGTCTGGCCCTTTGTGGATTACATACGGGACAACTGGGGTGGGGAAGGGCCCCTCTTCATAGGCACCAATTCCCAGAGTGGCCTTCCTATGGGACCCCAGAGCTCCCAGGGTGAGGATCCCAGAGAGGGATGTGGTAACAGAATCACTGTCATTTCTGGGACTGAGGGTGTCAGCTAAAGGGAAACCCCTCGAGTGTCAGTCGGCCTTGCCATTTGAGTCAGCACTGCTAGGTGCTGCTGAATTCTGCAGGGGGAGGAAGAACCTGATCGGATAAAACAAGGGCTGACCTAGAGAAAGTCTCTTGGGTCAACATCTTCTTAGCGATAACAGAAGATCACTCCGACTGTTCTACACTCCACCCTACAACATCGACCCCCCGCTTTCCAGCATTAACAGTCCCCTTTAGTTTACAACTAAGAGTGTGGGTTGCCTGGGATCAGGAAATGAGCCTAGATGTAGAGTCCTGGCTCCAGCCTTGCTGACGCTATGTGACTGTAGGCATGTCACTGCACCTATCTGAATCTCAGTTTTCTCACCTGTGCAGTGACATTGATGAGGTCTGTCCTGCCTACAAACTCTACACATGTATATTAGTTGTTGTTTTTTAATTTTTAGTAGAGATGGGGGGTCTCACAACTTGCCCCAGGCTGGTTTGAACTCCTGGATTCAAGCAATCCTCCCATCTCCACCCACCAAATGCTGGGATTACAGGTGTGGGCCACCATACCAGGCCATTATTTTTGTTTTGTTGGTTTTCGTTTTTGTTTGAGACAGCGTCTCACTCTGTCACCCAGGCTGGAGTGCAGTGGGACGATCTTGGCTCACCGCAACCTCTGCTTCCCGGGTTCAAGCAATTCTCCTGCCTCAGCCTCCCAAGTAGCTGGGATTACAGGTGCACACCACCAAGCCTGGGTAATTTTTTTATTTTTAGTAGAGACAGGGTTCCACTACATTGGCCATGCTGGTCTCGAACTCCTGGCCTCAAGTGATCCACTCGCCTCAGTCTCCCAAATCATGTGCTGGAATTACAGGCGTGAGCCACTGCCCAGCCTAAGTCTTTTTTTTTTTTTTTTTTTTTTTTTTTGAGACAGAATCTCGCTTTGTGGCCCAGGCTGGAGTGCAGTGGCGCAATCTCAGCTCACTGTAACATCAGCCTCCTGGGCTCAAGTGTTTTTCCCACCTCAGCCTCCTAAGAAGCTGGTACTACAGGTGCACTCCACCATGCCCAGCTAACTTTTTGTCTCTTTAGTAGAGATGGGGTTTCACCATGTTGGCCAGGCTGGTCTTGACCTCCTGGACTCAAGTGATCTGTCTACCTTGGCCTTCCAAAGTGCTGAGATTACAGGCATGAGCCACCATGCCCAGCCTCCAGTTGTTATTTTTATTGACAAAGTTATGAAAATCCTTTAGAACATGTGGAAAAAGACAAATAAAAAGTTATGGCCGGGCGCGGTGGCTCAAGCCTGTAATCCCAGCACTTTGGGAGGCCGAGACGGGCGAATCACGAGGTCAGGAGATCGAGACCATCCTGGCTAACACGGTGAAACCCCGTCTCTACTAAAAATACAAAAACTAGCTGGGCGAGGTGGCGGGCGCCTGTAGTCCCAGCTACTCGGGAGGCTGAGGCAGGAGAATGGCGTAAACCCGGGAGGCGGAGCTTGCAGTGAGCTGAGATCTGGCCACCTGCACTCCAGTCCGGGTGACAGAGCGAGACTCCGCCTCAAAAAAAAAAAAAAAAAAAAAAAAAAAAAAGTTATAAGGCCAGGTGTAGTGGCTCATGCCTGTAATCCCAGCACTTTGGGAGGCCAAGGCAGCCAGATCACCTGAGGTCAGGAGTTCAAGACCAGCCTGGCCAACATGGTGAAACCCTGTCTCTATTAAAAATACAATTGTTAGCCGGGCATGGTGGTGGGCACCTGTAATCCCAGCTACTCAGGAGGCTGAGGCAGGAGAATCACTTAAATCCAGGAGACAGAGGATGCAGTGAGCCGAGATCGTGTCCAGTCTGGGAAACACAAGACTCCATCTCAAAATTTAAAAAAAAAATTAAAAATTATGAAAGCCCTAAAAAATATGGAAGTATTTTTTGTTTGTTTGTTTGGTTTGGTTTTTTGGAGATGGAATTTCGCACTGTCACCCAGGCTGGAGATCTAGGCTCACTGCAACCTCCACCTCCCAGGTTCAAGCGATGAGCCACCGTGCCCGGCCTATGCAAGTATTTCTAGAATCCTAAAGAGCTCCATAAGGGTCAGTGATCTTTGTGAGGAGGCTGTTGCGGTGGCTCATGTCTGTAGTCCCAGCACTTTGGGAGGCTAAAGGGGGCAGATCGCCTGAGGTCAAGAGTTTGAGACCAGCCTGGGCATCATAGTGAAACCCCGTCTCTGCTAAAAATACAAAAGTAAACCGATCATGTTGGTGCATTCCTGTAATCTCAGCTACTCGGGGGGCTGAGGCAGGTGAATCCCTTGAAGCTGGGAGGCAGAGGTTGCAGTGAGCTGAGATTGCACCACTGTACTCCAGCCTGGCCAACAGAGTGAGACTCCACCTCAAAAAAAAAAAAAGATCTTTGTGAAGAGATGGCAAATTGCCAGGTGGGCTGGCAGCTCCCATTTCCTGCCAGCCCAGGTGTTCCAGAGAAAGGCTCAACATGCAGACCTGGGCAGCTGCCTTTTGCCTTTTGCATATACCTGAGTTTCCCAAGCCTTTGACTATTAAGGCCACTGGAGATAAAAATGCACTTCCAAGTGAGGTTACAGGTGTGGCAGAAGGGTGAGGAAGGAGACCAAAGCCAGGGAGAAGAAAGTTCCGGAGGACTGAGTAGGGCCTAACTGCCAGGAGAGAGGGAGATCCTGGAACCTCCTAAGGCTCCCTGCCCTGCAGCTCAGTTCCTTGTCCATAAAGTGGGGAGGTTGGGGGCTGGAAGGAGTACTCTCTTAGGACCTGCTTATCTTAACATTAAAAGATTTAGCTGGGCGTGGTGGCTCACGCCTGTAATCCCAGCACGTTGGGAGGCTGAGGCGGGCGGATCACCTGAGGTTGGGAGTTCGAGACCAGCCTGACCAACATGGAGAAACCCCATCTCTACTAAAAATACAAAAAAGCTAGCCAGGTGTAGTGGTGCATGCCTGTAATCCCAGCTACTTGGGAGGCTGAGGCAGGAGAATCGCTTGAACCTGGGAGGCGGAGGTTGCGGTGAGCCGAGATTGCACCATTGCACTCCAACCTGGGCAACAAGAGTGAAACTCCATCTCAAAAAAAAGAAAGAAAGAAAAGAAAAAAAAGGCCGGGCGCGGTGGCTCAAGCCTGTAATCCCAGCACTTTGGGAGGCCGAGACGGGCGGATCACGAGGTCAGAAGATCAAGACCATCCTGGCTAACACGGCGAAACCCTGTCTCTACTAAAAAATACAAAAAACTAGCTGGGGAAGGTGGCGGGCGCCTGTAGTCCCAGCTACTCGGGAGGCTGAGGCAGGAGAATGGCGTGAACCTGGGAGGCGGAGCTTGCAGTGAGCTGAGATCCGGCCATTGCAATCCAGCCTGGGCGACAGAGCAAGACTCCGTCTCAAAAAAAAAAAGAAAAAAAAAAAGATTTTAAGGTTCATTCTACTGACAGAGGAATCCTGACTGTGAGAGGGCTCACCCTTCTCTCTGCTGATCTAACACTACTCACCCCAGCCCTTCGGGAAACCCAGAGGCTAGACAGGTCCTCCTGGTCTTCTTTCTTCTCCGGAAGGAAAAACAACAACAACGAAGTGAGCTCATTTTGCTGTCCAGACAAGTGATGAGCCTGGGTTTGGGCTGTCCCAACTGCGGCACGTCCTGATCATCTCCGTCATCCCCTGTCGTAGATGCCCTAGGTTGGTGGAAAAACCCTCATCCCTGCTTCCCCCTTTGTTATATGGATATCATCAATATTTCCATATTGTAAACCAATTGGAAGCCCTCAAAAGGCAAAAACACTGAAATGGCTGAAATGCCTATTTCTACCTTTTCTGACAGGCCTCCTGCAGATAGTCCTATGGGCTAGGCCTGGAGTTTGGGGGAAAGCAACTCCATGGAATTGATCATATCTTCCTCCTCTGCTATGATCCTTGTAGAGGTTGAAGAGGTCTTTGAGATTCTCTGGTTCCGTGTTTTCAAAACTGGGGTATGAAGGCCGGACTTGGTTGCTCATGGCCTATAATCCCAGCATTTTGGGAGGCCGAGGCAGGCAGATCACTTGAGGCCAGGAGTTAGAGACCAGTCTGGCCAACATGGCGAAACCCTGTCTCTACTAAAAATAGAAAAATTAGGCCGGGCGCGGTGGCTCAAGCCTGTAATCCCAGCACTTTGGGAGGCCGAGACAGGTGGATCACGAGGTCAGGAGATCGAGACCATCCGGGCTAACACGGTGAAACCCCGTCTCTACTAAAAAATACAAAAAACTAGCCGGGCGAGGTGGCAGGCACCTGTAGTCCCAGCTACTCGGGAGGCTGAGGCAGGAGAATGGCATGAACCCGGGAGGCGGAGCTTGCAGTGAGCTGAGATCCGGCCACTGCACTCCAGCCCGGGCGACAGAGCGAGACTCCGTCTCAAAAAAAAAAATAGAAAAATTAGCCACGCGTGGTGGCGCATGCCTGTAATGCCAGCTACTCGTGAGGCTGCGGCAGGAGAATTTCTTGAACCCAGGAGGCAGAGGTTGCAGAAAGAAAAAAACAAGTTTTTTTCTTTTTTTGGAGGGAGAAATTAAGTAATCTAGTAAGAAATCTAAACATTTGCTACTGAAATTAACACAGATAAAATGTACAATAAAATGCAAAATTGCGGGGGTTTTTTTGTGGTTTTTTTTTTTTGAGACAGAGTCTCGCTCTATCACCCAGGCTGGAATGCAGTGGTGCGATCTCGGCTCACTGCAAACTCGGCCTCCTGGGTTCATGCCATTCTCCTGCCTCAGCCTCCTAAGTAGCTGGGACTACAGGCGCCCACCACTGCACCTGGCTAATTTTTTGTATTTTTAGTAGAGATGGGGTTTCCCTGTGTTAGTCGATCTCCCGACCTCATGATCCGCCTGCCTCGGCCTCCCAAAGTGTTGGGATTACAGGCGTGAGCCACCGCGCCCAGCCAAAATTGCGTTATTTGTAATAAAAATTCTGGGCTTCAAAGACATAGTATGCTTCCTGGGGGCCGCTTCTGGGCCACAGCCCAGACTTCGATCCATCCTTAGTGGCCAAACAGCCTGCAACTCAGGTCTGCTGACTCCTGTCCTCTCACCCCACAGGCCCTGGGCTAGCCGTGGCTTAAGAGACTCACTAGAGAGAGGGGGTTGCCTAGCCCTCCCTGCACTTTATTGCTTTCTCTCCTCACAAGGGTTCAGAACCCAGGAATGGAGAGGGATCTTAGTAATGGCTGGCAGAAACCTGGCCCCTAAGTGGATGGGGTTCCTTCCTGATAGCCAGTGGGGCAGGTGAGGAGAAAAGAGACAGTGCTGGAGTCAGAAGGACGAGGTTCCAGGCCTGGCTGGGTCCCCAGGAAAACTCATTTGACCGCACAGGCTGGAGATGGGTGGGCTGCATGAAGTCTGGTAGGCCGTCTGTGCCTTTGCTACTGCTGGGATACAGAGGTCTGCCAGAATCCTCAGGCTACTCTCCCAGCTCTCAAAACCCTTATCCCTTGGCATGGGTGGTTTATCAACCTAACCGTTTGTGGGGTTTGCACTGCCCTGCCTTCTCCCCAGAGGAAATGACTTCTTGGGAAACCTAGGACCCCGGGCAGAACCAAGTAGAACTGGTTGTCTGTGAGCTCATCTTTGTCACGTGTGAGCCCTGTCTACACAGCTGCAAGCTCTCACCCGCCCCTAACCCACCCATGCCTATCTTTCTTTCCTAGAGGTCAATAAGCACCCCAACTAAAGATAAGCATCAGAATCGCCTGGAGAATTTTGCTCCTAAGAACCCCACCCAGACCTACCCAATCAGAATGGGGCTTGAGGAGATGAAAATCTTGGTTTTACAAGCTCCTCAGCTGATTCTTTTTTTTTTTTTCCCCCCGAGAGAGTCTCACTTTGTTGCCCAGGTTGGAGTGCAATGGCACGATCTCAGCTCACTGCAACATCCGCCTCCTGGGTTCAAGCGATTCTCCTGCCTCAGCCTCCTGAGTAGGTGGGACTACAGGCGCGTGCCACCACACCTGGCTAATTTTTGTATTTTTAGTAGAGATCGGATTTCACTATGTTGGCCAGGCTGGTCTTGAACTCCTGACCTCGTGATCTGTCCGCCTTAGCCTCCCAAAGTGCTGGGATTATAGGCGTGAGCCACCATACCCAGCCTGATTCTAATTATTAATCAGAACTGAAATGAAAGCCACTGGTTCACGGAGAGATTATGGGACTCTCACTTTGAGCCTCAATGTCCACATCTGTAGAATGGCACTATATTTGTTCCACAGGGCATACTTGGACGACAGATTTTTTTTTTTTTTTTTTTTTTTTTGAGACAGAGTCTCCCTCTTGTTGCCCAGGCTGGAGTGCAATGGCATGATCTCGGCTCACTGCAACCTCTGCCTCCCAGGTTCAAGCAATTCTCCTGCCTCAGTCTCACTAGTAGTTGGGATTACAGGCAGGTGCCACCACGCCCGGCTAATTTTGTATTTTTACTACAGACGGGGTTTCTCCATGTTGGTCACACTGGTCTCGAACTCCCGACCTCAGGTGATCCGCCCGCCTCGGCCTCCCAAAGTGCTGGGATTACAGGCATGAGCCACCGCGCCTGGTGTGGACAACAGATTTTTAAAAGCTACTTTGAAAGACTGCTCAATACAGGCCAGGCCCGGTGGCTCATGCCTGTAATCCCAGCACTTTGGGAGGCCGAGGCGGGTGGATCACTTGATGTCAGGAGTTCAAGACCAGCCTGGCCAACATGGTGAAACCCCATCTCTACTAAAAATACAAAAATTAGCCAGGCGTGGTGGCACGTGCCTGTAGTCCCAGCTACTCGGGAGGCTGAGGCAGGAGAATCACTTGAACCCAGGAGGTGGAGATTGCAGTGAGCCTGAGATTGTGCCACTGCATTCTAACCTGGGTGACAGAGTGAGACTCTGTCTCAAAAAAGAAAAAAAAAAAAAAAAAAAAGGCTGCACAATACATTGTATTGTTAGTATTTCCATTTCAAAAAGCAGCCTCATTTGCAAAAAGACTCCCCACTGAGTTTTTAACTTTCCCTCCAGTAGGGTAGTCAAAATCCTCCTTGAAGCCCTCGCTTCAGCTTTTCACAAGCCTCCTAAACCAGGTGCATTTATAATCATGCTATTTTGACCAAGCTGTTTGTTGTTTTTCAAGAAAGCCACAGAATCCTGGGAACACTTCTGCTGACTTCTCATCTCCACCTCCTCCCACCACTCCACCCTCTGCTTACTGCCCCCACCCATGGGCTCCTCCACCAGCCACTTCCACCAGCCACTTCCACCAGCCGCAATGAGAAATGTCCAAAGGGCTACAGAGGTGCCCCAAGCAGAGACATGTGAGCGAGCTGGCTGGCCTCCAGGGGTTTCCATCCTGGATTCTGGGGTTCTTGGAATCACACCCCCACCCCAAGATCTGGTTCAACTTCCTAAACCTGACTGGGGTGACTTGCCAGACTGAAGCCGTAGGAACCGGTACTTGGGACAGAACCTCCTGAATAAGGAGGGGCAGGTGGCCGGGAGTGAGTGCTCATTGACTTTAAATTGCAGGTTGCTGTGAGTCCCATGGGAATAGAGTGCAACCCTGGAAGAGACAGGGTTTCTGCATGGTCAGGGCCCTGGCCACAGACATTGGGACATGGGGCCTGATCACCAACTCCAGAGGCCTGAGTCATCTGGGACATGACACCAGCCCATTCTTGCTCAGAGGTTGGCCAGTCTCCCCACCAGGGTTGTCTTGCGGCTGCCATGTTGCACGTTGTGTCTATGTGATGATTGCTCCCTGGAGCACTACTCTCCAGAAGACACGTGTTCATGCAGACTCTAATGGTAGCAGCATCCTCTGGAGTTGTGCAAAGAGGCAGCCCTGCTTCTTCTTCTTCTTTTTTTTTTTAATTAAAAAAAAATAGAGATGGGGGTCTCATTATGTTGGCCAGGTTGGTCTTGAACTCTTGGCCTCAAGCAATCCTCCCACATTGTCCTCCCAAACTGCTAGGATTATAGGCATGAGCCACCACACCCAGCCCTACTTCTGCCAAACAAGGGAACAGTTCAACTTCAAAGCATTCTGAGGGGAATGACTGCTTGATAGGTAAAGGACCTCCATGGGAGTTAGGAAGGTGTTTTGGAACCAGATAGAGGTAGTGGTTGCACAACATTGTGAATGTACTAAATACCACTGAACCGTTCACTTTGAAATAGTTAATTTTCCTTCCTTCCTTCGCCTCCCTCCTTCCCCTCCCTTCCTCTCTCCTCTCTTTCTTTCTTTCTCTCTTTCTCTCTTTCTTTCTTTCTTTCTTTCTTTCTTTCTTTTTTGAGACAGGGACTCACTCTGTCGCCTAGGCTGTAAGGCAGTAGCGTGATCACGGTTCACTGCAGCCTCCACCTCCTGGGTTCAAGTGATCCTCCCGCCTCAGCCTCCTGAGTAGCTAAGACCACAGGTATGGGCCACCACATCTGGATAATTTTTTTTTTTTTTTTTTTACTTTTTTGTTTTTTGTAGTGTTAATCCCAGCACTTTGGGAGGCCAAGGTGGGCAGATCACCTGAGGTCAGGAGTTTGAGACCAGCACGACCAACATGGTGAAACCCTGTCTCTACTAAAAATACAAAATGAGCCAAGCGTGGTGGCACACGCCTGTAATCCCAGCTACTCAGGAGGCTGAGACCTGGGCAACAAGAGCGAAAGTCTGTTTCAAAAAAAAAAAAAAAAAAGGCCGGGCGCGGTGGCTCAAGCCTGTAATCCCAGCACTTTGGGAGGCCGAGACGGGCGGATCACAAGGTCAGGAGATCGAGACCATCCTGGCTAACACGGTGAAACCCCGTCTCTACTAAAAATACAAAAACTAGCCGGGCGAGGTGGCGGGCACCTGTAGTCCCAGCTACTCAGGAGGCTGAGGCAGGAGAATGGCGTGAACCCGGGAGGCGGAGCTTGCAGTGAGCTGAGATCCGGCCACTGCACTCCAGCCTGGGTGACAGAGCGAGACTCCGTCTCAAAAAAAAAAAAAAAAAAAAAAGCCGGGTGCAGTTGTTCACGCCTGTAATCCCAATGCTTTGGGAGACCAAGGCAGGCAGATCACTGGAGGTCAGGAGTTCGAGACCAGGTTGACCAACATGGAGAAACCCTGTCTCTACTAAAACACAAAATTAGCCAGGCATGGTGGTGCATGCCTGTAATCCCAGCTACTCGGGAGGTTGAGGCAGGAGAATCACTTGAACCCAGGAGGCGGAGGTTGCAGTAAGCCAAGATCGTGCCATTGCACTCCAGCCTGGGCAACAAGAGCGAAACAGGGAAACTCTGTCTCAAAAAAAAAAAAAAAAGGAAAAAAAAGATTCCCTACAACAGATCAGCCCTCTGCAAGGTGTCACCTCTCTCCCCAGTTTCCTGGAGTCAGTCGCTGACTATATTCCAGAGGAAGAACTGGATTGGCTTAGAAGCCCCATTCCCGGACCCCAGCTGAGGAGGAAGGGAAATGGTCAGGGCTATCCAAGGCTCTTGGCAGCACTTGCCAGAAGGAGGATGGAAAGGTCCTCTTGAAGGCACCCCATAGGCCCCACTAGATCCTGGGAATCTAGATGCTGGTGTCTGCAATTCTGGGGAAAGCCATGTGCTTTTTGTTTTTGTCTCACTATGTCACCCAAGCTGTAGTGCAGTGGTACCATCATAGCTCACTGTAACCCTGGCCAGGCTCCAGCGTTTCTCCTACCTCAGCCTCCTGAGTACCTGGGACTAAAGATGTGTGCTACTGTGCCCAGTTAATTTTTATTTTTTATTTATTTATTTTTTTGAGGTGGAGTCTCGCTCTGTCACCCAGGTTCGAGTGCAGTGGCGAGATCACGGCTCACTGCAAACTCCGCCTTCCAGGTTCAAGTGATTCTCCTGCCTCAGCCTCCCAAGTAGCTGGGACTACAGGCACACGCCACCACGCCCAGGTAATTTTTTTGTATTTTTAGTAGAGATGGAGTTTCACCATGTTGGCCAGGCTGGTCTTGAATTCCTGACCTCAGGTGATCCACCTGCCTTGGCCTCCCAAAGTGCTGAGATTACAGGCATGAGCCACCTCACCCGCCCAAGAATGGTTTTTTTTTTTTTTTTTTTTGAGGTGGAGTCTCACTCTGTCACCCAGGCTGGAGTGCAGTGGTGCAACATCAGCTCACTGCAACCTCCGCCCCCGCTCCTCCCCCCGGCCCCGCACCACCACACTTAGCTAATTTTTGTATTTTTAGTAGAGACAGGGTTTTTCTTTTCCTTTTCTTCTTCTATTTTTTTTTTTTTTTTTAGATGGAGTGTCACTCTGTAGCCGAAGCTTGAGTGCAGTGGTGCAATCTTGGCTCAGTGCAACCTCCCCCTCCTGGGTTCAAGCAATTTTCCTCCCTCAGCCTCCTGAGTAGCTGGGACTACAGGCATCCAACACCACACCCAGCTAATTTTTGTATTTTTAGTAGAAATGGGGTTTTCACCATGTTGGCCAGGATGGTCTCAATCTCTTGACCTTGTGATCTGCCTGCCTCGGTCTCCCAAAATGCTGGGATTACAGATGTGAACCACCGCGCCTGGCCAACTTTTTGTATTTTAGTAGAGACGGGGTTTCACCATGTTGCCCAGGGTGGTCTTAAACTCCTGAGCTCAGGTGATCCGCCCACCTCAGCCTCCCACTGTGCTGGGGTTGCAGGCTTGAGCCACGGTGCCCGGTAAGACAGGGTTTCACCATGTTGGCCAGGCTGGTCTCTAACTACTGACTTTGTGATCCGCCCGCCTTGACCTCCCAAAGTGCTGGGATTACAGGCATAAGCCACTGCACCTGGCTAATTTTTAAATTTTTTGTAGATACGGGGTCTCACTGTGTTGTCTAGGCTGGTCCTAAACTCCTGGCTTCGAGTAATCCTCTCACCTCCAAAGTGCGTGGGTTAAAGGTGTGAGCCACCACAGCCAGAGAAGCCACGTTCTTGCCTCATCTAGCCATTCATTCATCCATTCATTCATGTATTTATCCAAGGAACATTTGCTGAGCCTTTTCTATGTACTGGGCACAGTGCTGGCTACTTGAAGTTAGGATAAGTAGAACGCCATCCTCAAGTAGCTTACTGTCTAGCGGGAAGACCAAAGTGGAAAGAATTATTAATAACAAAGATACACACAGGCTGGAAGGATGCTCTGAGGAAGGCACCTAAGGGATGGAGTGTTGGGATGGGGGTGCTAGGGAAGGCTTCCTGGAGGAAGGGATGCCAGAGTTGGGTGGACGAGGCTGCTGGTGGAAGCATGTCTAGCTAAGCCCACCTTGCCCTGAGGGGAGGAGGAGCAGGCGGGTTGACACCAAATGCAGGGTTTCTAGGTTCTGTGAGAGATCCAATGAGGTCTGAGGCCAGGAGATGGAGCTTCCTCCTGCCCAGAAGGGCTCCATTTGCAGAGTTGTGGGGTGAGGGGGTGTTTGGTATAGGGAGGATGGTTACAAAGTCTTTCCAGCTCCAGCCAGATGGAAGGAATTCTACCCTCCACCTCAGGACAGGATGGACCAAAGCCCTGCACTCTGGCTCCCCGGAGAGGCTAGCAGTTAAGAACTCCCCCTTTCCCCCCCCCACCTTTTAGATCCAAAGATTCTTCTGGCAGACAGGCCTTGTCTCTATCAGGGGTTTTAGCGGGTGTCACAGGGGAAGGGGAAGACAGTGACCACCCCCAACTCCCCCAGGCCTCTGCCAGGCCTCCTTGCCGGAGACTTTACCCTGGAACCCACTCCCTCCTACTTCAGGAAACACTTCCAACAACAGGACTGCCTTCCTTTATTTTATTTTATTTTATTTTTTTATTTTTTATTTTTTTATTTTGAGACGGAGTCTCGCTCTGTCTCCCGGGCTGGAGTGCAGTGGCCAGATCTCAGCTCACTGCAAGCTCCGCCTCCCGGGTTTACGCCATTCTCCTGCCTCAGCCTCCCGAGTAGCTGGGACTACAGGCGCCCGCCACCTCGCCCGGCTAGTTTTTTGTATTTTTTAGTAGAGACGGGGTTTCACCGTGTTAGCCAGGATGGTCTCGATCTCCTGACCCCGTGATCAGCCCGTCTCGGCCTCCCGAGATTACAGGCTTGTACTGGGATTACAGGCTTGAGCCACCGCGCCCGGCCTTTATTTTTTTTAATTGCCTTTTAGAAACACAGTGAGAAAATAACACTAATAGATTTCTTTTGAAAAGAAACAAAATTGGCCGGGCGCGGTGGCTCAAGCCTGTAATCCCAGCACTTTGGGAGGCCGAGACGGGCGGATCACGAGGTCAGGAGATCGAGACCATCCTGGCTAACACGGTGAAACCCCGTCTCTACTAAAAATACAAAAAAAAACTAGCCGGGCGAGGTGGCGGCGCCTGTAGTCCCAGCTACTCGGGAGGCTGAGGCAGGAGAATGGCGTGAACCCGGGAGGCGGAGCTTGCAGTGAGCTGAGATCCGGCCACTGCACTCCAGCCTGGGTGACAGAGCGAGACTCCGTCTCAAAAAAAAAAAAAAAAAAAAAAAAAAAAAGAAAGAAAAGAAACAAAATTATTCAGTGCGCATTAACCAGCCCTTCCCATTTGAGACAAGTTGTTTTATTAACAGAAGGAGACAGTGAATGAAAAAAAGGTGCTTAGAACACTGTTGGGCAGTCTTGATGGTGTTTGTTGAATGAATAAACGATTCCTAATAAACTGACCTTCCCAAACCAAACCCGGATTCTTTTCCTTATGAATATCTACTTTAAAAAAAAAAAAAAAAGCCTGTACTTTCTTTAGGTCAGTGTTCCACATTTTCCTGAATTTTTTTTTCCTGTCAAAAATAAAAAAAAAAAGGCCAGGTGGCTCACGGCTGTAATCCCAGCACTTTGGGAGGCCAAGGCTGGTAGATCACCTGAGGTCAGAAGTTTGAGACCAGCCTGGCCAACATAGTGAAACGCTGTCTCTACTAAAAATACAAAAAATTAGCTGGACATGGTGGTAGGAGCCTGTAGTTCCAGCTACTGGGGAGGCTGAGGCAGAACAATGGTGTGAACCTAGGCGGGGGAGTTTGGAGGCGGAGTTTGCAGTGAGCCAAGATCACGCCACTGCACTTCAGTGACAAAAAAAAAAGAAGAAGAAGAAGAAGAAACATCTTAACTATCTCCTGAGGGTGTTTAGGTGTCCTGCCCCGTCAGCCTGGAGGAAAGGTGAATGTTCCTGATGGATTAATTCAGATCTCTCTGGCCAGCAGGAAGATGCACCCATGCAGGTCACCTCTGTAAAGAGTCATTTCAAGAGCATGTCATCTACTCCAGCCCTCCAAGAACTTCGTCTAGCCGCCTTGATCCAGTGTCTTTTTATTTATTATTTTTAATTTTTATATCCCCATTGTTAAGAATCGGGTGTCTTTAAGGCTCCAACAAGTGACACAGCTTGAAGAATGGGAAGAGAAGGCCGTGAAAGTCCCAGTGGCTCACAAACTATTCCATTCTGCAGCTGTCTTTAAGATGTCTCCTGGATCCCCTAATTTCTTTTTTTACCCATAAATTTGTCTCCATAAGTGGGTCTCCCGCCTGTAAAATGAGAGTAGGGTGCAGGGCTTGGATTCTGGTTCTTTCAGGTTCTAAGTTTTGGCCCAAGTGTCAACTTTTTATTTTTTCTTTTTAAGTTGGGGTGGGGATGGAGGTTGAGGAGGGCAGTGGCCTGACATCTGCAAGTGTCATTTGTCACGCGAAAGCAAGCCTGACCCGAGGCAAGGCCCGCCTATCTGGTTAGGTTCCTTGCTTGCCCCGGGGGCCCTGGGCGTCTGATGTAAGTTTGGCTCCCTCTTCCATCAGGGTCCCCGTGTCCCAGACTGATAAACCTTTAGAGCAATAAAGGTCGAGTCCGTCCCAACCTCCACCCACCTCGGCAACCACTGTTAGCCTCCGAGCACTGCTGCCAGGCCAGATTTCCTGCGGCCCCGCCTGAATGACGAAACAGGGGATGGCCATTGCACTCCCTGGCATTTCCAGAGATCTCGGTCCTCGGTCCTGATGCAACCGTCTGGGTCTTTCACACAAAGCGCTATGCGAGGGCTGGGCGCTAGGACCCGGGGGGCGCCCGGGCAGGGAGGCCCGGCCTCGCAGCCTGCAGTCCGCCGGGCGGGAGGATGGGTCTGTGAGTCCCACTGCTGTGGATCCTCGTTTCCATCCCTGCACTGGGCGCTATGAACCCAGGCCCATCCACACTCCTCTAACCACTCTCCTCAAGCCTTCTCCTTGGGAGCAGTTAGAAGGTGGAAGCGGATAGGGTTTGGGAGGCAGGGATCCCCATTAACCTATGTCCTGGGGCTGTAGAGTAACGCTAGGATGGGCAGGTGGGGCCTTAGGGAAGGGGCAGCATGGTGCCCGGAGCTGCCCAGTCTGTGGACCCCACCCCCATATCCCGACCCTTTGCATAGCAGGAATAGAGGGGGTAGGGGCCCGAGGGCAGGCCGGGCTAACGTCTGCTCCCGCGCCGCCGTTCCACGGGCATTCCCCCGGTGTGTTCCCAGTTGTGCCCGAAGCTTTAGGATCCAAGACGCTGGGGGCAACCATTTTCCTTGCCCGCCGCCCCCTCACGCTTCCCTGCCTCTCTTCCTAGCCTGGTCACGGGCTGTCCCCTCCCCCAGCAATGCAACCCTATAATAAACAAGTCTTTCCTTGATCCTCCCCTGCCGCGAGCGCCCTCGGGGACCTTGGCAGCTGCAGCCGCCGCGGATCCTTTCCAGAAAGGGGGCGTGGCGGTGGGTCGGGGTTCGGCTGCGAGCGTTCTGGGGCTCAATGGAGGCGGGGCCCGGCCGCTGTCACCGGGCAGGAGAGAACGTTGCTTACGTGCGCCCGGAGTCCATTGGCCAAGGCGGGCCACACTCCCGGGTCTGGATTGGGTCGTGGCGCAGAGAAGGCGTGGCCTTGCCGCGCTAGTCCTTATAGGCTGCTCCGCGCTGGTGCTAGGGAACAGCAGGCCAAGGGGGAGGTGCGAGTGTGGAGCAGGGACAGGTCTGGGCAGCTCTCGGTGGTTGGCACCGGTTCGCACACCCATTCAAGCGGCAGGACGCACTTGTCTTAGCAGTTCTCGCTGACCGCGCTAGCTGGTGAGTGTCCCTTCTGTGTGTGGGTCCTAGAGCCCGCGGTCTGGTCTGGTCCCCAGACTGACGCCCGGTCGGTGACCCTCTTGTCTTACAGCGGCTTCTACGCTCCGGCACTCTGTGCTCATCAGCAAACGCCCTGGCGTCTGTCCTCACCATGCCTAGCCTTTGGGACCGCTTCTCGTCGTCGTCGTCCACCTCCTCTTCGCCCTCGTCCTTGTCCGGAACTCCCACCCCAGATCGGCCGCCGCGCTCAGCCTGGGGGTCGGCGGCCCGAGAGGAGGGGTTTGACCGCTCTACGAGCCTGGAGAGCTCGGACTGCGAGTCCCTGGACAGCAGCAACAGTGGCTTCGGGCCGGAGGAAGGTGAGCGGTGGGCGGGTGCCGACGCGACTCGAGGGGCCGGGAAGGTGGGGAAGCCCTGGTGCTGGAAGGGGTCAGAACCACCTTGGCTTCCTATCCCATCAGGACCCAGATTGCTTGGGCGCAGGGGGAATTGGAGTATAAGGTGAATGAGGCGGAAACTGAGGCACGGAGTGGGACGGAGCGTTGGTTTCTTAAGGAAACAGCACCTTCCCCGCCTGTGCGTTTCCTTTTGAAGCCGCTCTAATACCCCTTCCTGTGTGCTCTCCTTTCCAGACTCGGCTTACCTAGATGGAGTGTCGTTGCCCGACTTCGAGCTGCTCAGTGACCCTGAGGATGAACACCTGTGTGCCAACCTGATGCAGCTGCTGCAGGAGAGCCTGGCCCAGGCGCGTCTGGGCTCGCGGCGCCCTGCGCGCCTGCTGATGCCTGGCCAGCTGGTGAGCCAGGTGGGCAAAGAACTACTACGCCTGGCCTACAGCGAGCCGTGCGGCCTGCGGGGGGCGCTGCTGGACGTCTGCGTGGAGCAGGGCAAGAGCTGCCACAGCGTGGGCCAGCTGGCACTCGACCCCAGCCTGGTGCCCACTTTCCAGCTGACCCTCGTGCTGCGCCTGGACTCACGACTCTGGCCCAAGATCCAGGGGCTGTTTAGCTCCGCCAACTCTCCCTTCCTCCCTGGCTTCAGCCAGTCCCTGACTCTGAGCACTGGCTTTCGAGTCATCAAGAAGAAGCTGTACAGCTCGGAACAGCTGCTCATTGAGGAGTGTTGAACTTCAACCTGCGGGGGCTGACAGTGTCCCCCAAGGCAGAGACAGCTGAACTTTTGGGGTGGAGACTAGAGGCAGGAGCTCTGAGGGACTGATTCCTGTGTTTGGAAAACTGAGGCAGCCACCTAAGGTGGAGGTGGGGGAACAGTGTTTCCTGGGAAGCTCACTGAGTTGTGTGCAGGTGGCTGTGCATTGGGGACACATACCCCTCAGTACTGTAGCATGAAACAAAGGCTTAGGGGCCAACAAGGCTTCCAGCTGGATGTGTGTGTAGCATGTACCTTATTATTTTTGTTACTGACAGTTAACAGTGGTGTGACAGCCAGAGAGCAGCTGGGCTGCTCAGGCCTCAGCCTGGCCCAGGGTGAAAGGGCACGTGCTCCTCAGAGCAGCCGGAGGGAGGGGGGAAGTCGTGGAGGTGGTTTGTGTATCTTACTGGTCTGAAGGGACCAGTTGTGTTGTTTGTTTTGTATCTTTTGTCTTTCTGATCGGAGCATCACTACTGACCTGTTGTAGGCAGCTATCTTACAGACGCATGAATGTAAGAGTAGGAAGGGGTGGGTGTCAGGGATCACTTGGGATCTTTGACACTTGAAAAAATACACCTGGGAGCTGCGTTCAACCCTTCCCCCACCGTGTGCTGTGGAGTTGAGCTGGGAGGGAGGGGCCGAGAGGGTGGGGGCTGGAACCCCTCCCTGGGAGGAGTGCCATCTGGGTCTTCCATCTAGAACTGTTTACATGAAGATAAGATACTCACTGTTCATGAATACACTTGATGTTCAAGTATTAAGACCTATGCAATATTTTTTACTTTTCTAATAAACATGTTTGTTAAAACGGTTGAGTCTCTCATCAGTGCCATGAAATGAAAAGGAGGGAGATGGGTGCTAGTGAAAGGCAGGTCTCATCAGGCCCTGGGGTTCACCTGTGTATTCCTCCGTCCCTTTCCGGGACTGCCTGCCAGCCTGGTGACAGAGGTATGTGTACCGTGTGCCATCTGTGCCAAGAACCCTTGGCTCTGTGCTGGCTGAAGCTACTAGGAGAACACTGGAAACCCCTGAAGGTAGGGGGGGTGAGTCAGACCTCCCACCATGCCAGAGTCTCTAGAGGGAGAACTCACCTGGCTGCCCAAGTTAGAAGGCCCAGACAGGAGGGCCCACTGAGCCCAAGGTCTTTAACAAACAGTGAAAGAACTAGAAAATACCTTTTTTCTTTCTGGGAGAAAAAATCACAGTTGTTCTGCCATCATGAAAATTACAAATCTTATCTCTGGATATGAAAAGGCTAAGAGGGGGAGTTTGAAAAAGGCTACTTAGGTCATGCCTCTCACTGGACAAAGAACCAAGAGGGGTGTGAGCTGCCACTGGAAGGAAGTCTGGACCAGGCGGGTGCAGAACTCCCTGCACACACACAGGTGAGGGAAGGAGTGCTAATGGCTTAGAGAGCAAGGAGATAGCAGGCCTATTTTAACGATGCCTTGGGTCACCCAGATGCCCTCTATGCACCTGTTGTCCCAGTCACTTGGGATGCTGAAGCCAGAGGATTGCCTGAGTCCAGGAGTTCAAGGCTGCAGCCTGGGTAACAGCAAGACCCTGTCTCTAAAAACAAAACAAAAGATTCATTGTGCACTCTGGGTCCTAAGTTCCTTATCAGAGAAATTGGCAAATTGGCGTTGGGCCAGATGAAGTCCAAGGCCTTTCCCCCTTCTTCCCTGGGACTACATCCACCCACACCAACTGGCCTTTGGAGAGTTCTTATCTCCCTTGTTTCTCTTCCTGGTCCCAGACAGGCCTTGTTTGCTCAAGACTGTAAAACAGTGGTTCTTCCACTTGAGTGTGTGTAATCAGATCACATGGGCCCTCCTGGAGATTCTCAGTGCATCTGGGCCAGGGCCCCAGAAATCTGCATTTACATCAGGGATTCCAATGGAGGGTCCTAAACTTTACAATGACTTGGAAGACCCACCTCCCTTTGGTAGAACTGAATGACTTGGTCCCTGAAATGAATAAACTTGGATTGGAAGTGCATTTGGAAATGGATGGTGAGAACAGTGAAGAAGTTGCCCAGAGCAGTGTTAGGAAAGCCCTCACATCTATTTTCTTAGCACATACTCCTAATAGCCACCCTGTGAGGGGTGGGTGGGGCGGCAGGGGTTTGTAATGTTTTACAAATTAGTAAATGGAGGCCCAAGCCCTGGAATGGTCATCTTCTTGGATAAGGGCTGACTTTGTCCACTGCCAGCCTCTTGAGATTCAGGGCTGAGAGTGAAGCAAGCTTGACACCTGGGCTGAGTCTGAAGGGCACTTTCCCAGGAACTGAGATCTGTGCCAATGCTCATGACCCTGCCTCCCCAGTCTCAAAAGAGAAGCAAGAAAACAATTGTCTGTCTTCAGAGTAGACAGACTCTACTCTGAGGTGATGCATTGATCAGCATTAGCCCCTTTCCAAGCCAAGGATGCAGCTGAGCCCAGCACCGCACCTTTTCTTAGACAGTCAGACTGAGGCCATATCAAAGCTTGGGTTCCCAAGCTAGCTCAGCTGAGTTACCCTCTCCCAGAGCCAAATTGGTTTTCCTCATTCTCACAGGGCCTGAAAATCCTCCTGCAGCAGGACAGAAGGGTCCGCAAGCAGGAGCCCTGTAGCTTGAGTCTGGGTGAAAGGGAAGAGGCTTGCTGAGGCCCAAGACAGTTCTGGGTCCTGAGGTCTCCTAAGATGTGGCAGGGAGCTTTGCTCCAGGTACTGGACTCCCTAAGAGAAAATAGGGCAGGCTTATTTGTTGCTAAACCGGAAAGCTAAGAAAGCTTATAAAGACCTACACATAAAATCAACTTTGGCCGGGCGCGGTGGCTCACGCCTGTAATCCCAGCACTTTGGGAGGCTGAGGCGGGTGGATCACGAGGTCAGGAGATCAAGACTATCCAGGCTAACACGGTGAAACCCCATCTCTACAAAAAACACAAAAAATTAGCCGGGCGTGGTGGTGGGCGCCAGTAGTCCCAGCTACTCGGGAGGCTAGCGCAAGAGAATGGCGTGAACCCAGGAGGCGGAGCTTGCAGTGAGCCAAAATTGTGCCACTGCACTCCAGCCTGGGCGACAGAGCAAGACTCCATCTCCAAAAAAAAAAAAAACAACTTTGGTAAATGCTTTCAGAAATTGTCCTATTTAGTGAGACCCTATCTGATAAAGAAAGGAAGGAAAGACAAAAAAAGAAAGGAAAGTAAAGGGGAAAGGAAAAAGACTGCCCTATTTGGCCTGGAAAATGTGCACTGATCGCCTCCCTTTATACAGGATTCCCTCTCTTATTCCTATTTTCCACCTCATCGGGTCAATGCTCTAGAACCTGCAATGGTTCCCTATTGCCAGATTCCACTGCTGGCCTTTTAGGACATTCGGTGTTGGGCCCTATACTCCCTACTGAGGCTTACCTCCCACCATTCCCCTTAATTGGGGCAAGTCAGTCTGGACTGCCCTTTTCTCTAGCCCCAGACTCTGCTTATTCTAGTGCTTTCCACCAAGGATATGGTTCCTGTGTTTTGCTGGCAAGCCCTGTCCTTTCTTTAAGGCCTAGAGCAAGTTCCAGCCTTTTTATGGCTCTTTTCTGCCTCCCCTCCCCGCATCTTTCACAATTGCAGTGTGAAAACATGGCATACAATGATCTCATTGTATGCACTTGTTTTGCATCCCCCTAGCTCTATAGAACACCCCTAGGTTCTCCTCAGGCCTGGCACACAGTGGTTAATTAAGCATTGGCTGTCTGAGCCTTGGGTCATGCCCTCTCTCTAAGCTCAGAGGACATAAGATTCCCTCACCAGCCTCAGACTCTCAGGCTACAAGGAGAGGAGGGCAGGGTTAGAAACAGTTGTTGTTGCTTTTTGTTTTTTGTTTTTTTTTTTCATTAGCCTACCACCTAGTTTAGAGGAATATTAAAGGCTAAGGTCATGGAAGGGAAGTAGTGTCGTTAGTGGCTAAAGCCACTTGCATTAGTGAAATCTGGATTCAAATCCCACTTCAGCCATTTCCTAGCCAATGACCTGGGGCAAGTCACTTTACCTCTCTAAGCTTCATTTTCCTCATCTGTAAAGTGGGAATGACAGTGAGGAAATGATATATGTAACAACATTACTAAGGCCCCTTATGGGTCTTATGACTGGATAGATAAGACGCCCATGACTGGATAGAGATGGCAGCCTGAGCATGGCAGGGCTGGCTGCACAGCAAGTGCCTTTAATAGGGACCACTCTTTGATTCCTGTTCCCTCTGGTCTTACGTTCCTCTAACAGCTTTTCAAAGTTACCATCTTAACAGCCACAATGGCTGGGTGCCGGTGGCTCATGCCTGTAATCCCAGCACTTTGGAAGGCCAAGGTGGGGGGATCACTTGACCCCTAGAGTTCAAGACCAGCCTGAGCAACACAGTGAGACCCCTCTAATTAAACAAACAAACAAATAAATAAATAAAATTTTAACAGCCATGTCAACATACAACCTTAACGAATTCAAAAGAAAAACAAGGCTGGGCGTGGTGGTGGGCGCCTGTAATCCTAGCACTTTGGGAGACTGAGGCAGGAGAATCGCGTGAACCCGGGAGGCGGAGGTTGCAGTGAGCCCAGATCTCACTCCAGCCTGGGAGACGGAGCGAGACTCCCTCTCAAAAAAAACAAAAAAACAAAAACCAAACAAAAAGGCGGGGCGCAGTGGCTCACGCCTGTAATCCCAGCACTTTAGGAGGCCGAGGCGGGTGGATCACTTGAGCTCAGGAATTCAAGACCAGCCTAGCCAACATGGTGAAATCCTGTCTCTACTAAAAATACAAAAATTGACTGGGTGTGGTGGCACGTGCCTGTGAACCCAGCTATTTGAGGGGCTGAGGCAGGAGAATCGCTTCAACTCAGAGGTGGAGGTTACAGTGAGCTGAGATCGCGCCACTGCACTCCAGCCCAGGAGACACAGCAAGACTCAGTCACAAAAAAAAGAAAAGAAAAGAAAGAAAAACAAACTCTCCGCCCAGGGAGGATGTGTTCAGACAGCTATACTTCTAAGTTGCATTATTCTAATTCTGGTACATATTAAGCATTACATATAAGATTCCTTTAGGGCAGGCGTGGTGGCTCATGCCTGTAATCCCAGCACTTTGGGAGGCTGAGATAGGTGGATTACCTGAGGTCAGGAGTTTGAGACCAGCCTGACCAACATGGTGAAACCCTGTCTCTACTAAAACCAGAACAATTTGCCAGGCCATGATGGTGTGTGCCTGTAGTCCCAGGTACTCAGGAGGCTGAGGAAGGAGAATCATCTGAACCCAGGAGACAGAGGTGGCAGTGAGCCAAGATTGCGCCACTGGGCAAGAGCGAGACTCTGTTAAAAAAAAAAAAAATTCCTTTAATTCCACTTCATGGATCAGGAGGAAATGCCAAGGGGCAGAGGAGCTCAGTGAGGGATCTGCAGGACTAAGATGAGCAGTGTGTGGTCTCCTACCTCTGGGGCCTTCCGTTCAACCCCCACAAGCCCTACCAGTTTCCCAGCTCAGGTGCAGCCTGGGTCAGCCACATCCTACTTTGGCTGCTGGAGGAAGCCAAGTACTGCTGGGGCACCCCAGAGGAAGCTGAGGAAACGTGGGCACAAAAACCAGGCCCAATTAATAGACCATTACAGGATTCTGTAATTATCCCGAAATGGAAGGGCTTTTTATGAAGGAATCACAAGTTAGAGAGAAAACTATTAACCCTAGACGTGCCCATGCAGGGGCACAGCTGAAGAGCCTCCATCTTGATCCCAGCCATGGGCAGCTTTATGGAAACTTCTGGGGCAGCATATGCAGCCTGTGGCCACATGGAGCTGGTGGCTCTGAATGTAGAGGTTGGTGGGCTGCATTCACTCAGCCACTCATTTATTCATTCAACCTATATACTGTATAAATAGGTCCATGTGGGCTGCAAGAGAAAGCCAAAGTAAGTAGGAACCCTTAAGAAGCTGTTATCAAAATGTTCTTTTGGCCGGGCGCAGAGGCTCACACCTGTGATCCCAGCACTTTGGGAGGCTGAGGCAGGCGGATCGTCTGAGGTCAGGAGTTTGAGACCAGCCTGGCCAACATGGTGAAACCCTGTCTCTATTAAAAATACAAAAAATTATCTGGGTGTGGTCGTGGGTACCTGTAATCCCAGCTACTCGGGAGGCTGAGGCACGAGAATCGCTTGAACCCAGGAGGCAGAGGTTGCAGCCAGCCGAGATGGCGCCATTGCACTCTAGCCCAGATGACAAGAGTGAAACTCCATCTCAAAAAAAAAAAAGTTATCACACACACACACACACAGACACATAATCACACACACCTACATAATCACACATACTTTTAATAAGTAAAACATGGGGTATAAGGAGAAGAGAAAATGGGCTTACACTCAAATCTCCCTATCCCTAATTTCCCAGGAAAAACGTTTTTTTCCCAGACAGAGTCTAGCCCTGTTGCCCAGGCTGGAGTACAGTGGTGCGATCTTGGCTTAGTGCAACCTCACCTCCTGAGTTTAAGCAGTTCTCCTGCCTCAGCCTCCCGAGTAGCTGGGATTACAGGCGCCTGCCACCACGCCCAGCTAATTTTTGTATATTTTAGTAAAGATGGAGTTTCACTGTGTTGGCCAGTCTCGTTTCGAACTCCTGACTTCGTGATCCGCCCCCCTCAGCATCCCAAAGTGCTACAAGCGTGAGCCAGGAAAAACCTTTAAAGTATATAAGATATGTAATTATATAAAATGAAACTAATTGAAGCTGGGCGCGGTGGCTCACGCCTGTAATCCCAGCACTTTGGGAGGCGGAGGCGGGCGGATCACGAGGTCAGGAGATCAAGACCATCCTGGCGAACACGGTGAAACCCCGTCTCTACTAAAAATACAAAAAAATTAGCCGGACGTGGTGGCGGGCGCCTGTAGTCCCAGCTTCTAGGGAGGCTGAGGCAGGAGAATGGCGTGAACCCGGGAGGCAGCAGAGCTTGCAGTGAGCTGAGATTGCGCCACTGCACTCCAGCCTGGGCGACAGAGCGAGACTCCGTCTCAAAAAAAAAAAAAAAAAAAAAAAAAAAGAAACTAATTGAACTGTATACTTTAAATTGACTAATTTTACTGAATGGGCTAGGTATGGTCGCTCAGCACTTTGGGAGGCTGAGATGGGCAGAGGTGGCCAACATGGTGAAACCCTGTCTCTACAAAAAATACAAAAATCAGCTGGGCGTGGCGGTATACACCTATACACACAGCTACTTGGGAGGCTGAGGTGGGAGGATTGCTTGAACCTAGGGAGGTTGAGGTTGTGTCACTGCACTCCAGCCTGAGTAACAGAGACCCTGTCTCAAGAAAAAAATAACTTTTGTGTTTTTTTTTGAGACAGAGTCTCACTCTGTTGCCCAAGCTGGAATGCAGTGGCGCCATCTCGGCTCACTATAACCTTTGCCTCCCACATTCAAGTGATTTCTCCTGTCTCAGTCTCTGTAGTAGGTGGGCCTACAGGTGCCCCCCACCACACCAGGCTAATTTTTGTACTTTTAGTAGAGAAGAGGTTTCACCATGTTGGCCAGGCTGGTCTCGAACTCCTGACCTCAAGTGATCTGCCCGCCTCAGCCTCCCAAAGTGCTGGGATTACAGGTGTGAGCCACTGTGCCCGGCCAAAAATGTATATATATGTTTTTTTTTTGGAGACAGAGTTTCACTCTTGTTGCTCAGGCTGGAGTGCAGTGGCGCAATCTTGGCTCACCACAAACTCTGCCTCCTGGGTTCAGTGATTCTCCTGCCTCAGTCTCCTGCGTAGCTGGGATTACAGTTATATACTGCCATGCCCGGCTAATTTTTGAGATTTCTTTTTCTTTTTTTTTTTTTTTGAGACAGTCTCATTCTGTCGCCCAGGCTGGGGTGCAGTGGGGCAATCTCGGCTCACTGCAACCTCCGCCTCCCAGGTTCAAGGAGTTCTCCTGCCTCAGTCTCCTGAGTAGCTGGGATTATAGGCATGTGCCACCACGCTCGGCTAATTTTTGTATTTTTAGTAGAGACAAGGTTTCTCCATGTTGGTCAGGATGGTCTCGAACTCCTGACCTTGTGATTCACCCACCTCAGCCTCCCAACATGCTGGGATTACAGGTGTGAGTCACTGCGCCAGAACAAAATAAAATTTTTTTTTTTTTTTTTTTTTTTGAGGCAGAGTCTCACTCTGTTGCCGGGGCTGGAGTGCAGTGGCCGGATCTCAGTTCACTGCAAGCTCCGCCTCCTGGGTTTACGCCATTCTCCTACCTCAGCCTCCCGAGTAGCTGGGACTACAGGCGCCCACCACTTCGCCCGGCTAGTTTTTGTATTTTTTTTTTTTTTTTTTTTTTTTTTTTTTTTTTTTTTTTTTTGAGACGGAGTCTCGCTCTGCTGCCCAGGCTGGAGTGCAGTGGCCGGATCTCAGCTCACTGCAAGCTCCGCCTCCCGGGTTCATGCCATTCTCCTGCCTCAGCCTCCCGAGTAGCTGGGACTACAGGCGCCCGCCACCTCGCCCGGCTAGTTTTTTTGTATTTTTTTTAGTAAAGACGGGGTTTCACCGTGTTAGCCAGGATGGTCTCGATCTCCTGACCTCGTGATCCGCCCGTCTCGGCCTCCCAAAGTGCTGGGATTACAGGCTTGAGCCACCGCGCCCGGCCAGTTTTTGTATTTTTAGTAGAGACGGGGTTTCACCGTGTTAGCCAGGATGGTCTCGATCTCCTGACCTCGTGATCGGCCCGTCTCGGCCTCCCAAAGTGCTGGGATTACAGGCTTGAGCCACCGCGCCCGGCCAAAAATAAAATTTTTAAATGTAAATTATGCCTCAATAAACATGATTTTTAATATTTTTTTAATTTATTTATTTTTTTGAGATGGAGTCTTGCTCTGTCGCCCAGGCTGGAGTGCAGTGGCCGGATCTCAGCTCACTGCAAGCTCCGCCTCCCAGGTTTACGCCATTCTCCTGCCTCAGCCTCCTGAGTAGCTGGGACTACAGGCGCCCGCCACCTCGCCCGGCTAGTTTTTTGTATTTTTTTTAGTAGAAACGTGGTTTCACCGGGTTAGCCAGGATGGTCTCGATCTCTTGACCTCGTGATCCACCCGTCTTGGCCTCCCAAAGTGCTGGGATTACAGGCTTGAGCCACTGCACCCGGCCAACCTGATTTTTTAAACAGTATATATACATAGCTGGGTATACGGTATGTGCCTGTAGGCCTAGCTACTCAGGAGGCTGAGGCAGGAGGACTGCGTGAGCCCAGAAGTTCAAGGCCGGTCTGGGCAACATAGGGAGACCCAGTCCCTAAAAAATAAAAATCAAATAAAAATTATATCTATACACAAAAATTAACTCAAAGTGGAAAGTGAATCGTAAGTCTAAATGGAAGAGCTAAACTATAAAACTCTTAGAAGACATCTAGGAATAAATCTTCATGATCTCAGATTAGGCAATTATTTTTATTATTATTATTTTAGATGGAGTCTTGCTCTGTCACCAGGCTGGAGTGGAGTGGCACTATCTTGGCTCACTGCAACCTCCACCTTTTGGGTTCAAGCAATTCTCCTGCCTCAGACTCCTGGGTAGATGGGATTATAGGCGCGCACCACCACACCCAGCTAATTTTTGTATTTTCAGTAGAAACAGGGTTTCACCATGTTAGCCAGGATGGTCTCAATCTCTTGACCTCATGATCCACCCACCTCGGACTCCCAAAGTGCTGGGATTACAGGCGTGAGCCACTGCGCTGGCCTGGCAATTGTTTCTTAGATAAGATTCCAAAAGTACAAATGATAAGAAAGAAGACTGACAAATTGAATTTTATAAAAATTAAAAACAATTGTACTTCAAAGGACACCATCAAGAAAGTGAAAAGACTGAAATACCAACCACAGGGGGCCAAAAAAAAAAAAAATGAATGAAATTGAAAAGACAACCCACAGACTGGAAGAAAATATTTGCAAATCATTTGTTTGATAAGTGATTTGCATCTAGAATGCATAAGAAACTCTTACAGTTTAATTAAACAATGAGCAAAGGATCTGAATATCTGAATAGACATTTTCCAAAGAACATATGGAAGTGCCCAACAACAGCCATTCGTGAAAAGATATTCAACACTACTGGTCATTAGGAAAATGAAGATCAACACTACACTGAGGTACCACAACACACCAGAATGGGAATAATCAGAGGATAGCAAGTGTTAGTGACGATGCAGGGAAACTGGAACCCTTATACATTGCTGGAGGGAATGTAAATTGGTGCAGCCACTTTGAACTTTTTTTTTTTTTTTTTTTTTTTTGAGACTGTCTCCCAGGCTGGGAGTGCAGTGGCGCAATCTCGGCTCACTGCAACCTCTGCCTCCCGGGTTCAAGCGGTTCTCCTGCCTCAGCCTCCCAAGTGGCTGGGACTACAGGTGTTAGCCACTACGTCTGGCTAATTTTCGTATTTTTAGTAGAGATGGGGTTTCACCGTGTTGGCCAGATTGGTCTCAAACTCCCGACCTCAGATGATCTGCCCCCCTCGGCCTCCCAAAGTGCTGGGATTACAGGCGTGAGCCACTGCACCGGCCAGGTGCAGCCACTTTGAAAAACAGTTTGGCGGCCAGTCACGGTGGCTCATGCCTGTGATCCCAGCACTTTGGGAGGCCGAGGCAGGTAGATCGCCTGAGGTTGGGAGTTTGAGACCAGTCTGGCCAGCATGGTGCAACCCCATCTCTAATACGAATACAAAAATTAGCCAGGCGTGGTGGCAGGTGCCTGTAATCCCAGCTACTCGGGAAGCTGAGGCAGGAGAATCAGTTGAACCTGGTAGGTGGAAGTTGCAGGGAGCTGGAGGCTGCAGTTAGCTGGGATCTTGCCATTACACTCCAGCCTAGGTGACAGAGCGAGACTCTGTCTTAAAAAAAAAAAAAAGTTTGGCAGTTCCTCAAAATGCTAACCATAGAGTTACCATAGAACCTAGCAATTTCACTTCTAGGTATACATTCAAGATAAATGAAAATGTATGTCTACACAAAAAACTTGTACACAAATGTTCATAGCAGTATTATTCATAATAGCCAAAAAGTGTCCATCAATAGACAAAACAAAGTGTAGCATAGCCACACGATGGAACATTATTTGGCAGTTCTGATACATGCTACAACATGCATGAGCTTCCAAAACATTAGACTAGATGAAAGATGCATGTCACAAAAGATGACATATTGTATGATTCCATTTATATGAAATGTCCAGAATACGAAAATCCATAGAGACAAAGTAGGTTAGTGGTTGCCTAGGGCTGGGAGTTTGAGGAAAAGAGTGGGTGATGGCTCATGGGTCTCAAGTTACTTTTTGGGGGTGATGAAAATATTCTAAAACTGATTGTGGTGATGGATGCAGAAGTCTGAACATACTAAAATCCATTGAAATTTGTTATATGTAAATTATATCAATAGAGTTTTTTTAAATACACGTGTCAAAATTCATGGAATTGTACATCTAAAAAAGGGTGCATTTTGCTACATGCAAATTATACCTCAATTAAAAAAAAATTTAACACTCCCAAAAAAGCATATAAAGTAAGCTCTGGGCCAGGCACAGTGGCTCATGCCTGTAATCCCAGCATTTTGGGAGACCGAGGTGGGTGGATCACCTGAGTTTAGGAGTTTGAGACTAGCCTGACCAATATGATGAATCCCCACCTCTACCAAAAATACAGAAATTAATCGGGCATGGTGGCATGTGACTGTAATCACAGCTACTCGGGAGGCTGAGACAGGAGAATCGCTTGAATCCGGGAGGCAGGGGTTGCAGTGAGCCGAGATGGGGCCATTGCACTGCAGCCCTGGCAACAAGAGCGAAACTCTGTCTCAAAAAAGAAAAAAAAAGAAAAAAGAAAGCTCTGAAAGTTTAAAAAGTAAATTATGGCTTCATAATTATGGTTTCCTTTAGTGTAAATATGGTAAAATTTCACTAAGAAAAGGAAAGCAAAGAGAAGCTATGATTACTTTGGCTCAAATTTTATTTATTGTCTGTCTTGGCCAATAGAATGTCAGTTTTTGTGTGCCTAGCCTTGTGCCTGGCTTATAGAAAATGCTAAAAGAACACCTGTGGAAGGCAGGAAGGATGAAAAAGACCATGACAGCTCAAGTCCAACATCTCCTGGAGAGGCCCATTTGGACTACTTTCCAAGCACTTTATTGTTGTTGTTGTTGTTATTATTATTATTTTTGAGACAGAGTTTCGCTCTTGTCTCCCAGGCTGGAATGCAGTGGCACGATCTCTACTCACTGCACCCTCTGCCTCCTGGGTTCAAGTGATTCTCCTGCCTCAGCCTCCCAAGTAGCTGGGATAACAGGCACCCGCCACCACACCATGCTAGCCACCATGCCCGACCCAACCACTTTATTATTATTATTATTATTGTGGTAAAATACACATAATAAAAATTTTGCCATCTGAACCATTTTGAGCATATGATTTAGTAGGTGTTAAGTATATTCACACCATTGTACAACCAATCTCCAGAACATTTTCCCTCTTCTACAACTGAAACTCTATACCCATTAAACAACCTATTTCTTCCTCCCGTGGCAACCACCATTCTACTTTCTGTCTCTAGAAATCTGACTCCTCTAGGTACATCATATAAGTGGAACTATGTAGTATTTGTCTTTTTTATTTTATTTTATTTTTCATTTTTTGAGATGGAGTTTCGTTCTTGTTGCCCAGGCTGGAGTGCAATGGCGCAATCTCACCGCAACCTCTGCCTCCCGGGTTCAAGCAATTCTCCTGCCTCGGCTTCCTGAATAGCTAGGATTACAGGCGCGTGCCATCACGCCCAGCTAATTTTTGTATTTTGTAGTAGAGAAGAGGATTCACCATGTTGGTCAGGCCAGTCTTGAATTCCTAACCTCAGGTGATCCACTAGCCTTGGCCTCCCAAAGTGCTGGGATTACAGGCGTGATCCACCACATCTGGCCATGTCCTTTTTTTTTTTTTTTTTGAGATGGTGTCTTGCTCTGTTGCCTAGACTGGAGTGCAGTGGCGTGATCTTGGCTCACCGCAACCTCTGCCTCCCGGGTTCAAGCAAATTCTGCCTCAGCCTCCCAAGTAGCTGGGATTACAGGCACATGCCACCATGCCCAGCTAATTTTTGTATTTTTTTAGTAGAGGTGGGATTTCACTATGTTGGCCAGGCTGGTCTCGAACTCCTGACCTTGTGATTCACCCACCTTGGCCTCCCAAAGTGCTGGGATTACAGGTGTGAGCCACCGTACCCGACCGCTAGGTAGTATTTGTCATTTTGTGACTGACCTATTTCACTTTGCATAATATCCTTATGGTTCATACATGTTGTAGCATGTGACATCATTCTATTCCTTTTTCGGTCTGCATAGTACTCTGTTGTATGCACACACCACATTTTGCTTATCCATTCATCTGTCACAGACACCTGGGTTGCTCCCATCCTTTGGCTATTGTGAAGAGTGCTGCTATGAATGTGGGTATATAGTTATCTCATCAAGTCCCTGCTGTCACTTCTTTAAGTGTAGACTCAGAAGTAGAATTGTTGGATCATATGGTAATTTGATTTTTCATCTTTTGAGAAACTGCCATACTATTTTCCATAGTGGTTGCACCATTTTACATTCCCACCACCAGTGCACAATACTTCCAAGCACTTTCATATCCCGCTACACCCCAGTTCCACTCCAAATACCTCAACAGGCAAGTCCTGCTGCACCCACTCCTACAAGGTGGTAAGTGGTGAGGGGCCAGATGAGAGCTCTGGATTTCTAGTATTCAAGGATGTTCTAGGAAGTCGGAGGAGAGGGTTGAGAGCTGCACATTGTACCACGGGGCTGCAAGAAAGTTCAGGCTCAGGACTGGAGAGGATAAATAGCCCATATTTATGGAATATTTCACATCTTCAACTCACTTAACCTATCACCGACTACAAAATAGCTACTACTATTATTCCCATTTTGCAGATGAGGAAATCGAGCAAGAGGGGGCAACAGAGGGAGCTTGGACTGGGAACGGGGAGACTTGTGGTTTTGCCTGATTTTTCCACTGACCTTGTTTCTTCATCTTTGAACTGAGGGGATGGGACTGGATGACACCTAAGAGAGATTCTTTGAGGCAAAGCTCAGCTGCCAGCCGCCACTGCTGCTATTTTCCTCCAGCCCCGCCCAGCCGCCCTCCCTGGGTTCAAGCCTGGGGCGGGGCACAGGGCTCAGGGTGGGAAGAACAGAGTCTTCTTGCAGGTCACTGAGCAAATGCTTGACTGCTTTCTGGGGCATGTCCAAATCTGGAAGGAGAACGTTAAGAAATTTCCACGGCCCTTCCCCCATTGGGGGATTTTCCATTCTGCTGGGCAGACATGCTTCTAGGTTTCCCCAGAGCCGAGCTCTGGCAATCTGTAGGTATTATCGAATGGCTCAACTCAGTGGTAGGAGGAATGTTCTGGTTCTTGCCCTAGGAAAGGGGCAAGTTTGTTGAGGAGCCACAACTGATCTAGAAAGACAAAGTGGGGTTGGAGGCAGGATGGTACTGAATCAAGTATTCAGTCTACAAGAACCCCAGAGAGAGACCAGAGGAAATAGGAACCACCAGGGGCAACTTCCTAGAATAAGGGACCAGAGTTGGAGGGGCAAAGGAGGGTGGAGACTTGCTAGGCAGACAGGAGAGTGCATGACAGATGAGGGGCCGGGCACAGTGGCTCATGTTTGTAATCCCAGCACTTTGGGAGGCCAAGGCGGGTGGATCACCTGAGGTCAGGAGTTCAAGACCAGCCTGGCCAACATGGTGAAACCCTGTCTCTACTAAAAATACAAAAAATTGGCTGGGTGTGGTGGCACATGCCTGTAATCCCGGCTGCTTGGGAGGCTGAGGCAGGAGAATCACTTGAACCTGAGAGGCAGAGGTTGCAGTGAGCCCAGATAGCATCACTGCACTCCAGCCTAGGTAACAGAGCAAGACTCCATCTCAGGAAAAAAAAAAAAAAAAAAAAAACAGACGAGGAAGAAAATAACGTGGACCAGCTTTAGAAAGGTTGTCATGCACACAGGGACAGTGCAGTGGCCAGTAGAGAGTTGGATCCAAGAAATGGAAAGTATGGTGAAGCTGATTGTGGAATACAGAAGACAGACAGCCATTGCAGGGGCTGGTGCTGTGGCCTCTGCACTGGCCCGTCCCACTGCAGGGAACGCTCTTCCCTCAGAGCATCCCCTGGCCAGCTACTAGAGGATCAGATTTAGCTCACTGTCCCCTGCTCCACAAGACAGCATGCCCTCGCCTCCCCTGTGAAAGCAGCCATCCTCTAGCACAGCTGCGTATTTCATTTTCTCCACAGCCCTCATCAGCACCAGAAGTTAGCCTGTGTCTTTGTTCAGTGGCCACCTCCCTTCTATAGGATGGGAGTTCCATGAGAGCAGATGTATTGCTGGGCTTGTTCTCCACCAAATCCCAAGGGCCTGGCACATAGCTAACTCAATCATTTTTGTTTGTTTGTTTTTATTTTTTCTTGCTCTGTCACCCAGGCTGTAGTGCAGTGGCACAAACACGGCTCACTGTGGCCTCAACCTCCCAGGCTCAAGTGATCCTCCCACCTCAGCCTCCTGAACAACTGGCACCACAGGCATGCACCACCACGCCTACCTAAATGTTTTATTGTTCTTACTGTTATTCGTAGAGATGGGAATCTCACTTTGTTGCCCAGGCTGGTCTCAAACTCTTGGGTTCAAGCAATCCTCTGATTTATTCCTCTGAGCAACTCTATGGGAGAGGTGCCACCTGTTTTATAGGTCAGGAAACTGAGGCCAAGAGAGGTTTGTGAAGTTGCTCAAGGACACACAGAGACAGAATTTGAACCTCCACATTTTTTTTTTAAGACGAAGTCTCGCCTTCTTGCCTAGGCTGGAGTGCAGTGGCCCCATCTTGGCTCACTGCAACCTCCACATCCCAGGTTCAAGCAATTCTCCTGCCTCAGCCTCCTGAGTAGCTGGGACTATGGGCGCACACCACCACATCAGGCTAATTTTTTTTTTTTTTGTATTTTTATTAGAGACGGGGTTTCACCATATTGGCCAGGCTGGTCTTGAACTCCTGACCTAAGGTGATCCGTCCACCTCGGCCTCCCAAAGTGCTAGCATTACAGGCATGAGCCACCACAGCCAGCGAACCTCTACATTTAACCTCTGGGCTAGCAGTGTCCAATAGAAATATAATATGAGGCTGGCCGGGTGCGGTGGCTCAAGCCTGTAATCCCAGCACTTTGGGAGGCCGAGACGGGCGAATCACGAGGTCAGGAGTTCGAGACCATCCTGGCTAACACAGTGAAACCCCGTCTCTACTAAAAAATACAAAAAGCTAGCCGGGCGAGGTGGCTGGCACCTGTAGTCCCAGCTACTCGGGAGGCTGAGGCAGGAGAATGGCGTAAACCCGGAAGACGGAGCTTGCAGTGAGCTGAGATCCGGCCACTGCACTCCAGGCTGGGCAACAGAGCGAGACTCCGTCTCAAAAAAAAAAAAAAAAAAAAAAAAAAAATGAGGCTGGGTGCGGTGACTCATGCCTGTAATCCCAGCACTTTGGAAGGCCAGGGCGGGCAGATCGCTGAGGTCAGCAGTTCAAGACCAGCCTGGCCAACATGGTGAAACCCCGTCTCTACCAAAAATACAAAAATTAGCTTGGCGTGGTAGCAGGCACCTGTAATCCCAGCTACTCGGGAGGCTGAGGCATGAGAATCACTTGAATCTGGGAGGTGGAGGTTGCAGTGAGCTGAGATCACGCCACTGCACTCCAGCATGGGGGATAGAGCGAGACTCTGTCTCAAAAAAAAAAAAAAAGGAACAATAATAAGAGCTATATAAGTAATTTAAAATTTTCCATTAGCCTTACTAAAATATAGAATCAAGTGAAATTAACTTTAATAACATATTTTATTTAATCTGACATAAAAGGCCAGGCCTGGTGGCTCATGCCTGTCATCCCAGCACTTTGGGAGGCGAAGGCAGGCAGATCATCTGAGGTCCGGAGTTCGAGACCAGCCTGACCAACATGGAGAAATCCCATCTCTACTAAAAATACAAAATTAGCCAGGCGTGGTGTTGCATGCCTGTAATCCCAGCTACTCAGAAAGGCTGAGGCAGGAGAATCGCTTGAACCCGGGAGGCAGAGCTTGCAGTGAGCCAAGATCGCACCATTGCACTCCAGCCAGGGCAACAAGAGCGAAACCCCGTCTCAAAAAAAAAAAAAAAAAAAAAAGCTGACATAAAAATGGTGTCATTAAACACAAATCAATATAAAAATATGAATTAGGTATTTTACATTTTCTTTAACTAAGTCTCCAAAATCTGGTACCTAGTTTATATTTACAGCATTTGCTAAATTTTCATCAGAAAAATGATCTGTATTTAGATTTCATAAAATTTGCAGTTGATTAGTAGATTCATGTACCCAAGTTGTTCCAAACAAACATACTTAAACATTTTCCAATATCTGAAATGAGTATGACTTTTTTTTTTTTTTTGAGATGGAGTCTCGCTCTGTCACCCTGGCTGGAGTGCAATGTGCAATCTTGGTTCACTGCAAACTCCGCCTCCCGGGTTCAAGCGATTCTCCTGTCTCAGCCTCCAGAGTAGCTGGGATTACAGGCACCTGCCACCACGCCCAGCTAATTTTTGTATTTTTAGTAGAGGCGGGGTTTCACCATGTTGGCCAGGCTGGTCTTGAACTCCTAACCTCGTGATCTGCCCGCCTTGGCCTCCCAAAGTGCTAGGATTGCAGGCATGAGCCACCTTGTCTGGCTGAGTATCACTTTTTAAACTTAAAAAGTGATTAATTAAAATTAATTAAATTACATTAATTAAATTAATTACATTAATTAAAATTAAATAAAATTTAAAGTGCAGCTCCTCAGTGGCACTAGGCACATGTCAAGGGCTCAACAGTCACACATGGCCAGTGGCCTTCATGTTGGAAGGGACAGCTCCAAGCTGTACAGCCTCATCTGGCATGAAGGTTGGATGGGTGGGAGAGGGAGGTTGGAGTCCAAGAGGCTGGTAGGAGGAATCCGTAGCAGACTAGGGACCAGCTGTGGGAGGAAAGAGTGGGTAAACGGAGACAGGCAGACCTGGGCCCACCTAAAAATGAAGCAGGATCCCCAGCCATGACTCCCACCAAGTTGCACAGGTCTGGCCCACTCGCTCACAAGGGGAGTGCCCATGGTGAGCTCTTCCCACTAAGGAAGTGATGGACCTCAGACTCTTGGGTAGAGCTCCTGTCCCCTCCTACACTACTGCAAAGGTACCTGGGAGGGTGCATGAGGCTGGATCTGAGCAGGCTCCAGCTCTGTGGGTGGAGTGATCTTCCTCTTATCTCTCCCATCTGTTGGCAGCTGGGATTGGGGTGATTAAGTACATGGCCCTGGTTAAACAACCCTGAAGTCAGATACACCTGGGTTCCAACCCCAGCTCAGCCAATTCCTTGCTGTGTGACCTTGGACAAGTCAAGTCTCCTCTCTAAGCCTCAGTTTCCTCATCTGGAAAATGAAAACAAATAATGAAATGTGGTAAGACTCTAATGATGTGTAGAGAGTGCCCAGCTCAATCAATCAAATGATCAATTAACAATTGCTGTTCTTCCCAGGTAATGTCCTTTTCCTGTTAAAAACAGGAAAGTAAGCCTGGCGTGATGGCCCACACCTATAATCCCAGCTATTAATATTTGGGAGGCTGAGGCAGGAGGATCACTTGAGCCTAGGAGTTTGAATCCAGCCTGGACAATATAGCGAGACCCCATCTCTACAAAAACATTAAAAACTTAAAAATTATTTCAAAATAGGAAAGTAGATTGGAGAATGTTGGTGATTATTGGAAAGGAGATGGCAGAGATGAGCTGAAGAGGGAAGGAGTTAATTCCCATGGCTGAGAGTTCCCTTCTAGGGCTCCCCCACATCTGCTGGGGATCCTGCCTCATTTTTAGGTGGGCCCAGGCCTGCCTCTGTTTCCCCACCCTTCGCTCCCATAGACTTGGTTAATCAGCAGGGTTGGGGAGGGGGACCTGCTGCTCCCAGAGGCTGTAGGTGCTGGAGCATGAGGTAAGAATGGCCAAGAGTTGGCTGGGCGCAGTGTCTCACGCCTGTAATCCCAGCACTTTGGGAAGCCGAGGCGGGCAGATCACCCGAGGTTGGGAGTTCGAGAGCAGCCTGACCAACATGGAGAAGCCCCATCTCTGCTAAAAATACAAAATTAGCCGGGCATTGTGGCACATGCCTGTAATCCCAGCTACTCGGGAGGCTGAGGCAGGAGAATCGCTTGAACCCAAGTGGCGGAGGTTGCGGTGAGCCAAGATCGTGCCATTGCGCTCCAGCCTGGACAACAAGAGCGAAACTTCGTCTCAAAAGAAAAAAAAAAAAAGAATGACCAAGAGCCACCTTCCATAAATGAGGAGAATGACTCAAACTGAATCAGGAGCAGGTGATGTCAACCTGGGTACCTGGAGTTACTCAGAGTAACACTGGTATAAGCCTGGCAGGAGTGATGGATGAGCTAGGCTCCAGGAAAGCAGGTGGGGCTGGAAACCACCCAAGGCAAGGAAACTGTTGGGTTTGAAACTCCAGGTAAGCAGAGTATGGCCCGAGAGCAGCAGCAGAGGCTGAAAGCGGGCTTGGTCTAGGTATTTTTGAGCGTGAGGTAGCTCCAACTCTCTCCCTCTGAGTCATCACCCCACTTAAGCCAGAAATACTGAGATCTGCGACCTCAGCCTCCCCCACTGCAACTCCACAGTCCTGAAACCTTTGCTCCACTGGGTCCTCCTAAGTGTGGGAGCTGACACAGCCCTGAGCAGCCCACTGTCCTCTGCCCTGCCAAGTCTTCTAACTCTTGTCACTTTGTCCTACATCGTTTCTTTGTCTGGCATCCCTTCCTAGAGGTGGGAAAAACCTACCCTGCTGACTGCTCTATCTCCTAGGCTTAGCTCAGACTCTGGCATACGTGAGGGCTTAGTAGAAACTTGATGGGGTATTAAAGTTGAAACCCGGGTGGGTTCTCACATTAAATTTCTAACACTTCTTAGGTGGCTTGGGCCCACCCCTCTGAGCCTTGTTTCCACATCTGTAAAGCGGCAAACCATCCCCATGAAGAACAGGGAAGAACCAGGTCAGAAGGCAGAGAGGATGAAGCATCCAGCCAGTTCTAGGAAATTTCCGATGGCTAATCCTTCAGATGCAGCTTGTAAGCAGGTCAAATACAGAATAGGAAACAGAGGCGCAATTAAGTCATGCTTAGAAGACTGTACAGGGTGACCAGTCAAGGCCTCCCAAACACCCTGTAAGCCCTTCTAGAAGCTCTGGTTAAGTCACGCTCATTCAATCCCCCTGGGAGGTGCCATCCACAGGTCCTGAAGTGTGTGGCCTGTCCCTGCTGTGTAAGGTGGACCTCCCCATTCTGCTTCCTCTTTGAGGTGCCCTGGCTCCTGGTGGTAGGCAAGTGCTGGAAGACAGCTGAGATGGCTGCCTCTGGTGTTGGGAGCTGGAGTCAAAGAGCCAGAGGGTGTGTGTGTTCATTATTCATAAGTATCCACTTGGCCCTCACTATACTCCAAGAGGGAGGCAGTCAAGCCTAGTGGTGAGATGCTCCCACTATGGAGTCAGGCTGGAGTTGGCTTTGGGGCAGTCCTTCCTTTTTTTTTTTTTGAGACGTAGTCTCACTCTGCAGCCCAGGCTGGAGTGCAGTGGCATGATCTCACCTCACTGCAACCTCCGCCTCTTGGGTCCGGTTCAAGCAATTCTCCTGCCTCAGCCTCCCAAGTAGCTTGGACTACAGGCACCCACCACCACGCCTGGCTAATTTTTGTATTTTTAGTAGAGATGGGGTTTCACCATGTTGGCCAGGCTGGTCTCGAACTCCTGACCTCAGGTGATCTGCCCTCCTTGGCCTCCCAAAGCGCTTCCTGAGCCACCGCGCCCGGCCTGGGGCAGTCCTTCCTAAGCCATCTCCTACCTAAAAAGATGGCTGTGAGGGTGTGGCACGCTCAGCACTCAGCACAGAGCCCCCCTCACCATCAACACTCAACAAACAGCATATATTGTTAGTTTTTGTTTTGTTTTGAGACAGAGTCTCACTCTGTAGCCCAGGCTAGAGTGCAGTGGTGCAGCCGTGGCTCACTGCAGCCTTGACCTCTTGGGCTCAAGTGATCCTCCCACCTCAGCCTCCCAAAGTGCTGGGATTACAGGCATAAGCCACCTTGCCTGGCCAGGTTTTTAGCCTGTCAGCTCTTTGAGGGACACTTGTTATGGTCATTGGGTACCCATAGCTTTGACCCTTACTAGGTGCTCAGGTGGATGAATGAATGAGTAGAGAGAAGGAAGAGAAGGCAGGAGGGAGAAGAGGAAGAATGAAGGAAGGGTTGAGTTTGTCCTGGAAGCTCCCAGCTTCCATCCGAACCGCACTCTCCCTCTGTCCCCAGGACACCAGGGAACTGACTCAAGGCTCTCCTCTTACCAGGTGCTGCATGGGGTCCAGGGAGAAAAGCCCATTTGAAATGGGGCACTGGTCTAAACCCTGGACCTGCTGCTCACCATCGACTGAACTTGGCCACTTAAATAGTCTCCTCTATAAAATGGGAGTGATCGTAGCAACTACCTCACTGAATTGTATGGAGACCCAAAAAATGTATATGAATACATTTGTCAACTAAAGAGTGTTAGGGATTATCTCAATGGAGGGTTAGGTAGTGCAGGCTGTGGAACCAGACTTCTTGCGTTCACATCCCTGCTCCACTGCTTGCAGACCTTTGGCAAGGTCCTTAACTCCTCTGGACCTCAGTTTTCTCATCTGTAAAATAGGGATTATACTAGTTCCTACCTCATAGAGTTGTTGTGAAGATTAAATGAGATAATGCATGAGAAGCTTTTGAATCAGAGCAGGGCACACATTAGGCATGGTGTCCATGATCAAGTGCCTAATATGTGCCTGCTCTCAGGAAAGATGCTGTGAACTACTTCACACTAAAGTGTGAATGAATGATAAGATCTACTATGCTCCACTCACGCCTGTAATCCTAGCACTTTGGGAGGCTGAGGCAAGTGGATCACTTGAGGTCAGGAGTTCGAGACCAGCCTGGCCAATATGGCAAAACCCCGTCTCTACTAAAAATACAAAAATTAGCCAGGCGGGGTGGCACATGCCTATAATCCCAGCTACTCAGGAGGCTGAGGCAGGAGAATTGCTTGAACCCAGCGGGTGGAGGTTGCAGTGGGCCATGATCACGTTACTCCATTCCGGCCTGGGCGACAGGAGTGAAACTCCCTCTCAAAAAAAAAAAGAAAAAAAAAAAAAAAAGATGATCTACTATACTCTGTCTCAGAGGCATATGAATCTTAACAGGAATTAAAGGAGTGAAATCCCATCTAATTGTGGGATTTTAAAAAGTAAAAGAGGCATACAGGGGGTAGGAAAGGCCCTTCCTAGTGTCCCTCAAAATCACACCTGCTGCCCACTGCACAAATCCTGCCTGGTCCCAGACAGGGACCACACACAGAAGAAGGGAGAACACAGTGCCAGTCCCCGAGGAAACTCCCCTCTGCTGGAGAAACCAGAGGCAATGGCCCCCCCAACACTGCATCACGCCAGCTAAACATGGAGGGCCTTCCAAGGCATGGCAGGCAGTCGCCTGGGCTACAGCCATCAGAAGGGCTTCAAGGACCCTCCAGGGAGCAACAGGAGCCGGGGCGGGGGGGGGGGGGGATGGGTACTGGATGTGGTGAGGATCAACTTGAGACCACTAACATGGGACCAGTGAGGAAGCGGTGGGCGCTCTCCCAGGGCAACAGTCTCACTTCCCAATCTATTTCTCCCTGACTGGCACCTGTAGTAGAAGGTGCAGAGGAGGTCAGGAGGTGGGTTCTGCAGCCCTGGCATTGGGGTGTTAGCAATAGGCATCTATTCAATACCTCTTCAGTTCCTCCATTGAGGAAACCTTCTTCCCTCCTTCCTTTTCAGCCCATTGGAGCAGGTGAAACTGCAGGTGTGGGGCCTGTGAACAGACTTGTCAATCAACACAGAGTTATTCTTTCCTTGCCTCTGGTATCTGTGTGGTCAGATGACCCCAATTGTCCAGTTAGAGTGAAACCTGGGACATGTGTCACAATTCCCAAGGACAGAGCCTCTTTCTACCCAACTAGAACTTGGGATGATGTACTCCTGCAGCTGCAGCAGATGCTCATGGAGCCCAAACACTTCCCAAGACAGCAAAGGCAAAGTAAAAACAAGCGCAAAGACTCTGGGATATGAGTCTTCATGACGTTGTGGCATCACCAGATCAAGTCATGCCTAGAGTTCTCAGTTTCCTGAGCCAGTAGATTCCCTTTTTAGCATAAATCAGTTTGAGTCAGGTTTTCTGGCATTTGCATCATTAAGAGTCTGACATTCATATGGTGAACTTTCTTTTCTTTTCTTTTTTTTTTGAGATGGAGTTTTGCTCGTTGCCCAGGCTGGAGTACAATGGCGCAATCGTGGCTCACCGCAACCTCTGCCTCCCGGGTTCAAGTGATTCTCCTGGCGCAGCCTCCTGAGTAGCTGGGATTACAGGCATGCACCACCACGCCCAGCTAACTTTGTATTTTTAGTAGAGGCGGGGTTTCTCCACGTTGGTCAGGCTGGTCTCAAACTCCCGACCTCCGGTGATCCACCCACCTCAGCCTCCCAAAGTGCTGGGATTACAGGTGTGAGCCACTGCGCCCCACCAGTGAACTTTTTTTACCTCTCTGAATTTCAGTTTTCTCATCTGCAAAATGGGAATGAGAATTTTTTTTTTTTTTTTTTTTTTTTAGGACAAAGGAAGGCTTGTTCTGGGATGATTAAAAGGGTCAGCCAAAGTCCAGCCATAGGGCCCAATGCACGGTAGGGCTCAAAAAACATCAGCTCTTAGGTGCTCCATAAGTGTTTGTTAATGACTAGGCAGGCAGCACTGGCCCTAGGAGGTGAACTGTGAGGGCATCTGGGAAAAAGCCTTTTCCTGACTCTGTGGAAATTCTGTTATGGGAGGGCACCCCTGCAGGGTGGCACCAAGAAAGGTTCTAGTGGGTGTCAGGATTATTTTTCATTACCCTCAGAATTTGATCAAACCCATTTTACAGATGAGGAACGTGAGGCTTAGAGGTTAGGTCCAGTCTAATGCCATCTCCAGCCACTGTCCTGGTTCAGGCCCTCCCTTGCGGCACATCAGTGCTGTCCCATGGGGATCACGCCTTGCCAGGCCTCAACCCCAACTAGGCTAAGCTAAATGGGGCTGTTCTTCTTCTTCTTCTTTGAGACAGAGTTTCGCTCTTGTTGCCCAGGCTGGAGTGCAATGGTGCGATCTCGGTTCACCACAACCTCCGCCTCCTCCCGGGTTCAAGCGAGTCTTCTGCCTCAACCTCCCAAGTAGCTGGGATTATAGGCGTGTGCCACCATGACTGGCTACTTTTGTATTTTTAGTAGAGACAGGGTTTCTCCATGTTGGTCAGGGTGGTCTCAAACTCCCGACCTCAGGTGATCTGCCCGCCTGGGCCTCCTAAAGTGCTGGGATTACGGGCGTGAGTCACCGCGCCCGGCCATGGGTCTGTTCTTCTTAAATGGGGCTTCCAGAGGGAACCTCAGCCTGTTTTCAAACAACAAGGTTCCAGGCACGGTGGCTCACGCCTATAATCCCAGGACTTTGGGAGGATGAGGCGGGCGGATCACAAGGTCAGTAGAGACTAGCCTGACCAACATGGAGAAAACCCATCTCCACTAAAAATACAAAATTAGCTGGGTGTGGTGGCGCATGCCTGTAATCCCGGCTACTCAGGAGGCTGAGGCAGGAGAATCTCTTGAACCCGGGAAGCGGAGGTTGTGGTGAGCCGAGATCGCGCCATTGCACTGCAGCCTGGGCAACAAGAGCGACACTCCTCTCAAAAAAGAAAGGACAAGGAGTTAGAAACACTTTCTCCCTTTCCTCCTTCCCCTGAGAGGCAGACTCCATCTTCTTTCTTTATTTTTTCTTTATTTTTAGAGAAGGGGTCTCCCTATCTTGCCCAGGCTGGTCTCAAACTCCTGGTCTCAAGCGATCATCCCGCCTCGGTTTCCCAAAGTGCTGGGTTTAAGACGTGAGCCACCGCGCCCTGCCTCCATGTTCTTTAATCCGCTGTCCCTGGCCCAGGGACCTCTGCAGATAAAGCTCGGTTTCCCCTTTCTGACGCTGTTACCAGTTTGCGGCGGTTAACCCCCGAGAGAGAGCCTGACGCAGATTTGCTACAGGAAACCACCCAGTCTCACGGGTTGGCACGAACTCTTCCTTCCGGGCCGGCCAGGATGCCTGCACGTAGGGGTGGGCGCGGCACCTCCTACTTCCCCGCAAGATAACCACCAACCCGGCCACATCATTCTCACGTCTGGGAACTGAGCTCACTCGGGGCTTTTCTCACGTAGCCTCCTTGAACTTGTTTCCTCATCTGTAAAATGGGGATAAGGATAGCATCCACCTATTTCAGGGTCGTTTTGAGGGAATCCTGGAGAGAATGGGTTTTCAGCACAAGGATCAGCACAAAGTAGATGTTCGCCGCTCCCCTCCCTCGTTCCCGCCCCACGGGCAGGAAGTCTCGCGTGCGCGAGGCCACACCGCAGGCGGGTGCAGAACGGGATTCGAACAGGGTTCCACACAACTCCGTGGCCGGAGTTGAGCCCAGCGGTCTTCAGCCAGTGGGGCCCTTCCACCCCCTTCCTTAATATTTTCCTCCTCCGCCTCCTGCACGGCCTCCGCCTCCGCCTGACGGTCCTCGGAAACCTCCCAGCCACAGCCCCGCCCTCCCCGGCGGCCCGAGTGGCCTCCTCCCGCGGCGCCCCCCAGCTCCGCGCCTCCTCAACCCCGCCCGAGGCGCGCCCCGCGAGCGCGACCCCGACCCAGGGCCACGGCTGCACCCCACAGGAAGGCAGCGAGGAACGGGATCGCGGGCCCGTGGTTCTCCCTGAGCGACTGGGGGAGACGCGTCACCCTCTAATCCCTCAACTCGGTGGCACCCGGCCTGCCTTGGTTGGTCCCTTCTGATGGTGGAGGCGGGACCTCGACTTGGTGGCCAATGAGGAGCTTCGCGGGGTGCTCCCGGCTGCCATGGCAACGGAGGGGCCGCCTGTTTCTCCGCGGGGCGGGGCCGGCTCTCCCGGGGCCGGCTCTCCCAAGACCGGCCCACATTGCAGTCACACGCTGTGGCCCCAATCCTAAGTCAGCATGGCTTGGGGGTCGGAAGTTGAGGAACAACATGGACCTAAAGCCTTGACAATTGCCAAGAGTTAGACAAGTCCCAGCATGCCCAAAATTTATATGAGAAGGCTGCCTGGAAGACGGACACGATGAGGAGGGTCTGCTGAAACGAACAAAGAAACCCAGTTTAGTGCAGTGGAGTGGACATGGCACGGGCAGGGCATGGAGTGGGGTCAGTGCTTAGTAAGCAGATTGGGGTTTCCAAGCCAAGACGCACCCAGGGCAGGGTGGGGAGCCAAGGTGAGCAGGTGCGCTGAACTGTGGGTCTCACACGTCCTTCAGTGTCCCGCAGGCAGAGAGAGCTAAGGATCGCTAGGGTCATTCCCCTGCCTCAGGCAGCCTGCGCTCCACCTCGGGTACAGTCATGTCCGGTCTTGAGCATTCATTAACCTCGTATTCTTCCCAGGAAGAGGAAGGTGACCAGGTTCATTGTCCCCATTTCATAAATGAGAAAACTGATGCCTGCCTGCTAAAGTAGCTCACCCTTGGGCCCTGCGGCCTGGCATTGGGCCCAAGCAGGGCCCTTCCAGGGAAGCTTCAGGCCGCAGTTCTGACGCTGCCCACCCTTGTTGATGGTGCAGAGATGTCAGGGCCATCTGAGTCCATGTTTAACGAGGCAGGTGAGCTGGGGTCGGAACCCTGCCCCGGCCTCTGATGGCCCTGGGTGCGGATGTATCTAACTCCGTCCTCAGTCACTCTGGGAGGGAGTCCAGTGTTGCCCCATGCTCATGGCCTCCAGAAGCCCACAGTCTAATGGGGACCCTACAGGGTCCACATGATGTGAGAAATGCTGCAGGGGTGATGTGGACAAAGCACAGGGGAGCACAGGAGAAGGGGTGCCTGAGTCGGCCTAGGGAAGTCAGGGAAGGCCTCACAGAGGAGGCAGCCCCAACACAAGATGCAGAGGCGCTTGCTAGGCAGCCAAGCAAGGGGATGGTCTCTCTCCCAGACAGAGGGAACAAAGGCCTAGAGGCCGCCACATGTCTGCAAAGCCTAGAGGCATGCCTGAGAGTGGCTCCTAGGAACAAGTCTAGGAGTGTGCACTGGAACTTTAGGCAAGGCCCAGGCTGCAAAGTGAATGTGAAAGACAGGGCTGTGTGCTCCACAGTTGGATGCTTTCAGCCCCCTTCTGAATCAGCAGGCACCCACATACACTTTTCTCTAACTGGCAGATTCACAGAACCCCAAGAACCTTTCTCAGGACTCCACTTTGAGAAGTATTGGATTAGAAGTTAATACTGTCCAGCTGGGCGCGGTGGCTCACATCTGTAATCCCAGCACTTTGGGGGGCTGAGGTGGGCGGATCTCTTGAGGTCAGGAGTTCAAGACCAGCCTGGCCAACATGGTAAAACCCCATCTCTACTAAAAATCCAAAATTTAGCTGGGCATGGTGGTACACGCCTGTAGTCCCAGCTACTCAGGAGGCCAAGGCATGAGAATCACTTCAACTGTTAGGCAGAGGTTGCAGCGAGCCAAGATCATGCCACTGCACTCCAGCCTGGGTGACAGAGTGAGACTCTGTCTCAAAAAAAAAAAAAAAGAAAAAAAAAAAAAAAAAGTCTGGGCACAGTGACTCACACCTGTAATCCCAGCACTTTGGGAGGCTGAGGTGGGTGGATCACCTGAGGTCAGGAGTTTGAGACCAGTGTGGCCAACATGACAAAACCCTGCCTCTACTAAAACTACAAAAAAAAATTAATAAATAAATAAAAATTAGCTGGTCCTTTGGTGGTGTGCGCCTGTAATCCCAGCACTTGGGGAGGCTGAGGCAGGCGGATCACTTGAGATCAGGAGTTTGAGACCAGCCTGGCCAACATGGTGAAACTCCATCTCTACTAAAAATACAAAACTTAGTTGGGTGTGGTGGTGGGCGCCTGTAATCCCAGCTACTTGGGAGGCAGAGGCAGGAGAATCACTTGAACCCAGGAGGCAGAGGTTGCAGTGAGTTGAGATAGTGCCATTGCACTCCAGCCTGGGCAACACAGTGAGACTCTGTCTCCAAAAAAAAAAAAAAAGTAAGTTAATACTGTCAAGTACACCTACATATAACCGCATGGATGAATCCCACAGGTGTAACGTTGAGAGAATGAGGCCCGACACTGAGGGTCATTCTATACGGCCTAGTTATATGAAATTCAAAACTGGGCAAAACTGATCTATGGTCAGGGGAGTGGTTACCTTTCTGGAATGTGGTGACTGGAAGGTTGCCAGGAGGAGGGACTCCAGGGTGCAATAATGTCTGTTTCTTGAGCTGAGTATTGGTTTCGCAGGTGCATTCTCTTTTTTTTTTTTTTTTTTTTTTTTTTTTGAGACAGAGTCTCACTCTGTCACCCAGGCTGGAGTGCAGTGGCACGATCTCAGCTCACTGCAACCTCTGCCTCCCAGGTTCAAGCGATTCTCCTGCCTCAGCCTCCTGAGTAGCTGGGATTACAGGCACACACCACCACGCCTGGCTAATTTTTGTATTTTTAGTAGAGACGGGGTTTTACCTTGTTGGTCAGGCTGGTCTCAAACTCCTGACCTCATGTTCCGCCTGCCTTGGCCTCCCAAAGTGCTGGGATTACAGGTGTGAGCCACGATGCCCAGCCAGCAGGTGCATTCTTTTCGTGAAAATTCATCCAGCTGTTGCCGGGCATAGTGGTTCACACCTGTAATCCCAGTACTTTGGGAGGCTGAGGCAGGCAGATCACTTGAGGTCAGAAGTTCGAGACCAGTCTGGCCAATGTGGTGAAACCCCATCTCTACTAAAAATACAAAAATTAGCTGGTCGTGGTGGCAGGTGCCTATAATCCCAGCCACTCGGGAGGCTGAGACAGAAGAATCGCTTGAACTCAGGAGGCAGAGGTTGCAGTGAGTTGAGATGGCGCCACTGCACTCCAGCCTGAGCAAGAGTGAGACTGAAACTCCATCTCAAAAAAAAAAATGAATAAAGAGAAAATAAAAATAAAATTCATCCAGCTGTAACTTAAGATGCATGTGTTTTTCTGTATGTAGCTTCCGCTTCAATTTTTAAAAAACAAGTTAACTATTTCTCATGAACATCTGTGCAAATGTAGACACTAACATTCTGTGATCACATTATCAGTTATAAGCCAAGAATCCAGATGATGTGGAATATGTTTACATTAATTTTTTTTTTTTTGAGACGGAGTTTTACTCTGTTGCCTAGGCTGGAGTGCAGTGGCGTGACCTCAGCTCACTGCAACCTCCCGTCTCCTGGGTTCAAACAATTCTCCTGCCTCAGCCTCCCGAGTAGCTGGGATTACAGGGGTGTGCCACCACACCTGGCTAATTTTGTATTTTTGTAGAGATGGAGTTTCACCACATTGGCCATGCTGACCAATGTCTTGAACTCCTGACCTCAGGTGATCTGCCCGCCTCGGCCTCCCAAAGTGCTAAGATTACAGGCATGAGCCACCGCGCCTGGCGTATATTAATTTTTTAAAAGACTATTCCAAAATGAAAACACAAACATTTAAAAATCTCATAGAGAGCTCTCAGACTTCAGAGAAGCCATCGTCTTAGACCTCAGGGTTTGAGACACCCTGATTCGAGGGAGAACATTACAATGCTCAGTGCTGGGGCTGGGCTCTGGGGGGTAAATGAGGAGCCTGGAGCTTCTTCCTGGGGCACAAACCCCAGTGGAAGTGTCTGATCCTGGGAGGCAGAGGTGACCATTTCCCCAGGCCCCGCTAAGTGTTAGACACAGCTCCATCACAGGCAGGGCTGCATGAGGGACTGGCCCGAGTCCCCGTGGGTCTCCCTGGCTCAGCTGTGAGCTGCTTAAGCAGGCACCCTCTTCACTCACCTGTATTCCTGGGGCCCAGCTAGGGTCCTGGCACACAGGGCGTCTCAGAGAACATTTTCTGCCAGGCTTCTTTGCCCAGTCCCACACTGAGAGTGGAGAAGGGATACTGTTTGGGACGCCGTGAGTTTCCTGTCACTGGGTGAGCTGCTCAGCGTGGGCTGGCAGACGTGGCAGGGGGGATTCCAGGTGGGGTTAAAGTTGTCCAATCACCCCAGCATGGGAGAGCTGATGTAGCAGGGGCACTGAACCTTGGGGGCCGTGAATACGAACAGGAAGCCCAGCACTGCCTGCCCACCGGCTTCGCTGGAGCTGGAAACAGCCCAGCTGTATGTGACACAGACTGTTCCAGAACCCAGAGAGGGCTGCGTCTGCTCAGCCACTCCACAGGCCTGCTCCACACTGCCCTGCTGTCTCCCCGCTTCCTCTGGGGTCCTTACGTCTCATCCCACCCCTTACTCAGCCTCTCTTGCCCACTCTTGGGAAGCAGCCTCCTGTTTTTTTGCTTTGCCATCCCCACTCTGCCTGTTTCTCAAGCCACCTTCATGATTCCTGTCCCAGCCTCAGAGCTACCTGGAGGGCTATGCACTCAATATATTTTCTTTAAAATAATGTTAGGTTGCTTTTTTTGTGGGGGAGGGGGGAAGAAGTCTCACTCTGTTGCCCAGGCTGGAGTACAGTGGTGCAATCCAGGCTCACTGCAACTTCCGCCTACCCCACCCCCAGGTTCAAGTGATTATCCTGCCTCAGCCTCCTCAGTAGCTGGGATTACAGGCACGTGTCACCACCACCCGCTAATGGTTTTTTTTTTTTTTTTTTTTTTTTTTTTTAGTAGAGACAGTTTTACCATGTTAGGCAGGCTGGTCTCGAACTCCTGACCTCAAGTGATCTGCCCACCTTGGCCTCCCAAAGTGCTGGGATTACAGGCATGAGCCACTGTGCCTGGCCACATTAAATTTTAATTAGAAATACTTGCTCTTGTATCACCTAAAATTATCTTGCATAGCACCACATCAGAAACTGTCTTATGCGATGGTTCAGGGAGAGCGTGGTGCTTATTTATGAATAATAATGATGGCCTCCGGTTAGCAGCGAGCTTTACGCCTCATCCACACGTTCATGGTTTCATTGGATCCTCTCAATTCCCACACTACGAGCATCACTGGCCTCATTTGACAGACAAGGAAACTAAGACTAAAAGGGTAGTCGTGCCTTGCCTAGGATCACACATCAAGTTAAGATTTTAATCAACATTCAGGGCACCGATGGCTCCAGACCTAGGTGAAGGCAAGAAGCACGCAGTACTTTCCTGTCTCCTGCCAGAACCACAAGAGCCACAGGGTGGCAACTCATAGCATCAGGAGTTTGAATTAGACCTGAAGAAGAACTTCCTGGCAAGAAATGTTTAGACATCAGAATGAGTGTCCGAGGAAGGGCGTGGAGAGCCCAGCTTCCGAAGTGCTCAAAACAAGATAAAGACTTGCCCAGCTGGGATGATTCCAGTGCTGCCTGGAGGCAAGGGAATGGACTGAATGACCTCCAGAGGTCTGCTCCAGCCCCAAAGATTGGTGCACCCTGCCATCAAGATGGCCACCCTTGCCATTTCCCCAAAGCATCTATTTTTTTTTTTTTTGAGATGGAGTTTCGCTCTTGTTGCCCAGGTTGGAGTGTAGTGGCATGGTCTCGGCTCATCACAACCTGCGTCTCCCAGATTCAAGAGATTCTCCTGCCTCAGCCTCCTGAGTAGCTGGGATTACAGGCATGTGCCACCACGCCTGGCTAATTTTGTATTTTTAGGAGAGGCCGGGTTTCTCCATGTTGGTTAAGCTGGTCTCGAATTCCCGACCTCAGGTGATCCACCTGCCTCAGCCTCCCAAAGTCCTGGGATTACAGGCATGAGCCGCCGCACCTGGCCTCCCCAAAGCATCTATTAAACAAGGAGGCTCCAACTTAAAGGCACTGGGACAAACCTTGTCTTGGCCCCTGGGCCTGAGAGGGAGTGGTTGACCACAGCCGCAGATGCAGGTGGCTGGTAAGGGGGGTGCAGAAGCAGTTTGGAGGGGCTAAAGCATTCCTTCCCCTCTCGTCTGGCAGCTCCGCCCCCGGGTTTCCAAGGCTGGGGTTCCAAGACCTACCTACCCTCACAATCACTGAAGGCTGCTCAGCCATCTGGGCCGAGAAACCTGCATTTCTTCAGTATTTCCCAGGGGACTCTTTTCAAAATGTTCTGAGCTAGGAAGATAGCTAGATGCTGACTTCAGTTGTTGCCTCTCTAGGGGCTGAATTGTTGTGGGTTTTTTTTTTTTTTTTTTTTTTTTTTAAGTTTAAAAGTCAAAGCATTTATTTCTCAAAATAGAAAGGGAATTTTCCTTTCCTTTTTTATTTTTCATTTTTTTGAGACAGGGTCTCATTCTGTCACCTAGGCTGGAGTGCAGTGACACCATCTCTGCTCACTGCAACCTCTGCCTCCTGGGTTTAAACAATTCTGCCTCAACCTCCTGAGTAGTTGGGATTACAGGTGCCCACCACCACACCCAGCTAATTTTTTTATTTTTAGTAGAGACGGAGTTTCATATTGGACAGGCTGGTCTTGAATTCCTGACCTCAAGTGATCTGCCAGCCTCGGCCTCCCAAAGTGCTAGGATTACAGGTGCAAGCCACTGCGCCTGGCCTAATTTTTGTAGTTTTAGTAGCGGCAGGGTTTCGCCATGTTGGCCAGGCTGCTCTTGAACTCCTGACCTCAAATGATCCACCTGCCTCGGCCTCCCAAAATGCTGGGATTACAGGCGTGAGCCATCATGCCTAGCCTGGCATTTTCCTTTCTGATTATAACAAATAATATAGTCCCAGTTGTTTTAAAAAATTAAGTAATATTTTTAAAATATAAAAATGAAAGTCAAATATAAAATACCCCAAATTCTATCATCTGGAAACACAGCATTGTTTCTGGGGCACATCCTTTCAAAAAAAAAAATTTTTTTTTTTGAAACAGAGTCTCACCTTTCTTGCCCAGGCTGGAGTGCAGTGGCATGATCTTGGCTTACTGCAACCTCCACCTCCTGAGTTTATGTGATTCTCCTGCCTCAGCCTCCCAAGTAGCTGAGATTACAGGCGCCCACCACAACGACTGGCTAATTTTTGTATTTTTAGTAGAGATGGGATTTCACCATATTAGCCAGGCTGGTCTCGGACTCCCAACCTCGGGTGATTTACCTGCCTCAGCCTCCCAAAGTGCTGGGATTACAGGTGTGAGCCACTGCATCTGGCCCCCTAAAAATGTTTTTGTGGTTAAAATATACATAGCATAAAATTGATCATTTTAACAATTTTTAAGTGTGTACAAATTCTATTTTTATAAATGCCTCCTGAAGCTAGGGCTACTAGTGCAACTTCAGACGCCTTGACGGACTGGTGGCTAAAATGTTTTGGGGTAAGGGCCTGTCTGATGTTGTTCAAATGAAAACACAGAGGTATCCAGCCACTGTGTGAGGTAGTAAGGTTGGTCCTGTTAAAATAGGAAGGCTGGCCAGGCACAGTGGCTCAGCTTGTAATCCCAGCATTTTGGGAGGCCAAGGCAGGCAGATCAATTGAGGCCAGGAGTTTGAGACCAGCCTGGACAACATGGTGAAACCCCACCTCTACAAAAAATACAAAAATTAGCCAGGTGTGGTGGCATGTGCCTGTAGTTCCAGCTACTTGGAAGACTGAGGTGGGAGGATTGCTTGAGCCTGGGAGGTTAAGGCTGCAGAGCGCCGTGATCACGCCACTGCACTTCAACCTGGGTGACAGAATGAGACCCTGTCCCAGAAAATAAAAATAAAATATGAAGGCCAGGCTGTGTGTGGTAGCTCACACCTGTAATCCCAGCACTTTGGGAGGCCGAGGCAGGCAGATCACTTTATATATATATGTATGTATGTATATATGTATGTATGTATGAAGGTCAAGGATGAGGGAAGGCCAGTCTGTCTTCTGACAGGACCTCAAGAGGAGAAGCAAGGGGCATGGTTTTGCTAAACTTCTCCAAGAGATCTGTCTCTTAACTAAGGAAGATGAGAGAGAGCCCCCGGCCCTTCCCGGGGGAGGTGTCTGTGATTTTCCTGGCGGGATCCTCAGTCTAAGGTGTTTCTCTCTGGCCTTGGCCTTTGGGTTGAGCAGGAGCTGCAAACTCTGGCGGACAAAAAGGGCCAGGACATGGCAGCGGGCCAGGAGCAGATAGCCAGCCTGGGGAGGAGCAGGCCCTTGACAGGAAGGCAGGAGCTGCTGCCAGCAGACAGGAAAGAGCGAGGCCAGCCTCCTCCATCAGCCTGGCTCAGGCAAGCTTTGCTTCCTCCAGCTGCACAGAGGGAAGGGAGGCCAAGGAGAGTCTCCTGGTCCCGAACAAAGATTTCAGAGGGTGGTCAGGAGACTCTGAGTCATGAACCATAGTCATCGGCTTAGCAGATACTGTGTGCTTTCTAGACTCCATATGGGCTTCAGAAGGACCTTGAACTCAAGGAGCTTAAACTAACTGGGTGGGGCATCCTTTCGCTCCTGTGTTAACTGGATCCCTCCTTCCAAACCAGGAGTGATCCCCTTCCTTGCTGACATCCCACCACATTGATGTAGCCCTCACTCAACCCTTAGTACACACTCATTTGTGTTTTTGCCCTCCATGGACCCCAACCAAGACCCCAAGTCTTTGAGAGCAGTTCCTGAGTCTCTAGGGGTCTTCATATCTCCCCGTTGTGTCCGATTCGGTGCACAGAGCAGATGTTAAGGCAACATCCACACAGTGAGGTTTTTGTGAGGGGTCCTGACAGCAAGAGCAGCCGGAGTTCTGAACAACACAGTTTTGAGGCTCTTCCAAGGTGGTCTGGAGGGCTTCCACGGGAGAAGGTGAGAAATACAGAGCCTTGGAGGTAGCATAGAGTTCAGTTAATGGAGAGGAAGCAGCAGGAAGGGGCATTCTGGTGGGAGATTCTGCTGGAGGAATGAAGTTTGGGGACCGAGTCCCAGGAAATCTCACATGGGGTGACTTCCAGGTCCAGATGCCCTTGCAGGCTTGTACTGTGTCTGCCAGGAGGTGAGTGCGAGACCCAGGGGCTCTGATTACAGTCTGGACCCGTGATGGGCTCCCAGCTGCCACCTTTTCCAAGAAGCTGACTTTTGAGGAATCCGCCTGGCCATGGGAATCATACCATGTTTGCACTGGCCTCAGCTGTTGATTATGCCCTCATCCACACCGCCAGCATCCAGGAAGAACACTTTCTTCCTCACAGGGTGTCCCCTCTTCTGTTTTCATGTTTACGGCATCAGGTGGTTTGCAGAGTGCTCCACACCCAGACGTGTGTGCCCAGTGAGGTCAGCTGAGAAAACAAAGCCTGCCCACCACCCTGCTGCCCCCTCATTCTGGGAGCTACAGGCTGGGTCCACAGTCACCCCTGGGCACACACCCCCACCCCCACCTTCAACGCCTCTAGTGCCTCCTGCTTCCCTTCTGCTTCCCTTTCATCCCTGCTCCAGCCTCTCTCTTGCCCAAACTGTTGTTTATCAACACAGACCAGAACATTCTGCTGCCAGCAGAAACACACATGGTGATGGCACCGCTACCCACACCCTGCCGTCAACACACTCCCACGCGCTGTTTGCCGCTGTCAAAGCCCTGCTCACACACACATTCTCACCCTCTCCTGCCAGCACAGCTGTTCCCGGCTGCCAGGAACCAGGCCCTTCATCCCGCACGACACACATGTTCTCTGTGGGTTTTTCTCAATGTACGTGTGTGCTCATGGTGGAGGCATACACTTGTGAACCAGGCCAGCACACACTCATCCCTCCTACCTGGGCTGGGGATCTACCACTTGCTACTGTGTGACCTTGGACAATTGACTTCACCTCTCTGGGCATCAGAAGCCTCATTGTAGAATGGGGATAATGATGACCCATCGAAGATAATTATCCATAGCCTCTCTGAGGGCTTTCTAGATTCCGTATGGGCTTTTCCATAGGGTCTGTGGTTAGGACAGAGAGCAGGCACCCAGGAAGTGCTGAATCAGCAGGAGCCTTGCGAGTGGGGTAAGTACTGTTGGAGCCTTTCTGGAATCTGGCCCGTGGTTTTCCTCTCCCAGGCCAGCTGTCAGCCTCACCTCATGGTCACAGCATCCTGGCTGCCGGACCCTGATCCCGGGATGTCACCTGTCGCTTCTCGCGTCTCACCAGTGAAATGCGCAGAACGACGGGTCCCCTCCTGCTCTGCCCCTTGCTCACCCTCCTCCGTCCTCCCTGTGCCATCAGCAGCCCTTCTCTGTCTTGCCTCTTCAACTCGGTCTCTCCTTCTTGGCCAGCAAACCTGCCCCAGTCTTTTTCTATCCTGGGAAACAGAGAGAGGGATGCAGAAGGGAAAGAACACAAATGTGATTTGAGGATTGAGAAAAGTCTAGGCTGAGCGGGAGAGCACCCTGGCTGTCCCTGAGGAGCAGGTGCCCGTGTGGAGCGCCAAGTCAGGCCATGCTGGAGACCCAGTGCCTGGGGTGATATCGCCCTAAGCAGCAACACCTTACTTCCTGCTGTTGGTGGAAATCTGTGAGATGGCTGGCGGGCAGATCCTGGCCTGGTCTGTGCTGAGCAGCTGTGGCTTTCCCCTTCTCCTACATGCAGAGACTTTCAAGTTCTGCCCACTGCTGGGAGCCACTGGAGAGCTGCTGGCTCCGGACCACCATGGTTAATGGGTTGCCCCCAATCATTGGGATCCCAGGCAACAGTACAAACAGAGAACCCACACCAAGTGTGTACATATTCAAAATTTGTACACCAAGCTTAATCAGCTGTCATATAAAATCAGTTTTATCTTCTGTCTCCCTTCTGAATTTCAGAAAAACCTGGAAAGCCAGGTTTGAATCTGGAATTCTTGGACTCTTCAGAGTTCCTCTGTGGAACTCTGGGGCAAGGGACAGAGGGGCCTGGTCGTGTGATGTGTGCAGTGGGGCTTTAAGGCAGTTGGCTCATTGGGTGCAAACACAAACTGTTTCAATCTGATCAACACTTTATGCTTTTTACTTTGTCCTAGGCCCGTGTGGCCAAAAGACCCAGAAGGCAGTTGAGCAGCTTAATTAAGACCTGCATTTGGCCGGGCACGGTGGCTCAAGCCTGTAATCCCAGCACTTTGGGAGGCCGAGACGGGCGGATCACGAGGTCAGGAGATCGAGACCATCCTGGCTAACACGGTGAAACCCTGTCTCTATTAAAAGTACAAAAAATTAGCCAGGTGTGATGGCCGGCGCCTGTAGTCCCAGCTACCCGGGAGGCTGAGCCAAGAGAACGGCGTGAACCCAGGAGGCGGAGCTTGCAGTGAGCCGAGATCGCGCCACTGCACTCCAGCCTGGGTGACAGAGCCAGACTCTGTCTCAAAAAAAAAAAAAAAAAAAAAAGACCTGCATTCAAATCCCTGCCAAAAGTGAGCAAATCAATTATAACCTCTTTGAGGCTCAATTTCCCCATCTGTAAAATGGGACTAGTAGTACCTCCCGGATAAAGTTACTGTGGTTACTCAAAGAGATAAGCCACGTAAAAGCCCTTAGCATGGTCCTGGAACACAAGAATCATTCGTTGAGAGCTATGATTGCTATTACAAGTTCTCCACACATGGGCAGTGACTGCCTCGACGCAGGAAGTCGTCGCCCTGTCTCCTCTTTGCACACGTGAAACAGGTCACTGGGCTCAGCAGAAGCAGATCTGGAACTAGGGCTTCCAAGCTTCCCAAAGTCCTGGATTTTGCTCCAGTGAAAAAGAAAAAGAAAAAGAAAAAAAAAATGATGGCACAACAATGTGAATGCTACACTTCAAGAATGGTTAACATGTACATTTTATGTATATGTTATTATACCATTGTATTGATTTGCTAGGGCTGCTGTAACAAATTACTGCAAAGTAGGGGGCTTAACCAGAAGAAATGTATTGTCTTGCAGCTCTGGAGGCCAGAAGTCCAAGATCAAGGTGTCAGGAGGATTGGTTCCTTCTAAAGGCTGGGAGGGAGAAGGTGTTCCACGTCTTTGTTCTGGCTCTGGAGGTTTCCTGGCCATCATTGGCATGACTTGGCTGGTGGAAGCATCACCCAGCCTCTGCCTTTAGCATCACATGGCCCTCTCCTTGTGTGTGTGTCTGTCTCTCTGTCTAAAGTTCCTCCTTTTATTTATTATTATTATTATTATTGAGATGGAGTCTCATTCTGTCACCCAGGCTGGAATGCAGTGGCGTGATCTTGGCTCACTGCAACCTCTGCCTCCAGGTTCAAGCAATTCTCCTGCCTCAACCTCTTGAGTAGCTGGGATTCCAGGCATCTGCTACCGCGGTTGGCTAATTTTTGTATTTTTAGTAAAGATGGGGTTTTACCATCTTGGTCAGGCTGGTCTTGAACTCCTGACCTCGTGATCCCCCGCCTCGGCCTCCCAAAGTGCTGGGATTATAGGCATGAGCCACCACGGCCAGCCCCCCAGTCCCCCCTCTTTTTTTTTCAAGGACACTGGTTACACTGGGTTAGGGTCTACCCTACTGACTTCATTTTTTAACTTAATAACATCTATAATGACACTATCTAAATATTTCCAAATCAGGTCATGTTCTGAGGTACTGGAGATTAGGACTTCAATACAAGAGTTTTGAGGGAACACTATTCAACCTGTAGCAACCACAGTGAAAAAAAAAATGTGTCTACCTTGTACTTGCTATCAGATTATAGACATGGGGAAAACACATTCTGTGGTTTCAGGGCTTTGCTCATAGTAGCTGTGCTCATAGTAGGTCTTCAGAATGTGTTTCTTAATTTGTGTTTGAATCTGATACCGCCGGGCGCGGTGGCTCACGCCTGTAATCCCAGCACTTTGGAAGGCTGAGGCGGGTGGATCATGAGGTCAGGAGATCGAGACCATCCTGGCTGACATGGTGAAAACCCTTCTCTACTAAAAATATAAAAAATTAGCTGGGCGTGGTGGCGGGCGCCTGTAGTCCCAGCTACTCAGGAGGCTGAGCCAGGAGAATGGCGTGAACCTGGGAGGCAGAGCTTGCAGTGAGTGGAGATTGCGCCACTGCACTCCAGCCTGGGGGATGGAGGGAGACTCCGTCTCAAGAAAAAAAAAAAAATCTGATACCAAGCAGTTAAAAGGGTAGAAATCTCCCAATTTCCAAGATGAGTCCTCTCCCGGCCATGAACTAAAGGATTTTTCAATGATCAGCATTATTTCCAGACAAGTACTTAACAAACTTTGTAAAAATAGCCACACTCCATGTAATATATATATATATATTTTTTGAGGTGGAGTTTCACTCTTGTTACCCAGGCTGGAGTGCAATGGCATGATCTCGGCTCACTGCAACCTCTGCCTCCCCATTCAAGCGATTCTTCTGCCTCAGCCTCCCAAGTAGCTGGGACTACAGGCATGCACCACCACATCCGGCTAATTTTGTATTTTTAGTAGAGATGAGGTTTCTCCATGTTGGTCAGGCTGGTCTCGAACTCCCAACCTCAGGTGATCTGCCTGCCTCGGCCTCCCAAAGTGTTGGGATTACAGGCATGAGCCACCATGCACTGGCCTGGTTAAGTTTTTGCCACATTTGCTTGAGCTGTAAAATTTTCCTGGTGAGCCATTTGAGAAGTCACATACTTGGGCACGAATTTCCTGGGAATAGGCTGCTCTCCATAATCACATTGCCGTTCTCACATGGGAGAAAACTAACAATGATTCCATAATATCATCTCATATTCAGTTTATACTGAAATTTGACCAGGCTGATTTTTTAAACATTCTGAATCTAATGAATTCCAAATCTGTAAAGCTTAAGGTTTTTTTTTTTTTTTTTCCTGAGACGGAGTCTCATTCTGTTGCCCAGGCTGGAGTGCAGTGGCGCGATCTCGGCCTACTGCAACCTCCCCTTCCTGGGTTCAAGCGATTCTCCCGCCTGGAGCCTTCTGAGTAGCTGGGACTACAGGCGCCCGCCACCATACCTGGCTAATTTTTTGTATTTTTGGTAGAGATGGAGTTTAACCATGTCACCAGGATGGTCTCCATCTCCTGACCTCATGATCCACCTGCCTCGGCCTCCCAAATTGCTGGGATTACAGGCCTGAGCCTCAACCTTGCCCAGCCTTAAGGTCTTGACAATATTACCTGTGCTATGGGAATTTTGGAGCTTCAAAAAATGCAATTTAGGGCCAGGCACAGTGGCTCACATCTATAATCCCAGCACTTTGGGAGGCCAAGGCAGGAGAATCACTTGAGCTCAGGAGTTTGAGACCACCCTGGGCAATACAGGGAGACCCCGTCTCTACAAAAGATTTAAAAATTAACTGAGCATGGTGGTGAGTGCCTGTAGTCCCATCTACTTGGGAGGCTGAAGTGGGAGGATCACTTGAGCCCAGGAAGAGGAAGTTGCAGTGAGTGAGACTGTGCCACTGCACTCCAGCCTGGGCAACAGACTAAGACCCTGTCTCAATCAATCAATCGATCAATAAGCTGAGCATGGTGGCACATGCCTGTAGTCCCAGCTACTAGGCAGGCTGAGGCAGGAGGATCACTTAAGCTTGAGATATCAAGGCTGCAGTGAGCTCTGATCGCACCACTGTACTCCAGCCTGGTAACACAGTCAGACTCTGTCTCTAAGAAAAAAGGAAAAAAGAAAATGCCATTTGACCAGGCGCAGTGTCCCACGCCTGTAATCCCAACATTTTAGGAGGCTGAAGCAGGTGGATCACCTGAGGTCAGGAGTTTGAGACCAGCCTGGCCAACATGGTGAAACCTCATCTCTACCAAAAATACAAAAATTAGCCAGGTGTGGTGGTGGGCACCTGTAATCCCAGCTACTTGGGAGGCTGAGGCAGGAGAATCGTTTGAACTTAGGAGGGGGAGGTTGCAGTGAGCACAGATCATTCTACTGCACTCCAACCTCGGCAACAAGAACGAAATTCTGAGAAAGAAAGAAAGAAAGAAGGAGAGAGAGAGAGAGAGAGAGAGGGAGGGAGGGAGGGAGGGAGGGAGGGAAAGAAAATGCAATTTAACATGTAAAAGTCTTTCTGGTCATGCCACATTGTTTCTTTGCCTTTATTTCCTTTCACTCAGGAGCTTGAGCTCTTTGGAATGCTCAAATGTGTGCTTGGGGTGAGGTTTCTCTGGAATTCCTTTTATTCTAAGACAATGGCCTTCCAGGAGTACCTGCAGGAAGACCTGTTAAGACTGGCCTGGGACCTCCTAGACTTGCCCGGGACCTCCCTGCAGGAGTTGCCAAATGGAACCCGGAGGGAAGAGAGGTTTGCCCTTGCCCTTGGCCTTCGTATGGGGTGGAGACACCCAGGCTGAGAACTTCTCCCCCCATAGCTGGCCAAGTTCCAATCTGGCATGGCCGTCCCTGCTGCCATTGTCATGGGCTCTTTCTGGGGAGTTCCAGACAGCACCACTGTGCAAAAGATTGTCCTGGCCTCCAGAAAGCTGGCTCCAAATGACACTGAGGGAAGAAAGGAAATTTCCACAGGGTATTTCCCTGAGTCTTGGGGGAATGGTTCTCTTTCCCCTCTTTCCATCCCTTCTCTACAAATCCAGGGCTCACAATTAAGCCTAGGTTTGTAAAACCGCTTCATAACTAGGAATGACATTACTTAGTAATACTGTATAAATAAAAAGGGGGGCCAACAAGGATGGAGGGCTTGGGGGAAGTATGTGGTTGGCCATCCCAGGCCACCTTCCTACTCCAGCTCCCAGGCTTGCTTCAGCTTTGCTGCAAGTTCCTGCAATGTATTTCTGCTTGGGACAGGAGTCAAGGGTCAGATAAAGTGCCAATTGTATTTTGCAGCAGGTCTGACACTTTGCCCAGTGCTCTAGGTCTGTGACAGTGCCAGGATAGTATACTGGGAAAGCCAGTCCAGAAGGAGCTGGTTTAAATGTGTTTGAGGTAGCAGGCAGGTGACTAAGCAGACAGTTCAGCAACACAACACTCGGTAACACCATCAGACCAATGTGGCTCCCGGGGACACGGAAGGCCTGTGCTCCATTCCCAGGAAGCCCCCAGCAGCCACCGTGCTCATGCCCCAGCATTTCAGGGACCAAGATCTGTAGCCCCATTTTGTGATCCTTAGTAAGACAAGTAAACACTGAACACTAAGTGTGCTTACGCCAAGCACTTTTTTTTTTTTTTTTTTGAGGCGGAGTCTCGCTCTGTCACCCGGACTGGAGTGCAGTGGCCAGATCTCAGCTCACTGCAAGCTCCGCCTCCCGGGTTTACACCATTCTCCTGCCTCAGCCTCCCGAGTAGCTGGGACTACAGGTGCCCGCCACCTCGCCCAGCTAGTTTTTGTATTTTTAGTAGAGACGGGGTTTCACCGTGTTAGCCAGGATGGTCTCGATCTCCTGACCTCGTGATCCGCCCGTCTCGGCCTCCCAAAGTGCTGGGATTACAGGCTTGAGCCACCGCGCCCGGCCACGCCAAGCACTTTACATACATGATCTGATGGAATCCTCAGTACAGCTGATGAGGAAGTTACTGCTATTTTCCTAGCCATAGTTAGTGGCTGACACTACAGGGAACAGACACACTTACTGTCTATGAGGATCTCTTCTAAACAATTTCCATGCATTAACTAATTTTCTGGGGAAACTGAGGCAGAGCAGGAGCAAAGCCAGTTATCCAGTGTCACACAACTGGTGGGTGTGGACCTGAAACCACTGGAAGCTGGGTGATTCCAGAATGGAGGGTTCACCCCTGCACTACCCCTCGATTTTCCAAGTGGGGTAACAGGTTCGGAGACAGTCAGGGGAAGAAAAACCAGGGTGAGATGGGTTAGTTCAGATGAGGTCAAAGTTTGCACTCTCTTCTGCTTCCTGACAAGCATAATGAGAGGTGCCCATGGGAACAGAAGCTTAGACATCCGACCCTGAGCCCTCTGCCACTCTTCCTTCCTCTCCTCTGGCCCAGTTGGTCTCAACCCTGCTGTTTCCGGTCTCACAGGAGCTTCTGTGAGACACAGAATGGGCAAGAGTCCTTTTGTTCACACAAGGTTGTTCCTGGAGGGTCAGGTGCAGTGGCTCACCCCTATAATCCCAGCACTTTGGGAGGCCAAGGCAGGCAGATCACCTGTCAGGAGTTTGAAACCAATCTGGCTAACCTGGTGAAACCCTGTCTCTACTAAAAATAAAAAAATTAGCTGGGCGTAGTGATGCGTGCCTGTAATCCCAGCTACTTGGGAGGCCGAGGTGGGAGAATTGCTTGAACCTGGAAGGTGAAGGCTGCAGTGAACCGAGATTGTGCCACTGTACTCTAGCCTGGGTGACAGAATGAGACTCCATCTCAAAAACAAAAAAAAGAAAAGAAAAGAAAAGAAAAGAAAAAAAGGTTGCCCCTGACCTAGGCACCCCAAGAGCAGTGAAAAGCTGCCTGGTGTGCCTCCACAGCCTAGGCTCTGTCCTGAACCTGGGAAGTGAGCCAGCTGGGCCCAGCCTTGCAGGAGGCCAGGCTTCCTGTCACATTGAAGCTCTGCTGATAGCCCAAGGCCACCTGCAGCAATGGCACCTGCTGGGCGGAGATGGGCAGCCTGGTGTCAGTCCTGCACTGTCATTGTCGTTACCAGCTCTGCTTTCACCTGCACCAGTGGGCAAAGTGAGGCACGTGAGGGGCTGCTGCCATCTGTCCCTCTGCCTGGCCTCAGGCAGGATCATCAGGACTGGACTCAGGAGGGAGCATCAGGCCTGACTTCAGGGTGCCTGGCAGCATGCTCAGATATAGCCCAGCACACAGGCAGGGCCAGAGACCTGATCTTTAAGCAAGACTTGAATATACAATAAACTATCAGAAATCTTCATCTTACTCCTTGGGGGGAATTAGGTTGTAGTATACTGTCTTGACTTTTTCTTATGTTTACAGACATATCTATGTCTTTATTTACATACATGCATGCCCCCCATCTTTTCAGAAAATGTTTCCATGTTTTTGCTAATCATTCATTCTTTCTTCCTTTCCATAATTTATTATTATTATTATTATTATTATTATTATTATCATTATTTGAGACAGAGTCTTACTCTGTTGCCTGGGCTGGAGCGTAATGATGTGATCTTGGCTCGCAGCAACCTCTGCCTCCTGGGTTCAAGAGATTCTCCTGCCTCAGCCTCCTGAGTAGCTGGGAGGGACTGCAGGCACGCACCACCACACCTGGCTAATTTTTGTGTTTTTAGTAGAGATGGGATTTTTTTTTTTTTTTTTTTTTTTTTGAGACGGAGTCTCGCTCTGTCACCCAGGCTGGAGTGTAGTGGCCAGATCCTGGCTCACTGCAAGCTCCGCCTCCCGGGTTCACGCCATTCTCCTGCCTCAGCCTCCCGAGTAGCTGGGACTACAGGCGCCCGCCACCTCGCCCAGCTAGTTTTTTGTATTTTTTAGTAGAGATGGGGTTTCACCATGTTAGCCAGGATGGTCTCGATCTCCTGATCTTGTGATCCGCCAAGACGGGATTTTATCATGTTGGCCAGAATGATCTCAATCTCCTGATCTCGTGATCCGCCCTCCTTGGCCTCCCAAAGTGCTGGGATTACAGGTGTGAGCCACTGGGCCCAGCCTTTATTATTATTTTTTGAGACGGAGTTTTGCTCGTCACCCAGGCTGGAGTGCAATGGCATGATCTCGGCTCGCCGCAACCTCCGCCTCCCGGATTCAAGCTATTCTCCTGCCTCAGCCTCCCAAGTAGCTAGGAGCATAGGCACGTGTCACCACGACAGGCTAATTTTTGTATTTTTAGTGGAGACAGGGTTTCACTGTGTTAGCCAGGATGGTCTCTAACTCGTGACCTCAGGTGATTTGCCTGCCTCGACCTCCCTAAGTGCTGGGATTACAGGCATAAGCCACCGTGCCCGGCCCCTTTCCATATATATTTATTGATCTCTTAGTGTGTGCCAGGCACCTTGGTAAGTGCTGGGCATGTGAAGATGAGGAAAACAGACATGATCTCTCCCTTATCGACCTTTCAGCCTGGCGGAGAAAGAAACTTCGACTTCTGAACTGCAGTAAGAGCTAAAGAGAGAAAACAGGAAGCTCTGAGAGTTAATAACAGGATCTCTACTCAAGTAACATTTATGTGGGGATCAAGATGAGAAAGAGCCAATCATTTGAAGAGTGTAGGGGAAAGCATTCCCAGGAGAAGGAGCAGCATGAGTGAGGGCACAGAGAAGTCTGAACATTGTGTGGGGTGTGTGGGGAAGTCTGAGGCTCTTCCTAATTACAGTGTAGGGGTGTAGTTAGGGGTGAAGCCATACAGGCAGAGTAGAATCAACATGAGAAAACCCCAAATGCTAAGCCAAGAAATTCTGTAAGCAACAGGGGACTACTCATGTCACTTAGTTTAAAAACAGCAGTTCTAAGGCTCCAGCCTGGAAAAGCCCAGAATCTTAACGTTCGAGAGGAAATCTCTGCTTCAAATCAAAGGCTCTTTCTCCTGCTTGCTGGAAATGTAAAGCCTGCCGCGTGCCTCTGAGCCTTAGAGCCAGACAGGTTGCCCTTATTACTGATTCCCCACAGAAACGCAGCCCAGAGAGGCCAAGAGATTTGCCCAAGTGAAACAGTAAACCAATGCCAACCGCAGAACTTCAAGCCCCAAATGCCAGCCTTCAGCTCCAGCCCTAAACCTGTCCCCTTTCACCTGGAGATTCTTTCTTGCAGGCACTCAAAGCAAGTAAGTGAGAAAATGCCTTTTTTTTTTTTTTTTTTTTGAGACCAGTCTCGCTATGTCACCCAGGCTGGAGTGCAGGGGCAAGATCGTAGCTCACTGCAGCCTTGACCTCTTGGGCTAAAGGGGTCCTCCCGCCTCAGCCTACCGAGTAGCTGGGACTGAAGACTTGAAAATTAAATAAACTGCATTCTTGAAAATGCATGTTAACATGAATTTGTGGAGCACTTACTTACTAGTGCCAACTACGGTACCTGGCCTGGTAGGTAGACCTGCCCCGAGGGCGCTCCCAGTCCTGGAGTCCCCAAACTTCTTGAACTCCAGAAATTCCCCTAGGACTTCCCTCCCCTGCCCCCAACTCCCCAAGTTGCTGAAAATCATGAGTAACAAAGCGGCCAGGAGCTTCCTGTCTTGCTGAGCTGGCTTACTCAATTTCCCTCGTTTGTCCGCTCAGACCAGACGGGGCAAAGGGCAGCCATCAAAGGTGTCTGGGACGAGCCCGGCGGGGTAATGGGCCGCTAGGGACTCAGTCTGGCCCGGGTCTCAGCCGGGGGAGAAGGCAGCCGGGTGGGGCCGCAGGCGGGGGTGCCGGGGTCCCGGGACAAGCAGCTCCGCCCAGGCAGGCGAGCTGTGTGCTCAACGTGCAGGACTGCGAAAGCGGATGCGGCCTGATGGGGCAATCGCTGGCAACGCACAGCGGGCAGTCAGCGGGCGCCGGCGGGCCCTGCCTCCAGCATTAGCCCCGCCCCCAGTTCCCCAGTTGTGGCTGGGTTTTGGGGAGGGCGCCCGGGGTGGGGGCGCCCAGGGCTTGCGCACATGGGTGGGCCGGCGTGCCCAAGCCCCATTGCAGCCCAGGCGCCCTGGCTCATTATCCGCCCCCCTGCCCCGGCCACTGGCGTTGGGTTCTGCTCCTGTCGCACCACCCCTGCACTGCTCTGACAGGAGCTGGTGCCAGCCGGCAGACACACCTGGGCAGCCCCACGTGGGTACCGCACGCGCAGGGGCACATCTGCCCTGCTGAGTTTGGAGAGCAGTTGCAAGTCAGCCCCTGGAGTGTGGTCCCGTGCCAGTTGGAGCAAGAACTGAGTAACCTCTCTGAGCCTCAGATAACTCATCTGTTAAATGGGGAGGATGATAGCATCACTGGGTTGTTGTCAGGATGAAAAAGATAGAGGCTATAGGGGCGGGTGTGGTGGCTCACTCCTGCAATACCAGCACTTTGGGAGGCCGAGGTGGGAGGATCCCTTGAGCCCAGGAAGTCAAGGCTGCAGTGAGCCAAGATCATGCCACTGTATTCTTGCCTGGGCAACAGAGTGAGACCCAATCAAAAAAAAAAAAAAAAAAAAAATGGCTACAAAGCGTTATATCAGAGTCACTAGCACTCACCCAGTAAGTGATAGCCATGAAGGTTCTTACAGAGGAGGGAGCCAGCTGGGCTCAGAGGCTGCAACTGGGGCATGTCTGGGTTTCCGACTTTTTTCCTTCCTGTATCCTATTTATTTTTTCCTCAATATCATCCTCATCTTTCACCCAGGGCCTGCAACATTCATTCATTTGACACACATTGGTTGATACTTGTGCCTACGGTGAGGCATTAAAAACTGCTTATCTGGCTGTGTGGCACCTGGGAACGTTCCCCAGGCCACACCAGCTACACTGTGGCCTCCTCAGCCTGGGTTGCTGCCAGGTCTGGCCCTGAGTCACTGGAGTAAGTCACTTCCTCTCTCAGTCCCTTCATCTGTGCAACAGGGATAAGAGACCTGGCCTCTCTCTAGTCTCCTGGGACTGTCAGGGGATGAGTCAGATAACGGTGGGGAAGGCCCAGAGAGGCAGAAAGCAGCTCTTACTAGAGCGGGGCCTGTCTGGCTGATGCAAGGCTTGCACTTTGCGTGTAACCCCAGCTGGCATAAACGGGGATGGCTCCCGGAATCGTGAGGAGCAGGGGGAGCAGAGAAGTCCCCGCCCCACCCGACAGCTGGGGTGTGGGATCCAGACTGGCAGCTTAGGAGTCTGAGCAGCCGGGGCTCCGTCCAGGCTCTGCTTCCCCAGCTCTGCGAGCATGAGAGCAGGTTCCCGACCCCTCTGATCTGGCTGCCTTTTCTGTCACTCGGGGGTCGCGGTACCTCCCTCACCGAGCTGAAGTTGGAAGTGAAGGTGGTTACTTCCAGAGGGAGTGGAGCCCTTCCCTGTTTCTGGGAGGGGTCTGAGGGCTGGCAGGGGGGTCCGCGTGGGGGAGGTGGGACCAGACAGGAGGAAGGCAGTCCCAGCCAAAGGCTCGGCATATTCCATAGTCACCTCAGGCAGGGGATTCTAGGGGCTCCTCCTGAAAAGGTCAGAGACCTCTGCACCCTCAGCCAACCCCAGGCATGACAGACCCCGCCTCATCCCACAATGCACAGGGAGATCACACTCAGGTCTGGGCCCCAATCTGGCTTCTGCCCCAGGCCAGCTGGATGACCTTGGGCAGGTGATTGAATGTCTCTTGGCCTCCATTTTTCCACATGTGAAATGGGGACAGCGATGCCTACTTTGTAAAGCTGTTGTGAGGCTGAGGGAAAATGAGAATGATATCAAGTGTTCACAGTAGTGGCCAGCGCTGTTGTGAGCGGCAGCTCCTCTCCCCCACCTCGCCTCCCCCTTTCCCTATCACAGGTGGGGCCAGGTGGAATGTCACAGTAAGTCCATGGAATAGAAAGGTCTACCGACATCTTCAAAGTACCCCCGCCCCGAGGTTTCTAGCCTGATACCATAAGCTTTGGTGGCAAGAGCTCTGTTTGCTTGGGGACTTTATATGCATGATTGTATCTGACATATGACAAGGGCTATACATGGCATCCATTATATAGATAGAAGTGGAGGCAGGAGAGGTCATATAGCTTGTCTGTGGTCACATGGCTAGAAAGGGTGAGTGTCGGGATTTGAAACCAGGTCTTCCGGACTCCAGCTCATCCACCACACCCCCCTGCCTGCCTCTTGCTTTTGCCCTGGATATTCTCCTCTTTCCTGAGTGGCCTCTTATGATATGGAGTCCCCGAGGCCAGGGACGGTCATAAGCATGGCTTCCTTGTCTTCCAGGGTGTGGCTCAAGCACACAGTGGGTCCTCAGTCCACGCTGCTGACCAGGGAGATGAGTCCTGGCATGAGGGACATGACTCATGAAGCCGGGCTGGGCGAGGGAGCGTGCCTGTGTCTCTGTGTGCGTGCATCTCTGTGTGTGCACAGGGCGGGGAATGAACAAGTACTGTCTGCTGGAGGCCTCCTTCTCTCCAAGCTCCTATCCTATCCAGCGCTGCTCCAGAATCTCAGCCTTCAAGGGGAGTCTGAGCCTGGGAAGCGGGGGTGGGGGAGATCTTCACCATCTCTCTCCCTGGCCTAACGCAGGGCCTGGTGGGGGCCGTGGCCGATGTCGGTTCCATGGGAAGCCGGGTCCTCCCTGGTCCAAGGGGAAGCTCTTGGGGCATCTTCCACCAGTCTAGGCCCTGCTATTTTTAGATGTGCTGCCCCCTCCCCAACCCTCTCCTCCCTATCACATACCAGCTGAGGGAGGAAGTGACTCACCTCAAGCCCAGACAGGTAGAGGCAGCCTCAGTGGGCCCCCAGGCAGGCCTGGTTCCCGTGCTAGGGTTGCCTTCCTGGGATCACCTCAGAATGGCCTGTCCCAGCCTGGGGACAACTCAGGGCTGGGATGGAGCCCGGTGCCTTTCTCGGGTTCCTCCATTCTCCATCTCACAGGGCCTAAACAGGCCTGGGCCTCTGATGGGCTGTGGAGCCTCTGCTCAACTCCTCAGCAGACCTCAGCAGGCCTCGGACCGCACTGTGGGCCTGTGGCCAGCCTCAGTCCAGTCGGAGGGAGCCAGATGGGCGGAGGGGACTCCCTGTGGCCCCACCCTGTCTTTGTGAGAGACCAGGGTTATGGAAAGAAAAAATACCTGGTTCAGTGGGGACAGGAAAGGTGTGATGACCCTTGGGATGTGTGTCCCAGTGGAGTGACCAGTTGTCCCAATATGCCCAGATCTGGGGGATTTCTGGGGACTCGGGACTTTCAGTGCTCACCAGGAGAGTCCTAGGCAAGTCAGGACGGTTGGCCACCCTGGTGCTGCATTGTAAGGTGTATCCTAGTGAGAGGGCAGGTGTAGGGAGCTTGTTTCGGTTTCCTGACGGAGTCTCACCTAGTCAGGGCCGCAGGACCCAGTCCCTGGCTCGCTTTCTGAGGTCAGGGCGTCACCTTGTCCACCTCAACTGGAGAGAGACTGGGCGGGGCTGTGTGAGAATCCAGAGCCCCGGGTTGACTGGAAGACCTGTGAGCCACTTCGGCCAGGGAGGGTAGGGGCCTGTCAACATGGGTAGGGTGGACAGGTTAGCAGAGGCTGGGGCTGGGGGAGGAAAGGCACCTACCCATACAGGGCAGGGTTGGGGACAGCGCCCAGGAACAGCAGGAAATAATGACAGGAGCCCAGGATGGGTCTCAGGTAAGCTTGGCCCCAGGTCTGCAGACTGTCGGGTACTTGCAAGGAGGAATGGGAGAGTGTGGCGATGGCTAACTGGCAGCCTGGCGGGGCTTGTTGGCTACTTGGAGAGGCCTCGCCAGGGTGACAACCTGCAGAGCTCTCAGCTGCTCAGAGGAGTGGACAGGGGACTCCGCTGCCCTCCTGGATCAGGGTCTGGGGCTGCCTTCAGGGACCGCCCGGCTTCTGGCCCTGAGGCCTGCCCAAGGGGCTTAGGTCAGGGGAGCCGTGGCTGAGGCCCAGACCTTGCTGGGGACAAACCCCGCCCCTGGCCCACCTTTGCCCTCCTCATCCGCGGTGTTGGCTATTTTTCCACAGCCCAGGGTTGGGGCAGGGGAATGGTCTGTGTCCCGGGCAGCAACTCCAACACCACTGAGCTGAGCAACCTTGTCCTTAGACCAAGGTACCTTAGACTGTGTAGCCGTTTTACAGTCATTTTACACTTCTCTTTTCCAGACCTTGATTTCCTCAGTGGTAAAATCATGGGGGTAGATTATGTGTCTGGTTTTTAAATATTTATTTTGGCCATGGAATCCCTTCTTCAGTCAATCCCACCTGCACTAAACAGAAGAGATAACAGTGGGTGACTGAGACAGGTGGGCTAGAGCCCCGGGCGCCCTCCCACTCTCACCCCACACCCCTGGGGGCCCAGGGCTCTGGGGATACAGTTTGAGAACCGTCTTCGCAGCCTCTAACACTCTGTGATTTATGCCTTCAGGACAAGGATGTTGTCCTTGTTGCCTTCTCCAGGCAGCCCAGTAATCAGACCCCAAGCCCATCACGTTCTGCTGCTGTCCGTTCAGTGCTGAGACCTTCAGATTATTTTTCTTTCTTTTTCTTTCTTTCTTTCTCTTCTTTCTTCTCCTTCCTTCCTTTTTCTCTCTCTTTTTCTTTCTTTTTTCTTTCCTTTTTCCCTTCCCTTCCCTTATTCCCTTCCCTTCCCTTTCCTTCTTCCCTCCCTCTTTTCTTTTCTTTTCTTTCATTATTTTTTGAGACAGAGTCTTGCTCTGTCACCCAGGCTGGAGGGCAGTGGCACAATCTTGGCTCACTGCAACCTCTGCCTCCTGGGTTCAAGCGATTCTCCTGCCTCAGCCTCCCGAGTAACTGAGATTACAGGCGCCCGCCCACACACCTGACCTTTTTTTTTTTGTATTTTTAGTAGAGGTGGGGTTTCGCCATGTTGGCCAGGCTGGTCTTGAACTCCTGACCTCAGGTGATCCACCCGCCTCGGCCTCCCAAAGTGCTGGGATTACAGGCGTGAGTCACCAAGCCCAGCCAAAATCCTCAAATTCTTAACCACTGGTTTCTGTTGACAGTGAGGTCTGTTATGCAGAGTTCAGTGGGGCCACAGGTCCCTTGTCCCTTCTTAGGTTCTCTCAGTCCCCAGCAGCATGCGGGAAGGTGTGACTCCCAGTGGCCGACAAGGGAGGGGTTCAGGGGTCTTAGGAGGCTGGTTCCTGATACCCCTGTGAATGCAGGGCTGGGTGCCTGGCCAGGAGCCCAGGTCCTTTCCTGGAGCCACATTCTGGGGCCCTGGCCCAGGCCCAGGTTTTCCCTGGTTTACTCAGGGGGTGCTGGCACCTGCAGACACCAGCAACAGAAAGAGGCAGGAGTCGATGAGGGAGGCGGAGAGGAGGGGGACTTTCCTTCTCCTGTTGGGGGTCTGGAGCGTCCTTTTCCAGGCTGAGGAGTAGGGCTACCCATTTCCCCATCACCTTCCAGCCAGGGGCAGTGGGAGGAGCAGGAGGCTGAGACTGCACAAACAGGTATGGGAGGAGGCCAGCAGTCAAGCAGCTGGCTGGGGTTGCCCAAAGGCCGTGAGAGTCCCCAGTGCCCGCATGGACATCAGTGGCGCCCGGAGGGACTCAGTCGGTCGTCTAGCAGTCTTTTCTAGCTCTCACAACAGGCACTGGGGGGTGGGAGGAGCCAGAGGCCCCTGCTCCCCACTCCATGCGTCCCTCCCAGCTGCTGGGCTGGAAACTCGAGCCAAGTCAACAGTTCCTTGAATTGTGTTACAGCCCAGGCTGCCCCTCCAGAGCTAATAATATGGGCAGCTGTAGGACGTGAAACTCGATCCTCCAGGCTCCAATCCCACTCCACCGTGGCCAGGCTGGCAGGGAGTGGGCGGATGTTGGGCCCAGGGTCCTGAAAGCAGTTTCCTGGACTTGCGATCCTGGGGTGAGGCTGGGTCCGGGAGGGACCCCAGCCCCCATGAGGGACCCCAGCCCCCTGGTAGGGCATTTGTACAAAGTTGATATGGGTCAGGCTAGCAGGGCTGACACCTATAAACTCAGTGGCTGACAGAGGCTGACATCCTTAGTGACTGAACCGGTGACGTCTGTGGGATGATAATTATAATAAGGTTTTTTTTTGAGATGCAGTCTCGATCTTGTTGCCCAGGCTTGGGTGCAATGGCATGGGCTCACTGCAACCTCCGCCTCCCAGGTTCAAGTGATTCTCTTGCTTCAGCCTTCCGAGTAGCTGGGATTATAGGCATGCGCCACCATGCCCGGTAATTTTGTATTTTTAGTAGAGACAGGTTTCATTGTGTTGGTCAGGGTGGTCTTGAACTCTTGACCTTAGGTGATCCACCTGCCTCAGCCTCCCAAAGTGCTGGGATTATAGGCGTGAGCCATCACACCTGGCCTATAATAAGATTTTTTTTTTTTTTGAGACAGCGTCTCACTGTTGCCAGGCTGGAGTGCAGTGGCACAATCTCGGCTCACTGCAACCTCCGCCTCCTGGGTTCAAGCTATTCTCCTGCCTCAGCCTCCCGTGTAAGCTGGGACTACAGGCGCGTGCCACCACACCTAGCTAATTTTTGTATTTTTAGTAGAGACAGGGTTTCACCATGTTGGCCAGGCTGGTCTCGATCTCTCGACCTCTTGATCCACCTGCCTCGGCCTTGCAAAGTGCTGGGACTACAGGCGTGAGCCACTGCACCCAGACTGTAATAAGATTTCATAAGTAAATAATACAGACGAAAAGTGCCTCCTGGCCTAGCATGTCCATGGCTGAGGCTGGAACTCCAATCTTTGGGCTTTGTGCTCAGTGCTTCCATGCCAAGGTGGGACCAGAGAGAGACTGAGGACTAAAGACATCCACAGAGAAGAAGCTCTGAGCACCTGCGGTGGCCTCACAAGGCCTGTCACTCACAGCCTGAACACCATGGACACACTTGCACCCGTGTGGCACCTGCAGTGGTGGTAGCTGGCTTGTTTGACGTGGCTGGAAGCAAAATTAGGGCCCATGATGCCACCTTCTGCATGCAGGCCATGGTCTGGCACCCAGCAGGTGGCAGAGCCTGCCAGAGATGATTCCAGGGCTTGTGGCGAGGGCAGCACTGGGGCGGCCGGGGACAGAATTGGGTCTGACTCCAGGAGTGACTAGTGCCATCTGGCACAGGCCTGAGTGCTGGAGAGAGCCTCCTCCTCTACCTCTTGGGGTGGTGACCTCTTCGTACAGCAGTCCATGCTCCCCTCGATAACCACTGTTTGTGATTCCCATTTTGGCCCCTGGCACATCTGTCCTCATGCCGGGAGAGGAGACGTGGGGCCTTTTCAGCAGGACTCTGCTTCCCCCAGGAGGTGGGAAAAGGAAAAAGCCCCCACCCAGTGCCCATCCCATGAGAGACTGCTTTCTCCACCCACCGTCCAGCTGGACGCAGACGGTGGCTGATGGCCCTGGGTCTGAGCCCTCTAAGATCTGGGAGAAGTGTCCCCCAGCCAGGGCACGGGTTTATGGCTGCAAAGTAGCCCCCTAGGGTGACCCTGGGCAGAGGAGTAGGCGAGGCTGGGAATGCTGCAGGGGGACTGCCTCAGTGCTGACAGGCCCTTCCTTCCCTCAGCCTCCCATGGAGACCCCAGAATGTGGTGCCCAGGCCCTGGGGCTGCAGCCCTGAACCTCTTCTCCAGGGAAGTCTTTGCCTAAGAACTACACAAATACCTCCAGAAGAGGATGTGAGAGGCCCTAAAGGGCCAGGCCAGACCTCCCTGAGGAGGTGGCAGGAGGTTGGGCCCTGAGGGGTGAGAAGAGCCTCAGGCAGAAGGGAACCAGGGTAGCAGGGCTCCACAGTGGAGGGAGGGGGCTCCACAGTGGAGGGAGGGGGCTCCACAGGCTGCAGTCAGGGTGAGAGGGCCCTGCAGGGTACCTGGGGCCAGGAGGAGTGCAGGGGAGGTTTTGGGCTGTCGGTGTGCTGTAATGAGGCCGGGCCTGGCCAAGCCCCACTCCCTCCCTCTGGCCCCAACTTCCCCATCTGAAGGAGCCCACTGTATCCTCATGTGCTGCCAGGTACCTGTCTCTCGGGCCTCCACATCTGAGTCCATCTGAAAAATGAGAATAATCCAGTCTAGGTAGTGGGATTGCCAGCCGGGGACCCTGCGGCCCTGGCCTGATCCCTGCTCTATCACGGGCTCCAGTGGGGAGCTGCACCCTGTCTCCTCAAGGAAAAATCCAGCCAGTCTGGGAGCAGCCCTGCCCTCCCTCCCTAGGGACTTTGTTTTTTTTTTTTTTTTTTTTTTTTTTTGAGGCAGAGTCTCGCTCTGTCGCCCAGGCTGGAGTGCAGTGACGCAATCTCGGCTTACTGCAAGCTCCGCCTCCCGGGTTCACGCCATTCTCCTGCCTCAGCCTCCTGAGTAGCTGGGACTACAGGCACCTGCCACCACGCCCGGCTAATTTTTTGTATTTTTAATAGAGACGGGGTTTCACCGTGGTCTCGATCTCCTGACCTTGTGATTCGCCCGCCTCGGCCTCCCAAAGTGCTGGGATTACAGGCGTGAGCCACCGCGCCTGGCCGGGACTTTGTTTAGACCAAATTGGTAGGAGGGTGGGGAAGGTGGACAAGATGTAGCAGGCCCTGCCCTCCCCCTCCCCAAGCAAGGCCCCAACTCCTGGGCTCTGGGCAGACTGGCCGTGGGGTCCTAGAGAGCGCCTGCCCTCCTGCCCCTTGTCCTGCCTGAGACCAGGACCTTTATTTCATGCCCAAGTGGCTGTGAGAGTGACAGGAGGTCCGGGCCCTGTCCCTGGGGAAACATCTCCTTATAAGGGTCTGGGGCAGGAGTGACAGTCCTGTCTGCCCTGTTACCCCCTCCACTGCATGGCCTTCTCTCAGCTTATAGAGTTAGTTGCAGCCTCCCTGAGGGCAGGCAGGCCACCAAGAAAGGTGCAGAAGTACTTGCTGAGTGAATTGCTGAGTGGACAGGGTGCAGCGAGGAGTGGAGAAGCTCAGGGTCTCTCATTCATGCCTGGGAAAGTTCTCTGCCCAAGGCCACTGGGTGGGCCTGGCATGAAGACAGGTATCGACTGGGGGCCTGGCCTGGGCCTTGCTCCCAAACATGCTCACTTCTGCACTCTGGTCTCCCTGCCTCTGCTCACGCTGGAGCACCCACTCCACCCCCACCCCAGTGCTGCCTGCGCTCACCTCCTTCACAAACACCAGTTCCTCTATCAAGAGTCCCTGGCTACAGCCCTCACAGCTGCTCTGCTCCCAGGGTTTCTACTCAAGGGCAGTCCTCGTCTCAGTCACCTTAGAGCTTTCACTGCTTGGAAGGGACTTGACACGCAGTCAGTGCTCAGCTAATCTTTGTCCACTAAGGACAAACAAGAAACACCCAAATGACACTCACCATGTACCAGGCACTGTTCTAAGTGCTTTACATGTGGTAACTTGTTTACTCCTCACAACCACCCTATGAAGTAGGTGTTTGTATGACTCCCATTTTGCAGATGAGACACGGAGGCAAAGGGCAGTCAAATGACACAGGAGAGCAAAAACTGGCTCCCTCCACCCTTCTAGGGTCTTTGGCTTTGCTAGGAATTACATGGACAGATAAAGTGGTTAACGGGAGAAAAATCACATTTAATTATGTACGTAGGCATGGGAGCCCCACGAAATACGAGATTCCAAGAAGGATCACATCTTGAGCTATAGAAAAGGAACTGGGGGGGGGGGGGGGTCCAGGATAACCTTTGTACCTTAAAAAAAAAAAAAAAAAAAAAAAACAGGGGCTGGGAGCTTCTGGTGGGTGATGGCAACGCAAGTTTGGGAGGGTGAGGGGAAGAACTCTATGGTGAGCAAAAGTTGTCTCATTATGCAGATAAAAAGTCAGTCTCGGCCGGGCGCCGTGGCTCACGCCTGCAATCCCAGCACTTTGGGAGGTCGAGAGAAGTGGATCACGAGGTCAGGAGATCGAGACCATCCTGGCTAACACAGTGAAACCCCTTCTCTACTAAAAATACAAAAAAATTAGCTGGGCAAGGTGGCAGGCGCCTGTAGTCCCAGCTACTTGGGAGGCTGAGGCAGGAGAATGGCATGAACCTGGGAGGCAGAGCTTGCAGTGACTCCAGCCTGGGCGACAGAGCGAGACTCCGTCTCAAAAAAAAAAAAAAAAACATCCTGGCTAACATGGTGAAACCCCGTCTCTACTAAAAAAATACAAAAACTAGCCGGGCGAGGTGGCGGGCGCCTGTAGTCCCAGCTCCTCGGGAGGCTGAGGCAGGAGAATGGCGTAAACCCGGGAGGCGGAGCTTGCAGTGAGCTGAGATCCGGCCACTGCACTCCAGTCCGGGCGACAGAGCGAGACTCCGCCTCAAAAAAAAAAAAAAAAAAAAAGTCAGTCTCTCAGTTCGTAACAGTTGTCTGAGCAGCCCCAAGAATAATAGGTAGTTGGTGTCAACGAGTCAATCTTCCCTGGTAGATAAGATTTCTGGGAGGGGGTTCAGGACAACTTAGGCAGATGAGGGAACTTCAGAGAAAGCCCTTCCTATACTTGCTGTTGCTCAGGCACCCCCAGTTTGAAGTAACCAGCACACAAAAATGGCAGATTTTGGGGTGGCATTTCCTGAACTCCTTCAGCAACACCCAAGGTCACCCAGTCAGTAAATGGCAAAGGTCCAGCCCCAGCCCCCATGGGGACTGTGATGTTGCCTCCTGAGGATGACGTTTCCTGGTGCAGCCAGATGGATGCCTGTGTCACTGCCAGGAGACTCCTACTCGAATGGGCAGCTGCTCCCTAGGCCAAGCCCATCAGATGAAGTGCCACCATCCTCAGTGTGGCCTTTTCATCTTTTCCATCCTCCTGGACTCGGGTCTTCTGCCCATTCTACCTGATACCAGTGGGTTTGATTTCCCTGAGTGCAGCAAATTTGGGCGGAGCAACTGTTTGTAGAATGACCACTTTGCTACAGGGACCTGAGACAGGCACGGTTTCTTCAAGACCCTGGGCACCACTTTCCTCCCCCAAGCCTGTTTCCTACTCTGGGAAGTGAGCTGACTTGCTCATGTCACGTGGCGTGATGTCTGGTAGGGACGCCGCGCTGCTTCTGAACCATGTCAACAGTCTATTTAACTTGATTCTTGGCACTGCTGTGCGCCTGCTCCAGACGCCAGGTGACTTTGTCTGAGCAATGTGGGGTGGGGATGAGGTTACAGGCAGGTCGGCTGTGTGCTCCTTGTCCCTGGAGCAGTTTTTTTTCTCTGGACCTGGGAGCAGCAAGGGACAAGGCAGGAAGCTGGCGGAGCCGGGGAGCTGGGATGGAGGAGTGGTGTGGCGTTCTGCCACCTGACAGTGGGTGGGGAACACTTGTCAGTCTTTTTTGCTGCAGTCAGAGCGTGCATCTCACCTTTTCTGGCCCACCTTGTTGGCTACGCAGGGAGGGCAGGGGGATGAGGTGGGTGAATGGGGGTGCTTGCAACGCCTCTGCCAACCGTAGCTAACAAGTGGCGGCTTGCACACCAGGGCAGGCTGTGGTGACCCCGGGTAGGGGCAGCCAATGAGCTCCGGGGCCGTGGTGGCACCACCGGGCAGCCCGCCTGTCTTTGGCTGGCGTAGCCGCGGGAGGGGCCTGGGTCCGCCAGTCAGGGCTGCCGGGCCCTGTCTCTGGGAGGCCTGGGCAGATCTGCTGCTCCATTCACAAGAGCCTGACCTGACTCAGGCTGCCACATTTTTAACTTTTTCAACCTCCTGGAGAGGAGGGCGGGCTGTGGGGGCGGTTGGGGGGGATGGTGGGAAGGACGATGGAAACAAACTCTTTTCCCAGGCTCTGGCTCCTGAGTGGGATCGAGCTCCAGGCTGGGGCCGGGAATTCTGAATGCTCTGCAGGCACATGGCAGATGAGGGTGTGGGGACGATGTGGGAGAGGGAAAAGCAGAGGGTGATGGTCGTGGCCCAGATGCCCACCCAGGACTGGCGTTGGGAACCACAGGGACCCAGCCTGCTCAAGTCCTGCAGCCCCCCAGCCACCTGAGCACACCCCTCTGCCTGGATGGAGTTAGTTTGGGAACAGCAGACCTAAGTGGCTGTTAGCCAGCGTCAGGGGTCAGGGGAAATTCAGGCTCATCATCTAGAACTCCTTGTGGCACAGGCTGGACAGTGTCAGCAGCAGCAGGGGCTTGTGCCCCCAACCCCCTCCCTTAAGCCTCCCTGCTCAATGCAAACCCACCACGGCCAGTCACATAATAAACATATATTTACACATGTACAATTTGAGAATTCTAATTGAAGGAATACAGCTTCCGGGGGATCCTTTAGGATCTATGTTCTTATTGCACATGGCTCAGCCCGTCTACGGACATCTACCAAGACCAGATGGTCGGGGTGTGGGGGCAGAGCACCGGGGCCACTGTGGGGGGGGTCACTCTGGCCACATCAGTTCTTATAATCTCTCTGGGCTGAGGTGGCCGCTTCATTGTAGGGTGGGACCTTGTTTAAAAACCAGATTTGACATTTCCTTACCAAACTTCCTTTCCCAGCAAGAATCCTATTTGTTGGGGGACTTTTAAAAAAAGAGCCGAGAGAAACTCTGGGAGGGTGGTTATCACCTCCTGGCTGGCAGCTTGGGGAAGTAAGGCTTTGGGAGACGGCGGGCTCAACGACACACTCACCGCCACAGGAAAACACGGTCATTCCAGAAGGCCCAGTAGAAACTGTGGGAATAAAGAAAATCTCCCTCCTCCCCCCAGCAGCAAGTGCTGTTTTGAGCAAAATCCTCATTCGAAGGTGAGGGTAAGGAAACTATTCTGGTTCAGGTGCATCCCTTGTCCAAGGTACAAGAGGAGGCCTGGTGGTCACATCCACAGCAGGTGAAGAGAGGCACCCATGGGCACTGACTTTTCTTCAGGAGTTGGGGAGGCTGCCCTGGGGTCCCAGCACCACTGCCTGACTCGGAGGAAGAACCTTCTGAAATGCTTGGTGCAGGACTTAGGAAAAACCAGTGGCAATGATGGAGCTGTGCCCTGTGGCACCTATAAGGCAAAGCCCACTGAGGGGCTTAGGGATGGGGAAGTGGTTAGGCAGATCCTGGCCCCCTCTGCAGGCCTTCCCTTCTGTGGGCAGGGAGCTGGAGGGCTCCTGGGCACCAGGACAAAGAGCCCACTGGCGCTGCTCAGAGGGAAGGGGTGGTCTCACCCAAGCAGGTCCTTGTGGTGCCTCTACTGTGACTCAATACTGACCTGGTACCTGCCTCCACGGTCTGCTCCTCTTCAGGTTAACCATTATCCTGAGGCCTTCACGGGTTCACGCTATCATGATTACTGCTGCCATCAAAACCAGGTTGGGGTTTCAGGGGGCCGTGAAAAGCTCTGACGTGACTCTCCTTACGCTGTCAGCTATAGCTAATGTCTAGCAAAAACATCACCAGGGTGCCTTCCCCAAACAGGCCTCATTTTCTAAAACATGGAAGAAATCAGCTCAACAACTTAACCAAATCCCTGCAGAGTTTAAAAAGTAGACTATATATATATATCTTCATATATGCCTATTTACATATAAATAGATATATATACATATACGCGCATCTATAAATTACATTCTATGGAGAGTTCTTTCTTCCTCCTCTCTATCCTTGGCCAGCGCCTTTGGCTTCTCCTGAGAGGTGGCTGGTGGTGGCTCCTGTGAGGGAGGAAAGGCAGCTGGATGCCCCCTCCCCCAGCCCTTCCCACTGATATCTGCTGGGAGTTTTACATTCTACTTTCGTTGCCATGGTTTCTGTATCCTAGGAGAGAGCCGATGCGGAGCCTCCGCCAGCCCTGGGAGGGAGGGAAGCAGCCCCATGGCAGGTTTTCTGTCTGTCCTAAGAGCTTTCTGCATTTACTGGGTGAGAGAGAGGGCAGCTGTGCAGCGTTCGGCCTCCAATTCCATTTTAATTTTGTTTCTTTGTATGTCTTTCCTCAAACATACAGTCCATCACCTTGGCTCAGTGCATGTCACCAAAAATTCTCCAGGGATTTCATAGTCTGGGGAGGAGAGTGGCAACAGTTAGCTCGGCAGTCAGGCGGCACCAGCTCCTCTAGCTTATGCCACACAAGTAGCCCCCCTTGCCACTGTGCCACTGCACCGTGCTGCCCGCTCGACCCCCACCAACCCCACCTGCGGTCTGCCCTCCTGCGGCGGCACAGAGGCAGACACAAATGGCCTCTAGGCAGAGTCAGCCGTAGATCCAGGCCGGGAGGACACAGGCAAAGGAGGGGGTGGACAGGGCACCCGCACAGAGAGAACCTTCACTGCTTCTGCCCACACTTCTCTGGGCTTGGCCGAAGCGGCCACCTCTGGCAAACGCTGGGAACAGAGCCCAGCACCCCCATTCGCCAGGCTGCAGGAGGAGGGAGCCTGCTACAAGCAACTCTCATTTCCCCTCCATCCCTCCTGTGCTGAGCGGCTGCGTCTGACCCTGAACTCGTGACCTTCTGTTCCCTTCCTCAGACCGCAGGCGAGATGCCTGGGCAGGGCCGGATGCCTGTGGTTTCCAGGCTGCCAGGTGTGGTGGCATTAGAGAGAGTGCCTCAGATCCCACCAGAGGGGGGTGGTCAGGGCCCGCGGCCTCTCCCGCCGCCAAGCCTGCCAGCTCCCACCCACCTGGCGGCTGCCTGTTCATCTTGCTCCATTTCCTCCTCGCTGGAGGGATGGAGGAAGAGAAGGGCCCTTGGCCCACCTGTTCCCACATGGTTCTTCCTGGTATCAGGCAGGCAGTGTGCGTGTGGGGCTCTCTTGGGCCCCACAATATGTGATGGCCTGAATACCAGGGCACGGACAATAGTCTGCTGTGCTGGAGAAAGGGCCGTGCTGACTGATGGCTGGAGTGGACCAAGAAGCCCCAGGTGGCCCTCAGCAACAGTTTCGAGTTCGCACTCTGCCTGGCTCTGGGGTCCCCCACACCCCCCGAGGCAGGGAGCGAGAGTGCAGGAGTGGGGGTGGAGAGCGTCGCTAGAGGGCGGAAACCGACCCTGGTTTCCTAGCAGGCCCCACAGCTGCCCGGTCTCTGGAGGCTTGAGGTCAGGCTGGGGACAGGAGTCTTTGCCACAATCACCAGGCTTCCTCCCTTTCTCCCCTCCCTCCTCTGCCTCATGACCAGGGCCAAAGCTGCCAGGAGTTGCAGGGTGGAGGCAGCCCTGGCTCATACTTGGACCTCGGTGGCGTGGCTGGCCCAGGACTATCCATGCAGGGAGGCCTGCACCTCTGACAGTCGGCTGCAGCTGGGGGTGCTCATCTTCTGTGCTTTGTGGTACATATCTGTGTCGCCAAAGTAGCGGGCCCGGTACAGCAAACCTTCCTCTGCAAAGCAATGGGACAGGGTTAGCGCACACCCAGTACCTCCTGAAGCCTGCGAGGAAGCCTGCAAGGACTGGAGGGCGGAGGAAGGCTGACACAGGCCCGGGGCTTGGGCAGGGCTGGCCTCCCATTAGGAAGACCCTGGAAGAGCAGAGACTACAGTCCTTATGTGGGAGAGAGTGACAGAGGTGCCTTTCTCTAGAATGCAGTGAGGACAGCCAAGGTGAGACCCTGTCATCCTGGTCAGGCCTCCCCAGGGTCCCACAGACAGATCCAGGAGCACAGTCAGGGCGGCCAGGGATCTATCCACTCCAGTCTGTCTCTACACACTCACCTCTGGCAGCCAACATGCCAGGCTGATGGCAGTGATTTATGGGAACCTGAGGAAACCACCAGGTGGCCCCTGGCTTCCAGCCCCAGGGAAACATAGGAGTGGAGACCAGCTCTTGGCTGGGAGGTGGCTTGGTGCAGGGCAGTGCCAGGGGCCGGGCCCTCAGAGCACAGGGTGAGCAGGGCTCTCTCCTTCCCCTGCTTTCCAGCTTCATCCCCAGTCACCTCCCAAATACAGCCCCCATGTTTCCCCCACACTCACTCTGCTGCTTCTCCTTCCAGCAGTTGTTCCGGAGGTTGGCGATATAATCATCCTCCACGTTCCGCTCCACTGTTTTGAGGCCGGAGCCTGTGTACTCCTCGGAGAAAGTGTCTCCCACATAGTAGACGACACCCAGGTGGTCAGTGACTCGCCTGTGGATGTGGCCCACGGACCTGGCCAGAAATACCAGGTTCAAAGTGGGTGCGGGTTCCCATGCCCAGGACACTCTAGGGGTGATGGCCCCCATGACAGGAGGTGCCGCACTGAACACACGAGTAGTTGGTTCCTTCTCAAACCAGAGTAGGGACTCGCACACTCCCTGAAAGGAGGGTCTGAGGACAAGGCAGAGTCCTCCCACACACGTGGCCTAGACTACAGGACGCCCTGCTTTTAGACTCCTTGCTTACCACACTGCTGACCTGCGGCCTTTGGGAAGAGGCCCATCCTGGGGAACTGGGGACCTGGGAGGGAATCTGGGCTCCACCTCTGTGCCTCCATTTCCCCATTCATCCCCTAAGCCAATTGTTACCGAAGGCTTGCCTGCCTATCTAGGAGTTCCCAGTGTCGAGTTAAGAGGCTTAGGGACAAAATGACAGGAAAAGCTCCAGGGAGCCGTATTCTCCCAGCTCCAATCACAGGCTCTGTCAGCTGTGGGAAGAGCCTTGACACCCAGACAGGACAAGTGCTCTGGGGACAGCAGTCCCTGCCCTAGTCCTCTGCTCCTCGCATGTCTCCAGTTGCAGAGAAAAGGGCTGGCATCTCGCCACAGGGAGCCTGAGCCAGCGGCCAGGGTCCAGTGGACCGACTCTGCCCCCTGCTGGTTGAGAAGGGTCATTCCAGCTCCCAGCCAGAGGTGGCCACCTTTGGGGAGAGGGGGATCCACCCACTGAAGCTGAGCACCCTGTGTAGCTGACCCTGGGCCAGATGCTGGACATCAATGAGGGGAGCTGACACCCTAACGGGTCACAAAACATCCTCAAGCTCACTCCTGGCAGTTGAGACCAAGCATTCATTAAACAAATATTGTTGAGCATTTCTAATGGACCAGACATGTTATATGCATTATTCATTAATTTCCACAGCAGGTGGATGTTATTATTCCCATTTTATAGGTGAGGAAACCAAGGTTACGTAACTTGTTTAGGGTCACACAGCTTCTTAGTGGAGAAGCTGGGATTCTAAGCCATGCTTGGTGTGTCTGACTCTAGTGCCCTGTTCTTTCCATAGCCTCAGGAAGCCCAACCAGAACCGAGGAGCAGAGGTTCTTCGTCAGGGTTGGCAGGGGAGATGGGCAGGAAGGAGTCACAAAGCTGCTGAAATTATATGCAAAACTCTGTGTGGATGTGTGTGCGTGCATGTGTGCATGTATTGTGTGTGTATGTGTGCATGTGTATCACGTGTGTGTATGTGTGTGTGCGCATGTGTGCATAGTTCTAGGGAAAAGTTCTGTAGCTCTCGCTGCATTTTCTTAGGGGACCATAATCCTAAAAAGCTTAAGAGTCCTAGTTGAATAGAGAAAGTATATTTTATTGATTCGAAGCCAGGTTTCTGCATTATGATCGTGCACTGGCTGGATCAGGATGCGAAAGAAGGCCCCTAACGGGGCTGAGAATCTAAAGCCCCTTGTCTGCCCATGGCCCAGCCTCACCCATGTACTCACGGTCTTGGGCTCAGACTGTAGGGTGGACTGGAGACCATGAGCTGGCTGAGAGCTGACACGAGGATCAGGATGAGGATAGGCATTAGCTGCACAAACACCCCTAGCCCGCCCTGGAGGGAAGAGCCAATGTCACTCTGCTGGACCTGGGTGGGGTGTGGCGTCAGCCATAATCACCACCAGCTCCCCTAGAACAGTGGACCCTGAGGAGACATGACACCACTCTGCCATTCCCTCCACGAGGCTCCAAAATACAGATGCTCCTTCACCTGACAGCTTTCCCAGATAAAAACAAAGCAGCAACTGGTGTGAAATACAGGCGGAAGTGAGATGTCTGCATTTACTTTTGAGAGCATGCCAAAAAAAAAGCAGCAAAACTTGCTTCCTCCAAGAGAATGGAAGGCAGGGCTGGAAAGAGACATGCGGTATATACAACTTTTTGAAATTTGAACCACACAAATATATTACCAATGTAAACATTATGGCCAGTGTGGTGGCTCATGCCTGTAATCCCAACACTTTGGGAGACCAACACGGGCGAACCATGTGAGGCCAAGAGTTCAAGACCAGTCTGGCCAACATACACCCCTATCTCTACAAAAAATAACAATTAAAATAAAATAAAAATTACCAATTAAAATTAGAAATAGCACTGGTCCTAGGTTGCAGAAAAAGCAAACAAACAAAAAAATAAGAATTAGAAATAAAAATTAACAAATTTATTCACTGTGTGATAATCTGTGATGTTAAAAACTCTTCTGTTGTTAGATACAAAATAAACAATTTTTGATCAGGGGCAGTGGCTCATGCCTGTAATCCCAGCACTGTGGGAGGCTGAGGCAGGAGGACCACTTGAGCCCAAGAGTTTGAAAGCAGCCTGGGCTCAAACAACAAAGTCAGACCCTATCTCTACAAAGAATTAGCTGGGTGTGGTGGAGTGGGTATGTGGTCCCAGCTACTGAGGAGCATGAGGTGGGAGCTTTGCCTGGGAGGGGAGGCTCCTGCACTCCAGTCAGGGTGACAGAGCGAGACCCTGTCTCAAAAAAAAAAAAAAAAAAAAAAAAAGAGAAAAGGCCGGCATGGTGGCTCATGCCTGTAATCCCAGCATTTTGGAAGGAAGAGGCAGGTGGATCACGAGGTCAGGAGTTCAAGACCAGCCTGGCCAATCTGGTGAAACCCTGTCTACTAAAAATATAAAAATTAGCCGGGTGTGGTGGTGGGTGCCTGTAGTCCTAGCTACTCAGGAGCCTGAGGCAGAAGAATCGCTTGAACCCGGGAGGCAGAGGTTGCAGTGAGCCAAGACTGTGCCACTGCACTCTGGCCTGGGCGACAGAGCGAGACTCTATCTCAAAAAATTAGAAAAAGAAAATTGAATAAATATTGTCAGAGCTAAAGGAAACCCCTTCTGCCTTGCCAGAATTTAAAATGTTCTGCAATTGTCCACAATATTTTAATTTTAGCCAGCTAGCTGTTCTTTGATCTGTGGCATACAAAATGTGTTTGGAGCATTGGCTAGTTATAATTTTTTTTTTTTTTTTTTTTTTTTGACGGAGTCTCGCTCTGTCACCCAGGCTGGAGTGCAGTGGCCGGATCTCAGCTCACTGCAAGCTCCGCCTCCCGGGTTTACGCCATTCTCCTGCCTCAGCCTCCGGAGTAGCTGGGACTACAGGCGCCCGCCACCTCGCTTGGCTAGTTTTTTTGTATTTTTTTAGTAGAGAAGGGGTTTCACCATGTTAGCCAGGATGGTCTCGATCCCCTGACCTCGTGATCCGCCCGCCTCGGCCTCCCAAAGTGCTGGGATTACAGGCTTGAGCCACCGCGCCCGGCCTGGCTAGTTATAATTTTTATTAAAAAAAATTTTTTTTTTTTAAGACAAGAGTCTTCCTCTCTTGCCCAGGCTGGAGTGCAGTGGCATGATCTCGGCTCACTGCAACCTCCGCCTCCCGGGTTCAAGCGATTCTCTTGCCTCAGCCTGCTGAGTAGGGATTAAAGGCACCTGCCACTACGTCCGGCTAATTTTTGTATTTTTAGTAGAGACGGGGTTTCACCATGTTGGCCAGGCTGGTCTCAAATTCCTAACCTCAGGTGATCTGCCCACCTCAGCTTCCCAAATTTTTGTAAATATGTTTTTTAAAGTATCTTTTGGCTTTTTAGCAAGAAGAGTCGGCACCTATGTTGTCATCCTTTAAAATTCTCTCACTGGCCGAGCGCAGTGGCTCACGCCTGTAATCCCAGCACTTTGGGAGGCCGAGGCGGGTGAATCACCAGAGGTCAGGCGTTCAAGACCAGCCTGGCCAACATGGTGAAACCACGTCTCTACTAAAGATACAAAATTAGCTGGGCGTGATGGCGGGCACCTGTAATCCCAGTTAGTCCGGAGGCTGAGGCAGGAGAATTGCTTGAACCAGGCAGGCGGAGGTTGCAGTGAGCCGAGATCGTGCCGCTGCACTCCAGCCTGGGCAAGACAGCAAGACTTCGTTTCAATTACAAAAAAAAAAAAAATTCTCTCAAAAACTTGAGAGAAAATAGCTGAGACCCATGGAAAAAAAAAAAAAAGAAAAATAAAATAAAATTCTCTCACAGAGTGTAACTTTCCATTGCTTAGAGGATGTCACTTTGGCCTTACCAGCAAGCGGCCGGCATGGAAGCCTCACATCACCCTCAAGCCTGGCTGCGGGGGAGGTTTCTGCATTCCACTCCCCAGCCAGACCAGCAAAGCCGCGCTCCCGCTGGCAAAGTGGAGCACGGCTCCCTCGTCTAGCGCCCTCTGCTGTCACTCAGCAGAATGCAAGGGAGGCCCAGAGGGCTCCTTGGCTGAGAGTTGTGGGGACTCTGCTGGTCCCAGAATGGACAGTGTGGTAGGGAACTCCCTCCTGCAGGCCCCCTCCCTGGGATGGATCTGGTGCCCTCCCCACGCTGTTCCCGGCGCCCTCCTCACTCACGTCACCCTGGTTGTCCCTGCGGTCCTGCCTTTGCTGGTAGGTATAGCGCATGCGGCCGTTGCTGTAGACGTGGACATTACCTGGGGGTCAGAGGGGCTGAGTCAGGAGCCGGGGCTGTTGGGAAAGGGAGAGGCTGGCATGCCATCCCCACCATCACCCCCGGGATACCTGGCTGTAGGGAACTTACTAGAAGGGAAGCCGCCGCCAAAGAACATGTTGAAGAGGTCTTCAGGGGAGATGTCGGCCTCAAAGCCGCGGTGGAAATCCCCGTGCCCATGGCCGTGCCGGGCCGCCTGGCTCTTGTCATCGCCGAACTGGTCATACTGCTTCCTCTTCTCCGGGTTGCTGAGTACCGCATATGCTGTGCCAATGGCTGGAGGGGAGGAGGAAAGGTCAGGCCTGAGGATCCTGGGGTGCAGGGGAGGTTCCAATGGCAGCCGAGGGCTCACTTTTCTCAGGTACTCAAGCAGTGCTTTAGGAAGCAGACGTCCTTGGGGCGGGCAGGAAGCTTGGCCAGTGTGGGGAGGGAGCATGCAGGAAGACCCCTCAGTGGATCTGGGCAGCCTGGCTGGGTGGAGGGTAATACAGGATCCTTGCTCTCTTCAAGACAACGGTCAAGCTTTGTCGATGTGCCACGCCCCCTAGGAGCGTGGCCTCATTTACTTCTTTTTCTGTTTATTTTATTTTTTGAGGCAGGGCCTCACTCTGTCACCCAAGCTGAGTGCAGTGGAGCAATCATGGCTCACTGCAGTCTCATCTTCCTTTGCTCAAGTGATCCTCCCACCTCAGCCTCCTGAGTAGCTGGGACTACAGGCGTGCACCACCACACCCAGCTAATTTTTTGTATTTTTTGTAGAGATGAGATCTTGCCAAGTTGCCCAGGCTGGTCTCAAACTCCTGGGCTCGAGGGATCCTCCCACCCTTGGCCTCCCAAAGTGCTGGGATTACAGACATAAGCCACCACACCAGGTCAACTCATTTACCGCTAAGAACAACCCTATCTCCATTTCACCAAAGAGAAAACTGAGGCTCAGAGAAGTGACTGCCTAAGCTCACACAGCTTTAACATGTTACAGAGCTGGGAGTCAAACAAAAGCAGGTGTCTCTTGCTGCAAGTTCTCTCTCCGACTTGATGAAAACCACCAAAAACCTCTTTCCTCATTCTCTCTTGAGGTGCCCCACAGGATGGGCGTCCCTTTCTGGAGGTTCTGTAAATCTGAAGTCATAGTCTGACACGCAGGCCAGACAGACACACAATATCCTTATTGTGAACTGGAAGGCAGCAGGAGCTGCGGGGAAGGGCCAAATCTCAGGGCGCTATGGAGACTCCTCCACTCCTGGTGATATGGCCAGGGTGAGTCCCCCACTCTTGGGGGTCCAGGCCCCAACCACTATTTCCTGCCTGGGCCTGGAGCCTCTCACCAGGGCCCCCTGGCCAGGACGGCTGTGCCCTGAAGGATCCCAGCTCTGAGCTTCTCAGTCTCCCACTCTCTCCTCAAGCTGCCACTGTCTCCGAGGAGTGGTTCCAAGCCACATCTGATTCCCATCCTGAAACCCCTGGGAATAAGGAGGGCAAATCTTCTCCTCTATCAGTTCTGACCAGGCCTCAAGGCCAGAGCTGGCCTCTCAGTACAGTCAGAGCAGGTTGCAGGCAGAGGCTGGGGCTGGAGAAACATTCAACAGGGCTACCTTGCCTCCCTCCACTCCCACTCTCCTTCTCCTCTGGGGCTCCTGGGATACTGCACACCAGGTCTTGGAGTCTGCTCTGCCACAGGCTCTCCAGCTGGCTATGGTTGTGGGTGCAGCACAGCACGCACCCCGCCCAGGCCAGTGGGGGCTAGTCACCATGCTGTTTCCCAAGGAGGTGGATGAAGCGAGAATGAGAGAAGGAACGAGGACATGGTGGGAATGAGAGAAGGCAGTGATGTTTGGGGCAACGAGAAATTGCAGTGCACAGAGTCAGTACACATGAATGCCTGACAGGTTAAAAGAAAATGTAATGAATAAAGGGCAGCTTACGATTTCAGCCAGAAATGAAGCACCCATCCCTGAGCCAGTGGGCCCTGAAGCCAGAGACTGCCATGTCCCCACTGCAGGCCCCAGGTGTATAGGTATGGAGGGGGAGCTGGCTGTGGCTGCTGGTATTGAGGCGGCCATCAGGCCTGAGGCCCCTGACCTGGGGCTACCCTGCCCCTCAGCAGGGAAACAGTTACCCCAGTGGGCAGCTATGAGACTCCAAGACAAGGGAGTACACACGGTGAGTCGCTCAGTCACTGAGAATCCTTGAAGAAGCTACTAGAACTTTCTCGCCTCAGTTCTACTACTGTAACCCCAGGAAATGCAGAGGAAGCGGGGGCAGGAATGCTGCTATTTGAGCTCTGACAAACTCTACATAGCTGGAGATGGCTACTAGAACCTTTTTCCCAGGAAGCAGCTCCCAAGCCTGGGCAACTTGGGCCTAAGGCCACTTCCTCCTGCACCCCACTTCCTGGGAAAGCTATCTTGGTCCCTTACTCCCTGCCACGGACAGGAGATGAACACACCAAAGTGCTAGGAAAGCAGGGCCAGCTTACCTTTGAAAGCTTCAGTGGCACCAGGCGCGTGGTTCTTGTCTGGGTGGAATTTGAGGGCCAGTTTACGGTAGGCCTTCTTCAGGTCCTCATCCGAGGCCCCTCTGCTCACCCCCAGGATCTCATAGTAATCTTTACATTGCTTGACCCTGGGGAGGGAGGAGAGCGTGGTAGGGGGTGCTCTACATGGGTCTGTGTGAGGGGAGCGAGGAACAGGCCGTGTGGGGCGCACAGCTCTAGGCAGCCTGCGGGGGACCAACAGCTCCTTGGGTCAGTTGTGTGACATCAGGGACAAGGGAGCCACAGTGAACGCCAAATGTGATGCAGAGCTGGGCAGGACCATGGGAAACAGAACACTGTCCGGACTCTTGGATTTAGGAGGGCAGCTGGGGGGTTCGCCAGGCCAATATCTATCTCCCCCTGTTCTGCTGACAGTTTCCCCATGGGAGGAGCTCAGGAGGACTGTCAGTGTCCATCACCCAGGGTGCTGTCCCAAGCTCAGCCAACCGACTCTCCTGGCAATCTGAGTCTTTTTTTTTTTTAATTTTTAAAAGTTTTAAAAATTTTAAATATTTAAAGATAGAGACAGGGTCTTCTAATTGCCCAGGCTGGTCTCAAACTCCTGGGCTCAAGGGATCCTTGTGCCTCGGCCCCCAAAGTGCTAGGATGATAGGCATGAGCCACCATGCCCAGCCCAATCTGAGTCTTGAGTGGGTAACATGAAGGCCAGAGGTGGCAGGTGACTGTTCACCCCAAGCACAGGGCCTAAAGAGACCCTAGTTCTCTTTCACCAATTCTTCCTCTCCGCGCCCCTGGAGACCTCCTGGTTCTTGGCCCGTTTCTAGGCCTTCCCAATCCCTCATACATCAGTTTCTATTGCCTACAACGGACCTTGCCGAGTCAGTGAAGTACAGATCTGGCCTACACTTTTATAACAGCAGTCATGCTCTGTCTCACACAGGTGGCCTCGGTCCTGAAGCTTGCCAGGAGCTGTGGGCATGACCCTGGGGGATTCCCAGGGCCAGCTGCTGGGAGACCTGGGGAGAAATGGGAGCTGGGAACGTCTAAGCCTGAGGAGCCTTGGCTGGGTGGTCTCTGACCTGGTAGCCAGCTGCTCTGCACGGGGCCTGCTCACAGTCATCGGGCAGTAACTCTGCCTCTGGTCTCCATTCTACCCCACACAGGCTCTGATCTAGAAGGGTTTTTGTTGGGTGCTGGGCTGTGGGTTGGGGTAGAACCTGGAGGGGGAGACAAGGCTCCATCTCTGTTGACAAACAGAGCTGTGTAAAGACGCCTGGGGCCTGCCTGGCCAGTGGCAGAGGAAGCCGGCAGAGTCAGCTTTTCCAGCCTCTGCTGTGGGTCATCTTGGCGGGAGGGGTGGTGAAGCCCCAGTTCCCACACTGTATTCCTGGGCCTTGAGGGAAATAAGGAGAGGTCCTGGTGAACCTGGACACTTGGACCTTCTCCATCCACCAAGCCCCTCCCAGGGCCCTGTGCAGCCCACAGGCAAATGGGAGGTGGAGGGCATGCTCCAGGAAGCCTCTAGATGTCCCCAATCTCCCCAGGCTCTGGTCCCTGCCCACCCGTCTACCTTTTCACAGCTGCAACCTGTTCTGCAGTGTAGCCTTTGGTGCTCTCTCCTCCAGCTTCACCGTTGGCCGAGGGGGCACCGGTCCCACCTGCTTTCCTGTGGGTGGCATGGGTTGTGTCTGTGGGTGGGGGCTGGTCACCGGCAGTCTGTGGTTTCTGGTTGAGGGACTCGATCAGGGCTGTGCAAGGCAAGGAAACCATTCAGGGCTCCTGCTCCAGCAGGCTGCGTGCCTTGCCGAGCGGCCTGCTGCTTCCCACTTGCTTCCCCTCCCAGCAAAGCCACCAGCTCCTGCCCTGATTAGGCCTGTGGGTGCTGGGGGAGGCAGTCATCTACTCTCTTGAAAGCCACAGTCCTTAAGAGTAGGCAGGATAGGCTGGACGCAGTGGTTCATGCCTGTAATCCCAGCATTTTGGGAGGCTGAGGCGGGCAGATCACCTGAGGTCAGGAGTTTGAGACCAGCCTGGCCAATGTGGTGAAACCCCATCTGCATTAAAAATACAAAACTTAGGCCAGGCGCGGTGGCTCACGCCTGTAATCCCAGTACTTTGGGAGGCAGAGGCGGGTGGATCACGAGGTCAGGAGATCGAGACCATCCTTGCTAACACAGTGAAACCCTGTCTCTACTAAAAATACAAAAAATTAGCCGGGCGCCTGTAGTCCCAGTTACTTGGGAGGCTGGGGCAGGAGAATGGCGTGAACCCAGGAGGCGGAGCTTGCAGTGAGCGGAGATCACGCCACTGCACTCCAGCCTGGGCGACAGAGCGAGACTCCGTCTCAAAAAAAAAAAAAAAAATACAAAAATTAGCCACATGTGGTGGTGGGTGCCTGTAATCCCAGCTACTAGGAAGGCAGAGGTTGCAGTGAGCCAAGATGGCGCCACTGCAGTCCAGCCTGGGTGACAGAGTGAGACTCTGTCTCAAAAAAAAAAAAAAAAATTGGGGCGCAGTGGTTCACGCCTGTAATCCCAGCACTTTGGGAGGCTGAGGCAGGCGGATCACCTGAGGTTAGGAGACCAGCCTGGCCAACATGGTGAAATTCCATCTCTACTAAAAATACAAAAAAAAAAAAAAACCCAAAAAACCAAAAAACATTTAGCTGAAGATAGTGGTGGGCGCCTGTAATCCCAGCTACTGAAGAGACTTGAGAGGCTGAGGCATGAGAATTGCTTGAACCTAGGAGGTGAAGGTTGTAGTTAGCAAGATTGTGCCACTGCACTCCAGTCTGGGCGACAGAGCAAGGCTCTGTCTCAAAAAAAAAAAAAAAAAAAAGTAGGCAGGATAGAGGTCTTTTTCTTTTTACATGAACAAAATTATGTTAATAAAAATTGACAGAAAATCTACATAATTCATGGATAAATCTGTAGTAATTGCCTTATTTTTCAGATAGTATACTTATACATTTATTTCTTTTCTTAATAAATTCAGGCAGAATTCTGATATTCTGATAGTCTTCCAAAAGCACACTTGGTTTTATTAATAAACCCTATAGTACTTTATTTAGAGTTATTTTTTGTTTGTTTGCTTGTTTGAGATACAGTCTCACTCTGTTGCCCAGGCTGGAGTGCAGTGGTGCAATCTCAGCTCACTGCAACCTCTGCCTCCCAGGTTTAAGCGATTCTCATGCCTCAGCCTCCTGAGTAGCTGGTACTATAGGCACGTGCCACCATGTCTGGCTAATTTTTTTTTTTTTGACATGGAGTCTTGCTTTGTTGCCCAGGCTGGAGTGCAGTGGCACGATCTTAGCTTACTGCAACCTCCGCCTCCTAGGTTCAAGCAATTCTCCTGCCTCGGCCTCCCTAGTAGCTGGGATTACAGGCTCCCAGTACCATGCCCAGCTAATTTTTGTATTTTAGTAGAGATGGGTTATCACCATGTTGGCCAGGCTAGTCTTGAACTCCTCACCTCAAGTAATCCACCCATCTCGGCCTCCCGAAGTGCTGGGATTACAGGCGTGAGCCACCGTGCACGGCCTAATTTTTATATTTTTAGTAGAGATGGGGTTTCACCATGTTGGCCAGGCTGGTCTCCAACTCCTGACCTCAAGTGATCTGCTCCCCCTCGGCTTCCCAAAGTGCTGGGATTACAGGCATGAGCCACCATGCCCTACTAGAGTTCATTTAATACTGCTTTAATTGCCATTTCTTTTAATGTATTTGGTTTTACTCTGCTTTTTGCTTTTATGAATCTAACTTATGAATCCATTTTTTTCTACTGAACTCATTCAAATCTGCAAATATGTTTGCATTGCATCACATTTTGAATAAGTAAAATATTCAGTCCACAGCACTATGCCCTATTTTTACCTTTTTTTTTTGTTTGTTTTTGAGATGGAGTCTTACTCTGTTGCCCAGGCTTGAACGCAATGGCAAGATCTCGGCTCACTGCAACCTCTGCCTCCTGGGTTCAAGCGATTCTCCTGCCTCAGCCTCCCAAGTAGCTGGAATTACAGGTGCACACCACCACGCTGGCTAATTGCATTTTTAGTAGAGACAAGCTTTCACCATGTTGGCCAGGCTGGTTTCGAACTCCTGACCTCATGTGATCCACCCGCCTCGGCCTCCCAAAGTGCTGGGATTACAGGCGTGAGCCACTGCACCCGGTCAACCCTTCAGATTTTTAAGATCTCAAAGTAGTGAGTTTAACAGACTTGGCATGTTGAGAGCCAAGATGGGCAAAGTACCCTGCAAAGGGGACCCCGCTTAGCAGGACCATCTGTTTCAGGTGGGATCAGTCAAGAAGGTTTCCTGGAGGCCTTTGCTTAGCTGTAAAGAGGAATGGGGGAAATGAGTTTGCCCAAGGGGGACAGGGATGGTATGAGACCAAAAGAAATATCTGCTGTGCTCACTACTTGCTATTTTTCACATTTTTCAAATGGTTGGGCATGTCAAATGGCCTCTTCAGTGTCTGGAGTCTATACAGGACATTAACTATCACCCTTGGCAGCATCATGGTTATTGAAAACCAAGCCCGGCCAGGTGCGGTGGCTCAGACCTGTAATCCCAGCCCTTTGGGAGGCCGAGGCAGGTGGATCACAAGGTCAGGAGTTCAAGACCAGCCTGGCCAACATGGTGAAACCCCATCTCTACTAAAATACAAAAATTAGCCGAGCATGGTAGTGGGCGCCTGTAATCCCAGCTACTTGGGAGGCTGAGGCAGGATCGCTTGAACCTGGGAGGCGGAGGTTGTAGTAAGCTGAAATCATGCCCTTGTACTCCAGCCTGGGCAACAGAACGAGACTCCATCTCAAAAAATCAAAAACAAAAATGAAAAAAAACCAAGTCCACTGGGCGTGGTGGCTCACACCTATAATCCCAGCACTTTGGGAGGCTGAGGCTGGTGGATCGCCTGAGGTCAAGAGTTTGAGACCAGCTTGGCCAGCATGGTGAAACCCTGTCTCTACTAAAAATACAAAAATTAGCCAGCGTGGTGGCAGGCGCCTGTAATCCCAGCTACTTGGGAGGCTGAGGCAGGAGAATTGCTTGAACCTGGGAGGCAGAGGTTGCAGTGAGCTGAGATCACGCCACTGCACTCCAGCCTGGGCAACAGAGTGAGACTCTGTCTCAAAAAAACAAAAACAAGCAAAAATAAGCCTGTGGTTCCTGCAGATTAAATAAGGAAGGGCCCAAGTCTCCGGCAGCAGGTCCCTATGTCCATTTATTCCAGGCACAAAACCAGCTCTCAGAAACCCGTCAGGCCTGGGCCCCAGTGCCCTGGGTAGTAAAATCCTAAAGCCTCTGACAAGCTGACCAGCTGGGAAAACAGGCATCTGGATCACTGCAGGGATCCAGCATCCCTCTGTGCTGAGGAGGGACAGCAGCACATCCCAGAACGGTCCTCTGCTTCCTTCAAACACGCCAGGTGCCTGCTGGCCTGAAGGCGCCATGCTGGGTGCCACACCCACCAGTGCAATGCACTGAGGTCTGACCCAAGGGGCTGAGAGCCAGTCTCACTGGGAACAGAGTATGGGGCTCCAGTGGAGCACTGTTGCCCTGGGCTGCTGCTGCCACACTGCAAGCTTGTGTGATCTTGCTGAGTCTTCAATTGGGAAATCCAAACACAGGAGCTCACAGCCGGGGCTGCTCTGAATAAGGGAGGCAGGCTCCTGCAGCAAACCCTGAGAGGGTGCTTGGGGAGGAGTAATAGCAACAATTATTTTTCTTACCCAGTGATGTGTGTCAGGTGGGTACCTTCACAGTGATCTGCATGTATTAGTTCATTTAAGTGCCACAGCAGCGTCCACTGTAGGAAGAGGGCACTGTGGCAGACTGCTGCCATGACCACACAGCTGGTTAGGAGGCAGAGAGGGCTTTGAACCCCAGGACGTCCAGAGGGGCCTTTGAACCCCAGGATGTCCAGCTCCAGGATCCATGCTCTTAACTATGCTGCTATCCTGGGCCACACATGTCTGATGGGGTGGGGGTGGGGATCGGGGACAGAGATCCAAGCAAAAGCATAGAAGAGACATTAAATTCAGAAAGGCCCAGATTCAAATCTCAGCTCTGCCATTCCTAGCAGTGTGACCCTGGCTGATCTGTGAAATCTCTCTGAACCCGGTTTCCTCACCGTCGTGGTGGAGAATGAAATGAGATAATGTGTATAAGCACCTGGTGCAGACTCTGACAAAGAGTGAAGGTTCAAGGCTGATGAAGTGTCTGGCCATGGAAGTGGGCTGGCTAGGGAGGTGAGGCGACCTGTGGTGGGGGGTGGGGAGGAGGAGGGCTGGGTAGTGGGGGAGTTCTGACGCTCAGGAAGGCAAAGGCTCAGTGCTCAGCAGGCTCTGGACCCAGAAGTAACCATGAGATTTCAGGCCATCCCAGATACCAGGTCCATGCCAGCTACCAAGGGAATGGCAAGAGAAACCAAAAGATGAAGAGATACTGGTCAGGACGTGGCAGGAGCAGGAGGCAATATGCTGTTTCCTAGAGCTTTTCAAGAAGCTCTTTATTTCAGTTCCTCTGGAAGCTCCAGTGGCCCAGGCTGAGCCTGGCAGATCCTAAGGGCAAAATAACCAGTTATTCAACTGCCAGAGATGAGCAGGAGCACTAGCCAGGAGATAGGACAGGCTCTCTCTCGTACCTCTCAGAGAAGATTCTGGAAGCTTTTCAGGGCAGTTACAGGGAATCAGCCACTCTAATTTCCCTACAGTACAGAGAGAGAGCCCAAAGGAGAATGGGGGTGCCCTGGGTCACATGGAAGTCTTCTGCTTGAGTTGGAAATTCAAGATTTCTGGTTGCTGGCAAGTAGGGTCTCTCTTCTGGCCTGGGGGATGTGACAGCTTCATGCTTACATCCCTCATGGCACAGAGGCTGACAAGCAATGTCAAAAAGGAGACAGAACAGCTTAATGTTACCTTGGTTCTGTCTCTTCTCAGTAAAGCTGGCAGACCTAGAAAAGGAAGGGAATTCGGTAGAAGAGAACAGAGCTGGGGTGGAGAGGCACCTGAGGTGGAGCTGAGAGGATTCCTATAGCCAAAGCCACTGAACCCAGACTAGAGAGTTGACTTGGCTGGGCGGTGGTTCACACCTGTCATCTCAGCACCTTGGGAGGCCAAGGCAGGAGGATGGATTGAGCCCAAGAGTTCAAGACCAGCCTGGGCAACACAGGAAGACCCTGTTTCTATAAAAATAAAACAATTAGCCAGGTGTGGTGGCACATGCCTGTGGTCCCAACTGTTTGGGAAGCTAAGGTGGGAGGATCACTTGGGTCCAGAAGGTTGAGGCTGCAGTGAGCTGTGATTGCGCCACTGCATTCCAGCCTGGGCAACACAGCGAGACCCTGTCTCAAAAAAAAAAAAAGTTAGACTCCCCGACAGGTTCAAACCTAGCTCTGCCACTTGCTAGAAGAGTCATCTTGGACAAGGTAACTTAGCTCATCTGTGCAAAACTCCATCTCCGTCATACAGGCTCAAAGAGGAAATGAGTGAATGCCAGCAAAAAACTCAGCCCAATGCCCAGCAAATATACAGTGTTGTCTCTGACTGTGACTTTGTTAGTAGGTGAGTAGCTGAGTTTCTGGGCTCTATGTACCTATGGTGCTTACAGTGAGTCAGAAACGGGCCTGGGATTGGAGATGGACAGTTCTGGGTCTTTGTTGGCTAGCCATGTGGCCTTGCCAGGTTATCTGGTTCCTCAGTGGAGAGAAGATCCCTACTCTCATAGGAGTGCTCTGAGGGCTAAATAAGATTCTGTGAAATACAGTGAATGGAAGAGGGCTGAGTGCACGGTGGGGCTCATGAAGGTTGACTGACTTGAAGGGAACAACCCCACCCCGGACCTTACCAACACCAGAATCTCTCTCACTCCTGGACTCTGAATGCAGAATCCCTCAGCAACCCATCTCCTTTTCCTGTGGGCTGGCTTTCCCAGCTTGGCCTTCCTGACTTAGCCCAGAGCCAGTCATTTCACAGAACGTCTGGTAGCCTGAGCTGCAAGGAACCTCAGGATCATTGCAGCCAATCCTCTCTTTGTATGCTGGGGAAACTGAGGCCTACAAATGCTCTCATGAGCTCCCTGGGAAACCTGGCACCTTCCACATTTGTTACAAAGCCTTAGTCAAAGCCAATGGCTACCAGGCTGCCAGCTGCTGGATAAAACTCCCAGGAAGGGACTGACTGACTGGATCCACCATCTCTAGTCTGTGACCTCCCAGCTTAGGGCTACTGCTCTGCAGTTTAACTCAGTGCCTCCTCGTCCCACCTCCTGCAGCAGGAGTTTCAAGTCCCCTCACATCCTTTTTGTTGCAAAGGCCAACAGTGTGAGGTCTCTCACTTCTTTCAAGGTTGCTCTGAGCCTCCCCTTTCTGCCCTTCCACCTCTCCAAGACCATCCTCTGCCCATGTTCTCGATCCTTCCCTTTTCATCTCTCAACTTGTCCTTTTCCCATGTCGTGCCTGCGGCATCACACAGGGCTGCTCGCCACCTGCTGCCATACCTCTCCACGGCTACCTGGCTGCTGCCCTCTCCAGGGACTGCCTCTTCTTGTTGCTCCATCTCACTCTGTTGCTTCCTCTGCCTTTGCCTGTGGGCTTGCCAGTGTGCCTGCAGCAACTTTCTCTCCGTGGTCTATACTTTCCCACAGTGACCTCAGCCATGCACAACTGCAGTGAGCTCCAGGGAATAGACGATACCACACTTTCACCTGTAACCTGGAGTGCTCTCCTGAGTTCCAGGCTGACAGCTCCTTTGGCCTGTCCCACTGGCACTTCCCACTCTGCTCATCTCTTCCCATCCCAGTTCTTCAGCCTGGTTTCTTCCTGGTCACAGGGGCTTCAATTCTGATCCCCCGGCATCCCATCTGATTCTCTTCTGCAGCCCTCTCTCACATAGGCCTGGTGCCTCTTTTACAGGGACCTTAGCCTTATCCATACTGCCTTGTCCCAGGCCCTCAGAATAGCCAACTGCTCAAGGCAATTCTCTCTCATTGGCTTCCTACCTTGAGTCTCTCTTACCTCTCATTAACCCTTCATGCTGTTCTCTTTTAACAACAGCACCCTTACCTTATTCCTGCTATCAGAAACCTCAACGATTTCCCCACTAACTACAGAATAAGGTGAAAATATCTTGGTCTGGTAGAAAAGGATTTTTATGATCTGGTCCCATTTTATTTTCTAAGCTTAATCCTCTCTGTATACAAATTACCACCTCCACTGCCTTTAAATCTTGCTACACTTTGATCTCTTCCCCCGAATCTTACAACTTTCAGCTCCCCTGTCTTCTCCTAGGATGCCTTTCCTCAAGTCTCACACCTTCCTCCCAACCGCAGTTCAAATGCTAACTCCTGTTGTCCCCAAAGCATTCCCTTGCTGTGAGATAACATTATTTTTATGCACTTGCTACAGCATTGACTACACTGCTTATAATTTAATGTTCAGGAGATTGTCCTCCACACCTCCTCCCCACCATCAGACTGTGAACCCATGGATGATGGGGACTGATTTTTTCATGCCTGTCCTTAAGCCCTCAGCATCAAACCCTGGGCTTCTTTTTTGTTTAATCACAGTTCTGCCTTGTAACATTTATTTCTGTAAGTTTGTCTCTTTCACTAGATTATAAGTTCTTTTGAGGTGAGGGATCACATTTTACCAATCTTGCCAGCACCAAGCAGAGGACTTTGCAAACAAAACAAAACATAAATGATCTTCAACAAAAGTCTGGTGCATTGAATGAGCATCTGGGATAAGCCTAAACCCAAAGCAATAGACTGCCACCTAATATATCTGTATTACTCCCTCTGGGGAGGCAGGGAGCCCAGTGGGTACCCCTGCCCTCTATTTTTGAAGTAAGATCTTTCCCTGTCCCAGACCTAAACTAATCCCAGGTCCTTGTCAGCTCAGTGGAGGGCTGCAGATGGTAAAGTTTACACAGATGCATAAGGCGTATAGTCTCATAGTCTTTGAAGACAAATATGACAAATATGCAGGCAGGTGATTCTTCTGTCTCAGCAAATTCCAGAGCCCGAGCCCTAGAGAGGACACTCCTTCGAGCTCCTGAACTGGTACAGGGGGCCTGCTGACAGAAAGATCCCCACAGGCCCTGTGGCCCATTCTTTCTTGGCTGCCAGGTCCTGAGCCCGCAGCAGCATCTGTGTCAGGCAGAATTCTGACAGCTGGAGGGCCCACGCCCCACCACAGAATACGAATTAATTCATTGGGAGGCTCCTCGAGCAGGTTACCTCAGGTGCCCTGGCAAATACAGCCCGAAACCCTTTCTTCAAGGGTAGGCAAACAGGCCAAAGATCAACCTGCAAGAGTCTGGAGGGAGGAAAGTTCAGCAGTCCAGCCTACCTCTTCCACCAGCCTCCTGCTTTCTCAGTCTCATCAAGGGGCAGGGCCGGTTAGGAGGCTGACTGCTGTTCCTCAATTTCATTTCATTTCTTTCTTTCTTTCTTTCTTTTTTTTTTTTTGAGACGGAGTCTCGCTCTGTCACCCAGGCTGGAGTGCAGTGGCTGGATCTCAGTGAGCTGCAAGCTCCGCCTCCCGGGTTTACGCCATTCTCTCGCCTCAGCCTCCCGAGTAGCTGGGACTACAGGCGCCCGCCACCACGCCCGGCTAGTTTTTTGGATTTTTTTAGTAGAGACGGGGTTTCACCGTGTTAGCCAGGATGGTCTCGATCTCCTGACCTCGTGATCCGCCCGTCTCGGCCTCCCAAAGTGCTGGGATTACAGGCTAGAGCCACCACGCCCGGCCGAATCATTTCTTTTCTTTCATAAACATTTACAGAGTCACAGAACTTCCCACTTTCTTTTCTTTTTTTTTTTTTTTTTTTTTTTTTTGAGACGGAGTCTTGCTCTGTCGCCCAGGCTGGAGTGCAGTGGCCAGATCTCAGCTCACTGCAAGCTCCGCCTCCCGGGTTCACACTATTCTCCTGCCTCAGCCTCCAGAGTAGCTGGGACTACAGGCGCCCGCCACCTCGCCCGGCTATTTTTTTTGTATTTTTTAGTAGAGACGGGGTTTCACCGTGTCAGCCAGGATGGTCTCGATCTCCTGACCTCGTGATCCGCCCGTCTCGGCCTCCCAAAGTGCTGGGATTACAGGCTTGAGCCACCGCGCCCGGCCAGAACTTCCCACTTTCTAGCTGTGTCATCTTGGGCATCCCTTACCTCAGAGATTTTCCTCACCCATAGAATAAAGATAACGATCTTTGCTCTGCCTCCCTGACTGGCAGGCTCAAGTAAGAAGGCACAGGCGAAGGAGCTTCCTAAACTGCAAAGCCCTGTGGGTATTATTGCCAATCACATTATCTGCGCCAACCCTCTAATCTTCCCGAAGAGGAAACCCAAGCTCAGGAAGGTCACGTGGTAGCCGTCAGGATGAGATTGGGGCCTTCGGAGTACCTGTTATTCCCTGACGGATTACTAAGTGGTGATCACAAGCACCCCCCGGTGTCTTTCTCCCCTCTAGCTTGGATTAAGAAAAACTCCTTGGAAAACTTAGGTTAAAGAAAAAAGAAAGGGTTCCCGGGTGAAGCGAGGTGATGAGTTGTAAAGCCAGCCTCACTCTTCCCTCCCTGGCTCAGGAGCCTCCTGTCCAGGGTCACTCAGCAGCCTCGGCGTCCACATAGCCGGCTGCCGCTGGACTCTTCCGGGCGATGGAGGGCTGGGGGTGGCTGAGGTCAATACCTCCCACCAGGCCACACACTCCGAATCTCATCATCGGGAGGAGTGAGGCGCCCGGCCTCAGGACAGACCGTCGGAGGCGGCGGACTGGGGTGGGTGTAAAGGCCGGCTCGCATTTTGGGAGGGTGGTCCCTGACCCTCAGCCCGAGACGTGAAAGGCAGTGAAGATACGGAAGCGCCTTTCCCTGGCGCCCGAAGGACGGAAGTCTCTCCCTGTCTAGCGCCCATTCTCTCCCTCAAAGGAGTTATGTTTATTTTCCTGAACTATGATATTTCTCAGGCCGGCGACTGGCCTGGGCCACCGAACGGCCCCTTGGGAAAAGTAGTTCGAATTCACTTCTAGGTAAGTTCCCTTCGTCCCGGCTGCCTGCGCGTTTCATTCTCGGAGACCTCAAATCCCAGCGGATTCCGCGAGCACCCCGAAAGCTGAAGTCCCAGGCGCCCGAGTCTCCAGATGGCTCGCCTCCTGCAGAGGAGCGCGAGGGAAAAACTACGCCTCCCAGCAGCCACCGCGCGCCTCAGTGCGCAGGCGTAGCCGCGCCTCGCCACCCCTCCCCCTCCTCCAACTGCTCCAGTCGGTCCGTTCCCGTGTTCCCCCCATCAGTTCTAATGTCCCCAGTCTCTCCGACACCTCACACTCACCGCGAACTCGCGGCGTCGGGTATAGCCGCTGTGCCTTCTCCAGGAAGCGGAGCGCCCGGTCGGGCTGGTTGCTCTGGATGGCCTTGAGGGCGATGCTGATACAGCGCTCAGCTTCATCCTTGTTGGATTCCATGGCGGAACCAGAGCGCGGAACCAGGGAGGGGGAGGCCGGGCGAGCGAAGGGCTGCGCCACCCGCCGGCGCGTCGCGGACAGGCGGGCGCGGAGTGATGACATTCACCCTCCGCCCCCTCCTTTCCCGAGACTTGAGCGAGGGTGGAAGCGCTACCGTATGTCTTCTAAGAAAGGGACGACTGGCTTAGGTGTCAATAATGGCCCAGATTCCATGTTCCGGAGGTCTTAGAGTTGAGGATGCACCAAACCCTCTAATCTTCACGAGGAGGAAACCCAAATTCAGGAAGGTCACGTGGTAGCCGTCAGGCTGAGACTGGGGCCTTCGGAGTGCCTGTTATTCCCAGACGGTTTACTAAGTGGTGATCTATATACGTAACGTAACTATATACGTTTCAGACGAAGGTTATTTATTTATTCACTGAACAGATATTGAGTGCCCACTGTTTGTCAGGCATGGTTTTACGGTTTTATGGGATACAGTGGTGAACAAAACAAAGCACCTGCTCTCATGGAGCTTACGTTCCACTGTGTGTAGGGTTAGGGAAGCTCTGCAGATATATTCAGAAAGTGATAAAAGCTATGAAGAAAAATTATGGAAAACACAAGGATAGAGAGTGGGAGGTGCTATTTTAAATAGCGGATTAAAGAAACCTCTCAGAAGCTGTCATTAACAGGTACCAGAATTCAGGAACGGTAACAGGTAGATGTGACTGTCTGGAGGAAGGGCAGTCAGGCCGAAGGAACAGCAAGTGCAAAGGCTCTGAAAAGGGAATTTTCTTGGTGAATTATAACAGGATCAAGAAGGCGAATACACTCTAGGGAGCATAAAGAGTCTACTACAGGCCGGGCACGGTGGCTCACGCCTGTAATCCACACTTTGGGAGGCTGATGCGGGCGGATCACTTGAGGTCGGGAGTTCGAGACCAGCCTGACCAACATGGAGAAACCCCATCTCTACTAAAAATACAAAATTAGCCGGGCATGGTGGCACATGCCTGTAATCCCAGCTACTCGGGAGGCTGAGGCAGGAGAATCACTTGAACCCGGGAGGAGGAGGTTGTGGTGAGCCAAGATCGCGCCATTGCACTCCAGCCTGGGCAACAAGAGTGAAAGTCCATCTAAAAAAAAAAAAGAAGAAGAAGAAAGAAAACGATTCTACTACAGAATGTAATCCAGTTCTATCATTATCCCGTTCTTCGAGAGCTACCACTCCAGTGAAAGCAATCTTGTGAAGGTTGCCAGTTACCTCCACATTGCCAAATCCCCTAGTCATCTGTCAGCCCTTACATTGCTTGGCCTTTCGGGCAGGATTTGGTAAGAGGCTACTGCAGTAATCCGGATGAGAGTCAGGAAGCTACTATTATAATACAGGTGAACATTAATGGTAACTTGGATAAGGGTGATGGCAGAGGTGGTGAGTAGTAGTAAAATTCTGGATACATTTTGAAGATAGAATGACACAATGGATGTGGGCTGTGAGAGAAAGAGGATTCAAGGATGATTCCAATGTTTTTGGCTTGACAACTGGAAGAAGAGAATTTCTATTTACTAAATAAGGAAATGGAAAAGACTATAAAAGGAGCAGTTTGGTGGGGGAATATTAAGTGTTTGATTCAGTTTATGATGCTTTTTAGAATCAAGCAGAGATATAGACTAAGGTGTTGTACATTTGTAGGGTTTACGCAAAAAGGAGCTGGAAATAAAATTTTGGGGCCAGGCACAGTGGCTCACTCCTGTAATCCCAACATTTTGGGAGGCCAGGGGTGGGAGGATCACTTGAGGCAAGGAGTTTGAGACCCACCTGGGCAACAGAATGAGATCCCATCACTACAAAAAAATAAATAATTATCTGGGTGTGGTAGTACATGCCTGTAGTCCCAGCTACTCAGGAGGCTGAGGTGGGAGGATTGTTTGAGCATGGGAGGTCAAGGCTACAGTGAGCTGTGATATATATATATATATATATATATATATATATATATATGCACCAAGGAAGTGAGTGTAGATGGAGAAGAGCAGAAGTCTGATTACTGAGCCTCACAAAATCCCAACATTTAAAGATCTGGAAGAGGAGGAAAATCCAGGAAAGGAGAATGTGAAGAAACAGGTTATAAGGAAATGAGTAGGCCAGGTGTGGTGGCTCATGCCTGTAATCCCAGCACTTGGGGAGGCTGAGGTGGGAGGCTCGCTTTAGCCTAGGAGTTCAAGACCAGCCTGGTCAACATAATGAGACCACCGTCTCTACAAAAAGATTTTTTAGGGAAAGAGGGAGGGAGGGGGGTCAAACTTGTCATTTCCTGTGGAGAGGCCAAGTAATGTGAGGACTGGGAAATGACCAATGGATCTGGCAGTGTGGAGGGCAGTGTTGACTTTGACAAAATTGCTTTTATGTATTTCATTTTATTTTTTGAGACAGGGTCTCACTCTGTTACCCAGACTGAAGTGCAGTGGCACAGTTATGGCTCACTTCAGCCTCGACTTTCTGGGCTGAAGCAATCCTTCCACCTCAGCCTCCTGAATAGCTGGGACTACAGGAGTGCTCCACCACACCTGGCTTTTTTTTTTTTTTTTTAAGTTTTTTTTTTAAAGATGGGGTCTCACTATGTTGCCTAGGCTGGTCCCAAACTTCTGGGCTCAAGTGATCCTCTCACCTCAGCCTCCCAAAGTGCTGGGATTACAGGTGTGAGCCACTGTGCCTGGCCATAAAATTGCTTTTAGTGTGTGGTAGGGGTGAAAACCCAACAGGAGTGGATTCAAGAGAGTAAAGGTGACTGGGCGCGGTGGCTCATGCCTATAATCTCGGCACTTTGGGAGGCTGAGGTGGATGGTTCACCTGAGGTCAGGAATTCAAGACCAGCCTGGCCAACATAGTGAAACCCTGTCTCTACTGAAAAAATACAAAAATTAGCCAGGTGTGGTGGCGTGCGCCTGCAGTCCCAGCTACCCAGGAGGATTATGAGCCTGGGAGGTCGAGGCTGCAGGGAGCCATGGTTGCCCCACTGCACTCTAGCCTGGGCACAGAATCAGACGCTGTCTCAATAAATAAATACACACATAAGAAAGAAGCAAGGCTGCAGTCTCCTCAGCTATACATGCTCCTTGGAAAATTCTTTCACATCCAACCTTCCTTTCCATTCCCATTTTTCCCTTTCCAATGCAAACCCTTATGACTCCATGCTGGCCTGTTACAGACCCGCCTTGATAAAACAGGCCTACACTTGGAGAAATCGTTCTCTACAAATTGATAGGCCCCTAATGTGTTCATGGATAAATGCTGGGATCCTTTTCAAACAGCCTCTCTGAGGTTTGTTGACCTAGCACGACAATTTCCATCTTCCCGTCTCCTGCTAAGCATCATGAAATCTCCTCTTCCATTTCCTATCATGAGGCCTGTCTTCTCCTGCTGACTACAAGATACAGTCATGTGTCACTTAATGACGGGGATATGTTCTGAGAAAAGTATTGTTAGGTGATTTCATCACTGTGTGGACATCATAGAGTCCTTATACAAATCTAAGATGGCATAGCCTACTACACACCTAAGGTTTAAGGTATGGCCTATTGCTTCTAGGTTACAAACCTGTACAGAAAATTACTGTACCGAATACGACAGGAGGTAGTTGTGTATCTAAACATAGAAAAGATAATGCATTGTGCTATGACCTTATGATGGCTATGAATGTCACTAGGCAATAGGAATTTTTCAGCTCCATTATAAACTTATGGGACCGTTGTCATATATGTCATCTGTAGTTGACCAAAATGTTATGATGTGGTGCATGACTGTACTTCACTCTGTGAAGAAGGCACTCAAATGGAAAAGAAATTCTATCATTTTCTTGTGTTAAGGAACTGGATCGTGATTGGCCAACTACTGGCAGGTGAGCCCTCCTCTTTTCCTACAATTCATATAAAATGGCAAAGTCCTATTTAAATTGTGGGTCAGTGCTTTGGCTTGATTGGCAGGGTCCAGATTAGTAAGGATGTGGAGAAGTGGGCTGCTTGTGGTAGGGGCCCTTTATGCCTTATTATTATTATTATTATTTTTTTGAGGCAGAGTCTCGCTCTGTCACCCAGGCTGGAGTGCAGTGGCGCAATCTCGGCTCACTGCAAACTCCACCTCCCGGGTTCACGCCATTCTCCTGCCTCAGCCTCCTGAGTAGCTGGGACTACAGGCGCCCGCCACCACGCCCAGCTAATTTTTTTTTTATATTTTTAGTAGAGAGGGGGTTTCACCGTGTTAGCCAGGATGGTCTCGATCTCCTGACCTTGTGATCCACCCACCTCGGCCTCCCAAAGTGCTGGGATTACAGGCTTGAGCCACCGCGCCCGGCCTATGCCTTATTTTTGCATTCTTCTCCTTGCCCCCCTCTGCTGCTCAGCTTGGTCCCTAAGCTGTTTCTTTCTTTTTTTGAGACAAAGTCTTGCTCCATCGCCCAGGCTGGAGTGCAGTGGCGCAATCTTGGCTCACTGCAACCTCTGCCTCCCAGGTTCAAGCAATTCTCCTGTCTCAGCCTCCTGAGTAGCTGGGACTACAGGCGCGTGCCAACACGCCCGGCTAATTTTTGTATTTTTAGTAGACATGGGGTTTCACCTTATTGGTCAGGCTGGTCTGGAACTCCTGACCTCAGGTGATCCACCTGCCTCAGCCTCCCAAAGTGCTGGGATTACAAGCATAAGCCACCGTGGCTGGCTGCTGTTTCCTTTTTTTTTAAAGATAGAATCTCACTCTTTTGCCCAGGTTGAAGTGCAGTGGCACGATCTCAGCTCACTGCAACCTCTGCCTCCCAGGTTCAAGCGATTCTCATGCCTCAGCCTCCTAAGTAGCTCGGATTACAGGCGTGCATCTCCATGCCTGGCTAATTTTTGTATTTTCACAAAATACAAAAAGTAGAGATAAACAAAATGCAAAAAGTGGGGGTTTCACCATGTTGGCCAGGCTGGTCTCGAACTCCTAACTTCCAGTGATACGCCCACCTCAGCCTCCCAAAGTGCTGGGATTATAGGCGTGAGCCACCACACAGGGCCTCCCTAAACTGTTTCAGAAGGGATTAGGAACTGACCTTGAAGGCTGGTCTAAGGAGCCCATGCCTTTCTTACAAATCTAAGTCATGCTGGGTGTCTTGTTTTTGGTCCTGAGGCTAATTTGACTTTTTGTCGGTCCTTCTCAGTCCAAAGGCCAGGAAAGAGAGACACACCCCGACTCAGTTCATGTCAAACATTATAATCCCTGGTTTTGGAGCTGGTATGCTAGGGATGACTTGAAATTACACTCTTTCCTTGCTGATCTTTGAAATCAAGATGTCATGATTTTGATCTAAGGGGAAAAACTGGAAACATCCATTCTAACTAGCTGGAATCATGGTATCTATGGGTGGATGAAGCTTAAAAGGAGAGACAAAGGCGGGGCGCCATGGCTCATGCCTGTAATCTTTGCACTTTGGGAGGCAAAGGTGGGCAAATCACTTGAGACCAGGAGTTCGAGACCAGCCTGGCCAACATGGTGAAACATTGTCTCTACTAAAAATACAAAAATTAGCTGGGTGTGGTGGCAGGCAGCCTGTAATCCCAGCTACTTGGGAGACTGAGGCACGAGAATTACTTGAACCTGGGAGGTGGAGGTTGCTTTGAGCCGAGGTCGCACCACTGCATTCCAGCCTAAGCAACAGAGGGAGGAGACAGTTTCCAAAAAAAAAAAGAAAAAAGAAAAAAACCCAAAAAACCAAACCAAAACCTTTCATTGCCGCCTTCACAGATATCCAGAAATCACTGAAAAAAGGAATCTACCAGTGAATCTCGGCATCTCCTCCTTTCCTCCAGCTCTGCAGGCACTCCCCTAATCAAGGCTTTCAGCATTTTAATATTTTATTTTTGAGATGGAGCCTTTCTCCATTACCCAGGCTGGAGTGCAGTGACACGATCTCAGCTTACTGCAACCTCTGTCTTCCGAGTTCAAGCGATTCTTCTGTCTCAGCCTCCCAAGTAGCTGGGATTACAGGCGCCTGCCACCATGCCTGGCTAAGTTTTGTATTTTTAGTAGAGACGGGGTTTCGCCATGTTGGCAGTCTGGTTTTGAACTCCTGACCTCAGGTGATCCACCTGCCTTGGCCTCCCAAAGTTCTGGGATTACAGACGTGAGCCACCAAACCTAGCCGCTTTCAGCATTTTAAAACTGATTATAAGTCTCCAGCCTGGATCACATTCCAACCTGGATGCAGGCAAAGCCATCATTTTAAAAATCAAAGCTCAGTCTGTAATCCCAGCACTTTGGGAGGCCGAGGTGGGCGGATCACGAGGTCAGGAGATTTAGACCATCCTGGCTAACACGGTGAAACCCTGTCTCTACAAAAAAATACAAAAAAATTAGCCAGGCATGGTGGCGGGCGCCTGTAGTCCCAGCTACCCCTGCTGAGGCAGGAGAATGGCGTGAACCCAGGAAGCGGAGCTTGCAGTGAGCCGAGATGGCGCCTCTACACTCCAGCCTGGGCGACAGAGCAAGACTCCATCCCCCCCCCCCCCCCCCCCCCCAAAAAAAAATCAAAGCTCATTATGTCATTTTCCTGCTTAAAGCCCTTCGGTGGCTTCTAATTATCATTAAGATAAAAGTCGAAACTTCTCATTGGGGATTACAGGGCCCTACAGAATCTGATTCAGTTTTTGTTTTTGTTTCCTCCCTCATATAAAGCCACCTGGATTTGGTACTTTTTGTTGTTAAGTAGATTTCTAACTACTGATTCAATTTATTATAGTCTGTTTAGATTTTGTTTCCTTGCGTTTTTCGGGTAAATTTATATATATATATATATAGACATATATATATAGACATATATATATATAGACATATATATATATATATATATATTTTTTTTTTTCTTTGAGAAGGAGTCTCGCTCTGCTGCCTAGGCTGTAGTGCAGTGGCGCCATCTCGGCTCATTGCAAGCTCCGCCTCCCGGGTTCACGCCATTCTCCCGCCTCAGCCTCCCGAGTAGCTGGGACTACAGGCGCCGGCCACCACGCCCGGCTAATTTTTTGTATTTTTAGTAGAGACGGGGTTTCACCATGTTAGCCAGGACGGTCTTGATCTCCTGACCTCGTGATCCACCCGCCTCGGCCTGCCAAAGTGCTGGGATTACAGGCGTGAGCCACTGCGCCCGACCTAGTAAATTATATTTTCTAGGAAATAATTCATTTCAAATTTATTGGTATAAAGTTCATAGTATTATTCCTTTTTTTTTTTTTTTTTGAGATGGAGTCTCACTCTATCGCCAGGCTGGAGTGCAGTGGCACAATCCTGGCTCACTGCAACCTCTGCCTCCTGGGTTCAAGCAATTTTCCTGCCTCAGCCTCCTGAGTAGCTGGGACTACAGGCACACACCACCACGTCTGGCTAATTTTTATATTTTTAGTAGAGACAGGGTTTCACCATGTTGGCCAGGATGGTCTCAATCTCTTGACCTTGTGATCTGCCCACCTCAGCCTCCCAAAGTGCTGGGTTACAGGTGTGAGCCACTGCGCCCTGCTGTATTACTTTTTAAACTGATGCAGTATCTGTCACTCAGGCTGGAGTGCAGTGGCATGATCTTGGCTCACTGCAACCTCCACCTCCTGAGTTCAAGTGATTCTCCTGCCTCAGCCTCCTGAGTAGCTGGGACTACAGGTGCATGAGCCACTACGACTGGCTAATTTTTGTAGTTTTAGTAGAGATGGGGTTTCACTATTTTGGTCAGGCTGGTCTCGAACGCCTGACCTCAGGTGATTTGTTCCATTCTTTTTCCAACTTCTCAAAGTAGATGCTTAGCTTATTGTCAGCTATTTTCTGTAAATAAGTGTGGAAGTTTGTTAAAAAGTTTTTAAGTTTCCCTTAGTTGTGTCCTATAAGTTTTAAAACGTTGTATTTTATCATATTTAGTTCTAAGCTTTTTTTTTGTTTTGAGACAGAGTCTCACTCTGTCGCCCTGGCTTGTGTGCAGTGGTGCGATCATGGCTCACTGCAAATTCCACCTCCTGGGTTCAAGCGATTCTTGTGCCTCAGCTACCTGAGTAGCTGGGATTACAGGTGTGCACCACCACACGCAGCTAATTTTTATAATTTTAGTAGAGATGGGGTTTCACCATGTTGGCCTGGCTGGTCCCAAACTCCTGACCTCAGGTGATCTGTTTGCTTCGGCCTCCCAAAGTGCTGAGATTACAGGTGTGAGCCACTGTGCCCAGCCAGTTCTAAGCATTTTAAAAATTTCCATTATTATTTTTTGTTATTTATATATGTGTATGCCCAACTGGATTTTTAATCTGTTTTTGTCGATGACCACCATCTTAATTAATTCTTGGGTCACAAAATCACTTCTCAATGAATACTGAATACTCTCTGTTTCCCAGAATGAAACATGCTTTTCTGGCCTCTGGATCTTTGTACACTGGCCTCTGCCTGGATACTCCCCTAGCCCACTTTGTAACTCCTACGTCTCAGTGCTTTTTTATTTTTTATTTTTATTTTTTTTGAGACGGAGTCTCGCTCTGTCGCCCGGGCTGGAGTGCAGTGGCCGGATCTCAGCTCACTGCAAGCTCTGCCTCCCGGGTTTACGCCATTTTCCTGTCTCAGCCTCCCGAGTAGCTGGGACTACAGGCGCCCGCCACCTCACCCGGCTAGTTTTTTGTATTTTTTTTTTTTTTTTTTAGTAGAGACGGGGTTTCACCATGTTAGCCAGGATGGTCTCGATCTTCTGACCTCGTGATCCGCCCGTCTCGGCCTCCCAAAGTGCTGGGATTACAGGCTTGAGCCACCGCGCCCGGCCAGTGCTTTTTTAAATAAACAAACCAAGCCACTTCCTCTGCAAGCCTGCCTTGAACTCCCAAGTCTGCATTAGATGGCCTTTGAGACAGGGTCTTGCTCTGTCACCCTGGCTGGTGTGCAGTGGTGTAATCTTGGCTCACTGCAGCCTCAACCTCCTTGGCTCAAGCAATCTTCCTGCCTTAGCCTCCTAAGTAGCTGGGACTACAGGCACCATGCCTGGCTTTTTTTTTTTTTTAGAGACGGGGGGGGGGGTCTCACTGTGTTGCCCAGGCTGGTCTTGAACTTCTGACCTCAGGTGATCTGCCCGCCGTGGCCTCCCAAAGTGCTGGAGTTACAGGTGTGAGCCACTGTGCCTGGCTCCTGCTCTTCTAAGTGCTCTTGTAGCAGCCTGTACTTAACTTTATGGCTGCTTTTCTGTTTTCCTCACTAGAATGCAAACTTCTCGAAAATCTTGCTTAGTGCTCGGGTCCGTGGAAGGCGATCAGTAGAGTTGCAGAATGAAGAGGAGAGGGAATTATACCTTCTTAATTCCTAGGAAGAATTCCCATCCTTAGGACACAGAGAACAAACAACACATGGGCATAAATAGCTTTTTTCCTCTGCACAATTACATTCAGATCCCTAGTGTCACTCTTTTTTTTTTTTTTTTTTTTTTTTTTGAGGCAGAGTCTCACTCTGTCGCCAGGGCTGGAGTGCAGTGGCCGGATCTCAGCTCACTGCAAGCTCCGCCTCCCGGGTTTACGCCATTCTCCTGCCTCAGCCTCCCGAGTAGCTGGGATTACAGGCGCCCGCCACTTCGCCCGGCTAGGTTTTTTGTATTTTTAGTAGAGACGGGGTTTCACCGTGTTAGCCAGGATGGTCTCGATCTCCTGACCTCGTGATCCGCCCGTCTCGGCCTCCCAAAGTGCTGGGATTACAGGCTTGAGCCACCGCGCCCGGCCACTCTTTTTTTTTAAGATGGAGTCTTGCTCTATCGCCAGGCTGGAGTGCAGTGGCGCAATCTTGGTTCACTGCAACTTCCGCCTCCTGGGTTCAAGCGATTCTCCTGCTTCAGCCTCCCGAGTAGTTGGGATTACAGGCACCTGCCACCACGCCCAGCAAATTTTTATTGTATTTTTAGTAGAGTTTAGTAGAGCCCGTGCTAGCCAGGACGGTCTCGATCTCCTGACCTTGTGATTCGCCTGCCTCGGCCTCCCAATAGTGTCACTCTTTATGGTTATGATCTGTCTGTGGCTGTTCATTTCACCCTACTCCATGCGACTCAGGTCCCTGGAGAGGCCTATTCTCTGGAGTAGGGCTGGGTCTAGGCTAGATTCGAACAGCCTCGCCTTCCCTGACTCTAGGCCAATGAGTCCCTGCACTGAGCCTTCTTGCCAGCAGGTGGCACTTGAAGCCTGAAAGCTAAACCAGACTCTGTCTCCTCCTCCTTCCTGTTCTGTTTCTTGCGAGTGCACATAACCCTGCTTGGGCTGTGCTAAGGCTTGCAGTTGGATGTCCTTGCCAAGGGGCCTGGCTCCTGGCTCCCATGCTGCGGTGCCTGCTTCCTTGCCTGGGTGCAGTCATTGCCTGGACCTCTCCTTTGCCTTAGAGTCCAACAGGGTTAAAGAGCATATGCTCTAGCCGGAACTAAAACTAGGTGGGGCACTTAAAGATCATGTATGCACATTCTGTTTTTGAGACAGGGTCTCACTCTGTTGCCCAGGCTGGAGTGCAGTCGTGTGATTTCGGCTCACTGCAACTTCTGCCTCCAGGCTCAAGTGATCCTCCCACTTCAGCTTCCAGATTAGCTGGGATTACAGGTGTGTGCCACCACACCCGGCTAATTTTTGTAATTTTTTGTAGAGGTGGGGTTTTGCTGTGTTGCCTTGAACTCCTGGGCTCAAGCGATCCTCCCACCTTGGCCTCCTATAGTGCTGGGATTACGGATGTGAGCCACCATGCTGGATTAGCTGAGTCTTGGAGGAGGGGAGGCTTATTCTATCTAGAAGAAACAATTTGAATAAAAAGCAAAGCAGAAATCAACCCTGTGTGTTCCCATATGTTCCCCAGCTCATCAAAAACTCTGCCTACTAAAATCTTCTCCGGCTGCTCACATGTCACCTTGACTTTTTCCTTGGGGGACCTTGGTCTTTTCTGGGTGACTTAGCTTGTACCTCTCACCTGCACATTTAACCTATTGTGCCAAAGTGCGGCTGTCACGTCTTCTTGAGCACCTGGACCGCCCTCTGCTTCCTCAGGCACTCCTAGGAGCCGGTGGAGTTCATTTGGAATTCCATGTACCTGTGATATGTACCCTTGACCCTCGGTTTCAAGATGTTGCACGTGAGATCCTGACCCTCTCCTGCCATGCTCCCGCTTTCAGCATTAGTGAACCCAGGCCAATCAGTAGATCTCTTGTAGGGAAATGAATGTCCCACAAAGACTGGGAATGAGACTCCTCTTTCAGGCTGAAGAAAGGAGGGTCAAAGGAAAGAGTGATTTTAGGATTCTGGGACAACTTTAAGAAAAGCTCACGTTTTGCTTATGCCCTAGGCCTGGTGCAATGAGCAGAGCAAAGCCTTTGCTTTGATACGAGGGACACCCCAAGAGGGGAAAGGTGACAGACAGATGAGGTAGGAGAGTGGCCAGCTCCTTTGAGAGATAATCTAATATCCCAGAAAGGATGTTAAAAGTGAGGTTGTGGCCTGGCGTGGTGGCTCACACCTGCAATCCCAGCACTTTGGGAGTCCAAGGTGGGTGGAACACTTGAGGCCAGAAGTTTGAGACCAGCTTGGCCAACATGGTGAAACCCCATCTCTCCTAAAAATACAAAAGTTAGCTGGGTGTGGTGGCGCACAACTGTAATCCTAGCTACTCAGGAGGCTGTGGCAGGAGAATCACTTGAATTTAGGAGGCAGAGGTTGCAGTGAGTGAGCTGAGATCATGCCACTGCACTCTGGTCTTGGTAACAGAGTGAGCAAGACTCTGTCTCAAAAAAGAAAAAAAAAAAAAAAAAAAAAAAGGAGGTGCTTAAACTGCTCTGTAAATTCTAGGGTTAGTACCTTCCCAGTGGAGCCACAGGTGCAGAGCCAGGCCTCTGTTCTTCTCTGGCTGACAAGCACTCCCTACTAACACATTCAGAGCAGCCACCTCACAGAAGTGCTGAGTTTTCAGTGTGGTGGTTCTATGATGTTGGCTATGCCAACGAGACATGCCAGGAAGCACTACCTGGAGGTTCTGGGGACTGCAGGCATTCTGGAGGAGAGCTGAAGCAGAGGCTCTGGGACCTAGACGAAACCTTAGGGCTCTTTAGCCCATCCCTAGCTGTCATTTTACAGATGCGGAAACAGGTGGGAAATGGCTTGCTCAAGAGCACACAGAGTTAGTGGCAAAACTGGGTCCACCACACTGGTTGTTACGGTTCTTTTTTTTTTTTTGAGACAGAGTCTTGCTCTGTCACCCAGGCTGGAGTGCAACGGCGTGATCTCGGCTCACTGCAACCTCCTGCCTCCCAGGTCCAAGTGATCCTCCTGCCCCCGCCTCCTGAGTAGCTGGGACTACAGGCACTTGCCACCGTGCCCAGCTAATTTTTGTATTTTCAGTAGAGACAGGGTTTCACCATGTTGGTCAGGGTGGTCTCGAACTCCTGACTTCATGATCTGCCAGCCTCAGCCTCCCAAAGTGCTGGGATTACAGGTGTGAGCCACCGCGCCCGGCTGGTTGTTATGGTTCTTAAAACTTAGGTCCTCATGGTGAAAGGCTTAGGGCAACGTGGCGAAACTCTGTCTCTATAAAAAATACAAAAATTAGCCAGTTGTGGTGGCATGCACCTATACTCCTAGCTACTCAGGAGGCCTAGGTGGGAGGATGGCTTGAGCCTGGGAGGTGGAGGTTATGGTGAGCTAGGATTGTGCCACTGCATTCCAGCTTGGGTTGCAGAACGAGACCCTGTCTCATAACAAAAGCAAAAACAAAAAACCCCACAAAACTTAGGTCCACCATACTAGATGATTCCTCACATACTCCCCATCTTAGTTCCTTACTGTGGGGCATGAATAAGCAAGTACTGTGCAGCTTGGCCCAGTTAGAATGAAATGCTAACCATTAACCTCCAAAAGCCCTCACTTTTTGTCTGTGCCTAAAGTTGCTCTTCATCAGAAAGAACCAGACTCTGGTAGAAAGAAAACAGGTCTGCTTCCAGCAAAATCTTAAACCCAGTGGAGACATAAAATGAAAAGGGCCTAGAGGACCCTAAAATAAAGGAGACAGGGAACTTTGGGGATGCTTATTGCAAACGGTTATAATTAAAGTGGTATTTTACAAGTGTTTAAGACAGAGGGCAAACAGGCTCCCAGCCAGGCCTCAGCTTTAGAGGCCCATCCTGGAGGGGAAGCGGCACTTGCAGGGAACATGAGCTCAATCACTATTGCTCACTAAGCACAGAGTCACACTGGAGTCATCTTAGGGAGGCTGTGAGGAAGAAAAGGGAGTGCAGAGAGCCATGAAGCAACTACTTTAAATTCTGAATCTTGCTGTGTTCCCACGGAGCATGCTGCCTTCTTAGAGCAGACCTCGGAGCCACCCCAGGGACTAACACAGATCCTCCCTGGGGCGCAGGCTTCTCCTGCTAGCGTAGGGTGCCTAGGTCACCCTCATCCTCATTTATCATCACAGACTTCTTTCTGCCTGCCAGATATCTTCCCTACTTGTGGCTTTAAAATACCAGCAGGAGGGAAAGCAAGGAATGTTCTCATTAATATAAATCCATAGCAAAAACGATCTGAGAACTGGATGCTTCCCGGGGCTGGCAGGGGTGTGGATGGTTCCCTGCATTCTTTATCCACCGGGTGCTTGAATGGGTAGTGCTATTTAGGCTGCCAAATGTTGGAGCTTTTCAGACTTGTTCATGTTTTTGAGAACCTATGGGGATAATCATTGGGCAGAATCAGAGCCCAGCAGAACACGGGGACGGGGAAGGGTAAAGAGGGGAAACCGACAGAGTCCTGAGGTCATCCCCAGGAGGAAGGGTCACTACTTCCAGAAGTAGCAGCACAAAGGGCTCTGCCAAGACTCTGCGAAGGGGATCCAGGGTACTGGGGGTGGAGAGGTCCCCTCTTGCAGTGTGGGGTTACTGTTTGGGTAAAGCGAAGTCCCAAGCAGTTTCCTGTGCACATTTCCACATGGCCTGCATGAGGCGAGTGAAACCCATGTCTTTAGGCTTTTCCAGGCCTCTCATCAGCCGTTGCTTCATGATGGAAACAAATTCTTTATTGCTCAGCTCACCATTGCCTAGAGGAAGAGGCAAACACAACAGGGATAAGTGTTGGCCTAGGAACAATGCCACTGAGAAAACTCCATTGTCCACACAAAGTGGATTCCAAAGCCCAGACATTCTCACAGCCAAACTCAATTCTCTTATCTTATAATTCATTAGTTTATTCCTTCCTTGATATTACCGACTGCAACTCAGCGACAGTTCAGTGTAGTGTGACCAAAGTTGAATGAAAATACAGTATATGCCAGGTCTTGTGCCAACTGTTTAAAACAAGGAGATAAATGAGCTTTGAGCTTTGTCCCTTGAAATACTCCCGGGTTGTAGGAGAGACACATTATTACCACAGTGTGGGGTAAACAGAGGATGCTATGGGGGCACAGAGGAAGAATCTCCCACCCTGACTGAGGGTGATGCAAGGACAGACAGTAAAGGCTTCCTGGAAGCGACTCCTGAGTAGAATCTCACAGGATTAGCAGCAGTTGGCCAAGTGAAGGGCAGATGGGGGAGGCATTCCAGGGAGAAGTAGCATAAGCAAGGGTACAGGCAGGACGCAGTGTGGTTGCTAGGAAACTACAAGTAGGCAGTTAGGTATTGCTGGACACTAAAGAGGCAGGTGTATGGGAAGTAAACTAAGGAGGAAGGCAGGGAGCCGAGTGTGGTGACTTGTGCTTGTTATCCTAGCTACTTGGGAGGCTGAGGCAGGAGGATCTCTTGAGGTCAAGAGTTTAAGACCAGCCTAGATAACACAGTGTGACCCTGTCTCTAAAAATTTTTTTTCAAATTAACTGGGCATAGTGGTGGACACTTGTAGTCCCAGCTACTTGGGAGGCTAAGGCAGGATGATTACTTGATTACCACCAGTGATTGCAGCAATCACCAGGAGCCAAGGCTGCAGTGTGCTATGATGACCGCTGCACTCCAGCCTGGGTGACACAGTGAGACCATGTCTCTAGGGAAAAAAAAAAAAAGAGGTGGGCAGGAGACAGGTACCCCAGGGTGTGTATTGCTCCTAAAGGGCTGGCACTTTCTCTTCCAGGCAATGGAACATCAGAAAAAACTGGAAGCAGGGGAGTAAGAAGTAGGCAGATTTCCATTTTGGACAGATTTTTCTGGCTGGCTGTGTGAGGATGAATTGGAAGGTGGCACACCTGGAATATGGGGGTCAGTTAGGAGACTGCTGCAGTAGTATCTCTGCTGCAGTGGAGAGATGGTGAAGGGGTTTCATGGGGAAAACCAAAATCAAACTTTGGCTTTGGATCAAGCCTATTTTCTCATGGTTTCCCAATCCACCCTCTTCAGCGTCAGAATCTCAGGGCTGGAAGAAACTTTGGAGAGCATCTGTTTTGTTTGTTTGTTTGTTTTGAGACGGAGTCTTGCTCTGTTGCCCAGGCTAGAGTGCAGTGGCGCAATCTCAGCTCACTGTAACCTCCGCCTCCCAGGTTCAGGAGATTCTCCTGCCTCAGCCTCCTGAGTAGCTGGGACTAGAGGCACGTGCCACCATACCCAGCTAATTTTTGTAATTTTTTTTCTTTTGAGATGGAGTCTTGCTGTGTCACCTAGACTGGAGTCTCTCTCTGTTGCCCAGGCTGGAGTGCAGTGGCAAGATCTTGGCTCACTGCAACCTCTGCCTCCCGGGTTCAAGAGGTTCTCCTGCCTCAGCCTCCTGAGTAGCTGGGACTACAGGCACATGTCACCACACCCAGCTAATTTTTGTATTTTTAATAGAGATGGGGTTCCACCATGTTGGCCAGGCTGGTCTCTAACTCCTGACCTCATGATCCGCCCATCTTGGCCCCCCAAAGTGCTGGGATTACAGGCATGGGCCACCGCGCCTGGCCCTAATGTTTGCATTTTTAGTAAAGATGGGGTTTCACTATGTTGGCCTGGCTGGTCTCAAACTCCTGACCTTATGATCCACCCGCCTCGGCCTCCCAAAGTGCTGGGATTACAGGCATGAGCCACTGTGCCCGCCGTTGGAGAGTATGTTTTTTTTTTTTTTTTTTTTTTTTTTTTTTTTTTTTGAGATAGAGTCTCGCTCTGTCACCCAGGTTGGAGTGCAGTGGCGCGATCTCGGCTCACTGCAAGCTCTGCCTCCCAGGTTCATGCCATTCTCCTGCCTCAGCCTCCTGAGTAGCTGAGACCACAGGCGTCTGCCATCATGACTGGCTAATTTTTTTGTATTTTTAGTAGAGACAGGGTTCATCGTGTTAGCCAGGATGGTCTCGATCTCCTGACCTCGTGATCCGCCCGCCTCGGCCTCCCAAACTGCTGGGATTACAGGCGTGAGCCACAGAGCCTGGCCGAGAGCATCTGTTTTAACTAGAAATCACCCAAGCCACGCGGAACAGTAACCACTGTGACAGCAGAGGTACAGTCACCCTTTGCAAGACACCCAGGAGCCTGTTGATTAAAAGAATGACACCCATTACTGGTGGTGGTAAGACAGCAGGAAACCCACAAACCTACCTCTACTCATGATTGGTCTGGGAGGAGTGTGGAAGGAAGGAATAAATGGTTTACTTCTGTAGAGTACCCAAAACCTAAACTGGCTCATGTTTTCTGGCTGAAGAGAGTATGGGCATCCTCAGAGACAGGAAACCCCTACAGCAAGACAAAACCCAAAACCAAACTCAACAAAACAAAACCCAAAACCAAAACAAAAAAACCTTTGGCTTATTTACATAAAGTACAAAGGTAAAACTGTGTTACTAGAAGTCAGAAAAGTGGTGACTCTTGGGGAAGGAAGTGACTGGAGGTACCAAGTGGGGCTTTGTAGTCCTGGTAGTGTGATGTTTCTAAATAATGCTGGTTATACAAGCGTGTTCAGCTTTTTAAAAATTCACCAAGCTGTACACTTAAGATATTTGTACTTTAGGCTGGGCACAGTGGGTCACGCTTGTAATCACAGCACTTTGGGAAGCCGAGGCGGGCAGATGGCTTAAGGCCAGGAGTTCAAGACCAGCCTGGTCAACATGGTAAAACCTCGTCTCTACTGAAAATACAAAAAATTAGCTGGGCATGGTGGTGGGTGCCTATAATCCCAGCTACTTGGGAGGTTGAGGCATGAGAATCATTTGAATTTGGGAGGTGGAGGTTGCAGTGAGCGGAGATGGCATCACTGTACTCCAGCCTGGGTGACAGAGTGAGACTCTGTCTCGGAAAAAAAAAAAAAAAATTGTACTTTTCCGTATGTGTATTATATTGCAATATAATAAAAAGTTAAAATATAGCCTTGCTTGGGCTGGGTGCGATGGCTCATGCCTATAATCCCAGCACTTTGGGAGGCTGAGATGGGCAGATCACGAGGTCAGGAGATCGAGACCATTCTGGCCGACATGGTGAAACCCAGTCTCTACTAAAAATACAAAAAAATTAGCTGGGCGTGGTGGCGGGTGCCTGTAGTCCCAGCTACTCAGGAGGCTGAGGCAGGAGAATGGCGTGAACCTGGGAGGCAGAGCTTGCTGGGAGCTGAGATCGTGCCACTGCAGTCCAACCTTTTTTTCTGACTCTTTGTCAAAAAAAAAAAAAGCCTTGCTTGGCTGAAAAGTAATGAATAATTTGGCTTATCAAGAATGTAGGCCGAGGCCGGGTGTGGTGGCTCTAGCCTGTAATCCCAGCACTTTGGGAGGCCGAGACGGGCGGATCACGAGGTCAGGAGATCGAGACCATCCTGGTGAACATGGTGAAACCCCGTCTCTACTAAAAAATACAAAAAACTAGCCGGGCAAGATAGCAGGTGCCTGTAGTCCCAGCTACTCGGCAGGCTGAGGCAGGAGAATGGCGTAAACCCGGGAGGCGGAGCTTGCAGTGAGCTGAGATCCGGCCACTGCACTCCAGCCTGGGCGACAGAGCAAGACTCCATCTCAAAAAAAAAAAAAAAAAAAAAAATGTAGGCCGAGGCCAGGCGCGGTGCCTCACGCCTGTAATCCCAGCACTTTGGGAGGCTGAGGCGGGTGGAGAATCTGAGGTCAGAAGTTCGAGACCAGCCTGGCCAACGTGGTAAAACCCTGTCTCTACTAAAAATAGGAAAAATTAGCCGGGCATGGTGGCGGGCACCTGTAATCCCAGCTACTTGGGAGGCTGAAGCAGGAGAACTGCTTGACCCCAGGAGGCAGAGGTTGCAGTGAACCATGACTGTGCCATTGCACTCTAGCCTCGGCAACAAGACTGAAACTCCATCTCAAAAAGAAAAAAAAAAAAATGTAGGCTGAGGCATGGTGGCTCACACCTGTAATCTCAGCACTTTGGGAGGTTGAGGTGGGAGGATCATTTGAACTCAGGAGTTCAAGACCAGCATGAGCAATATAGTGAGACCTTGTCTCTACAAAAGTTAAAAAATAAGCTGAGCATGGTGGTGCCTGCCTGTAGTCCCAGCTACCTGGGAGGCTGAAGTGGGAGAATTGCTTGAGTCTGAACGGAGGGGATTGTGGTGAGCCAACACTGTGCCTCCGCACTCCAGCCTGGGCAACAGAGCAAGATGCTGTCTCGAAAAAAAAAAAAAAAAAGAAAAGAAATGTAGGCCAGGTGTGGTGGGGCTCATGCCTGTAATCTCAGCAACTCAGGAGGCCAAAGCAAGAGGACAGCTTTAGGCCAGAAGTTTGAGACGAGCTTGGGCAACATAGCAAGACCCCTTCTCTACAAAAAATTTTTAAAAAAATTAGCTGGCTGTGGTGGCATGTGCCTCCGAAGCTACTCAAGAGGCTGAGGTGAGGGGATCACTTGAACTTAGGAGTTTGAGGTTACAGTGAGGTATGATCTCATCACCACATTCCTGCCTGGTGACAGAGCAGGTGCAGTGGCTCATGCCTATAATCCCACCAATTTGGGAGGCCAAGAAGGGAGGACTACTTGAGTCAGGAGTTTGAGGCCAGCCTAGAAAACACAGTGAGACCTCTCTCTAAAAAAAACAAAAACAAATGAAAAAAATGTAATTAAGAGAACAGAGGCCGGGCGCGGTGGCTCAAGCCTGTAATCCCAGCACTTTGGGAGGCCGAGACGGGCGGATCACAAGGTCAGGAGATCGAGACCACCCTGGCTAACATGGTGAAACCCCATCTCTACTAAAAAAATACAAAAAACTAGCCGGGCGAGGTGGTGGGCGCCTGTAGTCCCAGCTACTCGGGAGGCTGAGGCAGGAGAATGGCGTAAACCCGGGAGGCGGAGCTTGCAGTGAGCTGAGATCCGGCCACTGCACTCCAGCCCGGGCGACAGAGCAAGACTCCGTCTCAAAAAAAAAAAAAAAAAAAAAAAAAAAAAAGAACAGAAAGTTCTCAACAGGATTCTTATACTTTGTATAAAAAGAAGCTTGAGGCTGGGTGTGGTGGCTCACGCCTGTAATCCCAGCACTTTTGGAGGCTGAGGCAGGTGGATCACCTGAGGTCAGGAGTTCAAGACCAGCCTGGCCAACAGGGTGAAACCCTGCCTCTACAAAAAATACAAAAAAAGTTAGCTGGGTATGGTGGTGGGTGCCTGTAATCCCAGCTACTTGGGAGGCCGAGGCAGGAGAATCGCTTGAACCTGGGAGGTGGAGGTTGCAGTGAGCCGAGATCGTGCCATTGCACTCCAGCTGGGCAACAAGAACTTGACCCCAGGAAGCAGAGGTTGCAGTGAACCAAGACTGTGCTGTTGCTGTTGCACTTCAGCCTGGGCAACAAGAGTGAGCCTCAAAAAAAAAAAAAAAAAAAAAAAAAAAAGCAGCAGCTTGAAAATGAAAAAATATGAAGTCACTTCACTGAAACTACTATGGGTTTGCGTTCTGCTTCTGTAAGGAGAGATGATGATCACGTGACCACCATGAGTGGATTTTGTTACTGTGAACCAGGTCTATAACTGTACGTTACTGGCATGCATGCGTGATTTGTGAGTTCAATTCTAAAATCTGTGATGAAGAAGTCTATTTGAAAATCGAATTCTCCATCCCCTGGCACTTTATTTTGTTTATTTGTTTTATTTTTTTGAGATGAGGTCTTGCTCTGTTGCCCAAGCTGGAGTGCAGTGCTAGGATCATACCTCACTACAGTCACAAACTCCTGGGGTCAAGTGATCCTCCCACCTCAGCTTTCCAGTAGCTACAACTACAGGCACACACTCCCACATCCTGGCTAAACTTATTTTTTGTAGAGATGGGATCTCGCTATGTTGCCTAAGCTGGTCTTGAACTCCTGGCCTCAAGCGATCCTCCCATCTCAGCCTCCCAGGTTGCTGGGATGACGGTTGTGAGTCATTCTACAGGCTTTCCTTTGGCATTTTGACCTAAGATCTTGCAGTGGTAAAAGTAACAATGGCTTTTAATTAGTATACTTTTTTCTTTCTAGATTAATAAACCTCAGGGATGTTAAATAATTTTCCAAAAGTGATTTAAGTAGATATTGACAGAGCCTCTTTCTAAAAAGCTAGAAAATCAAACATTTCCCGGGACTTCTAGGGAAAAGGGCGGACTTGAGAAGTTAGTTGCATTTATTCCCATATTTACTTCACAGACCAGCTCTTGGATATTGGCTTCAAAAATTATAAAAATAATAAAAATATATTTTATTTGGAAAAATTTTAAACCACCTAGAAGTGATTGGAGTGAAAACAAAAATCTGGAGAAAGTGAATATATGTCTACAGCAGTGCTGTGCATTAGAACTCCCTGTGATGTAGGAAATGTTTTATATTTCAGTACAGTAGCCACTAGCTAGTTTAAACGTAAACATAGCCTTTGTAGGGACATGGATGCAGCTGGAAACCATCATTCTCAGCAAACTATTTCAAGAATAGAAAACCAAATACCGCATGTTCTCACTCATAGGTGGGAATTGAACAATAAGATCACTTGGACACAGGAAGGGGAACATCACACACCGGGTCCTATTGTGGGGAGCGGAGAGCGGGGAGCGGGGAGGGATGGCATTGGGAGATATACCTAATGTAAATGACGAGTTAATGGGTGCAGCACACCAACATGGTACATGTATACATATGTAACAAACCTGCATGTTGTGCACACGTATCCTAGAACTTAAGGTATATAAAAAAAAAAAATTTACATGTAGCTAATAGCCACATGTGCCTTGGGGGTATCATACTGTGGGCAGGGAAGCTCTAGAGAATAAACCCACCCCTACGTGAGAGTGAGGCCGTCTCCTTAACCTAGCCCTAGGGCTTTCTTTGAGTTCAACCTTGGTTTTGTGGGTACAGGCTGGATATTTATTTTATTTATTTAATTGTATTTTTTGAGACAAGGTCTCACTCTGTCACCCAGGCTGGAGTGCAGTGATGCGCTCATGGCTCACTGTGGCCTTGACCTCCCAGCTTCAAGTGATCCTCTCACTTCAACCTCCTGAGTAGCTGGGACTACAGGTACACATGTGCCACCATGCCTGGCTAATTTTTAAAATTTTTTGTAGAGACGAGGTCTCACTATATTGCCCAGGCTGGTCTCAAACTCCTGGGCTCAAACAATCTTCCTGCCTTAGCCTCCTAAAGTGCTGAGATTGCAGGTATGAGCCACCATGCCAGGTCAAGGCTAGAGATTTAAATAACTCAAATTCAACTTAATAACGTAAATAATTCAAGTTAATAAACACCTACTATGTGAGAAGTACTATCCAAGGTCTTATGTTTGGAGGAAGGTGAAAACAACTTGCAACTACCCTTAAAAAGCTCAGGGAACCAAGTCAAGGAATAAAAAAGCCCAGAAGTGATTCATTATGCTGGGACCGAAAGGGAAGCTCCATAGGCCGGAGCTTCTGAGGAAGCTCTTGAATTCCATTAGCCCAGCTTTCTGGAGGATGACGAACAACAAATACTGGCTGTGGAGTAAGAGAGGGTGGTAATACATTAAATAGAACACAGGGGGCAGTACAGTTTTAGTTTAAATCCTGGTTTTGCCATCTACTATTTATTTATTTATTTATTTTTATTTTTATTTATTTATTTTTTGAGACGGAGTCTCACTCTGTTGCCCAGGCTGGAGTGCAGTGGCCGGATCTCAGCTCACTGCAAGCTCCGCCTCCCGGGTTTACGCCATTCTCCTGCCTCAGCCTCCCGAGTAGCTGGGACTACAGGCGCCCACCACCTTGCCTGGCTAGTTTTTTGTATTTTTTAGTAGAGACGGGGTTTCACCGTGTTCGCCAGGGTGGTCTCGATCTCCTGACCTTGTGATCCGCCCGTCTCGGCCTCCCAAAGTGCTGGGATTACAGGCTTGAGCCACCGCGCCCAGCCAATTTTTGTATTTTTAATAGAGACAGGGTTTCACCATGTTGGCCAGGCTGGTCTTGAACTTCTGACCTCAGGTGATCTTCCTGCCTCAGTCTCCCAAATACTATTATCTTTGTGACCTTAGGAAACTTACTTAATCTCTCTGAGTCTCAGCTTTCTCATCAGTAAAAAGTGGTCAATAACAATACCTAGGTCAGAAGATTAAATGAGCAGATTAACTTTCTGGCTCATAGTAAGCATTAAAAAAATGTAAGCATCCACTGTTACTGTTGTTAGTAGTATATCACCTACCATACCTAAAAACTAATGCCAAGGTCAAACCAGAACCAGATCTCTTGAATGGGCTAAACGACAGAGCACAGTGGCCACAAACACAACAGACCACTGTGTGGAGCTGGAATTCTATGGAGATGGAATGCGACTGGCTGGAATGTGCGCTGGGAGGTGGAGAGATCAGTGCTGTCTTCTTTCTAAAGACACTCAGATACTTGAGTGCTCCATATCTACTAAGCAGAAAGTTGAGTCTGACATTTTTAAGATGCTTATGGTCATAAATTAATTTAGGCCTATAGGCATATTGGAATTATAAGAAGAAGAAATGGAAAACAGAAGCCAGGGCCAGGGGTTTGATTTCTCAATATCATCGTGCCGCGGGCTGAGCTGTAGCTTGAAGAGGATAGGCTGGTACACTGATGCTGTCTGCAAGGCTCCATTATATACAGGGCCTCTAAGGGCAGCTAGGCTGTTTCCCCTCCCGACTCCAGAGGGCCCCACTCACCATCACAGTCAAAGAGTGCAAACACCACATCACACACGTGGTCTGAGAGCTCCACTTTAGCCACTGTCCTGGCCACCTGCTGCATGGTCACTGAAAAAAGAAAGAGGTGCATTAGCACAGCAGAGGGACTTTCATTTTGCTTTCTTTGATTCAGGGGATAAAACAACTCAGTCATAATACAAGTTTTCAACTGCATTTAAGTCACATTTCAGAAAATGGTAAATTAGGCCGGCCACAGTGGCTCACGCCTGTAATTCCAGCACTTTGGGAAGCCGAGGAGGGTGGATCGCCTGAAGCCAGGAGCTCAAGACTAGCCTGGCCAAGATGGTGAAATCCTGTCTCTAGTAAAAATACAAACAATTAGCCGGGCATGGTAGCAGGTGCCTGTAGTCCCAGCTACTTGGGAGCCTGAGGCAGAGAATTGCTTGAACCCGAGAGGTGGAGGCTGCAGTGAGCCGAGATCACGCCACTGCTCTCCAGTCTGGGAGAGCGAGACTCCGTTTCAAAAAAAAAAAAAAAGAAAATGATAATTGAGTTTTTATTCATAACCTCCATAACCTCCCTCCTTTTCACCTCAGGTTCTGTTCTCTTCTACTGCTGCTACACTTTAGGAGGTATATATAGTTAATTAAGAATGCCTAGGCTGGCCAGGCGCAGTGGCTCACACCTGTAATCCCAGCACTTTGGGAGGCTGAGGCAGGTGGGTCACCTGAGATCAGGAGTTCGAGACCAGTCTGACCAACATGGTGAAACCCTGTCTCTACCAAAGATACAAAAAATTAGCTGGGTATGGTGGCGGGTGCCTGTAATCCCAACTACTCAGGAGGCTGAGGCAGGAGAATCACGTGAACACGGGAGGCAGAGGTTGCAGTGAGCTGAGATTGCACTATTGCACTCCAGCCTGGGCAACAAGAGGAAGACTCTGTCTCAAAAAAAAAAAAAAAAAAAAAAAAAAAGAATGCCTACAGCAGGCATTGTGACTCATCTTTATAATCCCAGCACTTTGGGAAGCCGGGGGGAGCAGATTGCTTGAGCTCACGAGTTCGAGACGAGCATGAGCAACATGGTGAAACCCTGTATCTACAAAAAATGCAAAACATTAGCCCGGCATGGTGGCGCACACCAGCTACTTGGGAGGCTGAGGTGAGAGGATAGCTTGAGCCCAAGAGGCAGAGGTTTCAGTGACCTGAGATGGCGCCACTGTATTCCAGCCTGTGCAACAGAGTGAGACACTATCTCAAAAAATAAAAAGTGCCTGATATTCAATTTATAGACAGAAAGTAGATTAGAGGTTGTCATGGGCTGAGGGGAGTGAGGAGTTAGTGCTTTATGTATACAGAATTTCTGTCTGGGGTGATGGAAACATTTTGAAAATAGTGATGATGGTTGTACAACATTGTGAATGTAATTAATGTAATTCCACTGACTTGTATATTTAAAAATGGTTATAATGGCACATTTTATGCCATATATATTTTTATATATTATATATATATATTTATAGAAATATATAAATGGGGGTGGGAACAAGGAGGCTTGTCTGTGGTGTGAGTACACTAAGGCTTCACGCCTCAGTGGCTGATTGACAGCTAACTGCCTGCACAGTGAGTCCTCCTTGCCCAGCTCTGTCCCTCCTCCCTACTGGTTTTGCACCAGACTTCTTCCAACTGAGTCCATTGGGATATGCACTGGCCCTTGTCTTAATAGTTCAGGATGCATATCTTTCTTTTTGTTTTGAGACAGAGTCTTACTCCGTCCACTAGACTGGAGTGCAGTGGCGCGATCTCAGCTCACTGCAACTGCTGCCTTCCGGGTTCAAGCGATTCTCCTGCTTCAGCCTCCTGAGTAGCTGGGACTACTGGTGCCCGCCACCATGCCTGGCTAATTTTTATATTTTTAGTAGAGACGGAGTTTCACCATGTTGGCCAAGGTGGTCTCGAACTCCTGACCTCAGGTGATCTGCCCACCTCGGCCTCTTAAAGTGCTGGGATTACAGGCGTGAGCCACTGCGCCCAGCGTGCCTGGCCAATAGTTCAGGATGCCTATCTTACTTTAAAAATATATATATTTTTAGACCTCAGCAAAAAATCACTTTTCTCTTGCCGTTTTCTCTTTCCCTGACATTTACTGTCAAACACTAGCAATTATGTTAGAATTGGGTTCTCATGAAAGACAAGACAGGAAGGACCAGGCAATTTCCACCGCCTTCTCTCTCATTTATCCTCAAACCTGGTCTAGCTACACCTATAAATCATGTTATTGCATCTGGACACATTCTTAAGTGAGGTAAAATGAGGGAAAGAAAAGGATTAATTTCCATTTATGCTGGTAATGAAGGGCTCTCTATAATCATCCCATTAGATTCATCCAGAAGCCAAGTGAACTTAAACTAGAACCAGAATGCCTTGTTTATTGCATTCCTATAATTTCAGTTCCTGTTATCAGCCCATCTTGTCAATTTTTTTTTTCACATTTGATCTTTCACTTTGCCTCTATAACCTCCATATATTCACCTGATATGGTTTAGATTTGTGTCCCCACCCAAATCTCATGTCAAATTGTAATTCCCAGGCCAGGCATGGTGGCTCACACCTGTAATCCCAGCACTTTGGGAGGCCGAGGCAGATGGATCACCTGAGGTCAGGAGTTTGAGACCAGCCTGCCCAACATGGTGAAACCCTGCCTCCACTAAAATAAATACAAAAATTAGCTGGGCGTGGTGGCGCGCCCCTATAGTCCGAGCTACTCAGGAGGCTGAGGCAGGAGAATTGCTTGAACCTGGGAAGCAGAGGTTGCAGTGAGCCAAGATTGTGCCACTGCTCTCCAGTCTCGGTTACAGAGCAAGACTCTGTCTCATAAAAACAAAACAAAAACAAAACAAAAAAAAAAACAAAAAAACCCCTGAAAAACCAAAAACAAATGGTAATCCCCAGTGTTGGAGGAGGGGCCTGGTGGGAGGTGACTGGATCATGGGGGCAGATTTCCCCCTTGCTGTTCTCATGACAGTGAGCGAGTTCTCATGAGATCTGGTTGTTTAAGTGTGTGGCACCTCCCACCTGTCTGTCTTCCTCCTGCACTGGCCATGTGAGACGTGCCTCCTTCCTCTTCACCTTCCACCAGGATTATGTTTCCTACAATGATGACAGCTGGTCATTATACTTCTCAGTAGGAAAGCTACTAAGGAAACTCCATTCACCTCAGAAGATTAACCTCAAAAGATTACTCAGTGAAAACAGAACAAGATCAGAAGGAACTGGAAGCGCTCAAACTGTGATTGCCTACAGCTCTACTCTTTGCCACCACAGTAATGTGTCCTGAGAAGGGGATCAGAACCTGTTCTGTATTAGATAAACATGAACACTTTCTGTTAACCATTCCTTTTTCTGCATTTCATATCAACCTTAAGCTTCTAACTTCCTTTTCTCTTTTCCAGTTCTTCCATTCTCTCAGGGCACAGCCTTCGGCAATTGTCTTGATATTTCAAGTACTCATCTTCTCCCCATGAAGATGGTGCCCTTTCCTGTAAATAAACCATTAATTAAATAATACTCAAGGATGTCAGTGAGAGCTCTTGACAATTTCTAGTGAGAGGCTCATTAAACTGGTATTAAGTGGTTGTAGAATAGGGACTTCTGGAGGCCTCCAGCAAGAATGCCTCATTACAGATGCCATCTCTTCACAGAAAGTTAGAGATTACGTTCCATCTCACATGGAGAGGGCTCTGGTGTCCTTCCTATGATAGGAAGAAGAACTAGGGCTGCTAAATTATTGTAGCCCAAACCACTGGGATGTTAGCCAGCAAATAGCCTAGCTGGGGTCCCCTTTCATGGTACAAGATCCTCATTATAGGCCCCTGGGGTATGAATCAGAGTCGTGAAGGAAGCCAACATTTAACTAGCTGGTGAGCTGTCAAACTAGGAGCACCTGGGATGAGTGGGATGACAGCAGATTACAAGCCAAGTGCTTGACAGCTGGTCCTGAGAATTGGTTCATTCATATTTGCTTCCAATATCTCTGAATCCAAAGCCATAAACCACAGCAAGCAGAACAAGTTTTCCTCCCAGGTCTTGACTTTCCTATGCAGACCTGATACTAGAATTCTGGCCTCCCTATTTGATGATGCTAATTGATTGATGGTTCCCGATCTGAAAGATGGCTACAGAGAGCATGAAGGCACCCCAGTGAAGGCCTAGCTTTCTAAATATTTTTGTACAAATCTGGCTCAGCTGCCTGAACAATGTATTTAAGCATGATTGGATGATTCCTATTAGAATGGGATGGGAGAGAATTTGTAGAAGTGGGCTCAACTGGTACTCAAAAATCTGGCACCATCTGGCTTTTTGCAAAGTCCAGGCAGAATCTGAGTTGTGTCAGGTCCCCAATTTACTCTCCAGCATGATTCATGACTGGCCATTTCAACAGTAAAAAGAAACCCTGAGTTTGTGTGACATAGTATCAGAAACTACATACATAAATCTATTCACCACAATAGTTAAACAGAAGAGCTCTGGAGTGATGTGAGCCCAAATGTCCACTTGGAATCAGAGCATCTTAGAACTGGAAGATACCTCAAAGGAAATATGAAGTGAAATAATTTGCCCAGGGTCACAATGCTAGATGGTAACAGAGCTGGGTCTCAACTTTTGGCTGGTGCTCTTTCCCTATACACACTGGGTCTACATGATCCCTTCCATATACGGACAATATCAATTCCTCCATGAATCTGTCACCCTAAGGAGAAAGGGTTTAGATTAAAGAAAAGTCACATGAGAAATACTCAAGTCCTTTTGGTGAGGGATGAATAATTGAGTAACTAGGAGTTGTGAGGCGCCAGCATTAATTATAGGTTGGCCGTGGATCTGACTACCCCCTACGGTGGAAGACACTGAGTATTGCCTAGGAACTCATACCGACAATTTTAGGGACAACTTAAAAAGTGTATTCAACAGCAATCCAATGAAAAGCACATGTAACAAAGGTGGCCCTGGGAGTTTTTCTCCATAGCCGCCTCTGATGCACACATACAGCTTCAGGCAGCACGACCCAGTTAGGAGCTACCCGCCTCTTCCTAATGCAAAGGTATTTGGAAAGGTGGTAAGACAAGTTGGGCTGACAGTCTCTAAACTGTGTGGCCGTGTACTATTCCTGCCTTACCGGACTGCAGTGGAGAAAATAAAAAACTGGCTGGTGATGGCCAAGGTTAAGTGAGGGGAGATGGTTCTGCTTCAGCCCTGGAAATGCTGACGCAGATGTCTTGTTTTGTTTTTTTTTTTTTGAGACGGAGTCTCGCTCTGTTGCCCAGGCTGGAGTGCAGTGGCGCAATCTTGGCTCACTGCAAGCTCCGCCTCCTGGGTTCACGCCATTCTCTTGCCTCAGCCTCCCAAGTAGCTGGGACTACAGGCGCCCGCCACCTCGCCTGGCTAGTTTTTTGTATTTTTTAATAGAGACGGGGTTTCACCGTGTTAGCCAGGATGGTCTCAATCTCCTGACCTTGTGATCCGCCTGTCTCGGCCTCCCAAAGTGCTGGGATTACAGGCTTGAGCCACCGCACCCGGCCGTCTTGTTTTCTTAAGTCCATCCCTAGATGGCCTTGGGTGGAACAAGGGGGAGGATATTTCCTTGAAGAGCATGTGTCCTGTCTTTTGTATCTTCTTCCATGAGCTTTTGTTAATGCAAATGCACATTTTAACCTAGTTCTGGGGTGAGGGGAGGGGAAAGGACAACATTTAGGAGAACTAGCAATTTAAGGAGCCAAGAGCAATGCAGTCTACGAGTAACGGAAATTACAACAAATCCTTGTTCTGCACGGTGTTCTTAGGCCCTATCCCCTTTGACCCCCTGCGTACTCAGGCTGCCTAACTGTCGTGATGCTGCTAGTCCTAGCTCCTAACTTCCAGGACACACCATGGAGAAGATCTGTTTTCTGAGCCTCAGAGTATCCTCCCAGATGATGGCTTCAATGGGCTTACACGCTTAATTTGGTACAAACTGACTTGGCAGTAACATTTATTGCCATTGTCTAGTATTGTGTCTGGGTTTATTAAAAATCCCCATCACATCTTGTCCACAAAGGGCTAGCATTTCTGCAAGCACCATTAGGTAGTCAATGATTTCAGTTAACACACCCATGGGACAATCACAGTTTAGTGGAGGAGACTGTGTATATATCCACCTATATATATATATATATACACACACACACACATTAAGATGGAGAAACACGTAGAAGAGATATCAGATATACTAATACACACATATGGGATATAATGGAATAGTGTGTATTTAGTAGGAGTTACATTTTGGATCTGAATTCTTTTTTTTTTTTTTTTTTTTGAGACGGAGTCTCGCTCTGTCGCCCAGGCTGGAGTGCAGTGGTGCAATCTCAGCTCATTGCAACCTTGCCTCCCGGGTTTAAGTGATTCTCCTGCCTCAGTCTCCCTAGTAGCTGGGATTACAGGGGCCCGCCACCATGCCTGGCTAATTTTTTGTTTTTTTTAGTAGAGAGAGGGTTTTGTCATGTTGGCCAGGCTGGTCTCAAACTCCTGACCTCAGGTGATCTGCCTGCCTTGACCTCCCAAAGTGCTAGGATTACACGCGTGAGCCACTGTGCCCAGCCTGTATCTGAATTCTAAAGGAGAAAAGAGACCAACTGCACATGTATGGTAGTGGGTGATGTGGGGTGGGAGTTTCTGTTTGAATACAGTATTAAAAGCAGGAAAGAGTGCTAAGGCCTCATTAGAGAGTTAGAACAGAAGGTGCAGGGGGCAAGTACATTAGGAGAAATCTTACAGAGGACTAGTGAAGTCTCCTTGCAAGAAAGCCTTTAAAACAGGCCAAGCATGGTGGCTCATGCCTGTAATCCCAGTACTTCGGGAGGTCAAGGCAGGCAGATTACTTGAGCGCAGGAGTTCGAGATCAGACTGGCCAACATGGCGAAACCCCATCTCTACTAAAAATACAAAATTAGCCAGGCCTGGTGGCACACGCCTGTAATACCAGCTACTCAGGAGGCTGAGGCAAGAGAATCACTTGAACCCAGGAGGCAGAGGTTGCAGTGAGCTGAAATTGGCGCCACCGCACTCCAGCCTGGGTGACAGAGCAAGACTCTGTCCAATATTAACTTGCTTTTCCCTTTCACACTGTTTAAATATTCATTCTCTTAGCTTTATTTTAAAAAGTTGTTTTCACTTAGGAAAGGTGCGGTGGCTCACCCTTATAATCCCAGTGGTTTGGGAGGCCAAGAATTTGAGACCAGCCTGGGCAATAGAGGAAGACCCCATCTCTACGAAAAATTTTAAAAAACATTAGTTGGGCTTGGTGGTGTGCTCCCGCAGTCCTAGCTACTTGGGCAACTGAGGCGGAAGGATTACCTGAGCCCAGGAGTTCAAGTCTGCAGTGAGTTGTGACTGCACCACTGCACTCCAACCTAGGCAACAGATCAAGACCATGTCTCAAAAAACAAACAAACAAACAAAAGATATTTTTGATTAGGTAATATATTAATCTGCTTCAAAATCTGAATGGTACAAAAGGGGTGAAGTCTCTCCCCCGCCTTATACCCCAGTCACCCAGTCGTTCAGAGACAATCAGTATCACCAGTTTCCCCAGAAATATTCTGTCCATATAAAATCAAATATTTACTCTTCACTTCTTCCCTTTTCCCACAAAATGGTGGTGTACTAAATATTGTTTTGCTTTACTCAACAACATATCTTAGAAATAATTCCAGGTGGACATGAGCAGCTTCCTTCAACAGCTGCATAGTATTCCACTGAAAGGATGGATCATAATTTACTTATTTATTTAACCAGTTCCTTATTTACTCTTATCTCAATCTTGAGAAGAAGGTACCTTTTCCCCTTCTCTTTAAAAAATTATTTCCTTGGTGGTCTATGGGGGTCAGCTACAACAGAGTCTGAGTCTCTGATGGCTAAACTGAGAGCAACTGATATATTTAAATTCGGTTTGTTGAAATTAAAGACTAAACAGTCACCTTTACCAGTGTCTTTTTTGTTTGTTTTTTTTGAGACAGGGTCTTGGTTCTGTTGCTCAGGCTAGAGTGCTGTGGCAAGATCATGGCTCACTGCAACTTCTGCCTCCTGGGCTCCTGGTCCTCCCACCTCAGCCTACCTGGTAACTGGGACTACAGGTGTGGATTATACCACACCTGGCTAGTTTTTGCATTTTTAAAAAATTTTATTAAAAATTTTTTTTGTTTTAATTGAGACAGGGTCTTGGTCTGTTGCTCAGGATGGGGTGCAGTAGTGAGGGCACGGCTCACTGCAGCCTCAACATCCTGGGCTCAAATGATCCTCTCTCCTCAGCCTCCAAAGTAGCTAGGACTACAGGCTTGCACCACCATGCCTGGCTAATTTTTGTATTTTTTGTAGAGATGGGGTTTCACCATGTTGCCCAGGCTGGTCTTAAATGCCTGGGCTCAAACAAACCACCCACCTTGGCCTCCCAAAGTGCTGGGATTACAGGCTATGAGCCAATGGGCCCGGCCACAGTGTCTTATTAAACCTTCCCAGGCTTCTCAAGGTAGTAAACCTCTAAGGTAGTAAACCCCCAAAGAAGCAATGCTTATAACAAATATTCCTCTCTATACTTTCCCAATATTGATGTAATTCTAGTAACCATTCTTTTTCTGATCTTTTTCTCAGTGGGATGTAATGTTGGCTGATTTTGTCTTTCCTTATCTATTTATGTGGATGCTTTAACAGTTTATCCTACCCCCATCTCTTCTCTTTGTGATGGTAATCATGAATCCCCAAAGCAGCTCTCCTCCTCCTTAGGGCACTTACCTAATTTTACTAAATCACTATATATTCTAAGTGATCATAAGCCAGAATCAGTCTTTAGAATTGCTAAGTGACTTTAAATTTGGGAAAATAAACCAGGTCTCTGCAGAGAAAATGCCTCATAAAGCAAACATTTATTTCAGAATTTGAGCTTCCTTGCCTACATCATGACTAATTTTACTTTAAAAATTGATGACTCTGTCTTAAATGAATGGAATCCTGGCCAACACTCCTCTTCACATATAAATGTTTTTATCAAATGTAATGATGAAATGAAGTGCAAGAGCTTGCCTCCCACAAATTTTAAAAGAATTTATAAAATAGGAGCTTTTTTCCTGTTGTAATCTCTTCCTTACATGTCTTTGTGACACTCCTGCCTTCCTGCCATGTCTTGGCTGTCTGGGGATGCTCTCCCCTACATTCTTGCTGTGAATTTGCCCAACTTTCTGCCATCACATAAAAGCATTGAGTCACTGATGTAATTCTCTAGGTCCTTCTAGCAGCAGTAGGTGCTAGGGTACTAATGAGAACCCTGGTGTGGAAGTTGCTGAACCTGAACCTTTAGTCTTTGATTTCAGCAAGTCATTTCCCTTCATGAATGTTACAAACAATGAAGTAGGCTGGGCACGTCTGTAATCCCAACACTCTGGGAGGCCGAGCTGGGCAGACCACCCGAAGTCAGGAGTTCAAGACCAGCCTGGCCAACACGGTAAAACCCTGTCTCCATTAAAAATATAAAAACTAGCTGGGCGTGGTAGCACGTGCCTATAATCCCAGCTACCTGGGAGGCTGAGACAAGAGAATTGCTAGAACCCAGGAGGCGGAGGTTGTAGTGAGCTAAGATCACGCTACACACTCTAGCCTGGGTGACAGAGCAAGACTCTGTCTCAAAAAAACCAACCAAACAAACAAAAAACCAAAAAATAAAGTAAAGGTTTAAACAAAATGATTTCTAAGTTATCTTCCAGCCCTAAAATTTAAATCAGTTAAAATGTCCCTATCTTCAGAAGCTCTCGAATAAGAAAACCAAAGGTGTAGGTTTCTAAAATGATGGCTGGTGTGCTGAGCAGAATTCTGAGGTGCCCCCCGCCCAGTATTCCCACCTTCTGGTCCACATATCCTGTGTAATCCCCTCTCCTCAAGTGGGCAGAACCTGTGACTATGATAATCCTGTGATGAGGTTACTGTATATGAGAAAGGTGAAGGGCTAGTCAGTCCTATAACTACGTTATGTAAGAATCCATCTTAGCAGACTAAGGCGAGAGATTCTGTTGCTGGCTCTGAAGAAGTGAGCTGCCATGCTGTGAGGGGACTGGTGGCAAGGAGCTGTAGTCATCTGCTGAGAGCAATGACTGGCCAACAGCCAGCAAGGAAAAGGAGTCCTTGGTCCTACAACTGAAAGGACTTGAATTCTGCCGACAGCAGGAAAGAACTTTGAAGAGGACCCTGAACTCCGGATGAAAATGAAGCCCCCACCAACAACACTGTGATTTCATCCTTGTTAAGATCCTAAGCAGAGAACCCAGCTATGCTATGTTCACACTCTGAATCACAGAAACTGGCCAGTGCGGAAGGCATTTATGATTTGGAATGTCTTTTTTTTTTTTTTTTTTGGTGGGGGACAGAGTCTTGCTCTGTCACCCAGGCTGGAGTACAGTGGCGTGATCTTGGCTCACTACAACCTCTGCCTCCGGGTTCAAGCAATTCTCCCACCTCAGCCTTCTGAGTAGCTGGGATTACAGGTGCCTGCCACCACACCAGGCTAATTTTTGTATATTTAGTAGAGACAGGGTTTCCCCATGTTGGCCAGGCTGGTCGTGAACTCCTGACTTCAGATGATCTGCCTGCTTCAGCCTCCTAAAGTGCTAGAATTACAGGCGTGAGCCACTGTGCCCGGACAAGGGAATGTCTTTTTGAAGTTCCTCAACTGCTACTTTATATAGAGCTGCACTCATCCCTCATCCCCCACCACCTTTTTTTTATTTTTTTTTTTGATACAGCTTCTCATTCTGTCACCCAGGCTGGAGTGCAGTGGCATGATCATAGCTCACTGTAGCCTCAACCTCCTGGACTCAAGTGATCCTCCTGCCTCAGCCTCTTGAGTAGTTGGGACTAGAGGTGTGTGCCACAATGCCTGGCTAATTTTAAAGTATTTTTTGTAGAGACAGATTGGTCTGGAACTCCTCAGCCTCCCAAAGTGCTGGGATTACAGGGCTGTGCCACTGCCTCCAGCCTGCACTCATTCATTTTTTTTCTTCTCTGAGATAGAGTCTCGCTCTGTCGCCCAGGCTGGAGTGCAGTGGCACAGTCTCGGCTCACTGCAACCTCTGCCTCCTGGGTTCAAGCAATTCTCCTGTTTCAGCCTCCCAAGTAGCTGGGATTACAGGTGGGTGCCACCATGCCTGGCTAATTTTTGTATTTTTTTTTAGTAGAGACAGAGTTTCACCGTGTTGACCAGGCTGTTCTCAAACTCCTGACCTCCTGATCCACCCGCTTTGGCCTCCCAAAGTGCTGGGATTACAGGGTTGTGCCACTGTGCCCAGCCTGCACTCATTTTTTGACACAGTGCATTTTGCAGAACCATCATTCTGTTTTACCTACTATACCAAACTCCATAAATTATATCCTACAGGGAAACTAGCCAAGGTCTAATTAAGTTTTACATTTCCTAACAAGGACATAAATTAAAACTGCCACACTTCTTTTGGGAATTCAAGTCTTGCTCTTACTTCAAATGTACCTGACAATTATAAGTCAGTTCACTTTCACAAAGATTTCACATAGACAAGTTGGGTTAACAGTCTCTGTGAGGCCATAGATTTGAATATAATTTTAGGCTATGACATGTCACTTAAAACATTACTTCATTCAGTAAAAAGCTGATTTAGTTATAATCACACAATTTCAAATCTGCATGAACCCTTAGAGATACTTCGAACTCCAACCTGAGGGTCAGAGAAGTGACCTGCTCAAGGAGTCAAAGGAAATTAATGACACGGGAAGGTGCTACAATCCTAACACTCTACCCCTCACTCTATGCTCTTACTAGAGTATTTCATCATCCTTTGCAGGACCTGGAAAGGTACAGAATTAATTCATTTACATAACATAAAAGAACATCTGTTTATATGAAGAATTGTTCTAGGCTCTGAATAGAACACAAAGATGTAGAAAACATGGTTCAAGTCTTTGGGAGTTTACAGTCTAATGAATTCTCCCTTCAATGCTGAAGATACCAGACATATCAATAGGGGTTAGATATTCCTAGGAACAGAGAACTCACTTAATAAAGGCTTCTGAAGGCAGAGATACCAATACTTTTTGGATGAATGATGAAACTTAGGAGAAGCTAGAAGCTTCAATCCTCATTAATAAGTATAAACAACTTAGAACTTCTAAGCTAATAAAAATGTCAAAAGTGACTAAAAAAAGCAGTAGATTCCACTTTCTCAGAGAACAAAGAGTAAGCCTTATCTAGTGCTTTTTTTTTTTTTTTGGAGACAGAGTCTCGCTCTGTCGCCCAGGCTGGAGTGCAGTGCTTGGATCTCAGCTCACTGCAAGCTCCGCCTCCCGGGTTTAGGCCATTCTCCTGCCTCAGCCTCCCGAGTAGCTGGGACTACAGGAGCCTGCCACCTTGCCCGGCTAGTTTTTTTTTTTTTTTTTTTTTTTTTTTTTTTTTGAGGCAGAGTCTCGCTCTGTCGCCCAGGCTGGAGTACAGTGGCCGGATCTCAGCTCACTGCAAGCTCCGCCTCCCGGGTTTACGCCATTCTCCTGCCTCAGCCTCCCGAGTAGCTGGGACTACAGGCGCCTGCCACCTCGCCCGGCTAGTTTTTTGTATTTTTTAGTAGAGACGGGGTTTCACCATGTTAGCCAGGATGGTCTCGATCTCCTGACCTCGTGATCCGCCCGTCTCGGCCTCCCAAAGTGCTGGGATTACAGGCTTGAGTCACCATGCCCGGCTGGTGCTTTTTTTTTTTTTAAGGGTGATTAAAAAAGAACAACCTTTTTATGATGTTGCCATGTTGGTATAGGTTGTTTCCAGCCCCGTAATAAGATAAACAGGCAGAAGAAAGCCAGCACCTATGGGCTGAAAACCAGAACAGGCAGTTTGGTATAATTTTAATGTCAACCTAGTATATTAATATAGTATTATCTTTTTATTTTCACGATAACTCTGAAACAAGTATTCTACTATCAGCATTCTACAGATCTGGAAACCAAGGCTTTGAGAACTTAAGGAATTTGTTCAAGGTCACAAAACTAGTGAATAGCAGGGACTCAAACTCAGGTTTGAACTTAAAACCAAAATGTATGTTCAGCACAATTTCTTGCATATAGTTAACTCTCGATAAATGCTAGATGTTAGAAGATTATCTAAAAGTGCAACAGAGCACTGGTATACCAATGAGTGGAGGTGGTGAGGAACACCTTGGTCATTAGAAGGTGTATCTATATCCCGTATTTTGATGTTGAGAAAAGCGCAGCTTAGCATACATGCCTTTTTCTGGTCTGTGGTATCCCTTAAAGGGAAATCAACTTTCCTGCTACATGACTTTCTTTAAGTGACTTTAGGCTTTTGTGTATTGGTTTCCTCAGTGAAAAGTAATATGGTTCCAAAGGTAAAGATCATGAATGTGTCTACTAAGGCGTTCCTATGACAACTGTGGGGGAAAAAAAGGTCACATTTCATATTCAAGAGAAGGGCACTATCTCCAAAACATCATAGTTTATCAAAAGGACTTTATTCTCACCCTAAGAATGGTCAACTCTTAGCCAAAAGCAACTGGGAAAAAATAGCCCAGAGGCTGTCTTCCGAGTGCTACTGCGAAGCATGGTTTGAAATGGTAAAGCCACAGTGCCCCCTGGATTGTGCTTCAGCAAAGATTTTCAGACTCTAACAGAATTGTGGAGTATCCTGAGAGGCAACATGATGGTGTGGAAAGAACACAGACATGGAATTAGAGAGACCTGAGGTTGAATCCTGGTTCTCCCACCTCTTAGCTGTAACCAAGATCAAGCGGCTTCATTTGATATTTTCCTCATCCATAAAATGAAGATGAATGAGGATAATTCCGGTTTTAAAGATTAAAAGCGATAACATGCATAAAGCACTAAGCGTTGTGCCTGGCACAGAGAAATTGCTATGAAATGAGAGTTGCTATTAGTGCTCCAGATGTGTGATGGCCTCACAGTCCTCGATAGGACAGCGCTACCGGACTGTTAGAGTTCAGGAGAGGGTAGCAGCTTGGCTGTCAAAGACAGCTGTTCAGAATATAAGAATTTGTTGTGTGCTAGAAATTGCTGACTCCATCAGTCATTTCTGACTTCCCCAACAATCCAGTCAGAGCCTAAATGACAAAATACTTGAGGCTCTCTTACTCATTCCAATTATTAGACTCAAAGAATTTGAAAGCCACAAAGGTTCTCAGAGGTCATCTCTGCCATCCTTGTCCCTCCAGAGACAAAAGAAACTGAGACCACTTGATGATGTGACTAAAACTTCAGAAAAAATACTTGGGGTTGCAGAAAGCTCCTGTGGGAGTTATGCCATAGATTTTATTATTTATTCTCTTGACTCGTCAGATAATAAGGTAAACTGCACATATAGAATAACTACAGCCGGGCGCGGTGGCTCAAGCCTGTAATCCCAGCACTTTGGGAGGCCGAGACGGGCGGATCACGAGGTCAGGAGATCGAGACCATCCTGGCTAACACGGTGAAACCCCGTCTCTACTAAAAACTACAAAAAACTAGCCGGGCGATGTGGCGGCGCCTGTAGTCCCAGCTACCCGGGAGGCTGAGACAGGAGAATGGCGTGAACCCGGGAGGCGGAGCTTGCAGTAAGCTGAGATCCGGCCACAGCACTCCAGCCTGGGCGACAGAGCGAGACTCCGTCTCAAAAAAAAAAAAAAAAAAAAAAAAGAATAACTACAAAGAATCAGGGCCAATTATGCCATAAACTCTGATTTTCAGTCTAAGTAGAATTGTGCAGGGGCATAAATAGTAAAGAACAGGGACTGTATTTGTGTGATTATTTTCTGATTTTATAGTTCAAAGTACACTGAGGATGTAACTGAACCCACAGGTTTACTGCATCTGTACTATCCTGAGGTGCTTTACAGTAGAGCTTTATTGTACCTAGAAACCTTTTATTCTCCTGGCAGAAATTGGAATATTCTGAGTTATACAGGCCGAAGCTCACTCTAGAGCTCCAGCTCAAATAATTTCTAACTTTTTCATCATAGGAAGCCACTGGGAAAGGAGTCATGTTCAATTTTCCATTACCTTCTTCAGCAGACCACTTAAATCAATCAGCCAGCCACTGAGAGGTCATAGATCTAATTTTATGCCCAGTGTGTGTACGAATGAGCTATAGAACCATTTCTTCTTAAGTGCTAAACAAAGAGAGGCCTGATAGTGGAGACACGCAGTATTTCATGGAGGAAGGTTCTTTCTTCAAATGGTCAGAACTCATTGAAAACACTTCATTATTTTCTGATGGTTGTTATTCTCACACGGGTCATGCAGAACTAAAGAAACAGTCTCAATTAAATTTGATTTTTTTTTCAAATGGTAGGAGGGGCAAACAAAAATGAAAAAAAAGAAAAAAGAAAAAAAGAAATATGACATTTTTTACTCTGGAGGAACTGGACTACATTCTAATATGGTAAATCTGCAGTGGCCACCTGCCTGGATCTTTCAAATTATTCCAAGGAACATTAACTTTGTAAGTTATTAAAAGATAGTATGGGGTAAATCGAATTTGGGAACTATATCCCTCTTCTGGAGATTAATAATACACATTCACATATTAAAAAGTTGGCAGGAGGAGTGCTGCAGGAAGAAATTCTATATAACTCTGGCATTTTCCAAACTTATTTCAACCATGGAATACCTTTTTTTTTTTTAACCCACAGAGCCGTCATCATATTGCAGTATACAGTGTTCCTCACAGTGCTGTTTGGGAAATTCTGTGCTAAATTATGCCTAGAGACTGGTTTGTCACCTCGAAAATAGCCAAGGAAGAGACAGTGCCAGGGCCTAGAAGGTTCCGATTTCTGAAGGTGTCTAACCTTTTGGGAAAAAATAAAGACAGCTGAGACTCACAGCAGAAGCCCGACAAAAAGTACTGCTGTCTCTACTCTGGCCTCACTCTTTCCCAACCACTGGTATGAATTAGGGCCCCCACTTTTAAGCTCCTAGATCCTCTTATTCTAATTAGCACTTATCATACCCAACTGGAACTGCTTCTACACTTATCTTTCTTCCCTATTAGACTCTGAGCTTCTTGAGGGTGGAACTCTGTGCCCAGCACAGTACCTATTGCTTTTGGCTGAATAAATACTTCAGCCACACTAAATTTTGTTTAAATTATCAACTTCATAACAGAAGCAGCTGACATTGACTAATCGTTCACCACATGACAGCCACAAACGTAAGTGTTTTATGTAGATTTAATCTCACAACCATATGAGGTGGGTCCAGTTGGTCCTTCATATGTGTAGGTTCCATACCCATGGATTCAACCAACTGCAGATCAAAAATATTTAAGAAAATGTTGGGTGCAGTGGCCACGCCTGTAATCCCAGCACTTTGGGAGGCCAAGGTGGGTGGACCACCTGAGGTCAGGAGTTCAAGACCAGCCTGGCCAACATGGCAAAACCCTGTCTCTACTAAAAATACAAAAATTAGACACAGCACGCTGCCACGCCGACGCCGACCCCACTCTGCACGTCAGCCAGCCCGCGCCCACCATGGCCACAGTTCAGCAGCTGGAAGGAAGATGGCGCCTGGTGGATAGCAAAGGCTTTGATGAATACATGAAGGAGCTAGGAGTGGGAATAGCTTTGCGAAAAATGGGCGCAATGGCCAAGCCAGACTGTATCATCACTTGTGATGGCAAAAACCTCACCATAAAAACTGAGAGCACTTTGAAAACAACACAGTTTTCTTGTACTCTGGGAGAGAAATTTGAAGAAACCACAGCTGATGGCAGAAAAACTCAGACTGTCTGCAACTTTACAGATGGTGCATTGGTTCAGCATCAGGAGTGGGATGGGAAGGAAAGCACAATAACAAGAAAATTGAAAGATGGGAAATTAGTGGTGGACTGTGTCATGAACAATGTCACCTGTACTCGGATCTATGAAAAAGTAGAATAAAAATTCCATCATCACTTTGGACAAAGAATGACCAAGCTCAGTTCAATGAGCAAATCTCCATACTGTTTCTTTTTTTTTTTTTTCATTACTGTGTTCAATTATCTTTATCACAAACATTTTACATGTAGCTATTTCAAAGTGTGTTGGATTAATTAGGATCAGCCCTTGGTTAATAAAGAAATGTGTTTGTGCTAAAAAAAAAAAAAAAAAAAAAAAAATTAGTTGGGCATGGTGGTGGGCACCTGTAATTTCAGCTACTCGGCAGGCTGAGGCAGGAGGATCGCTTGAATCTGGGAGGCGGAGGTCGCAGTGAGTGGAGATCACGCCACTGTACTCCAGCCCAGCCTGGTCAACAGAGCGAAACTCTATCTCAAAAAATAAAAATAAAAAAATAAAATAAAATAAAATTTAAGAAAAGAAAACCAGTAGAAAGTAACAATGCAGCAATAAACTATTACAAATTTAAAAATACAGCATAACAACTATTTACATAGCATTTACATAGTAATGGGCATTATACGTAATCTTGAGATAATTTAAAGTACAGTTGACCCTGGGACAACATAGGCTTGAACTGCATAGGTCCACTTACAAGCAGATTTTTTTTTCAATACATTACATTGGAAAACTTTTTGGAGACTTACGACAATTTGGAAAACCTCATAGATGGACCACACAACATAGAAGTACCAAAAAAAAAAAAAAATTAGGAAAAAGGTATGTAGTGAATACATAAAAAATATATAGATGCTAGTTTATGTGTTAATTGACTGTATGGTATCAGTAATGCTTTTGGTCAACAGTGGGCTATTAGTAGTTAAGTTTTTGGGGAGTCCCAAGTTATCCTAGGATTTTCAACTGTGTGGGGTGAAAACAGCTAATCCCGCACTGCTCAAGGGTCACCAGCATCTAGCGCTCATCTGGCAGCACATATACTCAAACTGGAATGATCTGGAGAAGATTAGCATGGCCCTTGTGCAAGGACGACACATAAATTCGTGAAGTGTTCCATATTTTGATGATGATTTAAAAATAAAGTATATGGAAAGACATGTGTAGGTTATATACAAAAATACTATGCCACCATTTCATATATGGGACTTGAGCACCCAAAGATTTTGTAACTGTGTGTGTGTGGGGGGAGGGGGCGGTCCTGGAGCCAAACCCCTGAGGATACCAAGGGACAACTATTTTTATCTATATTTAAAAAAACATAGAGGGCCTGGCACGGTGGCTCACACCTGTAATTCCAGCACTTTGGGAAGCCGAGGTGGGTGATCATTTGAGGTCAGGAGTTCAAGACCAGCCTGGCCAACATAGTGAAACTCCGTCTCTATTAAAAATACAAAAATTAGCCAGGTGTGGTGGCATGTGCCTGTAATCCCAGCTACTCGGGAGGCTGAGGCAGGAGAATCTCTTGACCCTGGAAAGTGGAGGTTGCGGTGAGCCAAGATTGTACCACTGCACTCCAGTCTGGGTGACAGAGTGAGACCCTGTCTCAAAAAAATAAAAAATATATATAAAAATAAAATACACACAGAAATTAAGTTCACAAACTGCTCAAAGCTACCCAGCTAGTAAATGATGGAGACATTCAAATCCAGGCAGTCTGACTTCAGAGCCTCTACTCTTAACCATTATATATTTCTTCCTCTTTTCCAAGATTCATCTCAGCAGTAAAATTCCTTGGTTCTGTGGAGCAAGGAGGAGAGGCCTGTAATTCATGTAGGACTCAAACCAATGGAAAAAATCACTAGTCCAGGTCAGGAGAAAGCAGGTTTAAAAGCAAAGGCCTGGGTAGAGCCCAAGGAGAGCCTGTAAGAGACAGGGACATCTGAGAGCATGGAAGGACTTGGAAAGGCTAGCTGAGCACATGCTAGTCTTCTGTGCGCACCTCAACACACGAACAGTTAAAATTACTACTATCATCACCTCTTTAACATGGAAGAGGGTGAAGCATATGTCAAGTCCAAGGATGGGGGTTACAGAACATGAGGAGTTTGTTCCCTGGGTTGCTGGGAAGGGTAGAAGGGTAGAGGTTTATGTCTTGTTCAGATATATCAATATGTTCATTCACTCATTCATTTGTTGATCATATAATTGAGTTCCTCCTCTATCCCAGGTGCTGTTCTAGGCACATGGAATACATCCATAAGCAAGACAAATAAGCGTTCTAGTAAGGTGCAACAGATAATAAGCAAACACATAAACTTGAGAAAATATCAGGGAGTGATAAATGCCATATAAAAAAAAGATAATATGGGCCAGGCGCGGTGGCTCAACCCTGTAATCCCAGCACTTTGGGAGGCCGAGACGGGCGGATCACGAGGTCAGGAGATCGAGACCATCCTGGCTAACATGGTGAAACCCTGTCTCTACTAAAAAATACAAAAAACTAGCCAGGCGAGGTGGCGGGTGCCTGTAGTCCCAGCTACTCGGGAGGCTGAGGCGGGAGAATGGCGTCAACCCGAGAGGCGGAGCTTGCAGTGAGCTGAGATCCGGCCACTGCACTCCAGCCCGGGCGACAGAGGGAGACTTCGTCTCAAAAAAAAAAAAAGAAGATAATATGATACAGGATGATGGAACTACTTTAGAAGGAAAAGGTCTTCCGGAGGAAATGATTTGTATCAGACCTGAGTTACAAGGAGCTAAATAAATACATGGAGATCCCAGGCAAGAGCACTTGAGGTAGAAAGAACCACTACAAAGGCCTTAACTAACTCCAATAGCTAAGGCCTTAAGTGAGCTTAGTGTATTTGGAATGTAAAAAGATCAATGTGGAGTGGAGTGAACTGGGAAGAAAATGATATTTTATGAACTCAGAGAGTATACAGGGCCCATGGCATAGGCAGCCCTGTGTAAGCCACAGTCAGTAAAGAGGCGAGGGCTGTGGTAGGAGAGAGAGAGGAAAGGATGTGGATGCAGAGTATGTTTTGGAGGTAAAGAAAAAATAAATGTGTGAGTGAGAGTAAGGAATCAAGGAAAGTACCTATTTTTTTGTTGTTTGTTTTGAGATGGAGTCTTGCTCTGTCACCAGGCTGGAGTGCAGCAGCACGATCTCGGCTTCACCACAATCTCCGACTCCCTGGTTCAAGTGATTCTCCCGCCTCAGCCTCCCGAGTAGCTGGGACTACAGGCACTTGCCACCATGTCCAGATAATTTTTGTATTTTTAGTAGAGGGAGGGTTTCACCATGTTGGCCAGGATGGTCTCGATCTCCCGACTTCAAGATCTGCCCACCTTGGCCTCCCAAAGTGCTGGGATTACAGGTGTGAGCCAAAGTGCCCAGTTGATAGTGCCTATTTTTTTGAGCTCCTGAATATCTGAAGAATAATTCAATTAATAAACATCTATTGGCTGGGCGTGGTGACTCACACCTGTAATCCCAGCACTTTGGGAGGCCGAGGCAGGTGGATCACCTGAGGTCAGAGTTTGAGACCAGCCTGGCTAACATGATGAAACCCCATCTCTACTAAAAATACAAAAATCAGCCAGGTGTGGTGGCGGGCACCTGTAACACCAGCTACTCACTAGGCTGAGGTGGGAGAATCGCTTAAACCCAGGAAGTGGAGATTGCAGTGAGCTGAGATCACGCCCCTGCACTCCAGCCTGGGTGACACAATGAGACTCTGTCTCAAAAAAAAAAAAAAAAAAAATCCCAAAAAACATTCACTGAGGACGTCTCATCTATGTACCAAATGTTGTAGTCAGTAGTCTCTGCCCCATTTGACTAGCCATATTTGTGGAAATTCAAGCTCATGTCCATTATGTGCAGTTAGGAACTGATCACAATAGTGAAATGCAGAAGGTTTTAGGTTAACTCCCTTTTTTTTTTTTTAAATTGTAAAAGTTGTAGGCAGACATATGACTCAAAAAAAAAAAAAAGCTGTAGGCAATATAGTTGTTTATAATTTATACTGAGTAGTCAGGTAAGGCCTCTCTGAGGAAGTAACACTTGAATCTTCCCCTTGAAAGATCAACTGACGTTACTCAGGTAAAGATGATAGTTAGGTTTCTTTCTTTCTTTTTTATTTATTTTTTTTGAGATGCAGTCTCGCTCTGTCGCCCAGGCTCGAGTGCAGTGGCGCAATCTTGGCTCACTGCAAGCTCCGCCTCCCGGGTTCACGCCATTCTCCTGCCTCGGCCTCCCAAGTAGCTGGGACTACAAGCACCTGCCACCACGCCTGGCTAATTTTTTGTATTTTTAGTAGACATGGGGTTTCACCAAATTAGCCAGGATGGTCTTGAACTCCTGACCTTGTGATTCGCCCGCCTCAGCCTCCCAAGGCACTGGGATTACAGGCATAAGCCACCACCCCCGGCCATATAGTTAGGTTTCTAAAAGAAAAAAAATTAGGCTGTTAAACAGATAGATACATTTTCTTTTTCTTTTTTACATTTATTGTTTATTTTAAAAAACAGATATGGGGTCTCACTGTTGACCACGCTGGTCTTGAGCTCCTAGTCTCAGGGGATCCTCCTGCCTTGGCCTCCCAAAGTGCTAGGATTATAGTGGTTGGTACTGTCACAGTTAAATTCACATTTTTTGTTTGCTTTTATTTTTGTAGACCACATATGGGTGATTTTTTTTTTTTTTTTTTTTTTTTTTGAGAAAGAGTCTTGCTCTGTCACCTAGACTGGAATGCAGTGGTGTGATCTCAGCTCACTGCAACCTCTGCCTCCTGAGTTCCAGTGATTCTCCTGCCCCAGCCTCCTGAGTAGCTGGGATTACAGTATGTGCTATGACACCTGACTAAGTTTTGTATTTTTAGTAAAGACGGGGTTTCACCATGTTGGCCAAGCTGGTTTTGAACTCCTGACCTCAAGTGATCCGCCTGCCTTGGCCTCCCAAAGTGCTGGGATTACAGGGGCCCAGCCTCATATGGGTAATTTTTAATTCTTGGTTGCTGTAGTGGGTTAAGTGGTGGCCCCCAAAAAGATATGTCTACATCTTAGTCCTCAGAACCTATTAATGTGACCTTGTTGGAAACAGGGTCTTTGCAGATATAATTAAGGTCCTTGAGATGAGATCATCCTAGATTATCCAGCTGGGCTCTAAGTCCAATGACAGAAGAAAGAAGGACACAGTGAGAAGGAGGTGAAGGTCACATGAAGACAGAGGCACAGACTGGAGTCATGCAGCCACAAGCCAAGGAACACCTAGAGACACCAGAAACTGGCAGAGGCAAGGAAGGCATCTTCTCTAGAGTCTGTGGAGGGTGGTGGCCCTGCCAACATCTTAATTTCTGATTTTGGGCCTTTAGAATTGTGAGAGAATATATTTCTGTTAATTGATTGATTGTTCGAGATGGAGTCTCACTCTGTTGCCCAGGCTGGAGTGCAATGGCGTGATCTCGGCTCACTGCAACCTCTGCCTCCTGGGTTCAAGGGATTCCCCTGCCTAGTCTCCCGAGTATCTGGGATTACGGGTGTCCGCCACCACACCCAGCTAATTTTTGTATTTTTAGTAGAGATGGGGTTTCACCATGTTGCCCAGGCTGGTTTTGAACTCTTGACCTCAGGTGATCCACCCACCTTGGCCTCCCAAAGTGCTGGGATTACAGGCATGAGCCACTCCGCCTGGCCATTTCTGATGTTTTAAATCACCAAGTTTATGGTAATTTGTAATGGCAGCCCTGGGAAACAAACACATGTAGCTTCTCCCTGTTACTTGGCATGATTCTTTTTTTTTTTTTTGAGATGGAGTCTCAAAAAATTAAAAACAGAACTACCATACACCAGGCTGGAGTGCAGTGGCGCAATCTTGGCTCACTGCAAGCTCTTCAATTATTGATTGATTGATTGAGATGGAGTCTCACTCTGTTGCCCAGGCTGGATTGCACTGGTGCGATCTTGGCTCACTGCAAGCTCTGCCTCCTGGGTTCAAGCAATTCCCCTGCCTCAGCCTCCCGACTATCTGGGATTATAGGCACCTGCCACCATGCCTGGCTAATTTTTTGTATTTTTAGTAGAGACAGGGTTTCACTGTATTAGCCAGGATGGTCTCAATCTCCTGACCTTGTGATCCGCCTGCCTTGGCCTCCCAAAGTGCTGGGATTACAGGCGTGAGCCACCACGCCCAGTTTACTTGGCAGGATTCTAAGCTAACTTCTCCTAGATATCTATTACTATACACTTGGGGAATCCAAAGTTATACAGATAAAAGAAACAAGTCAAGCAGCCGGGCGCAGTGCCTGTAATCCCAGCACTTTGGGAGGCTGAGGCGGGTGGATTGCCTGAGGTCAGGGTTAGAGACCAGCCTGGCCAACATGGTGAAACCCCATCTCTACTAAAAATACAAAAATCAGCTGGGCATGGTGGCGGGCGCCTGTAATCCCAGCTACTCGGGAGCCTGAAGCAGGAGAATCGCTTGAACCTGGAAGGCGGAGGTTGCAATGAGCCGCGATCTGCCATTGCACTACAGTCTGGGCAACAAGAGCGAAACTCCATCTCAAAAATAAATAAATAAAGACTTCAAATCTTATATCTTTAGATTTGCAGATGCTGTCAAATCTTGCTTTGTGAAACAGCAGTAAAACCAAAGCTATTCTGGAGAAATGATCAGGCAGTGCTACACACACACACACACACACAGACACACACACACACACAGACACACACACAGACACACACACACAGACACACACAACACAGACACACACACACACACACACATACCCTACATGATATCATTAACTTGTTTTTCAAAAGATTCTTCAAAGATCAGTGGAAATGCTATTATTATTATTATTAGAGATGAGGTCTTGCTAGGTTGCCCAGACTGGCCTTAAACCACTCCTGGGCTCAAGAGATGCTCCTGCCTCAGCCTCCTGAGTAGCTGGGACCACAGGTGTGTGCCACTGAGCCCAGCTTGGAAGTACTAATTTAAACAAACAGATGCTATTTTAAGAAGTTATGTGGATCAATAAAATGAAATAAAAGGCATTCAGATGAGAAAGGAAGAAGTAAATCATCTCTATCTGCAGATGGAATGATCTTATATTTTTTCCTGGCTTTACTGAGGTATAATTGACAAATACAAATTATATATATTTAAAGTATACAATGTGATGTGTTGACATATGTATATACTGTGAAATAATTACCACAATCAAGCTAACTAACACTTTCATCACTTCAGGCCAGGTGCGGTGGCTCACGCCTGTAATCCCAGCACTTTGGGAGGCTGAGTTGGGCAGATCACTTGGGGTCAGGAGTTTGAGACCAGCCTGGCCAACATGGTGAAACCCCATCCTACTAAAAATACAAACATTAGCCAGGTGTGGTGTGCGACTGTAGTCCCAGCTACATGGGAGGCTGGGGCAGGAGAATCGTTTGAACCTGGAAGGTGAAGGTTGCAGTGAGCAGAGATTGCACCACTGCACTCCAGCCTGGGCAACAGAATGAGACCCTGTCTCAAAAAAACAAAAACAAAAACAAAACAATTCCATCACTTCACATAGTTACCTTTTTGTGTACGTATAAGAAACTCTTAAGATCTTAGCAAATTTCAAGTGTACAATAGGATTACTAATTATAGTCACCATAGTGTAAACTAACTCTCTAGAACTATTTCATCCTGCATAACTGAAGCTTTACACTCTTTGAACAAAATAACTCCCCATTTCCCTGACTCCTGTAGCTCCTGGGGATTAGCATTCTACTTTCTGCTTATATGAGTTCAACTTTATTTAGATTCCATATATAAGTGAGAACCATGATCTTGTATTAGAAAATCTTAAGGAATCTGCTAAAAAAAGTTGAACAAGCAAGATTGTTCTATATCTTCCCCAGCCCCAAGCAGGACAGGACCATCTGGGAATGAGCCTTCCCAGTGCCAGGAATGAAGAATGTCTATCAGTCTCATCTAAGCTGAGATTGATCAATGCTTCCATGGGAAGATTTCTGATAAAAAAAAAAAAAAAGTGGGGGAATGGGAAAAGAAACATACTCAGAACAGCCTGAGGTATGTGAGGTGTGCACAATTTATCAAGCCCAGAGACAGGAGTATGAGACTTCAGTCACAACCCTGTCCCCCCGATTCCATGGCCAGGTACAATTGTTTAAAGGCATTTTGCTCCTGACTAGCTGCCTTACCTGTTCGTTTCATGTTCCTGGAATCTGTGATACAAAGAACAATGTATACACAATCAATAGCTTATGTTATTTTAATGTAAATTCTTGGTAAACAAATTAGAAACTATCTCTTCCTAAAAAACCCACTTGTAACTGCTGCTAATTGGAGTGTTTATTCAGGGCAACTTAAATCTATGCTACTGGATTGCAGTCTTCAAACTTGACCCAAATAAACTCTAGGTATACTAAAAAAAAAAAAAAAAAAAAAAAAAAAGACTATTGATAAAATCTTAGTGCTTTGGAGAGACTGAAAAATCAAACATTGTGGTCATCAACAGTGAAATAAACGCATTTTTAGATAACCCAAAAACTAAAATAATTCATTGCTAGCAGATCTGCACTACAGGAAATGATAAAGGAAGTTCGGCTGGGTGTGGTGGCTCATGCCTGTAATCCTAGCCACTGTGGGAGGCTGACAGGTAGACTGCTTGAGCCCAGGAGTTCGAGACCAACCTGGACAACATGGTGAAACTATCTATAAAAAATAAAAAAAATGTTGCTAGGTGTGGTGGCATATGCCTGTGGTCCCAGCTAACCAGGAGCTGATGTGGGAGGACTGCTTGAGCCTGGGATATGGAGGCTGCAGTGAGCCAAGATGGTACCATTTTGAGCCGAGGTGCCTGAGAAAAACAGAAAGACAGAAAGAAAGAAAGACAGAAAGACAGAAAGACAGAAAGACAGAAGAAAGAAAGAAAGAAAGAAAGAAGAAAGAAAGAAAGAAAGAAAGAAAGAAAGAAGGAAAGAAAGAAAGAAAGAAAGGAAAGAAAGAAAGAAAGAAAGAAAGAAAAGAAAGAAAGAAAAGAAAGAAAGACAAGATTTTTTTTAGATTGATGGTAAGTGATACTACATAAAAACTTGAACTGGGGCCGGGAGTGGTGGCTCACACCTGTAATCCCAGCACTTTGGGAGGCTGTGGTGGGTGGATCATGAGGTCAGGAGTTCAAGACCACCCTGGCCAAGATGGTGAAATCTTGTCTCGACTAAAAATAAATTAGCCAGGTATGATGGTGGGCGCCTGTAATCCCACCTTTTGGAAGGTTGAGGCAGAGAACTGCTTGAATCCAGGAGGCGGAGGTTGCAGTGAGCCGAGATCGCACCACTGCACTCTAGCCTGGGCGACAGAGTGAAACTCTGTCTCAAAAGCAAACAAAAAGTTAATTTGAATTAATGTTTAATTTTTTTTAGTGACAAGGTCTTGCTATGTTGCCCAGGCTGGCTTTGAACTCCTGGCCTTAAGTGATCCTCCTGCTTTGACCTACCAAAGTGTTGGGATTATAGGTGTGAGCCACCACATGCAGCCAAACCCAAAATATTTGGAAGTTAAAAAACATACTTTTAAATAATCCATGAATTTACCTAATAAATCGAAAATATTTTGAACAGGATGATGTAAAAAATACTATATACCAAAACTGTGAAAAGTAGATAAAGCAGTGTGTGTGTTTTTTATTTTTTGGTTATGTGTTTTTTTTGTTGTTTTTTTGGAGACAGAGCCTTCCTCTGTCTCCCAAGACGGAGTACAGTGGTGAGATTTCAGCTCACCGTCACCTCTGCCTCCTGGGTTCTAGCAATTCTCCTGCCTCAGCCTCCCCAGTAGCTGGGATTACAGGTGTGTGCCACCATGCCTGGCTAGTTTTTGTATTTTTAGTAGAGATGGAGTTTCACCCTGTTGGCCAGGCTGGTCTCGAACTCCTGGCCTCAAGTGATCCACCCACCTTACAAAGTGATGGAATTGCAGGTGTGAGCCACCACGCCCAGACTAAAGCAGTGTTTATAGGAAAATGTATAGCTTCACAAGCTTATCTTAGAAAAGGTAAGTAAGGTTCCGTCTTAAAAAGCTTAGAAAAAGAAAAATAAAATAACATATACTGAAAATAAGTAGAATGAATAAGTAAAAAAGGTATGAGCAGAAATCAACTCAGTAGACAACAAACCATAGAGAAAATTAACAAAGTCGAAAATTGGTTCTTTGAAAAGATTAAAATTGCTAAACCCCTAGGTAGACTGAGTAAGAAATAGTTTTTTAAAAAAGAAAGAGAAGTCATAATTTGCCAACAGTAGGAGTAAAAGGGGATTTCAGATTCTACAGACATCAAAGGGATAATAATGGAATATTATGAAAAACTTCATGTCAATGAATTCAATAACGTAGATGACATGGGCAAATTCTTCAAAAATATAACTTAAAATTCATATAGCTGGGCGTAGTGGCTCACGCCTGTAATCCCAGCACTTTGGGAGGCCGAGGCAGGTAGATCACCTGAGGTCAGGAGTTCAAGACCAGCCTGACCAACATGGAGAAACCCCGTCTCTACTAAAAATACAAAATTAGCCAGGCATGGTGGTGCATGCCTGTAATCCCAGCTACTGGGGAGGCTGAGGCAGAAGAATCGCTTGAACCCAGGAGGCAGAGGTTGTGGTGAGCCGAGATCGCACCATTGCACTTCAACCTGGGCCAAAAGAGCGAAACTCTGTCTCAAAAAAACAAACAAACAAAATTCACATAAAACACAAACTTTACACATTTACTTAAAAAATCAAATTATCAAAACCTTTTCAGAAAGAAATTGGCAGGTCCAGATAGTTTCACTGATGAATTCTATCAAATACAACTCAGAAAGAAACAACACTCATCTTACAGAAACTTCTGAAAATAGAGAAGGAAAAAGTCCCTAACTCATTTTATTTATTTACTTATTTAATTATTATTTTTGAGATGGAGTCTTGCTCTGTTGCTCAGTCTGGAGTGCAGTGGCATGATCTAAGCTCTCTGCAACCTCCATCTACCAGGTTCAAGTGATTCTCCTGCCTCAGCCTCCTGAGTAGCTGGGACTACAGGCGTGTGCCACCACGCCCGGCTACTTTTTGTATTTTTAGTTACAGATGGGGTTTCACCATGTTGGCCAGGCTGGTCTTGAACTCCTGACCTCAGGTGAGCTGCCCATCTTGGCCTCCTAACGTGTTGATATTACAGGCATGAGCCACCATGCCTGGTCTATTTAATTAAATTAATTAATTTATTTAGAGATAGAGTTTCAACCTTGTCGCCCAGAATGGAGTGCAATGGCGCGACCTCAGCTCACTGCAACCTCCACCTCCCAGGTTCAAGTGATTCTCCTGCCTCAGCCTCCTGAGTAGCTGGGATTACAGGCACCTGCCACCATGCCCAGCTAATTTTTTGTATTTTTAGTAGAGACGGGGTTTCACCATGTTGGCCAGCCTGGTCTTGAACTCCTGACCTCAGGCAATCCACCTGCCTCAGCCTCCCAAAGTGCTGGGATTACAGGCGTGAGCCACTGTGCCCAGTCCCTAACTCATTGTATGAGGATAGAATACTCTGATATAAAACCTGAAAAGACATTACAAAAAATAAAATAAAATTACAGACCAGTATCTCTCAATATTTAACAAAATGTTAGCAAATCAGTCTAGTAATACATTAAAAAACCTAACACATCATTACAAATTGGGTTTATTTCAGGATAAGGAATAGTCAATGTCATCTACCATATGAAAAGAATAAAGCAGAAAAGGCATATGATCATTTCAATATACATAAAGAAAGTATCTGACAAAATACGAGAGCCATTGATGACAAAAACCCTTTTCAAATGAGGAAGAGAATATTATTTTCTTAATCTGACAATGAGCAACTATGAAAAATCTAATCTAATATCCAATTTAATGGTACAATATTGAATACTTTTCTCCAAAGTTCAGAAAGAAGCCAAGGATGTCCACTCTCATCACTTCTATTCAGTATTGTACTGGTGGTGTAAGCAAATGCGATAAAGCAAGAAAAAAAAAAAGCCATAAATTTTTTTTTTTTTTTTTTTTTTTTTGAGACGGAGTCTCGCTTTGTCGCCCAGGCTGGAGTGCAGTGGCCGGATCTCAGCTCACTGCAAGCTCCGCCTGCTGGGTTTACGCCATTCTCCTGCCTCAGCCTCCCGAGTAGCTGGGACTACAGGCGCCCGCCACCTCGCCCGGCTAGTTTTTTTTTTTTTTTGTATTTTTTAGTAGAGACGGGGTTTCACTGTGTTAGCCAGGATGGTCTCGATCTCCTGACCTCGTGATCCGCCCGTCTCGGCCTCCCAAAGTGCTGGGATTACAGGCTTGAGCCACCGCGCCTGGCCCATAAATTTTTTTTAAAAAAGGAGGCCGGGCGCGGTGGCTCAAGCCTGTAATCCCAGCACTTTGGGAGGCCGAGATGGGCGGATCACGAGGTCAGGAGATCGAGACCATCCTGGCTAACACGGTGAAACCCCGTCTCTACTAAAAATACAAAACATAGCCGGGCGAGGTGGCGGGCGCCTGTAGTCCCAGCTACTCCGGAGGCTGAGGCAGGAGAATGGCATAAACCCGGGAGGCGGAGCTTGTAGTGAGCTGAGATCCGGCCACTGCACTCCAGCCCGGGCGACAGAGCAAGACTCCGTCTCAAAAAAAAAAAAAAAAAAAAAAAAATTAAAAAAGGAGATGAAACTATCTCTGTTTGAAGATGAAAGGATTATTTACACAGAAAAACCTGAGGAATCTACAAGACGACTAAGTGAATTTAGCAAAATTACAGAATATAAAATTAATAGATAAAAATCAGTTATATTTTAATATTAGCAGCAAACAATTAGAAGATAAAATAAATTCCATTTATAATGGGATCAAAAACCATAAAATACTTAAGCATAAATTTTGACAATATATGTGCAAGACCTGTATTAATAAAACTTTAAGACCACTGCTGAGAGAAAACGAGATCTTAAAAAATGGGGAGATACATTATGCTCATGAATTATAAGATGCATTATTACTAAGGCGTTGATTCTTCCCAAATTGATCTACATACTCAGTGTTACTGTAATCACAATTCCACTTCTTTTTGCATAGAAAGTGACAAGCTGATTCTAAAATTTATATGGAAATACAAACAACCTAGAATATCCAAAGTAATCTTGAAAAAGAAGACCAAGTTGGCAGCATTTACAATAGCTGACATTTCAGGACTTTCATATATGCTCATATATTCCTTATTAAAAAAAAAAAAAAAGAGAGAGAGACTATGTTGCCCAGCTGGTCTCAAACTCCTGGGCTCCAGCAATCCTGCACAATCTTGGTTCACTGCAACCTCTGCCTCCCAGATTCAAGCAATTCTCCTGCCTCAGCCTCCCGAGCAGCTGGGACTACAGGCGTACACCACCATGCCTGGCTAATTTTTGTATTTTCAGTAGAGATGGAGTTTCGCCATGTTGACCAGGCTGGTCTCGAACTTCTGACCTCAGGTGATCCGCCTGCCTCGGTCTCCCAAAGTGCTGGGATTACAGGCATGAACCACCACGCCTGACTATATTCATACAGTGGGTTACTACTCATCATAAAAAAGGATTAAACTACTGACACACGACGGAGATGGATCTCAAAAACATTGAGTGAAACCTTAGAAGGAGTGTACATTTATATAATTCCATTGTATGAAGTTCTAGAAAACGCAAAACTAATCTACGGTGGAAAACTATACAGTACAAAGGTTGCCTCTTGGTGAGTGGGGGCAAAAACTGAAGGGGCCTGAAAGAACTTTAAATGAATCTTGAACTTTAGTTAATATTCATACTGAAGTAATTGGGAGTGAAGTATACTTACGTCTGCAACTTACTTTGAACATGTCAAATAAGATCGATGATAACTTAGAGAGATGAAAATATGCACAGTCATCCGATCAAGCAAATATAGCAAAATGTCAATTGAGCTGAATATGTGGATGTTATTTAAATAATTATTTCAACTGTTCTGAATGTTTGAAAATTTTCATAATGAAATGTTGGGGGAAAAATTGTGCTTTCAATTCCTCTGTGCTCTCATGTTGCCTGTACAAACTGTAACTGAATTTCTATGAAGTAAGCCAAAGGAGTGGGGGTGCTATTCTCAGAGTCATATTATCTTAAAAAAAGTCTTAATATAAGAAATAAACTAAAGCATTCCTTCTCATCAAAGAGAAGGAATTCCTTCTCTCAAATGAGAAGCATTCCTTCTCATACTTAAATTGTATAGTGACTTTAGCTTCACACTGTATATATAATGACTCTGGCTCAGATGGGGGAAGTTCTGCAGCTTCATGCCCTGTGCCTTAGCTTAGATGCTTATTTTCAAGGTTAGTCATTTAAAGATGGGCACCTGCCCAGACTACAGCCTTAGCACAAGAAAATATATTCACTGAACTTGGCATCTCAGGGTGAAATGCAAGGCTCATACAATGTCAACAAATCAAAACACATTTCAAGGATGCCAAGAAAAACTTACCTTTTACTGTTCAGGAGGGGCAGTCACCTAAGAGATTACAGATTAGGTTCATACCTTCCAAAAAACACTTTTTGAGTTTCATTACCTTTATCAAGAGATGCTCCAGCCATATGGTAAAAACTCAGTGCAGTGTCCACATCATTAATGTTCTTTAGGAAAGTAAAGAAGTTCTCCACCTCCTGAAATGTCAGACCCTGAAAGAGGAAAGACAGCAAGGTAAGGCAGGACCTGTAACAAAAAGCAGCACAATATGCACAGGCGTGATTCACGTCTGCAAATCAGAAATTTATGCTCATGTCTGGAACAGAAACTGAATAAATTAGTCAAGAAATGTCAAACTCTTAAATAGCAGGGGAACAAAACTCTTGAATTCTACCCTGAGAAAGGCAAACTGGCTAGATACTTCCCTCTCACACATAAAATCTGACAAAGCTGCTTACAGTGATGGCTGAGTATCTTAATGAAAATATTTCTTTTTTTCTTTTTTTAGGCAGAGTTTTGCTTTGTCGCCCAGGCTGGAGGGCAGTGGCATGATCTCGGCTCACTGCAACCTCTGCCTCCCAGGTTGAAGCAATTCTTCTACCTCAGCCTCCCAAGTAGCTAGGATTACAGGTGCGCACCACCATGCCCAGCTAATTTTTATATTTTTAGTAGAAACACGGTTTCGTCATGTTGGCCAGACTGGCCTTGAACTCCTGACCTCAGGTGATTCACCCGCCTCAGCCTACCAAAGTGCTGAGATTACAGGTCTGAGCCACTGCACCTGGCCTAATGAAACTATTTCTAACTGTGCTCTCCAATTAGACACACTATCAATTATGACACTTCCTAATTGGGCTATAGCTACTTGACCTGTTATACATCTTAAGAAGTAAAATCAGAGTCAGGACTTCCAGTTTAATAGTCTGCTCACAGGCCAGCTGAGCTTTTTGAGGCTTAAGCTAATTAGAGAATCACCAAAGTCAGTGATATGCAGGGGAAGGGTATCAGTATTTAGCAAAACCCAAGTAATGGGGAAGTTGTTCATTATCTCAATTTAAAAGCTACTCACAAAGTAATGTGCCACTTAACTTTAATGAAATTCTGTGAATGAAGACTTTTTTTCAAAAGCTGTTCAAAGACTTGCTGATCTCTAATTCTACTTTCTATGATGGATCGAGAAAAAGTAGTTATAGAAATAGGGGCTACTGGGAATTCCTTTATTGGGAGGAAGATTCGTCCTATTTGCCTTTTCCCCGCTTCCCACACATCATGCTGTGATAGAAATAAATGCAGTTTCTAAGTAGGGAAAACACTGGGAAATCTCCTAGATGTCCCAGACACTGATGTTAATGCCTTTTAATGAAGCATCAGGTCCTTAAAGGGCTGCAGATGTAGACTGGCTTCTACTTAGTGCTGCTCCTCTTGCAATTTTCATTTTCCCAAACTGCAGAGCCCAGGAACTCACATCAGGAACTCAGTAATAAGCAAATCTTAATACAATCTACAGTTCTTTCCTGGTACTCTCCAAACTGGGTCAACTGTATGTTTCTCATCTCATCAAACTGAAAGCTAAAAGACTGTATGAGGCTGGGTGCATGATTCATGCCTGTAATTCCAGCACTTTGGGAGGCCAAGGCAGGAGAATGACTTGAGCTCAGTGACTAGCCTGGGCAACATGGTGAAACCTCATCTTTACAAAAAATACAAAAAAAGTTAGTGAGTGTGGTGTCGTGTGCCTGTAGGACCAGCTATTTGGGAGGCTGAGGTGGGAGGATTGCTTGAGCCTGGGAGGCAGAGGTTGCAGGGAGCTGAGATCATGCCACAGCACCCCAGCCTGGGTGACAGGGCTAGATGCTGTCTCAAAAACAAAACACAATAAAAAAGACTGTATGATTATGTCACATGATATTTTATGTTTTTCTTTTTTTTTTTCCTTAGAATCATAGAACTTAAAAAACTTTATTGTGGAATATGATGACTATATAGAAAGGCGCATAAAACATAAATGTACAATTTATCAAACTGAAGAAAGTGAACACCCATAGAACCTTCATTTAGGTCAAGGAACAGACTATTATCAGCATCCCAGAAGCCTCCTCTTTCCCCACAATATGCCCCTTCCTAATCATAAACTCCAGCCCCTGCCCAACCCCTACTGACAATAACCACTATTCTGACTTTTAAGGAATCCATTTCCTTGCTTTTTCAAAAATAGCATTTTTATAAGTAAACAGCATTATTTACAAAAACTGTTGCTTAATTTTATCTATTGTGGAACAGTAGACATGGAATCATGGAGCAGGCATTCTGTTATATATGCTTCTCTCTTTAAGATTTGTTCATGGGCCGGGCGCGGTGGCTCAAGCCTGTAATCCCAGCACTTTGGGAGGCCGAGGCGGGCGGATCACGAGGTCAGGAGATCGAGACCATCCTGGCTAACACGGTGAAACCCCGTCTCTACTAAAAAAATACAAAAAACTAGCCGGGCGAGGTGGCGGGCGCCTGTAGTCCCAGCTACTCGGGAGGCTGAGGCAGGAGAATGGCGTAAACCTGGGAGGCGGAGTTTGCAGTGAGCTGAGATCTGGCCACTGCACTCCAGCCTGGGTGACAGAGCAAGACTCCTTCTCAAAAAAAAAAAAAAAAAAAAAAAAAAAAAAAAAGATTTGTTCATGTTTTTGTGTGTATCTGTAGTTCATTAATTTTTATTGCTATAAAGTATTTCATTGTGTGCATATACCATGATTTGTTTATTCATTCTATTTAGGCTGTTTCCAATTTTTGGCAATTATGAACAGTGGTTCATCTGTACTTAGCATTTATTCAAAGATTTATAGAGTACCAGCCGGGTGTGGTGGCTCACACCTGTAATCCCAGCACTTTGGGAGGCCGAGGTGGGCAGATCACCTGAGGTTGGGAGTTCAAGATCAGCCTGACTAACATGGAGAAATCCCATCTCTACTAAAAATACAAAAAAATTAGCTGGATGTGGTGGTACATGCCTGCAATCCCAGCTACTTGGGAGGCTGAGGCAGGAGAGGTGAGCCTGGGAGGTGGAGGCTGCAGTGAGCCAAGACCGCGCCATTGCACTCCACCCTGGGCAACAAGAGTGAAACTGCGTCTCAAAACAAAACAAAACAACGAAAAAACAAAAAACAAACATTTATAGAGTACCTACTATGTACCAAGTGCTGTAACTTTTGGTAGTGGATTAGAAGGCCTATATTGGCCGGGTGCGGTGGCTCAAGCCTGTAATCCCAGCACTTTGGGAGGCCGAGACGGGCGGATCACGAGGTCAGGAGATAGAGACCATCCTGGCTAACATGGTGAAACCCTGTCTCTACTAAAAAATACAAAAAAACTAGCCGGGCGAGGTGGCGGGCGCCTGTAGTCCCAGCTACTCGGGAGACTGAGGCAGGAGAATGGCGTAAAACCCCGGAGGCGGAGCTTGCAGTGAGCTGAGATCCGGCCACTGCACTCCAGCCTGGGCGACAAAGCGAGACTCCGTCTCAAAAAAAAAAAAAAAAAAGAAGGCCTATATTATATGCTTTTACCCTAATTTGAGGTCACTCTCTTGGCTTTGCCTTAGAGCGCCCAGAGTTAGGTCTCATTATGGATGCCATAGTATGCTATTTAATGCAGGCACTAGGTAGAATCAAATTTAGAGGACAATTCCATAGGATTAGAAGTACAGGTTGTACAATATCATTGCTTGTGGATGGACACATTAATAATCTTCCTTTCCCTTCCATCAAAAGACACATAAAGGTGGAAGCAACCCAACAGTCTACTGATGGATGAATGGATAAACAACCCGGCGCGCACGCACAATGGAATATTGTCTAGCCTTTAAAAGGAAGAAGATTCTGACACAAGCTACAGGATGATGGGCCTTGAAGACATTATGCCAAGGGAAATACACTAGCCACAAAGGACAAATGATAGTACTATATGACTGCACTTATACGAGGTACTGAGAGTAGCCAAAGATGGTGGTTGTAAGGAACTGGGAGAGGGAGAATGAGGAGCCATTATTTAATTATTCAATGGTAAGGAGTTCTGGTTTGGGAAGATGAACAGGTTCCAGAAATAGATGTGTATTTTACCACACACAACACACATTCATACACAACATGCTAAAGTTCTTTTACTTTTCTTATTAAGGTATAAAATCCTGTAGGAGTTGGAGAGTTACGGGACTGTTATTGAAAGGGTATTTGAGGCTAAAAGGTTAACATAAAATTCCTAAAACAGGGCATGGTAGAAGAGACGTCTCCCACTCTGATGATCAACAACCTCTAATGTTTGTTAGCTTCTCTTTTTTTTGTTTTTTGAGACGGAGTCTCACTCAGTTGCCCAGGCTGGAGTGCAGTGGCGTGATCTCTGCTCACTGCAAGCTCCACCTCCTGGGTTCACGCCATTCTCCTGCCTCAGTCTCCCGAGTAGCTGGGAGTACAGGCGCCCGCCACCTCGGCCGGCTAGATTTTTGTATTTTTAGTAGAGACAGGGTTTCACTGTGTTAGCCAGGATGGTCTCCATCTCCTGACTTTGTGATCCGCCCGCCTCGGCCTCCCAAACTGCTGGGATTACAGGCGTGAGCCACCGCGCCCGGCCTGTTTGTTAGTTTCTAACAAACACTGTGAAACATCAAATACTACAGCTCAAGACCGGAGTGCTTATGCTGAGAATTATATGAGGACAGAGAGAGAGAGAACAATCTAAACTGAATGGCTATTCATTTAGTGTTTAGAAAAACAGTGGGCTGCAAATCACATTATATAACTATTAAATCTAAATATACAACACTACACTGTTGTCATAAAGATATAATAAAAAATTTTATTGAGCACTTACTAATTCATCACTTATCATTATGCCAAGAACAGTGAGGGAAAGTGCATTGGACACAGGCCTTGATTTTTTGGAGCTTACTGTTTAGATAGACCTCCTTAAAGAAAAGATGATGTCAGTCACAAAATTCTTCCTTTTTTGGTAACTACTATAGTAAAAATCCAGAGGGCTATTAGAAAAAAACTACAGTAAGACTATAACATGAGCTTTATGGCTGGTAAGATGGAAAGTGAAAAGATATGCTTATTGTAAATTGAGTTGTTTGGACACGAAGGCTACAGCTTATGAAACAATCTATTGGCAGGTGACTAGAACTGCAGACATAATGGTCAAAAGGAACTATCTCTTAGAGGAGCTACTGTGACTAATTGTTGAACAAACTGGTTATCTATTTACCTTTGGAAAGATGGATTTATATAAAACCGGGCTCTAGGTGACTATAAAAAGAAGATAAGATTAATAATAGTTCGTAGACAATAGATATATTTCTTTAGGATGTTTAAAAATTAATTTAACATTAGGAAGTTGTTAAGCAAGTAAATAGAATTGTCTCTCAAAACTAAAAGCAGAGCTGGGTGTGGTGGCTCATGCCTGTACTCCCAACACTTTGGGAGGTCGAGGCAGGTGGATCACCTGAGGTCAGGAGTTCGGGACCAGCCTGGCCAAACAGGGTGAAACCCCATCTCTACTAAAAATACAAAATTATCTGGGCATGGTGGCGCATGCCTGTAATCCCAGCTACTCGGGAGGCTGAGGCAGGGGAACTGTTTGAACCTGGGAGGCAAAGGTAGGAGTGAGCCAAGATCGCGCCATTGTACTCCAGCCTAGGTGACAAGAGCAAAACTCTGTCTCCAAAAAAAGAAAAAAAAAAAAGCAGTGGATAAAACTTTTAGAAGAAAACACAGGAGAGGCTGAGCACAGTGGCTCAGCCCAAAGTGCTGGCCTGTAATCCCAGCACTTTGGGAGGCCAAGGTGGGCAGATCACTTGAGCCCAGAAGTTTGAGACCAGCCAGCCAACACGGCAAAACCCTGTCTCTATTAAAAACACAAAAATTAGCCAGCCATGGTGGTACGCGCCTGCAGTCCCAGCTACTCAGGAGGCTGAGGAATGAGAATTGCGTGAACCCAGGAGGTGGAGGTTGTAGCGAGCCAAGATCATGCCACTGCGTTCCAGCCCGGGCAACAGTGAAACTCTGTCTCAAAAACAAAAATAAAAACAAAAACAAAAAAACACATAGGAGAAAAATCTTCATGACCCTGACTAAGGCAAGAGTTCTTAGATGACACCCAAAGCACAAACCATAAAGGGAAAAAAACTGATTGGTTAGACTTCATCAAAATTAAAAAAATCTGGGCTTCAAAATAATGAGAAAATAGAAAAATCACAAGCTAGGAGAAAATACTTGAAAATCATATATTTGATAAAGGAGTTGAATCCAAGTCAGGCACGGTGGCTCACACCTGTAATCCCAGCACTTTGGGACACCAAAGCAGGTGGATCACCTGAGGTAGGGTGTTCGAGACCAGCCTAACCAATACGATGAAATCCCGTCTCTACTAAAAATACAAAAATTAGCCAGGCTGTGGTGGCAGGCACCTATAATCCCAGCGACTCAGGAGGCTGAGGCAGGAGAACTGCTCGAACCTGGGAGGCAGAGGTTCAAGTGAGCTGAGATTGCGCCACTGCACTCTAGCCTGGGTGACAGAGGGAGACCCTGTCTCAAAAATATAAAAAAAAGGACTTGTATCCAGAATTATATAAACAACTATTATAACTCAATATATGGGAAGTCCAACAACCTGATTTAAAAAAGATGTGAATAGATAGTTTACCAAACAAGACAAGTGAATGGCTAATAAGTACAGGAAACAATGCTTAGCATCATAGGAAAATACAAATTAAAATCACAATGATATACCACCACACACCTATTAGAATGACTGTAAGAAAGAAGACAGACAATAACAGGTGTTGATGAGGGTGTGGAGAAACTGGAACTCTTGTACATTCACGTGGAAATGTGAAATGGTTCCGCCACTTTGGAAAATGGTTTAGCAGTTTCTCAAAAAATTAAATTTACCATACAACCCAGCTACTTCACTCCTAGGAATCTTCAACAAAAATGAAAGCACAGGTCTGCAGGATGACTTCTATGCAATGTTCACAGCAGCATTATTCCTAATAGCCCAAAACTGGAAACAATCCAAATGTGAATGGATAAATAAAATTTATCCAAGCAATAAAATGCCATTTACTCTTCTGCAATATAAAGTAATAAACTACTAATACAAGCATCTACATAAACTTTAAAAATATTGTGCTAAGTAAAAGAAGCCAGATACAAAAGACTATCTTATATTATTGTATTTATATGAAATGTCCAGTAAATGCAAGTCTATAGAGACTGAAAGCCGCTTTATAGGTGCCTGGGGCTAGGGTAGAAATGAGTAATTGCCTGGGGCTAGGTAGAAATGACTGAAAGCTAGCAAGAGGGATCTTTCTGGGGTGATGGAAATGTTCTAAAACTGAATGGCAGTGATAATTGCATAACTGCAAATTTACTAAAAATCACTGAATTGTACAGTTAAAATGGATAACTTATGGTATATAAATTATACCTCGAAAAAAGTTGTTAAAAAATACAAAGCAGTCAGCATAGATGAGAAAAGGAAAATGTAGCTTCCTTTGGAGTCAGCTGTAAAGCGAGATATCTAGTGCTGACAGGCCATGAAGAGTGCAAACACACTGTAATGGATGATTCCCTCATCCTGCCTTTTAATCAGTCACAGCAAATCCATCTACCAGGAGCCAATCTAATTGCCCAAGTTCTGTCTGTGGCCCACTGAAAAAAACAGTCTCCTTCCTTCCTTATATCCCATGCCTCTCAACAATCTTGTCATGTATCCTCTGCTCAATCTCCTGCTTATGTATGTATTTATTTATTTTTTTGAGACAGAGTCTCACTCTGTCATCTAGGATGGAGTGCAATGGAGCAATCTTGGTTCACTGTAACCTTCACCTCCCAGGTTCAAGCAATTCTCCTGCCTTAGCCTCCCAAGTAGCTGGGAATACAGGCACCTGCCACCATGGCTGGTTAATTTCTTGTATTTTTAGTAGAGATGTGCTTTCACCATGTTGGCCAGGCTGGTCTTGAACTCCTGACCTCAGGTGATCCACCTACGTTGGCCTCCCAAAGTGCTGGGATTACAGGTGTGAGCCACTGCGTCCGG